>NC_080184.1:7536355-8136355 GCF_950295315.1 Erinaceus europaeus | reverse complement strand
GACATACACCAGTTTCTGTGAGAGAGAGCGTATGTGCACACGTATCCATAAACTACTGCAAAATATATACCTGAAAGCAGGATTACACTAGAGTTTGCAGTGAGTATCTCCCTAACACTTCCTCTCCACTATTCCAATCTTGGGATCCATGATTGCTCAACAAATTGTTTGGCTTTGTATGTTAACTCTCTTTTCAATCACCAGGTTCCAGATGCCACCAGGATGCTGGCTAGGCTTCCCTGGATTGAAGACCCCACCAATGTGTCCTGGAGCTCAGCTTCCCCAGAGACACACCTTACTAGGGAAAGAGAGAGGCAGACTGGGAGTATGGACCGACCAGTCAACGCCCATGTTCAGCGGGGAAGCAATTACAGAAGCCAGACCCTCTACCTTCTGCAACCCTCAACGACCCTGGGTCCATGCTCCCAGAGGGCTAGAGAATGGGAAGGCTATCATGGGAGAGGGTGGGTTATGGGGATTGGGTGGTGGGAATTGTGTGGAGTTGTACCCCTCCTACCTTATGCTTTTGTTCACTAATCCTTTCTTAAATTAAAAATTTAAATAAAAAAAAAATATTTATTTTCCCTTTTGTTGCCCTTATGTTGTTATTATTATTGTTGTTGTTATTGATGTCATTGTTGTTGGATAGGACAGAGAGAAATGGAGAGAGGAGGGAAAGACAGAGAGGAGGAGAGAAAGATAGACACCTGCAAACCTTCTTCACCACCTGTGAAGCGACTCCCCTGGGGGTTGGGAGCTGGGGCTGGAACCAGGGTCCTTACACCGGTCCTTGCACTTTGTGCCTGGTGTGCTTAACCCGCTGCACTACTGCCCAACTCTCTCTTTTCTGTTTTTTTTGGGGGGTTCTCCATAGAGTTCTTCAAAATGTTGATTTGTTTATTCATAGCACAGAGAGAAACTGAGAGGGGAGAGAGATAGGAGAAAGAGACTGCAGCCCCATTCATCACTTGTACAGCGTTTGTCCTGTAAGTGGGCACCTGGTGCTTAAATTCAAGTCCTTTCACATGGCAACATGTGGCCTTAACTGTGTGTATCACTTGCTCGGCCTCCAAAGTTGTTATTTCTAAAAGTAAATAACCAGGTGTCGTGCTGTAGCTCAGTGGGTTAACTGCAGGTGGTGCAAAGCACAAGGACCGGCTAAGGATGCCGGTTCAAGCCCCAGGCTCCGTACCTACAGGGGAATCGCTTCACAGGCAGTGAAGGTCTGCAGGTGTCTATCTTTCTCTCCCCCTCTCTGTCTTCCCCACCCCTCTCCATTTCTCTCTGTCCTATCCAACAACGATGACATCAATAACAACTGCAATAGTAACTACAACAATAAAACAAGGGCAACAAAAGGGAAAAAATATTTTTAAAAAAAATTAAAGTAACTAACCAAATAAATAAGTCTATCCTATGGGGAGGGTGAGATCAGCTCTGAGTTCAAAATTATTAAAGCTAGGGAATAAGTGGACATACATTCACTGTAAAACTATCTTTACTTTGAAACATCCTTGAATTTTTGTAAAACTTTCCAAATCTCTGTATAAAGCTGGTAAGAAATATAGCATTATTCCCAATGAAAGCTATTGTCGGTAGTTGGGCAGTAGTGCAGTGGGTTAAGTGCACATGGCGCGAAGCACTAAGACTGGCATAAGGATCCGGGTTCGAGCCCCCTGCTCTCTGCTCCCTGCTCTCCACCTGCAGGGGAGTCACTTCACAGGCGGTGAAGCAGGTCTGCAGGTGTCTCTCTGTCTCTCCCCCTGTCTTCCCTTCCTCTCTCCATTTCTCTCTGTCTGATCCAACAGTGATTACATCAATAACAGCAACAATAACTACAACAATAAAACAAGGGCATCAAAAGGGAAGAAAAAAATAAATATTACAAAAAAAGAAAGAAAGCTATTGTCTAGTCCAAAGTAACAAAACTCTGCTCATTATGTTGCACAAAAAGATATCAGAAATATCATTAAAATGCAATTCATATGAATTTTTATTTATTTATTTTTAAACTTATTTATTTGTTATTGGATAGAGATCGAGAGAAATTGAGAGAGAATGGGGAGAGAGAAAGGGAGAGAGACAGAGAGATACCTGCAGACCTGCTTCACTGCCTGTGAAGCGACTCCCCTGCATGTGGGGAGCCTGGGGCTTGAATTGGGATCCTAACCAGTCCCTGCGCTTTGTGCCATATGCACTTAACCTGCTGCACTACCGCCCAACGATTTTTTTTAATTATCTTTATTTATTGGATAGAGACAGCCAGAAATCAAGAGAGTGGGGGAGATAGGGAGTCAGAGACACCTGCAGACCACTTCCACATTTGCAAAGCTTTCCCCCTGCAGTTGGGGACCAGGAGCTCAAGCCTGGGTCCTTAACACTGTGAGATGTGCACTTAACCAGGTGCACCACCACCCAGCCCCTCATTGTTGTGTCCAGAAGTTCGAGTTCTGATCTCACACAAGGAAGACCAGCATCACATGCAATAGCAAGAACCTTTATTAGCAAGCTTAAGCCTGGGCCTCCGACACCCTTCCACACAAGGGGAGAGTCTGCTGCAGAGGACCCCGCAACATTGTTGCTCTTGGCTTTTTATAGTACACAGAATAAGAGCAGTTGGTTTCAGTTTAATGGCTTTAATAGCTGTAACAAGGAACTGTTGGTTTCTATGTAAAAGTCTCTAACAAGTAACAGTTGGTTTCAGTGTAACAGTCTCTAAGAAGTAACAATTTCTAATCTCTACATTCCTCATGTGAATTTTTTAAAGTTATTTGTGGTTTTAAATTAACTTTCAAATCCTATGTCAAGAACATTTTGTTTTTAAAGTGCTGTTTCCTAGACCTAGCAAGCCCTGAGTCCAATACTGGGGAATGGTGTGGATATTTTATGCCTTGTCAAGGATACAGTGAATATTTTGTTGTGCTGACCCTTACATGGTGAGGGGCAGCCTCTGGAAATAGGAGCAGAAGGAGGACAGGGGTTGGAGGACCTCCTTTGGCCCCACCCTGACCCCACTGCCTGTGTCTCTGAAGTAAATAGTCAGAATGTGTCTCAGAAGCTGTTGAGGAATTATGACCTCATCCTCAGAATGTTGGGCATCGTTTCCATGGGAACTTGCTGACCCTAAGCAACCCTGGGGTGTCTATTCCAAGGTAAGTGTTAGAGATGTGAGACAGGAAGCCCTGGAGCTGGAGACGAAATGAGGGGTGAGGTCAGAAGGCAGTGGAGGAGTCACTGGAGGTGAGATTACAGGGATGGGGGAGATTCTGGAGTTGGGGAGACAGACCCAGAAGTGGAGGCACCAGGGACTCAGGAGGAGGGATGAGCAGGAAAGGACCCTGGAGGCAGGGAGATAATAGTTTTGGGGTCAGGAAAACTGGGTCCAAGACCCCTGAGGAATCCCCTTCTGAATTTCAGGGAGGTTGATGTCCATACCCCCTACTCCAAATAAGAACTGACCTTGGGGTCCACTTGGGCTGCCCCAGTGTATGTGAGGACTGGGTGCTGTGCTCATCTCATGGGAAGAAGAGGGCTGGGACCTGGTGGGAGAGGGTGTTGGGAGACCCTGAGTTTCCACCCTCCACAAATCTTTCTGTCTCCCTCCACAGCAGGCTCCATTCTCCTCCTCATTGCAGTGCTTCACCAGGCTATCCTCACTCATGTTTCTGGGCTGGTGCACCTCTCCACTCCTGGGAGGCCTAGGTGGGTGCCTTCCCCATGAGGCCCAGCCCACCAATTTCAGGAGACACCTGAAATCCAGGCCCCCCCACCTGGGACCCACACCATCAAACTCCTGGGACCCAGCCCCGAACAGTAGGAGATTCATGGGGCCCAACCTTCCACTTTGAGCCCCAACCCTGTCAGGCTCTGGAGACCTTAACCTCCCATTAGATATATAGAAACCTGGTCTTCAATCATGTGACCTCTGGGACCCCAGTTCCATAATTTGAAAAGACCAAGAATCTCCCTAACTGGAGAGCTTTGGAAGACACACCTCCCCATCCCTCCACCTTATCACCTGAGTTTGAATCTTAACAACATCAGGATGAGCAGGTAAAAGTCCTCCCTGACCCTCCTCATTCCCTCCACATAGTCCTCTGGGTCTGACACATTTTTTTAATGTCTGATGTTTCATTGCGCTAGACCAAATTCATCTCAAAATATAGTTTTAGTAGTATCAGAAGAGAGGATGTGATGGGTCAAGATAGAATGTATTTTTGCATGGAGATCTCAGGGTAGATGTGAGATAATATTTAGCATCTTAATCCAAGAAACATAGCATCTGTGTTAGAACCAGAAAGAGCTTTACTGCCATGTATATAAAAAGAGAATCATCCGAGAAGAATGAGTGATAGAATGGGCAGCTTCTAGGAACCATAGGCATGATAGGTTTGAAACGAAAGTTAAATTTCAAGAAGTATTTCCACAGGCTCAATCAATCCATCCCAACCTGGTCACTTGTAAGGGTTTACATTTAAAATATTTATAAGCAGAGAGTGGTAGTAGTGTACCTGGTTAAGTACATGTATTACCATGTGGAAAGATCCAGATTTTAGCCTCCTCTCCTCAACCATAGGGAGAACATTTCACAGTGAAGCAAATCTGCAGGTATGTATCTTTCCTCTCTCTGTATCTCTGTCTCCCTCTATGTGTGTGTGTCCCCCTCCTCTCTTCTCTGTCTTATTCAATAAAATTGAAAAAGAAAAAAGATATTTATAAAGTAAGCAGAACATGAGGTTAATAAAAAGTTACAATTAACTGATTCATTATATTCAATAATCTGATGCATGAATTATTCTACTCAGTGGGACCAGAAATCAGATGGCATCATAAGAGTCAACATACTTTTCCTGAACAAGATCTGCAAATATTTTTGAAATATGGCCATATATATCTATCTCAAAACTAATAAATTTGGAGTTAGGTGGTGTCTCAACTGGTAAACAACACAGGTTGTCAAACACAAGTACCAAGGTTCAATCCCCCAGTCCTCATGTGTAGAGGAGGAGTCTTTATGAGAGGTGGAACAGTCTGCAGGTGTCTCTCTTCTCCCTCTGCCTCTTTCTGTCTATCATAACTAAAGACAAACAACTAATGAATTAAAATGTGGCATAGAAGCAGTTTCATAACATATTAATGAATGGGCAGTATTATGTTCTAATAAAATTGTATTTACATAACCTGCAGTCAGAAAAGAGGTGATCCATGGGCTGCTATACTTTGTGGACTCCCCTCTTCAGTGCTCACCAAAACACATGGCCGATTGAACCATAAAACCTCAGTTCCACTCCTCACTGAACCACATTCCATCTGGATGAACTTAGGGGGTCAAAGTTCTTCATAGAAGAAATATGTGCATTGCCTTGAATAAATACATACACATGTACATGTGCTGTGAGATTTGTTGTAAGGAATTGGTTCCTGCAAATGTAGAGGCCTGATACAGCCAAAGATTGTAGGTTAGAGAGTCTGGAGATTCTTGGAAGAACTGCAGTATGACTCCAGGGACAGGCAGTTGGCAGAATTCCTTCATATGGTGGAGAGCTATCTTTGTTCTGTTAAGAGCTTCACTCCATGAGTGAGGCCCACCTGTACATGGAGGGCAGTCTAGTTTACTCAGAGGTTATCCAATAGCACCATCCCAAATTCTCTAGAATATTTAGCCAATTATCTGGACGTGGTGGTACAGCAAAGGTGGCATGTAACATAAGCCACATCAGTCACATTTTTTTCACCATTTAGTAAAAATAAAAACTTGACTTGTGTGTTTAGATCCCTTCCAGAGAGTCTACCATTAATGCTGAACATGGTAGTCACCAGAAGTAATGGTAGAAATGATATTTCACAGAGAAATAATAAAAAGAAATGTAAATAACCTAAATGACCAGGTAAAAAACACAGTTAAAAATTAGGGATCACGGTTTGAGCCCCTGGCTTCCCACCTGCACGGGGGTTGCTTCACAAGTAGTGAAGCAGGTCTACAGGTGTCTGTCTTTCCCTTCCGCTGTTGTCTTCCCCTCTCCATTTCCCTCTGTCCTATCCAACATCAATGACGGCAATAACAACAATAATAACTACAACAACAATAAACAACAAGGGCAACAAGGAAAAAATTGCCTCCAGGAGCCGTGGATTTGAAGCACAGGCACCAAGCCCTGACAATAACCCTAGAGGCAAAAAAAAAAAAAAAAAAAAAAAAAAACCCAACACAGTTTGGAAGAGTTTGTTTTAAAAACAATAATCAGGACCACGGAGGCAGCTCACATAGGGTGCACCTGCTTTGCCCTGAATGTGACCTGGGTCTCAGCCCCTGTGCACTAGATGAGAGAATAAAATACTGGGGGAAGTTTTGGTGCTGGGGTACCTGCCCCTCTGGCTGACTCCCTTGTTTTTCTCCAGGGTTATTATGGGGGCTCAGTGCTGGCACTGTAAAACCACTGCCTAAGGCAGCCATTTTTCTTTTTTTTCCTTTTTAATTAATTTTATAAGACAGAGATAAATTGAGAGGGGCGAGGAGACAGAGAGCTAGAGAGACACCTGCAGACATGCTTGACTACTCCTGAAGTGCCCCATCCTGTGGATGGTGAACAGGCCCTCGAACCTGGATCCTTACACATTGTGGTATGTACACTTAACTGGGTACACTACTGACCAACTCCCCTGACTCTCTATCTGCAAAAAATCAGTTTGGAGCAGTGAAGCCCCAGCAGTAATAACAACTAAATAGTAAGCATCATCTAACTTCGCATAACTGCAAGAAACTTACTCCATACCACATGAGTGGTTTGAAGGTAAAAGGAGGGAAAAGATGTCATGTGAACTTTAGTAAAAAAGAGTTGGGGGGAGAGAGAGAGAGAGAGAGAGAGAGAGAGAGAGGGTGTGTGTGTGTGTGTGTGTGTGTGTGTAGGAACTGAGTGAGAGCTCACCAGGGAGGGCATGTGTTTTGCCATGCATACGGTGTGGATTCAGGTCCTGCTACCATGGGTTGCTACAGTGTCTCTTCCTCTAAATATATATGAAATAAAGATAAATAAAATCAAGGAATGGTGAAATCATGCAGGAATAAAACCCTGGTGTCACACATAAAAGATCTAGCCCAATTACCAGGTAGAACAGAATTCAGCACTATAGAAGTCACTGGAGATAAAGACATTACATCAAGATAAAAGAAATCAGTCCACCTGGGAGTCAAGCAGTAGCACAGTGGGTTAAGCGCAGGTGATGCAAAGTGCAAGGACTGGCTGGCATAAGGATCCCGGTTCAAACCCCCGGATCCCCACCTGCAAGGGAATCACTTCACAAGCAGTGAAGCAGGTCTGAGGAGTCTTTCTCTCCCCCTCTCTATCTTCCCCTTCTCTCTCCATTTCTCTCTGTCCTATCCAACAACAGTGACATCAATAACAACAATAATAACTACAATAATAAAACAAGGGCAACAAAGGGAAATAAATATTTTTTTTAAAAAAAGGGAACGGATGGTGGCACACCTGGTTAAGCTTATGTTACAGTACTCAAGGACCTGGGTTCGAGCACCAGGTCCCCACCTGCAGGGGGCAAGCTTTGCAAGTGGTGAAGCAGTGCTGCAGGTGTCTCTCTCTCTCTCCCCCTCTCTGTCTCCCCTACTGTCTCAATTTCTGGCTGTGTCTATCCAATAAATAAAGATAACAAAAAAATAAAACATTTTAAATAAAAATAAAAGAAATAAGTCCACCTAGTGACACAGTAATATCATTTTGGTGATTTCTTCATGTAATTTTAAATTATAACATGGGAGCTTCTAAATTCGAATAGGCTGAATAATGTAATTATAAGGACAGACAAGTCCAGTGTCTCAGGAAATAGCTGATAAAACATTGGACACTCATGTCTGAGGCTTCTGATTCAATTCCCATCACTGCAAGTACCAGTGTGATGTTCTGGTTAGACTTCCTCACACCCTCAAATGTAATAAAATGAAAATGAAAAGGGGGGTCAGAGAGAGAGAGGAAGGAGTCCATACTATGGCTCTGAGGTAAATAGTCATAATGGAGAGGGATGGGGGTCTGATAATTTCCCTAAATTTAAATCAGCCAACAAGCTTCTTATCAAAGAGAAAGAGAGAACAGTAATATCTGTGAACAACATTGATAGGTGTGAGGATGATTTGTCTGACAACTTGCTGTCAATGCTGTTTACAGAGACTGCTCTTTCACTAACCCTTATGACCCAATGACTACATTTTATCAGGGGGGTGGGAGTGAGCATTGCAGCACATCCCCACCTGGTTTCTATCTGCCCAGAAGGGCCAAGCCCCCCCCCCAACCTCTCTAATCCCCCATAGGATGCCCCCTCCTATGCCTTGTCCATTGTGAATGGGAACCAGCTTATCCCTTCTGTGGGGTTTATAGGCTTTGGGTCCCTCAGGGGTGCCCAAGTCCTGTGGCCCCTTCATCCTGTGCCAGGAGTGGTGTGTGACCCCCCAACACACACACAGGGCCACACCAGGACTTATGTCCCTTTCGCCCTCAGTTTGCCTGTGGGAACTCAGGAAAATAACAAATGCAGATCCCAGGCAGCAATGATAAAAGGAAGATAGATAGCTGTGCCCTGTGCAGCTCCATGCCACCCAGCCAGGCTTCTGCCCATGTGGTCATCTGCCTACCAGCTTCTAGGTCATCTGCTGCCCCCCTGCCCAGCAGTGTCTTCCAGCACCTCCACTGGCCTCTGGAGTCTAGCCCCCACCGTTTTTGCAACCCAACTACCTCAGCCACTGCCCACCCAGCCCACCCATCTCTATTTCAGCTTAGTGTTTGCACCTTCACACAGTGTGGGAGCAAAATAGAAGGGGGCAGCGAAAGTTGTAAATGATGTAGCAAATGCATGTGGCTGAAAGCAGCCACTGCAGCACTCAGACTTCACAACACATTGCCAGAGCTTACCTGAGGTTCCCTGGCTGAATCCTTCACCCTAAGTTGTCTGCTGTCTCTCCAACCTCCTTGGAGTGCCTGTATCTAACTTCATTACAAGGAAAAGCTGGCATCTTAAAATGGGTGGGGCATGGTCTCTCCTCTTCATCAGGGAAAAATTATAGAGACACTGGCATGTGTAAATACTGGGCATAATTCACCAGTGATGTATTTTATTCCTGGGCTTTATTTGTCAGAATATTTTTAAAAATTTATTGCCCTTTTTATTGTTGTAGTTATTATTGTTGTCGTTGTTGGATAGGACAGAGAGAAATGGAGAGAGGAGGGGAAGGCAGAGAGGGGGAGAGAAAGATAGACACCTGCAGACCTGCTTCACCACCTGTGAAGCGACTCCCCTGCAGGTGGGGAGCCGGGGGCTCGAACCGGCATGCTTACTCTGGTCCTTGCACACTTCACGCCACGTGGGCTTAACCCATTGCGCTACCACCCGACTCCCTTGTCAGAATATTTTTATTATTCTACTTTTAAAGTACTGACTCAATCTCCTTATTATCAGCCCATTCAGAATGTTTCTTCATGATTCTGTCTCAGGAGATAATAGGTTCTATAATTATCTTCATTTATTCTCATCTTCCCATTTTGCTGTTGCATATTCATAGAAATTTCTTATATGTTGTGTCTGTTGGTTGCAAAATCTCATTTTCACTTCTTATTTTGAGTTTCTTTTAATTTCTCATTCAAGCTAATGGCTTACAATTTTTCAATGTCCTTTCACAATGTCAACACGTATTTACAGGTTTTGTTTGTTTGTTTTTTGCCATCTGTCATGGCTTTGCTGTCCTGGACCAACTTTTTGATAGAAAACATACAGGTAGAAAGCGACACAGACGGAAAGAAAAAGAAACAAGAGCACTGAAGCTTTCCCCCAGTGTGAGGGATGGGGTGCAGGCTCAAACCTGGGTTGAGCTCATGGCAAGGCTGGTCCCCTACCAGGTGAGCTAACTTGCCAAACCTACATTAATCTTTTTGCGGTGCTTTTCTGGTCTCTCGCTTATAGTTCTGTGTCCTTTGTTGTCCTCTTTTTGCCACTATCTAGTATGATATCCTTCAAGTATGCAAACACAGTATCGAGTCGGAGGCATTAAGAGTAGGATAGCGCAAAGCTCTCCTCCATCGCCACCACCTCGGCCGCATCCACCCGGTGCCGCCTTGCGTGCTGGTCCACCTCCAACCCCGCCCGCGGCCTGGGTCCAGCCTCCGTTCTGCTCCGCGGAGACACAGGGGATAAAGCATAGAACTCTCAAGCATTAGGTCCTGAGTTCAATTCCGCGGCAGCACATGGACCAGAGTGATGTCTGGTTCTTTCACTCTCTGCCCCTATCTTCCTCATATATAAATTCGTAAAATAAAATAAAATGTTTCTTCATAAAACAATGGAGACTATTGATATAAAGATGACTCTAGGGAGTTGGGCGGTAGCACAGCGGTTAAGCACAGGTGGTGCAAAGCACAAGGACTGGTGTAAGGATCCTGGTTCAAGCCCCTGGCTCCTCACCTGCAGGGGTGCTGCTTCACAGGCGGTGAAGCAGGTTTGCAGGTGTCTTTCTCTCCCCCTCCTCTCTCCATTTCTCTCTGTCCTATCCAACAATGAAGACATCAATAATAAGTACAACAATAAAAAAAATAAGGGCAACAAAAAGAGAAAATGAATATTTTTTTAATTAAAAAAATGAGACTTCTACACTTCCAGGTTAAACAAGGTCATCAATCGCAATCTTGGAAGCTAAAACATCTGATGACAACATCAATATGCATGAGATAACTAAAAAAAGAGACTGGTGGAACATGACTACTATTCACCTATTTATTTGCAATATGGTGCTAATAATCAAAATCCTAACTGAGGTCAAAAGCATAACTTTCAAATAATAACAAAAGTATCACTGGTACTCCTCATACTTTATAGAGGTCTCTTTTTTTTTCATTTCTCTGATTAGCTGTGGCTTCGAGCATTTTCTCAACTATCTGTTCACCTTTGGATTTCTTCTTTTGAGCAATTTATCTTTTTATTTTTTAGTTATTTATTGGATTATCAATCCTCTCTGATTTATGATACAGATATTTTCTTGGTGATCTGGGCGGTGGCACAATGGATAAAGCACTGAACTCTCAAACATGAGAACCTGAGTTCAACCGCTGGCAGCACATGTATCAGTGTGATGTCTGGTTCTTTCTCTCAATCCTCCTATCATTCTCATTAATAAATAAATAAAATACTAAAAAACAAACAAAAAAACACAAGTATTTTCTTGTAGTCGGTGTGTGGGGTTGTCTGTTAAGATGCTGATTCCCTTGCTCTGTAGAAGATTTTAAGTTAGACATACTCATGTTTCTTAATTTTTGTTACTGTTTTTTTTTCTTGCAATTAAATGTGAATTGGTGAGTATGTTGCCAAAACTTATATGGAGAAATGTTTCATGTTTTTCTCTAAATATTTAATGGTGTCTACTGTGTTAATTCTCTCATTCATTTCTAGTTCATTTTTTGAAACTTTACTTAGATGAATAAAGAAATTTTTGAGGAAAAGAGGACACAGGAAGAGAGATGTTTGTGTCACTGTTTTACTGTTGTGACTTGAGAATTAAAATTGAACAGAAACGGACTTTTACATAAAAGATAAAATTCATGAATATAAACTTTCACATATTATAGCACCTATTATGATTCTACTGATCTACCTTCAGTAGTTTTCTCTTTTTAATTTTTATTTATAAAATGGAAATATTGACAAGACCATAGGATAAGAGGGGTACAATTCCACACAATTTCCATCCCCAGAACTCTGTATCCAATCCCCTCCCTTCATACCTTTCCTATCTTTATCCATCTGGGAGTATGGACCCAGGATCATTATGGGGTCCAGAAGGTGGGAGGTCTGATTTACCTTCAGTGGTTTTCTCTCATGTACAGGTTCTTTAGTAGTAAAGTATTTCCACAATATCTACACGGATACAGCCTTGTTTCTTTATTTTTTTAATATTTAATTATTCTCTTTTGTTGCCTTTTTTATTGTTGTAGTTACTGTTTTTGTTGTTGTCATCATTGTTAGATAGGACAGAGAGAAAAGGAGAGAGGAGGGAAAGACTGAGAGGGGGAGAGAAAGACACCTGCAGACCTGCTTCCCTGCCTGTGAAGGGACTCCCCTGCAGGTAGGAAGCAGGGGGCTGAACCGGGATCCTTCCACAGGTCCTTGCGCTTTGCACTACATGTGCTTAACCTGCTGCTGTGCTACCGCCCAACTCCCTGTTTCTTAATTTTTTTATTAACTTATTTTTTATTTGATAGAGACAGCCATAAATGGAGAGGAAGAGGGATGTAGAGAGGGAGAGACACAGAGAGAAACCTGCAGTCCTACTTCACCACTCATGAAACTTTCCTGGGAGTCGGGCTGTAGCGCAGCGGGTTAAGCCCAGGTGGCGCAAAGCACAAGGACTGGCATAAGGATCCCGGTTCAAACCCCGGCTCCCCACCTGCAGGGGAGTCGCTTCACAGGCGGTGAAGCAGGTCTGCAGGTGTCTGTCTTTCTCTCCTCCTCTCTGTCTTGCCCTCCTCTCTCCATTTCTCTCTGTCCTATCCAACAACGACAACAACAATAATAACTACAACAATAAGAAAACAAGGGCAACAAAAGGGAATAAATAAATAAAATAAATATTTTTTAAAAAAAAAGAAACTTTCCCCTAGCAGGTGAGGATCAAGGACTTGAAAACTGCATCCTTTCACCCTGTAACATATGTACTCAACCAGGTGCACCACCACCCAGCCCCAAGGTCTTGTTTCTAATGCTGGTGCATTCATGTGTGAAAAATGTCACTCTATTTAAATATTTAATCATTTTCACATTAATAGACTTTCAGTACCAAGTGGGCTTTTCTATATATTAGAATCGAAGATGAAGATAGTCCAGGAGGTGGTGCAGTAATACAGCTTTAGACTCTCAAGCAGGAGGTCCCAAGTTCAAACCCCAGCAGCACATGAACCAGTGTGAAGTCTGATTCTCTCTGTCTCTCTCCCTATCATTCTACATGAATAAATACATATTAGAAAGATTTTAAAAATAACATTAAAGATGAAGAATTGAAATACGTATTCATATTCCTTATAAGCATATAGGTATGGGTTCACTAGTTTACTAAGAAAATATGATCTCTAATTATTTTTAAAATTTTACTTAATGTTTTCTCTGCACTGTGAGCACTTTCATGTGACTGAGGATTACCAAACTCACTGTTTAACACGTAGCCTATTTCCATATGCTCTATGAGTAGTGGAAGAACTGAAAGGTTTTCTGTATTGTCTGCATTACTAGGGTTTCTCTCCATTGTGCGTTATTTCTTGTAATTAAAGATGACTGAAATGACTGAATGTTCCACTATGATCCATATTTATAGGATTTCTCTCCATTGTGAGTTCTTTTAAGTACCTGATGAGTAGAGGAACCACCAAAGGCTTTATTACATTTTTTTCCATTCCTAGAACTTCTTTGCACTATGAGTTCTTTTGTGTCTCCGAAGATCACCGGATCGACTGAATGTTTTACTACACTGTTTACATTCATAGGGTTTCTCTCCACTATGCATTCTTTCATGTTTCTGAAGAGAACTGCATTGACTGAATGTCTTACTACATTGTTTACATTCGTAGAGTGTCTCTCCACTATGCATTTTTTTCATGTGTCCGAAGAACACTGGAAGAACTGAATGTTTTCCTACACTGTTTACATTCATAGGGTTTCTCTCCACTGTGAGTTCTTTCATGTACACGAAGATGACTGGATCGACTGAATGTTTTGCTACATTGTTTACATTCATAGGGTTTCTCTCCACTGTGAATTCGTTCATGTTCATGAAGATGACTGAAACAAATGAATGTTTTACTACATTGTTTACATTCATAGGGCTTCTCTCCACTGTGCTTTCTTTCATGTATCCGAAGAGCACTGGAAAAACGGTATGTTTTCCCACATTGTTGACATTCATAGGGTTTCTCTCCACCGTGAATTCTTTCATGTGCCCGAAGATGACCGGATCGACTGAATGTTTTCCCACATTGTTTACATTCATAGGGTTTCTCTCCACTGTGAGTTCTTTCATGTGTCCGAAGAGTACTGGAACAGTTGAATGTTTTCCTACACTGTTTACATTCATAGGGTTTCTCTCCACTGTGAGTACTTTCATGTATACGAAGATAACTGGATGTGCTGAATGTTTTACTACATAGTTTACATTCATAAGGTTTCTTTCCATTGAGAGTTCTTTTGTGTTTTTTAAGCTGACTGGAATAAGTGAATACTTTGTTGTGTACTTCACATTCTTGAGGTTTCGCACCATCTTGACTTTGTTCTTTGGACTCAGAGATTTTCTCTCTATTACTGGAAAGCAGTGAGAATTTATTTAATGATATTCTAATGGGAAAAAAACTTTATTTATTTACTTATTTATTTATTTTTATATTTATTTATTTTCCCTTTTGTTACCCTTGTTGTTTAACATTGTGGTTATTGATGTCATTGTTGTTGGGATGCATTGGATCGACCTTCTCATGGTGCATCCCGTGAGTACCCATTCATTGGGGAAACTGACGATCCTTCCTAGCCGACTGAATCCACATGGATCCCAGTCACTTTCAAAGCCAGCAACAAGCAGCTCCTGACAGCTTTCAACCTGACCTGTTGACTGGCTACAGAAGAAGGGCGAATGCTAGAAGAAGAAGTTGTTGGATAGGATAGAGAGAAATGGACAGAGGAGGGGAAGACAGGGGAGAGAAAGACAGATACTTGCAGACCTGCTTCACTGCTTGTGAAGGAACTCCACTGCAGGTAGGGAGCCGGGGACTTGAACCAGGATCCTTCCTCTGGTCCTTGCATCTGCACCACCTGCACTTAACCTGCTGCACCACTGCCTGACTCCCAAAACTTTATTTTATTAAGAAAATGCAGGCCATTATTATACATAAACAACCAATATTCATAAACATTATCAATACATTTGACTAAAAATGTTTACACTGACAAGATAATAATAAATTAAAATTATACAAAGACTCTTATAGTTAAAAAGCTCAAAGAAAAATCTGTTAAATACTAAATAGAATAATACATAAGTGAGTTGAACCACAAACAAAAATATACTTACAGCAATATTGTATTTATTAATTGAAGTATTTTTTGTCAATGGTAAGTTTTATCTTTGTGTTTAAATTTTTCTTTTTTAAATAAATATTTATTTCTTTATTCCATTTTGTTACCCTTGTTATTTTTTATTGTTGTAGTTATTATTATTGTTATTGATGTCACCATTGTAGGACAGGACAGAGAAATGGAGAGGAAAGACAGAGAGGGGGAAAGATAGACACCTCCAGACATGCTTCACTGCTTGTGAAGCAACTCCCCATAGAGGGGGAGCCAGAGACTGGAACTGGGATCCTTACGTCGGTCCTTGTGCTTTGCGCCTCATGAGCTTAACCCGCTGTGCTACTGCCCGACTCCCTGTGTTGAAATTTTTTACTGAAATCACTAATTCTTCTATTAAAACTCTCTCTAAACATTATAAAAACATAGGTAGTCATACAAGGGAGATATGCTTAATGTTTCCAAATATACTACTTTGTAAACACCGAGTTTCTCTTATTTATGTTTGTTTGTTTGTTTTTAACATTTATTTATTTTCCTTTTTTTGTTGAACTTGTTTTTATTATTATTGTAGTTAATGTTGTTGTTATTGATGTAATCACTATTTAATACGACAGAGAGAAATGGAGAGAGCAGGGGAAGAGAGACACCTGCTGAATTGCTTCACCGCCTATGAAGTGACTCCCCTGCAGGTGGGGAGCCGGGGGCTCGAACCGGGATTCTTACGCCGGTCCCTGCGCTTTGCGCCACATGCGCTTAACCCACTGCGTCACCGCCCGACCCCCGGTGCTTTTTTTTTTTTTAATAATCTTTTATTCGGGAGTCGGGCGGTAGCGCAGCCGGTTAAGCACAAGTGGCGCAAAGCACAACCACTGGCTTAAGGATCGCGGTTGAAGCCCCTGCTCCCCACCTACAGGGAAATCACTTCACAGGAGGTTAAGCAGGTCTGCAGGTGTCTTTCTCTCCCTTTCTCTATTTTCCCTGCCTCTCTCCATTTCTCTGTGCTATCCAACAACAACAACATCAATAATAACTACAACAATAAAACAACAAGGGCAACAAAAGGGAATAAATAAATAAATAAATAAATAGACTTAACTTTTTTTAATATTTATTTTATTTATTTATTCCCTTTTGTTGACCTTGTTGTTTTATTGTTGTAGTTATTATTGTTGTTGTCGTTGTTGGATAGGACAGAGAGAAATGGAGAGAGGAGGGGAAGACAGAGAGGAGGAGAGAAAGACAGACACCTGCAGACCTGCTTCACCGCCTGTGAAGCGACTCCCCTGCAGGTGGGGAGCCGGGGTTCGAACCGGGATCCTTATGTCGGTTCTTGTGCTTTGCGCCACCTGCGCTTAACCCGCTGCGCTACGGTCCGACTCCCTAGACTTAACTTTTTAAAAAAATATTTATTCATGAAAAAGATGAGGAAAGACAGAAAAAAAACAGTCATTACCCTGCTACATGTGTACCAAGGATTGAATTCAGAACCTCATGGTTGAGAATCCTATGCTTTACCCACTGCGCCACCTCCTGGAACATGGTGGGGTTTTTATGTTTTTTGTTTTTGTTTTCTGGGGTTTTTTTACATTTATTTATTTATTTATTTATCCCTTTTGTTGTCCTTGTTTTTTACATTGTTGTTGTAGTTATTGTTATTGTTACTGATGTCGTTGTTGTTAGGACAGAGAGAAATGGAGAGAGGAAGGGAAGACAGTGAGGGGGAGAGAAAGACAGACACCTGCAGCCATGCTTCACAACCTGTGAAGCGACTCCCCTGCCGGAAGCCCGAACAAGGATCCTTATGCTGGTCCGTGTGCTTTGCACCACATGCGCTTAACCCGCTGCACTACAGCCCGACTCCCTTTGTTTTCTGTTTTATCTCCAACACAGTTATATGTTGGAGTGAGTACTTTCTTCTTTTCTATTCTTTAAAAATATTTATTTATTTATTTTCCCTTTTTCATTGTTGTATGTATTATTGTTATTATTGATGTCGTCGTTGTTGGTTAGGACAGAGAGAAATGGAGACAGGAGGGGAAGACAGAGGAGAGAGAATTCTAGACAGACACCTGCAGACCTGCTTTACCGCCTGTGAAGTGACTACCCTGCAGGTGGGGAGCCGGGGTTGGAACCAGGATCCTTAAGTCAGTCCTTGTGCTTTGCGCCACATGTGCTTAACCCACTATGCTATACCCAGTACCCTCTTTTTAAATTTTTTTGGAAGGGGGTACCCCCAAAATTTTTTTTTCCATAGCACAGAGAGAAACGGAGAGGGGAGGGAGATAGGAAAAAGAGACTGCAGCCCCATTCATCACTCATACAGCTTTCTTCCTGCAGGTGGGCACCTGGCGCTTGGACTCAATTCCTTTCACATGGCAATATGTGGCCTTAACTGGGTGCAACACCTGGCCAGCCCCCAAAATTTGTTGTTTCTAAAAATAGCTAACCAAATAAATAAATCTATCCTATGGGGAGGCCACCTGCACTTAACCTGCCGTGCCCAACTCCCTGTTTATGATTTTTAAATAAACTTTCAAATCCCATGTCAACAACATTTTATTTACTTACTTTTTTTGCTCTTGTTTTATTATTGTATTTATTGTTGTTGTTACTGATGTAAGGATACATTGCTTTTGATAGAACAGAGAGAAATGGAGAGAGGAGGGGAATACAGAGAGAGGGAGAGAAAGATAGAGACCTGCCGACCTGCTTCATTGCTTCAGAAGGAACTCCCCTGCAGATGGGGAGCCTGGGGTTCTAACTGGGATCCTTACGCAGGTCCTTGTGTTTTGTGCCACATGTGCTTAACCCACTGTGCTACCACCCTACTCCAGAACATTCTGTTTTTAAAGTACTGCTTCCTAGACCTAGCAAGCCCTGAGTCCAATACTGGAGAATGGTGTTACACCTTGTATATACATATGTCAAGGATACAATGAATATTTGTTGTGAATTTTCAAGGTAGATGGTCTCCTATTGTGGGGAGCTCAGACAGGTTGTACAGCAGGGGCAGGTCCAAGGCTACTTACTGCCCTGCTGTGACCATGCCCCACACTTTACACCTGAAGGGATGGTCTTCATGGAGTCCCCACCCAGGACACCCCAAGACACAAAAAACCACGACCAAAATGATTGAGGAGGGTTGTCCTGGCATGGTGAGTGGCAGCCTCTGGATTCAGGAGCAGAAGGACAGGGGTTGGGGGACCTCCTTTGGCCCCACCCTGACCCACTGCCTGTTGTCTCTGAATTAAATAGTCAATGTATCTCAGAAGCTGTGGAGGAATTATGACCTCATCCTCAGAATGTTAGGCATTGTTTCCATGGGAACTGGCAGACCCAAAGCAGCCCTGAGGTGTCTATTCCAAGGTAAGTGTTGTGTTAGAGATGTGAGACAGGAAGCCCTGGAGCTGGAGAATTAATGAGGGGTGAGGTCAGAAGGCAGTGGAGGAGTCACTAGAGAGGAGATTACAGGGATGGGGGAGATTGTGGAGTTGGGGAGACAGACACAGAGGTGGGGACACCAGGGACTCGGGAGGAGGGATGAGCAGGAAAGGACCCTGGAGGCAGGAAGATAATAGCTTTGGGGTCAGGAAAACTGGGTCCAAGACACTTGATGAATCCCCTTCTGAATTTCAGGGAAGTTGATGTTAATACTCCCTGCTCCAGATAAGGACTGACCTTGGGGTCCACTTGGGCTGCCCCAGTGTATGTGAGGACTGGGTGCTGTGCCCATCTCATGGGAAGAAGAGGGCTGGGACCTGGTGGGAGAGGGTGGTGGGAGACCCTGAGCTTCCACCCTCCACCTGTCTTATCTTTCTCTCTCCCTCCACAGCAGACACCATTCTCCTCACTGCAACGCCTCACCAGGCTGTCCTCACTCATGTTTCTGGGCTGGTGCACCTCTCCACTCCTGGGAGGCCTAGGTGGGTGCCTTCCTCCATGAGGCCCAGCCCACCAATTTCAGGAGACACCTGAAATCCAGGCCCCCCACCTGGGACCCATCACCTTCAAACTCCTAGGACCCAGCCCCAACAATAGGAGACTTGTGGGGCTCAACCCTCCACCTAGAGCCCCAACCCTGTCAAGCTCTGGAGACCTGAATCTCCTTGAAACCTAGTCTTCAATCATGTGACTTCTGGGACCCCAGCCCCTATGATTTGAAAAGACCAAGAATCTCCCTAATTGGAGACCTTTGGAAGACACACGTCCTGATCCCTCCACCTTATCACCTGAGTTTGAATCCGGATGAGCAGGTAAAAGACCTCACTTACCCTCATCATTCCCTGAGTCGAACACATTTTTTTTCTTTTTTTTTTCATTTTATTTATTTTCCCTTTTGTTGCCCTTGTTATTTAACATTATTGTGGTTATTGATGTGGTTGCTGTTGGATAGGACAGAGAGAAATGGAGAGAGGAGGGGAAGACAGAGAGGGGGAGAGAAAGACAGACACCTGCAGACTTGCTTCACCGCCTGTGAAGCGACTCCCCTGCAGGTGGGGAGCCGGGGGCTCGAACCGGGATCCTTTCTCCAGTCCTTGAGCTTTGCGCCGCGTGCGCTTAACCCGCTGCGCTACCACCCAGCTCCCCCATCTGACACATTTTTTTAATGTCTGATGTTTCATTGCACTAAACCAAATTCATCTCAAAACATATAGCATTAGTAGTGTCAGAAGAGGAGATGTGATGGGCAAAGATAGAATGTATTTTTCCACGAGGATCTCAGGATAGACAGTATCAAAGACAAATGATGTGAGATAATATTTAGCATCTTAGTCCAAGAAACATACAATCTGTGTTAGAACCAGAAAGAGCTTTACTGCCATGTATATAAAAAGAGAATCATCCGAGAAGAATGTGTGGTAGAATGGGCAGCTTCTAGGAACCATAGTCAAAGATAAGTCAGAAATGAAAGTTAAATGTCAAGAAGTGTTTCCACAGGCTCAGTCAATCCTTCCCAACTTGGTCACCTGTAAGGATTTACATTTAAAATATTTATAATCAGAGGGTGGTAGTGGTGTACCTGGTTAACTGAACATATTACCATGTGGAAAGATCCAGATTTGAGCCTCCTCTCCTCAACCATAGGGAGAACATTTCACAGTGAAGCAAATCTGCAGGTATGTATCTTTCCTCTCTCTGTCTCCCTATGTGTATGTGTATGTGTATGTGTGTGTTCCCCTCCTCTCTTAACTTCTCTGTCTTATTCAATAAAATTGAAAAAGAAAAAAGATATTTATAATGTAAGTAGAACATGAGGTTAATAAAAAGTTACAATTAACTGATTCATTATATTCAATAATCTAATGCATGAATTATTCTAATCAGTGGGATCAGAAATCAGATGGCATCATAAGAGTCAACATACTTTTCCTGAACAAGATCTGCAAATATTTTGAAACATGGCCATATATATCTATCTCAGAACTAATAAATTTGGGGTTAGGTGGTGTCTCTACTGGTAAACAACACAGGTTGTCAAACACAAGTACCAAGGTTCAATCCCCCAGTCCTCATGTGTAGAGGAGGAGTCTTTATGAGCGGTAGAACAGTCTGCAGGTGTCTCTTCTTCTCCCTCTGCCTCTTTCTGTCTATCGTAACTAAAGACAAACAACTAATGAGTTAAAATGTAGCATAGAAGCAGTTTTATAACATATTAATGAATGGGCAGTATTATGTTCTAATAAAATTGTATTTACATAACCTGCAGTCAGAAAAGAGGTGATCCATTTGGCTGCTGTACTTTGTGGACTCCCCTCTTCAGTGCTCACCAAAACACATGGCTGATTGAATCATGAAACTTCAGTTCCACTCCTCACTGAACAACATTCCATCTGGATGAACTTGGGGGGGGGGGTCAAGGTTCTTCACAGAAAAGATATGATATGTGCATTGCCTTGAATAAATACATACACATGTACATGTGCTGTGAGATTTGTTGTAAGGAACTGGTTCCTGCAAATGTAGAGGCCTGATACAGCCAAAGATTGTAGGTTAGAGAGTCTGGAGATTCTTGGAAGAACTGCAGTATGACTCCAGGGACAGGCAGTTGGCAGAATTCCTTCATATGGTGGAGAGCTATCTTTGTTCTGTTAAGAGCTTCACTCCATGAGTGAGGCCCACCTGTACATGGAGGGCAGTCTAGTTTAACTCAGAGCTTATCCAATAGCACCATCCCAAAGTCTCTAGAATATTTAGCCAATTATTTGGACATGATGGTACAGCAAAGGTGGCATGTAACATTTTTTCACCCTTTTTTTTTTAAAAAAAAAAATTACTATTGGATAGAGACAGAAATTCAGAGGGGGAGACAGACAGAGGGAGAGAGGCAGAGAGATACCTGCAGCACTTCATCACTTGTGAAGCTTTCCCTCTGCAGGTGGGGTCCAGGGGCTTGAACCCAAGGCCTTGCACATTGTAGTGTGTATACTTAACTGGGTGCGCCACCACTTGGACCCCAGTACCTTTCTTTTTCATGTATTATGTATTGGATGGAAACACAGGGAAAACCAGAGGGGAAAAGAGAGGAAGGGAAATAGAGAGAACTTCAGATATCTCAGTCGTATCATAAGTATCCCCCTTAACATTCTTAGGTACCAAGTTTCATCCTTAGGACTGTGCCTATGTCAGAGTTGAGCAGCACTCTGTTCTCTCCCTCCCATAAAATTAGTAAATAGATTTGAAAAAAAGCTTCACAGTTGAATGGTCTTTTGACAATTGTTGAGAAGCCTCTCTCATTCAGATTCATCAGTTGTCTCTGCTCAGACTGAAAACAAAACTCTTTGAGGAATATTCAGTTTTCTACACCTGGTTTTAACACAAAGGCCCAGAATCGGGAGTCGGGCTGTAGCTCAGCGGGTTAAGCGCAGGTGGCGCAGAGCACAAGGTCGGCATAAGGATCCCAGTTCGAGCCCCCAGCTCCCCACCTGCAGGGGAGTCACTTCACAAGCGGTGAAGCAGGTCTGCAGGTGTCTATCTTTCTCTGCCCCTCTCTGTCTTCCCCTCCTCTCTCCATTTCTCTCTGTCCTATCTAACAATGACAACATCAATAACAATAATAACTACAACAACAACGAAAAACAACAAGGACAACAAAAGAGAAAATAAATAAATAAATAAATAAATAAATAAATAAATAAATAAAGGCCCAGGATCAATGAACATTCAGTGTCTTTCTCTAGATGTAAGTTTCTGTTAACTGTGGATTTTGTAGAGTTTCATAAGTGGTCTAATCTCAGCTAAACATTCTGGAATCCTGAAAAAATGGCAGCAGATTTTATGTGTTTCTGGCTGTTAGAACAGACACACACACACACACACACACACACACACACCTTTAAAAAGTATGAATATAAATTTAAACAAACAATAACAGAAATGTCATCAAGTACCACTGAACTCAGTGACTGTATAATGAATCCATTGATATAAACAGTATTTTTTTCAGTTTCCTTTTTTTAAAATTTGATTTGTTTAGAGAGAGAAATTGGGAGGGGAGGGATAGAGAAAGGGAGGGAGAGAGAGAGAGAGAGAGAAGAGAGAGAGAGAGAGATAGATCTGTGGTACTGCTTCACCACTAGTGAAGCTTCCCCTGCAGCTGGGAACTACAGTTTTAACACAGGGCCTTGCTCAGCTAGCCTTGTGAACTCAACTAGGTGTGCTAATGTCTGGACCTCAAACAGAATCTAGCATATCTCATTACTTGGAATAGGTTCAAAGATGTCCCTGACCTGGGTGACTTGATCACAATCTCTGATGTTGTGCCCTCCATTTAGGGGGCACAGCAACAATGAACATTATGATCTGACTTTTCTCTTTGCCACTGTAGAGATCAACATGAACACCCGTTAGATCCTAAATGTTACACTGGCTTTTAATATCTATCATTTCTTTAACAGATACCATAATCCTTTAGAGAACATCTTATTTGGGTAAAAAGGATAAGGGGTGGGTGTGTGTGTGTGTGTGACCTAATTCTAATAATCTGCTGCCATTGTTTCAGGAATTATTCCAGAATGTTCAGCTGAGATTGGACCACTTATGAAACTCTACAAAATCCGCAGGTAAGAGAAATTTACATCTAGAGAAAGACACTGAATGTTCATTGATTCTGGGCCTTTGTGCTAAGATCTGGTGTAGAAAACTGAATATTCCTCAAAGAGTTTTGTTTTCAGTCTGATCAGAGACAACTGATGAATCTGAATGAGAGAGGCTCCTCAACAATTGTCAAAAGACCTTCAACTGTGAAGCTTTTTTTCAAATCTATTTACTAATTTTATGGGAGGGTAGAGAACAGAATGCTGTTCAGCTCTGACATAGGCAGTCCTAAGGATGAAACTTGGTACTTAAGAATGTTAAGGGGGATACCTATGATACGACTGAGATATCTGAAGGTCTCTCTATTTCCCTTCCACACTGCCTCTTTCCCTCTGATTTTCATATGTTTCCATCCAATACATAATACATTAAAAATAAAGGTGCTGGGGCCGGGTGCTGGCACACCTGGTTGAGCGCATGTATTACAATGTGGAAGGACCTGGGTTTGATCCCCTGGTCCCCACCTGAAGGGGGAAAGCTTATGAGTGGTGAAGCAGGGCTGCAGGTGTCTCTCTGTCTCCCCTTTCTATCACCCTTCCCTCTTGATTTCTGGCTTTTGGTACAAATAAAGAGAATAGTATATTAAAAATTAAAAAAAATAAAAAGGTGTTATCATAATCATGCCTAAGAATCCAAGGCCCCATGCTATACCACACACCACCATAGCCAGTATCATTTTTTCCTTTTTTAAAAAATCTATTTTATTTAATAAGACAAATGTAAATTGAGAGGGAAAGAGAAAGTAGAGAAGGAGAGAGAAAGATACACACCTGCAGTCCTTCTTCACCACTCATAAAGTTGCCCCTGCAGGTGGGGAGTGGGGCTTGAACCCAGGGTCTTGTGCATGGTAATGTGTGTGCTCAACTGGGTGCACCACTGCATACCCCACCCCTATTCTACATTTGCTGAAACTATGGGCCTCAAAGGCAAAATAATCAGTGCTCAACTGGACAGAGCTGGAAGCTGCAGGCTGATGAGCACCAGTGCTGAATTCCCAGTCTGCTTGAGGTCTTTAGTCTTTCCTGGTTCCACATTCGGGACACAGCACTGACTGCAGAGCCAGCACCCTCACTCAAGGATAGAACAGGACTCAACTCCACCTCTGGTCTGGGGAGAATCAGGTTGGATTCCAGGGGAAGCGATGCTGGAGGCTGAGGGCAGAGTCTGGTGTCCAGTCTGCCACATGGGGACAATACAGGTCACGCTCCATCAGTGTCTTTCTTAAGTTTATCTCTTAGGCATATTTTTGTTGTCATCAGGTGTTCTAGCTTCCAAGATTGCGATTGATGACTTTTTTTTAAACTTGGAAGTGTAAAGTTCTCAACTTTATATCAGTAGTCTCCATTGTTTTATGAAGGAACATTTTATTTTATTTTATTAAAAATTTATCAGGAGTTGGGTGGTAGCACAGCGGGTTAAGGGCATGTGGCACAAAGCACAAGGACAGGCATAAGGATTCTGCTTCAAGTCCCCGGCTCCCCATCTGCAGGGGAGTCACTTTACAGGTGGTGAAGCAGGTCTGCAGGTGTCTTTCTCTCCCCCTCTAAGTTTTCCCCTCCTCCATTTCTCTCTCCATTCCTTTCCAACAACAACATCAATAACTACAACAATAAAACAACAAGGTCAACGAAAGGGAAAATGAATAAATAAATTCTTATAAATAAATATTATTTATTTATTTATTTATTTTGTTGGGAAATTGTGCAGATGCGGTCACATCCACCATGTTGTCCCCCTCACAGTATTGTCAATACCCTGTGAGAGTTGATACAATATTCCTGGAATGCCTTGTTTACTCCTTCCCATTTCTGCGAAAGCTGTAATCCTATCCTGGAGTGCCTTGTTTACTACTCCCCCTTGCCATTAATCCTATCCCGAGTGCCTTCTTTCCTAGCCAATCACATCCTGACTTGTCACTTCCAGAATTTCTTCCATAAAAATCCTTCTTCTTCTGCCCTACCCTCTCTTAGCCCCTTCACCTCGGTGACCAGATGCAGAGGAGGGTTGCTGCGCATAGCAGGAGGCAGCCATTTTGCTAGCTCCACGTGGCCCAAACCGCTGTGCTATCTCCCAACTCTGAGGTGTCTGCATGAATAAAGATTTGTATTCTCTCTAAGCTTTGCTTGCTTCTCTCTCCCTGAGATGCAGCTCGACAATTTATGAGAAAGATAGGAGCCAAGAGTGAAAGAACCAGACATCACTCTGGTACATGTGCTGCCAGGGATTGAACTCAGGACCTCATGCTTGAGAGTTCTATGCTTATCCACTGTGCCACCTCCCAGACCACAGGAACAACATTTTATTTATCTTCTCTAGCATATGTTTATGTTTAGATGATCTCATGAATGTTTTAAAATGCAGTATAAAGATGTGATTTTGCAAACTATATGTTGATATTGTTTCTCAGGCTGGTCTAACACCATTTTTACTTGATGTG
Source organism: Erinaceus europaeus (assembly GCF_950295315.1). Lineage (NCBI taxonomy): Eukaryota > Metazoa > Chordata > Mammalia > Eulipotyphla > Erinaceidae > Erinaceus > Erinaceus europaeus. The sequence continues at coordinate 8,110,725 of NC_080184.1, read as the reverse complement.
CATAAAAACGATGAGGAAATGGTAGTATTTTTAATAAGCATGTGAGAAATATAACATGCCAGCACCAATAATATGAAGCCTGTGGGCAAGAGAGGCTTGTCTAATTCCCCCTAGAAGCACAGAGAGTTGGTGAGCACACTACTCTGCCCTAATACAGTGAAGACTGTGAAGGAGGGGCTGCTTTGATTCCTTTAGACACAGGGAGTTGGGGGCCACACTCACCAACATGAACACAGTGAACCCTAGGAAGGGACAGTCTGCTCTGCCTTCCCTGGATATATACATGGGAGTTAGAATTCATACCTGCCAGAGCACAGTAGGATGGTCACCATCTTCTTTCTTCTTCTGAAGACGATACTCTTATGAAAAACCTGGAAACTCAAACTGCAAAATGTCTCCAACTTGATGGACACAGAAGCTATTATAGGCATGCAAAGAACAGTGACAAACTTGTTGTTGAGGCAGTCTGGTGTCGGGCTGCACCGCGGAGAAGAGAGCGGACGTCCAGAGCAAAGGGGTACACAGATCTTTATTATAGGATGGGGGGGAGGTTTGGTTCAGACCACGTGGAGCCAGCCAGCAATGGCCGACCACGGGGGGAGAGCAGGGAGCGAGACCTCAGAGAGGGAGAGCCGAGAGCCCAGAGAGCCCCAAGGGAGGGGTGAGGGGGCTTTTTATTGGGCGACAACCAGGGGTGACGTGTAGGGCCAGGATTGGTTGAAAGGGGGCACTCTAGGATTTGGCGGAGCATAGAAAAACCTGGGGGTGGAGACTGCATCAGAATAAGTCCTCAGCAACATCTCCTCCTATCCCTTTATATCTAAATGGACACAGTAAAGAAAAATGGAATGGAGCAGGCTTAAATGTTTTAGAGGAATGCCATGCTCAGGTGGGAAGATGTAGGACTTTCTGTGGAGGAGGGAAGGCTTAAATGGCTGCCAACCTTGTGAGATTTATGCGTCCTCCTGTGCTCAACCCCTCTTTAGAGAGAGAGACTTACCTGGAGAGACTCATCTCATAGGTTTAAGCGCAGCCTGCTCAACCATCTCTTCACAATATCTCTACATCTTTTCTATCTTTCTACCTAGTAATAGCATAAGATGTACAAAGTCTATAAAGGACTATCATGGGGCAGAAACCTTTTGGGCATAAGCCTGCATGACATAACAAAATAGGAAGGGACACGAAGGGGAGAAGTAAAAGCCAGTGTGGTGTGAAGGGAAGGATTGGTGTGTAAAGGAGCATTCCCTGTTTGGGTGGGGAAAGGGGCAAGGGTACATAATGAGGGGGAGGCGGGAGGCATGACCCACCAAACAGAGGAGCTATTTGGCATTGTATAGTCCTCAAGGCAACAGTCTGTAAAGTCTATGAATTACTCAGGATCAGTCTATGAAAAACCAGCAACGTGAAGGGAAGGAAGCTGCTGTAAAATTGTCTAAAGTGTCCGAAGGGTATACCAGCAAGTCCGATAGAAGTCTCAGTCCAAAGTAAGCGACTGGGGGAGAAATGGCAGGGGATAAAATGCTGCATGAGGAAGGTCAGCCTCTGGAATTCTGCTTTTCTGTAGATTGTGAGCTGGAACCGCCAAAACGTGACAGGTCAAAGCAAAAGCAGGAAAGGCAGACAGGCAGTAAAAAGGTTCTGTCCTTGGAGTCTGCGAATCAGATTCTTCAGATTGCGTTGACTGACATCTAGGGTTTCGGGGGGTGTGCCACGGTAGTCGTGCCATCTAGTGAGTGATGTCAGGGTGTGCAGGGGTTCAGATGGTTTTTCCGGGATTCCTGTAAAGAAACACAAACAATCTGCTTCTCGTGGTTAGCAGGGCATCTGATTTGAATGCTTTATAGAAGAAGAGGTTTGGTGCCTTGACCAACTGAGTATTGGGGGATGTATCTTTCCTATTCATTTATGATTATATTTTATATTATTTGTCATGGTAGTCAGCCGTTTATCTGGAAGGTCCTGGGTGATTCATGGGGAAAAAGACCTTATCTTTTAACAAAGACTCTAAGGTGTAGGGAGGCGGGAACTATCTTATCCCTTTTTTTTTTTTTTTGTATCTTGTATCTTGCCTTTGTTGCCCTAGTTGTTCTTGTTGTAATTATACTGTTGTTATTGCTGATATTGTGGTTGTTGGATAGAACAGAGAGAAATGGAGAGAGGAGGGAAAGACAGAGGGAGATAAAGATACCTGTAGACCTGCTTCACCGCCTGTGAAGTGATTCCCCTGCAGGTGAGGAGCCGGGGGCTCAAACTGGGATCCTCAAGCCAGTTCTTGCTAAACTCGCTGCGCCACCACCCGATTCCCAGGAACTATCTTTTAACATAAACTCTATGGCCATGCCAATAGCAACCTTGAGGGCACATGTGGCTCCCCACATGTCCCCCTGTCTTATATCATGTTTTGATGTTTGGCGGACTTTGTTTTGTGGCAGGGTGGACTGTGCCTGTCTTAGGTTGGGGATCAGCCTTCCGTCTTACCCGTCATTGGAACACCTGGTCATTTTTGCCCAGTAGTACCAGATGCCTTGTCTTAGGTTGACTGGATAGCGCTAGTTTCCTCTTACCCGTCATTGGCTAGCCAGCCCTCTACATGGTGGACGTTCTGATGGAGGGGGGCAAATCCTCCACAGCAACTCAATATTCTGCCATGTCCAGCCTATGATAGTGACTTTGTATAGGTTGCATCTTTATGGCATCAATCTGTTGCTGCAAAAGGCCATGAGCTTGTTAAGAATTATAGGACTGTGGTCCGGGAGGTGATGCAGTGACTAAAGCCTTGGACTCTTAAGCATGAGGTCCTGAGTTCGATCCCTGGCAGCACATGTACCAGAGTGAGTCTGGTTCTTTCTCTCTTTCTCATTAATAAATAAATTTAAAATGTGAAAAAAAAAGAATTATAGGACCTATTGTGAGCAGAAGAAGTAAAACAAGCTAGGGTCCCACAACTAAGGGTATACAGGTAAGGAAGGGGGAATGTATCCATTGATATGAAGAGGTAGGAGCATATCTCAAGTCTAAGGGAAGCAGTCAGTGAATGTGATGTCCAGGGGAACAGCCATTTGTCTTTGGGGGTAGTAAAGGATGTCCGTGGCATGGGTGATGTTATAAAGAGAAACATCTTTAAATTGTTGGCTGACAAAGGCAGGCCTATGGTGGCAAGACAAGATACACCAGTTAAGTTTACAAGAATATGTGAATGTTGCTAATTCACATAGGTTGGATATGGAGGAACTTCTTACAGTTTAATACCTTACCGTATGAACAGATGATTCCTCATATGAAGGCTTGATAGCTGTAATCACTTACTTGTGGAAAACAATAAAACTTGTAACAAGTTAGAGGTTTACTATAATTGACTTTGGACTATAAGCAGACTCAGGTTACATAGAGAGTTAATGCATGTTAGTAACAATGGTTTTAACATTTAGAGTACTTCTGAGCAGATGGGTCATACAAAAAATGTTTGGTCATTCAGCACACTCACTCACAAAACACAACTGGCCATTCATAACATAAGACATTCAGGGAAGGGGTAGGAGAGAGGGCTCTGTGAGCCAACTCTTGTAGGTTCTGCCATGCCATATTATGGATCCTGGGATGTATCCTGCATCTGGTCCTCTTGTGTTATTTCTTGTTCTTCAGGAATAACAGCGCCATCCTGCGGGTATTGTCGGACATGGCGGGCAGGAACCCAGACAGGTTTAGAGAAATTTTGAGGGAAAATGCATGCGAAACCCCTTCCCATGGTCAATAATGGGTCAGGCCCTTTCCAAACTTTATCGAGTGGGTCTCTCCATTTGACCTTAATAGATGGGAGGGTAGATGGTGTTTGCCAGTGAAGAATAATAGGGGGTAAGGCTGAGTTATTGTAAATATTAAAGAGATTTAACGTAGTTAAGGCTTTTGCTAGCTGGATATTTGGGGGATATGTTCCTTCTTTATCTTTATTTAGTTGAGCCTTCAGAGTTTGATGGGCCCTCTCGACAATGCCTTGTCCCTGTGGATTGTAGGGAATGCCCGTGGTATGAGTAATATTCCAGAGGGAACAAAAATCTTTAAATTGTTTACTTGTAAACATAGGTGCATTGTCTGTTTTCAAAAATAATGGGACCCCCATAACGGCAAAACAAGAGAGCATATGGCTTACAAGCTTTTTAGCACTTTCTCCTGTCTGAGCTGTAGCCCACATAAATTTAGAAAAGGTATCAATTGAGACAAACACATATTTTTGTTTGCCAAAGTTTGGTATGTGGGTGACATCAATTTGCCAAATAGCATTAGCTTTTAAACCTCGGGGATTAACCCCAAGGGTCTGGATAGCAGGTGTCTTTATGAGACTTGCACAAGAAGAGCATGTAGCGAGGATATGTTTTAACTGTGATACAGGAACATCAGGGAATCGAGCTTGAAGGCCTTTAAGATTAACATGGGTTAGAGAGTGAAAATTAGCAGGATCAGAGACAAAGACTGGGAAAGTTCCTGTGGAGGCAAGGCGGTCAACTGCGGCATTCCCTTCGGACAGGGAACCAGGAAGAGGGCTGTGGGAGCGAAGGTGTTGAATATACAGTGGTTGGGTTCGAGAACAGAGCATAGAGGCGATTTGAATCAAGAGAGGGGAAAGTGGGTTGTCATCAATTTTCACATACGAACGAGCAAGCCATGGAAGTAAGTTAACAGTATACACACTGTCAGAAAAAAGGTTGAAGGATTCTGGTACAGCTTTTAGTGCAAGAAAAACAGCATAAAGTTCTTTGTACTGAGGGGAATTATCAGGAAGCTCAGTAAATAGAGGTTTAGGAGATTGTTTGTCTGGGTAATATATAAGGGCAGCAGCTCCCCTTTTTCCGCCATCAGTAAAGATTGTAGGAGCAGAGGGAATGGGATCCCGAGAGAAAAGTTTAGGTGCTAGTAGAGGCAGAAGAGGTAAAGAAGCTATCAATTTATTAGAAGGAAAATGGTTATCTATTTGTCCTGGAAACCCCACAAAGCTTATGGCAAAGCGGGAATGATGGCGTATAAGCCACTCTGTATCTGTGAGAGAAAAGGGCAGAATGATTAAATCCGGTTCTTTCCCTAAGACCTGCACAGACCTATTTCTTCCTTGGCGAACCATGAATGCTAACGCATCTATCTCAGTGAGGAGTCTTGGAGCTCCTCCTACTGGCGTGTGAAGCCATTCAAGAACCCCATGGTCTTGCCACAGTGCCCCTACTACTGTGGGGGTGGAGTTGAAGATTAGAAGGTTTACCGGAGAGGAGGGGGAGAATCGAACAAGGTGCATGTCCTGGAGGGCCTGGTTAACCCTTTCCAGTGCCAAGGAGGCCTCAGGAGTTAATTTACGTTTTGAAGAGGGCTGTTTGTTTCCTTTCAACAGGTCAAACAGTGGTTGGAGGCAGCTTGTGGGCAGATAGAGATACTGCCTAAGCCAATTTAAATTTCCTAGAAAACTTTGTAAAGAAGCAAGAGTAAGGTTAGAAGGGAAGGTAACATTAGGTTTTAAGGGACGAATTTGCGTTAGAGAAATCTCTGAACCTAGGAAGGATATTGGAGGGATTAGCTGTATCTTCTCAGGGGCTACATTAAGGCCGCTTTTCTTTAATGCAGGAATGAGAAAATCACGTAAGGCATAGAGATCTGTATCTGATTTTCCCCATATTAAAATATCATCTGTATAATGAAAAATATTAAGGCCCTTATGAATATATGGGACAAGGGCAGATTTAACAGCCTCCTGACAAATCGTAGGACTATTGGCCATACCCTGGGGCAGCACCACCCATTCAAATCTATCAGCGGGGCTGGCATTATTAATAGACGGAACAGAGAAGGCAAAACGTTTACAATCTCGCGGATGCAAGGGGATAGAGAAAAAACAATCTTGTATATCAATAGCTATGATTGGAATTCCCGTGGGAATTGCAGAAGCAAGAGGCAAACCCCTTTGGGGGGAGCCCCAGACCTGCATGGTTTTATTTACTGCACGGAGATCTTGAAGGAGGCGCCATTTTCCCGAGCGCTTTTTAATCACAAAGACAGGAGTATTCCATGGGCTTCGAGAATGACGAATGTGTCCCAAGGACAACTGCTCTCGGACGAGCTCTTTTAAAATTTTTAGCTTATCCCTAGGTAAAGGCCACTGTTCCACCCAGACAGGCTCATTAGAAAGCCAGCTTAAGCGGGGTGTTTGGCTACGAACAGTGGCATCTATTATTGGGGGTGCTGAATAGACCTGGTATCGCGGGAATGAGTTTTACGCTCTGCAGAGGCATCTGTGGATATCCTAACATTAAGACATTCCAGAAGATCCCTGCCCAGTAAGTTGGTGCTAATATTAGCTACCAAAGGGCGGAAGTGTCCAGTAGAACCTTCTGGGTCTTCCCACATAAGCGAGTCTCGTGTGTAAAATGCTCTCGTCATCCCTCCTATTCCATGTAAACTGGGTCCAGGGATGAGTTCCCAATCTTGGGGAATCTCTTCTTGCCTTAAAATCGTCTTTGCTGTCCCCATGTCAATCAAAAATTTAAAAGGAATGTTGCCTATCTTTACTGTCATAGAAGGTTGACCTTGTTCTAAAACAGGAGTAGTCCACAAAATCTCAGGCCCCGAATTTGTACTATTCAGGGGCGAACCATCTTTATGAAATTGGGACCAACAATCTCTCTTCCAATGAAACCCCTTACGACATTTTGGACAAACAGTACGTGGTCTCTGGCTCCCTGACTGAAAGCGGGGTTGCTCTGGCTGGAGGCGTGGTTTCCCTGACTGGAGGCGTGGTCGCAACTTATCAGGACATTGGTTACGCCAATGTCCTTGGCGACCGCACTGAAAGCAGGCCCCGTTTTGCTTACGTGGGGCAACTGCATAGACCTGCGTCGTAGCGGGTGTCCCATAATTGCCTGATGTAAGTTCCTGTGTCGCTAGAATCCAATTATCTGGGTGTAGGTGTTTAAGATTAAGGCATACCTGACGGAATTGTGGTGTCATGCCTTCCCAGACAATAGAGCGCAGGAGTAGTGTGCGGACGTCAGGATTATAAACCTTTCTCTCTAAGCTTCTCTTCACCCTTGAGATGAAGCTCGCCAATGACTCATCAGAGCCTTGGTGAAAAGAGTTAATGGGAGATGATGGATCTACATCAGGTGTGGTCACCCTTTCCCATGCTTGTGTTGCACAGATGCGTACCTGTTCAAAATAACCAGTTGGAAACCTGGCTTCTGCCTGCTGAGCTCCAGATTCATAAGCTCCTGCTCCAAACAAAGCATCAAAATTCCATTCTACCTGTTTGTTACTATTTTCCTGCGATTGCCTAGAGCACTCATCGCGGAAACATGCCTGCCACTGAAGATAGAGTGGGTCTGGGAGTGCAGCACGAGCCAGTTCTTTCCAGTCTTGTGGTGTATTTAAATGATGGTAAAAGCTTCTCAAAACGGACTTGGTCCATGGAGAGTGCATACCATCCTCCCTGACTGCTTGCCTGAGCGTTCCAAGTTCTTTCGAGGAATATGGCTGCCACGGCTGAGGGTTTTGTTTAGAAGGGGCCAAGTTTACCGGGAATGTGTGGATTTGGTCTGATGGCATGGGAGAGGGAGCTACAGAAGTGGAAAGTTCAGTAGAAACTGCTGTAGTGGCTGCAGGGGAGACTAAACGCATATCTACGGGGACGGAGCTCCCGGGGTGGACTGCACATGGTTTAAAATCCTTAAATGCTGAAAAAATATCCTTTAGCTCTCGTATCTCAGCCACTAGGTCCCTTAATGGTGACGTATCAGCAGGGGGCGGGGTCAGGGACGAGGAAGCCTCAGGCGGAGCTAAAACCGCGGCGGCAGGGGCCAGGGGCGGAGCTGAAACTGGAACGGCAGGGGGAGGGGCTAGAGAACCGGAAGCCTCACGGGAAGCGGGGGGCGGGGCCAGAGAAGCAGAAGGAACTGAACACGTGTCTGCCACAGAAGGGACCGAACACTTGTCTGCAGAAGGAGTCGAACACGTGTCTGTGGGGACAGCTGGGGGAGGGGTCAAAGGAGCGGCAAAACACGTGTCTTCAGGGGCAGTGGGGGGAGGGGTCGTGGAAGCAGAAGCTGCCGCAGGAGAAACCGAACACGTGTCCCCGGAGGCAGTGGTTTGGGGGCTGACTGCAGATTGCTTAGGGTGTTTAAGTCCTAAGCAAATATCCTTTAACTCCTGTATCTCAGCCTCAAGGTCACTTAACCTTTTGGCAGGAGGCCTTGTACATATCCTGAAAATAGTAAATATAGCCATGAGAACCCATGGTGTAGCAAAAATTAAAGCGTCTCTGAGATCGAAAGCCTGTCCCAGGAGAGAAGGATAGAATGTCTGGGACACCTCCTCATAAAACGGAAAAAATCCCATGGTGGAGGGAAACGCGGGGCCACAGAAGCGGGCGGATTCCACTTACCTGTGTCTGGGCGGTTTCGGAGACCTCAGGCCGGGCGTGGTGTGGGTACGGAACACGATGGGCGCCAGATGTTGTTGAGGTGGTCTGGTGTCGGGCTGCACCGCGGAGAAGAGAGCGGACGTCCAGAGCAAAGGGGTACACAGATCTTTATTATAGGATGGGGGGGAGGTTTGGTTCAGACCACGTGGAGCCAGCCAGCAATGGCCGACCACGGGGGGAGAGCAGGGAGCGAGACCTCAGAGAGGGAGAGCCGAGAGCCCAGAGAGAGAGAAGGGAGGGGTGAGGGGGCTTTTTATTGGGCGACAACCAGGGGTGACGTGTAGGGCCAGGATTGGTTGAAAGGGGGCACTCTAGGATTTAGCGGAGCATAGAAAAACCTGGGGGCGGAGACTGCATCAGAATAAGTCCTCAGCAAAAGGGATAGAAAGAATGTGGAACAAAAAGTTTTAACTTTCACCAGCTGTACAGAAAATGACATGGTAGAATTTGATAAAGTAGAGCATACTCTATAGGAGACATTGAAGGAAGAATGGCAGCTCTAATAGAACAATTAAGTGGGGCTGGGTGCTGGCACACATGTTACAGTGCAGAAGGAGCCAAGTTTGAGACGCAGGCTGCCACCTGCAGGGGGAGATCTTCGCAAGTGATGAGGGATGCATTGGATTGACCTTCCCGTGGTGCATCCCGTGAGCACCCATTCATTGGGGAAACTGACGATCCTTCCTAGCCGACTGAATCCACATGGATCCCAGTCACTTTCAAAGCCATTAACTGGCTATGGAAGAAGGGCAAACGCTAGAAGAAGAAGAAGGAGGAGAAGAAGGAGGAGGAGGAGGAGGAGGAGGAGGGGGAGGGGGAGGAGGAGGAGGGGGAGGGGGAGGAGGAGGAGGAGAAGAAGAAGAAGGAGAAGAAGTCAGCGCTACAAGTGTCTATCCCTCTCCCTCACTATATCTTCTTACCCTCTTGTTTTCTGGCTGTCTCTATGTAACAAATAAAGAGAATTTAAAAAGAAAAAAAAAAAAACACACAGCCTGCAGGAGGAGGAGAGGCTGCTGCTCTGGTTGCCTTAGACACACAAGGAGCTTGGGACTACACTTGCCAACCTGAACACAGTGAACCCTGGGAAGAGAGGCAGTTTTGTTTTCCCTAGAAGCACAGGGAGTGGTTTTTACTTGCTTATTTGTTTGTTTTTATCAGAATTCTACTCAGTACTGGTGGCGCTGAGTCTGGGTCCTCAGAGCCTAAAGTATGAGAGTCCTTTTGCAACTCTTAAACCTGACAACAATTAACATGGTATTGTCACATATTTGTCAGAGTTTGTACTCCTTCCCACAAAGATACTAAAACATAATAAATGTCTTGAATTGACTAAAATTAAACAACATACTGATGTGACTTAGATTTTTGTGACTCTATAAACTAATTTTTAAACAATGTTCTAAATAAAATATGGCAGTACTAAATTTAAAAGACAGTATAAAGTTCAAAAGTATAAAAACAAATATGAAGTAATGTAATGGATAGATTATTTTAGGCTGGAGAGATAGCCTAATGCTTATGCAAAAAGACTTTCATGCTTGAACAAAAGGTTCCAGGTTCAATCCTCAGCCCCAACATAAGCCAGAGCTCAACAATGATCTTGTGTAAATAAATAAAGTCAATTTTCCATGATGGGATTACCAGTGATTCCAGTTGACCTACTAAAATGTCTCTATTTTCCAAACTGTTTACAACAAATGTGTCATTTTCTATCCAGGTAACTATATTATCTTCAAATCAACTTTAAAAATTTACACTATTTTATTGGTGAAATAATGGTGGATAATACAGTTGTTGGTATATGAGTACAGATTCTTATCTCCTAGTAAATATGTGTGTGCATACCATTCCTAATCCTTCTTCACCTTGTGAACACCCAACATCAATGCTCCTACTTCACTCTAATTCAGAGTAATTTGCTTTGTACAATGCACCCCACCCAGTCCAAGCAAACACCTTGTGTTTGCTTGCCTTGCCTTGCTTCTTAAGTACCATGTGTAAGGAGGATCCCAATGTTAATTCTTCTCCTGGATTTTCTCACTTGGCATGGTTCCTTCAAGTCCCATCCAAGAAATGGGAAAGGAAAGGATCTCATCATTTCTTATACTTAGTAGTGTCCCCTTTTGTATATGTGCCACAATTTTCTTAACCAATCATCTGCCCTTGTCCTGGAACTCCACCTTTCCTGAGTCCTGCCCCACTAGGGAAAAATAGGGACAGGCTGGGGCTATACACTGAGCTGCCAATGCCCATGTCGAACAGAGAAGCCATTACAGAACTACAGTATGACTCCAGGGACAGGCAGCTGCCAGAACTCCTTCACATGGTGGAGAGCTATTTTTGTTCTGTTAAGGGCTTCACTCCATGAGTGAGGCCCACCTATACATGGAGGGCAGTCTAGTTTACTCAGAGCTTATCCAATAGCATCATCCTGCCATCGGCTATGACCACCCATCCGGTAGACAGCACACCACAAAGTCTGTGCAAAGGTCCTGATAAGGCTTGTCCCCAGGCAGGGTCCTTCGAACAATGGGTGGCCTTCACTGATTAGGTCCTGTTTATTCAAGGGGGAAGGGGCAAGGAATTTTCCACCTCATACTACAAGTAACTCATACTAAAAGCACTTAACAAACAACTGCATAAAAAGAGAATTTCAAGGCTACTGCCTTTTACACTATGGTCTTGTCAATATTTCCATTTTATAAATAAAATTTTTTAGAAAGTTCTGTGATCCAAGGGAGTGAAAAATTCTGTAACTCTTCCAAATCATTAAGTATCCCCTTAATAACCAGGGTAGAAGAGCTGCCTGTGCCCTTTATGTTGTAAATGACGTCCAATTAAAATTGCTTATCAAGGCAAAAAATAAGGAGTTGAAGCAAGGCATTTATTCTTTTGCAAAAGGGCATGCCGCCAACAGTGGCCATCAGGCAGCAGACTATGACCCACGTAGTCAATGACTGCCACCTCTCCAGATTCAAAGGAGGTCTCGAAACTTTACATCAGGTTCAACCTGACGCTGTTGACTGGCTACGGAAGAAGGGCACCCGTCTCCCATCTTTTAAACCTGACACAGAACTGTCTCTTCCACCCCTGGGCTGGGCTTCAGAGCTCACAATCTCCCCGTTGCCTAAATAAGGAAAGGAGGGAGAGAGTCTGAGGGTCTCTGCTGGAGGACTGGCAAGCACTGCAAGGAGCTGACCTAAAGAATACAAAACTAGGGCAGAGGGCTCAGGTTAAAAAAAATTAAAAGAAATACAAAACTACTGGACACAGGGGCTCATAAATAGCAATTTATAAAATGAATTTCTGAGAGAGTCAGGTGGTAGTGCAGCGGGTTAAGTGCACGTGGCGCAAAGAGCAAGGACCAGTGTTAGGATCCAGAACCCCGGCTCCCCACCTGCAGGGGAGTCGCTTCACAGACGGTGAAGCAGGTCTGCAGGTGTCTATCTTTCTCTCCCCCTCTCTGTCTTCCTCTCCTCTCTCCATTTCTCTCTGTCCTAACAATAACAACATCAATAACAACAACAATAATAACTACAACAATAAAAAGGGCAACAAAAGGGAAAATTTAAAAAAAGAATTTCTGTACTAAGCAGTTGTTCTATTCATGGTCTTTTGAAAAGAATCATAACTATCTCTCACACTTTATCCTTTCTGTTTCTCTACCCCCTCTGTGTCCTCCAGAAATGAAGAAAAATGCTTGTCAGAAGACTGTGCAACTTCATCTACCTCCTTTGGCATCTGAAAAATGTGGGCGCTACTCACCTTTCTCCAAGTACTTTGGGTTAGGAATCTGGGAACCCAGTGGTATGTGACCCTATCATTTTTTTTAAAGATCTTATTTATTTATTCATGAGAAAAGTAAGAGGAGAGAGAAAGAATCAGACATCATCACTCTGGCACATGTGCTGCCGGGGATCAAATTTGGAACCTCATGCTTGAGAGTTCAAAGCTTTATCACTGTGCCACCTCCCAGACCATGAATCCTGCCATTCTTTCTTTCTTTTTTTTTTTAATTTACTTTCCCTTTTGTTGCCCTCATTGTTTAACATTGTTGTGGTTATTGATGCCGTTGTTGGTGGATAGGACAGATAGAAATGGAGAGAGGGGGAGTCGGGCGGTAGCGCAGAGGTTAAGCCCAGGTGGAGCAAAGCGCAAGGACCGGCATAAGGATCCTGGTTCAAACCCCTGGCTCCCCACCTGCAGGGGAGTTGCTTCACAGGTGGTGAAGTAGGTCTGCAGGTGTCTGTCTTTCTCTCCCCCTCTCTGTCTTCCCCTCCTCTCTCCATTTCTCTCTGTCCTATCCAACAACAACAACAATAATAACTACAACAATAAAACAACAAGGGCAACAAAAAAGGGAAAATGAATAAATAAATGCTTTTAAAAAATGAAAAAATAAAAGAAATGGAGAGAGGAGGGGAAGTGTTGGGACCATGTGTAAGCCTGATAGAGCTTAGGGATAACCACCCCTGTCCTTGGATGGAGGTCTAAGAAGATAACCTCTTGGTAAGTCTCTCTCAACCAAGGTGAGCATAAGGGGGGAAACTCAGACTTGGTTCTTTCCTTCTTGACTCTCAGGCCCACAGAAACCCCAGTACTTCCCTCCATTAACTGCAGGCCACATGGCCACAGATTCACTTATTCAAAGTCACACTTATTCAAAGTGTGTTCTTCTGTGATCTGAAAATCACAGAAGAACACACCTCATCACACACTTCATCACACACCTCAGACCCCAGACAAGAGAAATTCCAAACTATATGGCTTTTTGATATCCATCTTCTGTCTCACCCCATGGGTTTAACCTCTATGCTTCTCTCAGATACCTTTGGATAATTAAGTTGCTTGTGTCATGGAGAATAAGTGTCTTGTATCTCATCAATTCCTGTCAGACCAGCCCCCTACCTTAGGGGCATGCCGACCGTTAAGAAACCTGTAATTTCTGACATATTTCAGCAATATTCCCTTCGTTTGTTTTTCTCTTTAACTCATGTCCACCTTGCTAATAAACGAGTTCCAAGTTCTGAGTTCCGAGTTCTGAGTTAACATGCTGAGGAGCTCCCTGGTGTCTTTTATTTCGTGTCACCCCTGTCGTGAGCCAGAAAGAACCAGTCCGTTACCTTTCCCCTGGAGACCACCCCGCTAGAGAGAGATCCCAAAAGGGAAGACAGAGAGGGGGAGAGAAAGATAGACACCTGCAGACCTTCTTCACCGCTTGTGAAGCGACTCCCCTGCAGATGGGGAGCCGAGGGCTCGAACCAGGATCCTTAAGTCGGTCCTTGAGCTTTGTGCCTGTGTCACCACAGCTTTAACCTGCTGTGCCACCACCCAACTCCCAAGTCCTGCCATTCTTATTGAGTCTAACACTGCACTCATTTATTCTACCACCCTTATTTTTTAATACTGATTTATTATTTATTGGATAGAGACAGAAAGGGAAGAGGGGAGAGAGCGAGAGAGAGGAAGAGAGACACTTTTGTTGCCCTTTTTTTATTGTTGTAGTTATTATTGTTGTAGTTATTATTGTTGTTGTCGTCGTTGTTAGATAGGACAGAGAGAAATGGAGAGAGGAGGGGAAGACAGAGAGGAGGAGAGAAAGATAGACACCTGCAGACCTGCTTCACCGCCTGTGAAGGGACTCCCCTGCAGGTGGGGAGCCGGGGTTTGAACCGGGATCCTTATGTCGGTCCTTGTGCTTTGCACCACCTGCGCTTAACCCGCTGCGCTACAGCCCGACTCCCTGACGGAATTTTTATTGCTGGTCCTTGTGCTTTGCTTAACCCACTGTGACCTACTCCTGAACATTTTTAAATTATTTTTTTTAACATTTATTATTTATTCCCTTTTGTTGCCCTTGTTTTATTGTTGTAGTTATGATTGATGTCATTGTTGTTGGATAGGACAGAGAGAAATGGAGAGAGGAGGGGAGGACAGAGAGGGGGAGAGAAAGGTAGACACCTGCAGACATGCTTCACCACCTGTGAAGTGACTCCCCTGCAGGTGGGGCGCTGGGGGCTCGAACCAGGATCCTTATGCAGGTCCTTGCACTTTGAGCCACCTGCACTTAACCCACTGCGTTATGACCTGACTCCCCAAACATTTTTTAAAATATTTATTTATCCCCTTTTGTTGCTTTATTGTTGTAGTTATTATTGTTGTTATTGATGTTGTCATCATTGGGTAGGACAGAGAGAAATGGAGAGAGGAGGGGAAGACAGAGAGAGGGAAAGAAAGACAGACACCTGCAGACCTGCTTCACCGCATGTGAAGCTATTACCCCGCAGGTGGGAAGCCAGAAGCTCGAACTGGGATCCTTATGGTTTGCGCCATATACACTTAACCCACTGTGCTACTCCTGAACATTTTGTTTTTAAAGTACTGCTTCCTAGACCTAGCAAGCCCTGAATCCAATACTGGGGAATGGTGTGGATATTTTACACCTTGTACATACATTATGTCAAAGATAAAGTGAATATTTGTTTTGAGTTTTTAAAAAAAATTTTTTTATCAAAATGAAATATTGACTAAACCATAGGATAAGAGGGCTACCACTTCGCACAATTCCCACCATCAGAATTCTGTATCCCATTCCCTCCCTTGATAGCTTTCCTATTCTTTAACCCTCTGGTCCTCTGGGGGTATGGACCCAAGGTCATTGTGGGATGCAGAAGGTGGAAGGTCTGGCTTCTACAATTGCTTCCCCGCTTAACATGGGCATTGACAGGTCAATCCATACTCCCAGCCTGCCTGTCTCTTTCCCTAGTGGGGAAGGGCTCTGGGGAAGCAGAGCTCCAGGACACATTGGTGGGGTTGTCTGTCCACATAAGTATGGTCGGCATCATGCTAGCATCTGAAACCTGGTGGTTGAAAAAGAGTTAACATACAAGGCCAAATAATTGTTGACCAACCATGGACCTAAAGGCTGGAATAGACAGATAAAGATTTTGGGGGGTCTCCCTTTCGTAGATAGCTAGTAGGCATATTTTAGTTATATTCCAAAGGGCCTATGGCTATACTAGTGGTTTTTTTTTTTTTAATTTATTTTCTATTTTTGCCTAAGCCTGAAATCTGATATGCAGGTGAATCCTAATTATTGTCTGGGGAGATGATGTCATGGCTGGAAGAAGGACCAGAAAGTTGGATCAGGGAAGAGAGTAGTTCCCAAATATGGGAAAGGTACATAAATATTGTTGATTATAATTGTGAATTTTCAAGGTAGATGGTCTCCTATTTTGGAGAGCCCAGACAGGCTGTACAGCAGGGACAGGTCCAAGGTTATTTGCTGTCTTTCTGTGACCATGCCCCTTAAGGGATGGTCTGCATGGAGTCCCCACCCAGGACATCCCAAGACACAACCACGACCTAAATGATTGAGAAGGGCTGAGTCCTGACATGGTGAGCGGCAGCCTCTGGAAACAGGAGCAGAAGGAGGATAGGGGTTGGGGGACCTCCTTTGGCCCCACCCTGACCCCACTGCCTGTGTCTCTAAAGTAAATAGTCAGAATGTGTCTCAGAAGCTGTTGAGGAATTATGACCTCATTCTCTGAATGTTGGGCAGTTTCCATGGGAACTGGCAGACCCAAAGCGGCCCTGGGGTGTCTGTCTATTCCAAGGTAACTGTTGTGTTAGAGATGTGAGACAGGAAACCCTGAAGCTGGAGAAGTAACGAGGGGTGAGGTCAGAAGGCAGAGGAGTCACTGGAGATGAGATTACAGGGATGGGGGAGATTCTGGAGCTGGGGAGACAGACACAGAGGTGGGGGCACCAGGGATTCAGGAGGAGGGATGAGCAGGAAAGGACCCTGGAGGCAGGAAGATAATAGCTTTGGGGTCAGGAAAACTGGGTCCAAGACCCCTGAGGAATCCCCTTCTTTCAGGGAGGTTGATGTCCATACCCCTTGCCCCAGATAAGGACTGACCTTGGGGTCCACTTGGGCTGCCCCAGTATATGTGAGGACTGGGTGCTGTGCCCATCTCATGGGAAAAAGAGGGCTGGGACCTGGTGGGAGAGGGTGTTGGGAGACCCTGAGCTTCCACCCTCCATCTTTCTGTCTTTCTGTCTCCCTCCACAGCAGACACCATTCTCCTCCTCACTGCAATGCCTCACCAGGCTGTCCTCACTCATGTTTCTCAGCTGCCTCCAGGGTCCTTTCCTGCTCATCCCTCCTCTTGAATCCCCATCTCTCTCAATTTATCTCTGTCCTATCAACAACAATAATAACTACATCAAAGGCAACAAAATGGGAAAAATAAATGGCCTCCAGGAGCAGTGGATTCATAATGCAGGCACAGAGCCTCAGCCGTAATCCTGAAGGCAAAAAAAAAAAAAAAAAGTACAATCTTGATGTTCCAGTTATGCACTTTTCTCTACAATTTGAACACAACAAATCCTACATGAATTTTCCAAAAGCAGACGTGCAAATATATGACTTACCAGCTCCACCTGAAACACACCAAGGTAGGCTTAATATACGTAAATCAATCAATACAACCCACATCATCAATAAAAGCAAGGCCAAAAACCACATGCTTATATCCATAGATGCAGAGAAAGTCTTTGACAAAATACAACATCCCTTTATGATCAAAACACAACAAACAATGGGAATATATGGAAAATGTCTCAAGATACTGGAGTCTATCTATAGCAAACCTACAGCCAACACCATACTCAATGGTGAAAAACTGGTGCATTTCCCCTCAGATCAGGTACTACACAGGGCTGCCCACTATCACCATTACTATTCAACATAGTGTTGGAAGTTCTTGCCATAGCAATCAGGCAGGAGCAAGGAATTAAGGGATACAGATTGGAAGAGAAGAAGTCAAACTCTCCCTATTTGCAGATGACATAATATACATAGAAAAACCTGAAGAATCCAGCAAGAAGCTTTTGGAAATCATCAGGCAATACAGTAAGGTGTCAGGCTACAAATCAACATACAAAAGTCAGTGGCATTCCTCTATGCAAACACTAGAGTAACAGAAGAAATCTAGAAATCAATTTCTCTTACTATAGCAACAAAAACAATAAAATACGAATAAACCTAAACAAAGTAGTGAAATATTAGGGGCTAGTTGGTGGTGGACCTGGTTTAGTGTACATATTACAATGTGAAAGGACCCAGGTTCGAGCCCTCATTCCCCACTAGCAGGGGGATAGCTTTGTGAGTGATGAAGCAGAGTTCCAGGTGTCTCTCACTCTCTCCTCTATCACCCCCTTCCCCTCTTGATTTGTTTGCTTCTATCCAATAAATAATTTTAAAAAGAGTTGTTATAAAAAAAGTGAAATGTTGCTGAGGAGTTATTCTGATGCAGTCTCCGCCCCCAGGTTTTACTACGCCCCGCGAAATCCTAGCAGTGCCCCCTTCAACCAATCCTGGCCCTACATGTCACCCCTGGTTGTCGCCCAATAAAAAGCCCCCTCACCCCCCCCCTCTCTGGGCTCTCAGCTCTCCCTCTCTGAGATCTCGCCCCCTGCTCTCCCCCTGTGGTCAGGTAGTGGGGACGGCCATTGCCGGCTGGCCCCACGTGGTCTGAACCAAACCCCCCCCATCCTATAATAAAGATTTGTGTACCCCTTTGCTCTGGACGTCCACTCTCTTCTCCGCGGTGCAGCCCGACACCAGACCGCCACAACAACAGTGAAAGACTTGTATACTGAAAATTATGAGTCACTATTCAAGGAAATAGAAAAAGACACAAAGTGGAAAGATATTCCATGTTAACGAGTTGGAAGAATTAACATCATCAAAATGAATTTACTACACAGAGCCATATAAAAATTTAATTCTATCTCCATCACAACCCACCCAATTTTAAGGATAGAACAGATGTTTATCTGGAACCAGAAAAGACCTAGAATTGCCAAAACTATCTTGAGAAGAAAGAACAGATCTGGAGGCATTATACTCGGAGGTCTCAAATTGTATTAGACGACCCGAACTGCCCCTGCGGCTACAGACAGACTATGACCCACAAAGTCAATGACTGCCACCTCTCCAGATTCAAAGGAGGTCTCGAAACTTTACATCAGGCTCAACCTGATGCTGTTGACTGGCTACAGAAGAAGGGCAAATGCTAGAAGAAGAAGAATAGGGCTATCGTCATCAAAACTGCTTGGTACTGGAACATGAATAGACACAATGACCAGTGGAATAGGACTGAGAGCCCAAAAATAATCCCCCTGGATATCTAATCTTTGACAAAGTGTTCAGACTCTTCAGTGGGAAAAGTTGTGTTTCTTCAACAAATGGTGTTGGCAAAATTGGGTTTAAACACACAGAAGAATGAACAACCACCATTTCACCACAAAGAAAAGTATATTATAAATGGATAAAGGACTTGGATGTTAGACTAGAAAATATAAAATACTTAGAGGAAAATACTGGCAGAACTTTTTAAAAGAAATTTTATTATCTTTATATTTATTGGATAGAAACAGCCAGAAATCGAGAGGAAAGGAGGAGATAGATAGAGATACCTGCAGCCCTGCTTTACCACTTGCAAAGCTTCCCCCCTGCAGGTGGGGGCCAGGGGCTCAAACCCGGGTCCTTTCGCACTGTA
This sequence comes from Erinaceus europaeus, assembly GCF_950295315.1. Classification (NCBI taxonomy): domain Eukaryota; kingdom Metazoa; phylum Chordata; class Mammalia; order Eulipotyphla; family Erinaceidae; genus Erinaceus; species Erinaceus europaeus. The sequence continues at coordinate 8,091,702 of NC_080184.1, read as the reverse complement.
ACATGTTGCTCAACCAGGTGCGCCACGACCCAGCCCCTACAGAACTCTTTTATATCTAAATTTGAAGTCATCTTCAATGATACGAATCCAATTACAAAGAAGACTAAAACAAAAATAAACCACTAGGACATCAAATTAAAAAGCTTCTGCACAGCCAAAGTAACAACCACTCAAACAAAGAGACCTCTTACAGAATGGGAGATCTTCATATACCATACATCAGACAAGAAGCTAATAACCAAAATATATAAAGAATTCACCAAACTCAGCAACAAGAAAAGCACTGACTCCATCTGTATATGGGGAGAAGATATAAATATAGAATATTCACCACAGAAGAGATCCAAAAGGCCAACAAATGTATGAAAAAATGCTTTAAGTCATTACTTTTCAGGGAAATGCAAATAAAAACAACAATGGGATACCAATTCACTGCTGTAACTACGTTATACATCAGAAAAGGTAGACAGCAACAAATGTGGGAAAGGTTGTGGAGATAAAGGAACCCTCCTGCACTGCCGTTGGGAATGTCATTTGGTCAAAACCTTGTGGAGAGCAGTCCGGAGAACATTCAGAAGCTTAGAAGTGGATGTATGATATGTCCCCACAATTCTCCTGGGGATGTAACACACCCGTCCAAAAGGTTTGTGCATACCTATATGTTCATAGCAACACAAATTTGTAATAGCCAAAACCTGGAAGCAAGCCAAGTGTCCAACAACAGACTGAGTGGATACATTGTGGTATCTATACACAGTGGAATATCATTTAGCTATTAAAAATGGTGAATTCAGCTCCTTTGCCTCATCTTGAAAGGAGCTTGAAGGAATTATGTTAAGGGAAATAATTCACGAGAAGGATGAATATAGGATGAGCTCACTCATACACAAAAGTTGAAAAATAAGAACAGAAGGGAAAATACAAAGCAGAAGTTGGACTGGGTTTGATGTATTGTACCAAGGTAAAAGAATCTGGGGTGGGGTATGCGTTCAGATCCTGGAACTTGAGGACATAGGAGGACCTAAAGGGGGTTGATGTGTTATGTGGAAAACTGAGAAATGTTACAGATGTACAAACTACTGTATTTTACTGTTGACTGTAAACCACTAATCTATTAATTATATATGCCACACATTTCTTAGCCATTTATCTGTTGTTAGGCATCTTGGGTTCCTTTCAGATTTGGCTATAATGAACTGTTGCTGTTAACTTGTGTGCATAGTTTTTTGGATAGGTGTTTCTATTTTTCCTGAGTAAGTCCCTAGGAAAGAGACTGATGGGTGATAAAGTAGGTTCTGATGTTTCCAGACTGTTTTCCATAGTAATAGGCACCAAATTTTATACCCACCTACAGTGCAGGATTGTCCCTTTCCCCCACAGCTTCACCAAGTTAGTGTTTCGGGTTTTTTTTCTAATATGTGGCATTCTCACAGGCATAAAGTGCTATCTCATTGTTGTTTTTATTTGCATTTTTCTCATGATCATTGATGAGCCACTTTTTTTTTTTCCATCACATATATATGTTGGCCTTTTGGATCTCCTCTTTTGAGAATATTCTGGCAACATATCTCTCTCCCACACTGTTGATGTGGTTGTTTATTTATTATTGAATATTTTATTTTTGGTTCTAAATCCTCTATTTTATGTATGAAAAATATTTTCTTGGAAATCTGTGTGGAGTAACTTTGTTATGGTGTTGATTCCCTTTGCTGTACATGAGCTTTTCAATTTGATGTAATTCCATTTGTTTAATTTTGCTCTTTTTCCCTTTGTAATTAGATCTGAAAGGATGAACATGTTGCAAAAACTTATATAGAGGAGTTCTGCATGTATTTTCATCTAAATATTTCATGGATTTTAACCCATTAAGTCTTTAATCTATTTGAAGAAAATGTTTACTAATTTACTTACTTATTTCTTTATTTATTTTTATCACCTTTATTTATTTATTGGATAGAGACAGCCACAAATTGAGAGGGAAATGGGTGCTAAAGAGGGAGAGAAACAGTGAGACACCGGTGACAATGTTTCAACACTTGCAAAGCTTTCCCTCTGCAGGTGGGGACCAGAGCTCAAACCTGCATCCCTGCTCACTGTAACGTGTACTCAACCAGGTGTGCCACCACCTGATCCCGAGAGTTAATTTTTAAAAACTTTATTTTCTTTGATAGGATAAAGAAAAATTGAGAGAAGGGGGTAGAGAGTATAGACATCTAAAGCATTGTTTCACAACTTGTGACTTGATAATTAAAATCAGATGCCATGAACAAGGGCATTGGTTCAATCACCCAGTACCCATATGTAGGGAGAAAGCTTCACAAACTGAGAAACCATGCTGCATGTATTATTTCTTTCTCTCCCCTTTACTATATCTTCCCTGTTAATTTCTCTGTCCTATCAAATAAATTATATTTTTTAAAAGTCATATGACAAATTATGAAGAGAATGAATTAAAATTAGAAGAAAAAAATGTACTTTTCCACTAGACAGATACAATTCATGCAAACAATAATAGGTTCACATATTGTAGCATTATTTCACTATTTTACATTACTAGTTTTTCACTCCAGTACAGTTCTTTACTAGGTCAGTAAGGCATTTCTACAATGTCTACGCATTTTTCTAATGTCAGTGTTGTCATTTGTGTGAAAAAGTCCATTCTATTTGAATACATTTTATCATTGTTCACATTAGTAAGGAGTTAGTACAAAGTGAACTTTTCCAGCATTAGAGTTGAAGATGAAGAATTGAAATATTTACTCATATTCCATACATTTATACAATGCTCACAGGTATAAATTCAGCTGTTTACATACAATTGTGAGCTCTATAATTATTTAAATTTACTTATATATTCACACAATAGAGAGAGAATAAGATAGAACATCACTCTGGCACAAGTAGTACAGAGGCACAAACCTGGGAGCTATCATGTTTAAGGCTAAACCACTAACTACTGCATAATATCTCAGGTTGAATCTCTCTAGTTTTTATTACACAATCTATGCTCATACAATTGATTTCCACTGGGGATATTTTCATGTGTTCAAAGAGTAGGAACACCTGAAATTTTTACCACTATCATAGGCGTTTCTTCCACAGTGAATTATTTCATGTTTCTGAAGAGAATTAGAACAACTGAACATTTTTCTACATTGTTTACATTCATACTGTGTCTCTCCACTGTGAGTTCTTTCATGATACCTAAGAACTAGTTGTGCAGAATGTTTAACTACATTGTTTACATCCAAAGGGTTTCCCTTCACTGTGAGTTCTTTCATGTCTCTGAAGATGACTGGAGGTACTGAAAGTTTTCCTACATTGCTTACATTCATGGGGTTTCTCTCCACTGTGAAGTATTTCATGTCTCCGAAGAGAACTGGAAGAACTTAATGGTTTATTACAGTGCTTACACTGATAGGGTTTCTCTCCACTGTGAGTTCTTTCATGATACCAAAGATGACTGGGAGAACTGAATGTTTTACTACATTGTTTACATTCATAGGGTTTCTCTCCGCTGTGAGTTCTTTCATGTATCTGAAGAGAGCTGGAAGACCTGAATGTTTTACTACATTGTTTACATTCATTGGGCTTCTCTCCATGGCGAGTTCTTTCATGATACCAAAGAGAACTGGAAGATCTGAATGTTTTACTACATTGTTTACACTCATATGGTTTCTGTCCACTGTGAAGTATTTCATGTCTCCGAAGAGAACGAGTACAACTGAATGTTTTATTACACTGTTTACATTCATATGGTTTCTCTCCACTGTGAAGAATTTCATGTGTCCGAAGAGAACTGAAAGAACTGAATGCTTTACTGCATTGTTTACATTCATAGGGTTTCTCTCCACTGTGAAGTATTTCATGTCTCCGAAGAGAACGGGAACAAGTGAATGTTTTACTACACTGTTTACATTGATAGGGTTTCTCTCCACTGTGAGTTCTTTCATGTAAATGAAGATGACTGGAAGAACTGAATGTTTTACTACACTGTTTACATTCATAGGGTTTCTCTCCACTGTGAGTCCTTTCATGTCTCTGAAGATTACTAGATGTAAAGAATGCTTTACTACATTGTTTACATTGATAGGGTTTCTCTCCACTGTGAGTTCTTTCATGTATCCGAAGAGAAGTAGAAAAACTGAATGTTTTAATACATTGTTTACATTCATAAGGTTTCCCTCCATGGTGAGTTCTTTCATGATACCAAAGAGAACTGGAAGACCTGAATGTTTTACTACATTTCTTACATTCAAATGGTTTCTCTCCAGTGTGAAGTATTTCATGTCTCCGAAGAGTACTGGAACAACTGAATGTTTTACTACATTGTTTACATTCATAGGGTTTCTCTCCTTTGTGACGTATTTCATGTCTCCGAAGAGAGCGAGGACAACTGAAAGTTTTACTACATTGTTTACATTGAAAGGGTTTCACTCCACTTTGAGTTGTTTTACATTCTTGAAGATGAGTAGAATAAATGAATAGTTTGTTTAGTGTTTCATGTTCTTGAGGTTTCCTACCATTTTGACTTTCTCTGTTCTCAGAGGCTTTTAGCTCAAAACTGTAAAATAATGAGAAGTTACTTAATGACATTTTAATAAAACTAAAATTAATTCTAGTGTGGAAAATACACATCATTACTATACATAACAAAATCAAAGGCATCAATAGATTTGACTAAAAATTATACTGCAAAACTGACAAATATTGAAAATTATAAAAAGGATCTCAAATTAAAAATAAATCAAAGATCAAAAAAAATTGGTAAATGTTAACTACTTTTATATAATGCATAAATAAAATAAGCCATAGCTGATATATTTTTTACAGCTTTTTTTCCTTTTTAAAATTAAAAAAAATATATCTTTATTTATCTATTGGATAGACAGCCAGAAATTGATAAGGAAGGGGGAGATAGAGTAGGAAAGAGACAGAGAGACCTCTGCAGCCCTACTTCACCACTCACAAAGCTTTCCCCCTGCTGGTGGGGGCCAGGGACTTGAACCCAGGTCCTTGCACACTGTAACATGTGCACTGAACCAGGTGCACCATTGACTGGCCCCATAAACTGATATTTTTAGATATTTTATATTTATTGAGTGAGCTATTTTTTGATGATAGCAAATGTTGGCTTTGCATTTGAAATTTTTCATTGAAAATATTGATTTTCCCATATGGACTATCATAAAGACATAGATATTCACACATTGGAGATAGGAATACAGTTTCTAACTGTATTATTTTTAAAAATCTGAGCATATTTACCCTATTTTGTAGTTTACATTTATTTATTATATCTGAGAGAGATTTTCCCATTAGGTAAAAAAAGACAATCTAGAATATCACTATAACATTCATGTTCCAATGACTCAAATGGTTACCTCAGGTATGTACATCATACACATCACAATTAGAGTCATTTGCCCAACTATTCTGTAACATATTTATGAAGAAATAGTTTTGATAAAAATTTTTGATGAAACAGTTTAAGAATTAGTCTATCTGTGGCAGTGATTTTAAATTTTAATTTCTTTATTTTACTTTATTTAATAATGAGAAAGATAGAAGGAGAAAGAGAAATAACTAGACATCATACTGGTACTTGTGCTTTTGGGCACTTAGGACCAGAACTTAGGACCTCATGCTTGAGAGTCCAATGTTTTGTCAGCTACACCACCTCCTGATCCACAATTTTATTTTTTTTTTAAAAATTATTTTTGGAAGTCCGGGCTGTAGCGCAATGGGTTAAGCGCAGGTGGCGCAAAGCACAAGGACCGGCATAAGGATCCCAGTTCGAACCCCGGCTCCCCACCTGCAGGGGAGTCGCTTCACAGGCGGTGAAGCAGGTCTGCAGGTGTCTATCTTTCTCTCCTCCTCTCTGTCTTCCCCTCCTCTCTCCATGTCTCTCTGTCCTATCCAACAACGACAACAATAATAACTACAACAATAAAACAAGGGAAACAAAAGGGAATAAATAAATTTTAAAAAAATTAAATTAAAAAAAATCTTTAAAAAAAATTTTTCTTTAAGTATTTATTTATTTATTTATCTGAGAGATAGGAAGAGAAAAAGAACCAGACATCACTCTGATACATGTGCTGCCAGAGATTGAACTTGGGATCTCATGGTTGAGAATCCGATGCTTTATCCATTGTGCCACCTCCCCGACCACTCTTAAAAAAATATATTGAGGGAGTTGGGTGGTAGCCCAGCGGGTTAAACACACATGGTGCAAAGAGCAAGGACCAGTGTAAAGACCCCGGTTTGAGTCCCTGGCTCCCCACCTGCAGGGGAGTCGCTTCACAGGCGGTGAAGCAGGTCTGCAGGTGTCTATCTTTCTCCCCCCCTCTCTGTCTTCCCCTCCTCTCTCCATTTCTCTCTGTCCTATCCAACAATGACGACATCAATAACAACAACAATAACTACAACAACAATGAAAAAACAACAAGGGTAACAAAAGGGAAAATAAATAAATAAATAAATATAAAAAATAATAAAAAAATTTTAAATATATATATTGAAAGGCATGCCAAACAATTGTTCAATCAGTAGAAAGCATACATTTAAGAAACCATGAGTCTGTTCACACAGGGAATCTATACAGGCACCAAATTTCTGTAAAGTTCACAGGCACAATAAAATATCAAGCACAGTAGTTTTCTGAGTGGGACAGGATGTTCTATTGTAATTGTCACTCTTACCTTTGTTTACTCTCCTGAAGGTTATTATGCTCTTTGCTAGAATAGTTCTCTTGTAATTGTCCTATAATTACAAAATATAAGAAATATTAAAAATTATCCAAATAGATTAAAATTTTTAATCCATCATGAGTCACAATCATTTCCTGCTTACTTAATAGTGCCTCCATTTTCACAATGGTAAGAAAAAAAAAAAACTTCTTTAGTGAATATTAGGGAAAAAAAAAAATCCATCACTAACAATGTGAGGCCCCCTAGGCAAAAAGAACTCAGGAGTACTAGATCTTTGGGAGGAAGCAGAGCTAGAAAATAAGGAGGTAGCAGATATCTAAGACAATTTTCACCTATTTTATGGTTTTGCCCAGGGAAGACATCCAATAATAGATTTTAGCTTTGTGGTTGTAGCAATGTGAAAACACTATGGCAAAGAAGTAACCTTGCTGGTTTCAAAAATTCAAACTTGGGAGGGGGAGACAGCATAATGGTTATGCAAACAGACTCTCATGCCTGAGGCTCCTAAATCCCAGGTTCAACCCCCCGCACCACCATAAACCAGAGATGAACAGTGTTCTGGTGTTTTTCTCTGTGTGTGTGTGTGTGTCTCTCTCTCTGCATCTCTCTGAAAAATTAAAATTAAAAAAAATTTTTTTTAATTCAAAATTGTCCCAACAAAATGAACAAACATCAGAAAATGAAAAGTACACTTAAGGTGAAGAAATAAAGACTGACATTTCTGAAAGAAACAAAAATCTTCTAATTGACAAATGAAAGAATAGTGTACTTACCTATTGAAAGTAAGTTCCTGAAGTTTTCCCACATCACATCTCTGTAGAGTTTCTTCTCTGAAGGACTGAGTAGTTCCCACTCCTCTTGATTAAATATCACAGTTACATCTTCATAGGTCACTGAACCCTAAGTCATATACAATGTGTTGATGTGACAATATGCCTTAGACTAAATATCCAGTCTCTACCTTAGGAAGTCTGCAAATGTATCTTTGACAAATCGATCATCAGATACCTCATGCTCATCACCTAGAAGTTGGTACGTACAGTGATTACAACACTGGACTTCATCCTGAGGTCCTGAGTCCAGTCCCTGGCATCTCATGTCACAGAGTGATATTCCTGTTCTTACAACCACCTTCCTAATAGTTTGTTAACTAGTAAATGATAAAATCTTAGGGGCTTCATGGTGCTACAACTGATTTAGTGCTCATGTTGCTATACAAAAGGACCTAGACTTAATCTCTTAGTTTCCATATGCAGGAGTAAATTTTCACAAATGGTGGAGCGAAGCTAGCCAATTTCTTCCTTATTTATATTTCTATGGTTTATATAGGTGAAGAAAATTTGATAGGAAGTGAGGTAGGAGATAATTGGAATTTAACCTATAGCCCTCAGGGGCTCAGAACTGAAAGTCTGATGTCTTTTCTCACTATCTCCAGTCCACCTCATTAGAAGAAAATAAAGGTTCATTTCATTTACTACATATGAAAAACAATTTCACATGACACTGACAGGGAATGAGAGATTGAATTCTCTCTACCACACTCTCCCTATAAAATTCTCTTCATCTATATAGACCTTAAAAATATAAATAAGAGTGGCCACCAGGAATGGTTAATTCATAATGCAGTCACCAAGTGCCAATGGTAATGTAAATATTTATACATTGAAGATGGGATTTAGAAAATGCTGATTTTCAGTTCTGTATAGGGACACAGACCTTTGGTGGCAGGAATGGTGTTAACAGACACCCCAATTAACTTATAGTCTTATAAATCATTATTTAATCAATATGAGAGGGAAAAATAGGTTGAATGTCTTAAACATTTTGATGCACAGCATCCAGTTCTGAGTATATATTTAATCTAAGCAATTAATATTTCAAAATGATAACCTGATTGAAATTTAACAGTAGGCTTAACTTGTTTATACATTTCTAAAAATGACTAGTTGAAATATTAAATCACCTATAGTCTTAGAATAGGGAGACCAGAAGCAACTGGTTGTGCTACTATATAAGATACAGCTCTATGTAAATAGTATTAAATGACATAAATCACGATGAGGTCTTGTATGATGCAGCAGATTCTAACCATGGGATTTTCAGAGTAAACCAAATTTGCAAATAACTTGGTTACAATAATAACTATCTATTGCCTTCTTTTTTTTTTTTGCCTCCAGGGTTATTGCTGGGGCTCAGCACTGTTCCTAAAGGTCATTTCTCCCCCCCTTTTGTTGACCTTATTGTTGTACCCTTATTGTGGTTATTACTATTGTTGTTTGTTGCTGAGGAGTTATTCTGATGCAGTCTCCGCCCCCAGGTTTTACTACGCCCCGCGAAATCCTAGCAGTGCCCCCTTCAACCAATCCTGGCCCCACACGTCACCCCTGGTTGTCGCCCAATAAAAAGTCCCCTCACCCCCCCCCCCTGGGCTCTCAGCTCTCCCTCTCTGAGATCTCGCCCCCTGCTCTCCCCCCGTGGTCAGGTAGTGGGGACGGCCACTGCCGGCTGGCTCCACGTGGTCTGAACCAAACCCCCCCATCCTATAATAAAGATTTGTGTACCCCTTTGCTCTGGACGTCCACTCTCTTCTCCGCGGTGCAGCCCGACACCAGACCGCCACAACAACAGTTGTTGATGTCGTTCGTTGTTGGATAGGACAGAGAGAAATGGAGAGAGGAGAGGAAGACAGAGAGGGGGAGAGAAAGATAGACACCTGCAGACCTGCTTCACCATCTCTTTATAGGATAAGACATAAATAGAAGAGGGAAAGATGGGGGGTGAAGGAAGACACATGCAGACCTTGTCCACCACTTCTGAACTGACCCTCTTGCAGGTGGGGAGCTGGGGGCTTGAACCAGGATCCTTACACAGTCCTTGCCCTTTGTACCATGTGTGCTACTTTCCAGCCCCCTTCTCACATCCTCTCTGTTGCTCTCTCTTTTTCTATTTCTCTGCTTCTCAACCTCCAACAAACAATGGCAACTGGTGACCCAAGAAGTGGCACAGTGACTAAAGCCTCAGGCCTAAGCAATGAAATCTTAGTTAGCTCCATTACACTGCATATTCCTTAAGGATGCTCTGACTCATTTTTTCCATTAATTAATAAATAAAACCTGCGGCTGGCTGGTGGCATACCTAGTTGAGCAAGCATGTTACAATGTGAAAGGACCCAGGCTCGAGCCCCTGGACTTCACGTGCAGGGGAAAGCTTTGCAATGGGTAAAGCAGGGTTGCAGGTGTCTGTCTATTTCTCTCTCACCTCCTTCCCTTTTGATTTCTGGCTATCTCTATCAAATAAATAAATTAAAAATAAATATGCATATTTCCATATGAATATGATATGAATATGGTATGGATATGATAAAACTTGTTTAAATTGTATGACATTCATGCATACAAAAAATAACATTATCATCTCTATAAAAACAAATAAGTACTTTAAAAAAGAACATTAAATGGCTACTAAGAGTGGTGGAGTTAAAAGGGGCATAATGTTTTTTTTAATATTTAAATTTTTTTAAATTATTATCTTTATTTATTTATTGGATAGAGGCAGTCAGAAATCTAGAGGGAAGGGGGTGATAAAGAGGGAGAGAGAGACACCTGCAACATTGCTTCACCACTTGCAAAGCTTTCCCCCTGCAGGCGGGGATGGGGGTGTTCGAACCTGGGTCCTTGTGCACTATAATCTGTGCACTCAACCAGGTGTACCAACACCTGGCCCCCAGCATAATGGTTATGCAGAGACGCTGATGCATGAAGCTCCAAAGTTACAGGTTCAATCTCCCGCAGCACTGTAAGCCAGAGCTAATCAGTACTCCAGTATTTAAAAAGTGGTGGAGTTTCACACATTATGAATGCAATTGACAGCTCTGTAAAAAAAAAAAAAAAATCAGTAAATAGCAGGATATAAAAACCCACATGGAAGCAAGCAGCCTCTGTAGACTTGAAAGCAGGAGATGAAGAATTTTTTTCCCTTTTTTTGCCCTTGTTGTTTTATTGTTGTAGTTTTTATTGTTCTTTTTTAAAAAATATTTATTTACTTATTTATTCCTCTTGTTGCCCATGTTGTTTTTTATTGTTGTTATTGATATCGTCGTTGTTGGATAAGACAGAGAAATGGAGAAAGGAGGGAAAGACAGAGAGGGGGCGAGAAAGACAGACACCTGCAGACCTGCTTCACCACCTGTGAAGCGACTCTCCTGCACGTGGGGAGCCGAGGGCTCGAACCAGGATCCTTATGCCGTATGCGCCATATGCGCTTAACCTGCTGCACTACCACCCGACTCCTGAGATGAAGAATTTAATCCAAATTCTGCTTTGTGTTTCCCTTTTCTGTTCTTTCTTCTCAACTTCTGCCTATGGATGGAATCCTACTGTATTCATCCTTCTCTTTCTGTTTTACCTAACTTTACATCATTCCTCAAGCTCTACCAAGGTGGGGGTAAGGGTGAATTCACCATTTTAACAGATGAGTAATATTTCATTGTGTATGTATGCCACAAGCTTCTCAGGCATGCATCTGGTTTTGGACAACTGAGTTGCTCCCAGGTTTCAGTTATTACAAATTGTGCTGCTATGAACATAGTTCCCCTGGAGGTAGCGAGCTGGGTGCTGGGACCTAGATCCTTGCACAGGTCCTTGCACTTAGTACTAAGTGTGCTTAACTAGGTATGCCACATCCTGGCCCTTCATAGGCCTTCTGTGTGGGCCTTTCCAGAACTTTGCCCTCAGTATAGAGCAGCTATGGTAGGGGCTGCCCCACACTCTGAAAGGAGGCTGGATTAGCCTCCTCTGCTAATTGAGAAACATGATTTAAATGAATGCGGCCTAGAATGTTCCTAACTCTGACCATGTGACTACAAGCTCAGATTGACAGGACTCAGAGGTTAAACAGGTACTTTTGATAAATATGAATATATATGGGTTTTAGGTCAGATCAATAGGATAAACTGCTAATAGTATTTATATACTTTCCTCATGCTTGGTAGGTACTCTCTGCCCTAATCCAGCTTTCTTTTTTCCACTGTCACCTTCCTCCCAGACAATATTTTAAATCCACCTGCCTGTTAGCTAAGAGGTTTAGGTAAAAATTACTAAAGTCATGGGTCCCTTGCAACATACCTAAAATAGACTTCCTAGCTTCTTCTCACCTGAAGAGTCTTAATTTCAATTTCTCTATTCCTACCCTTGGGTTACTGTTTATTAAACACTTTGTCCTGCTTTATATCTTACCATTCATCCATCAATTGTAGACAAAACCATGATGCCATTATGACTTCCCTGAGTAGATGACCTCACAAATGTGTCCTGAAGTTTCCACCTCTCCAGAGTCCTACCCCACTAGGGAAAGTTAGATACAGGCTGAGGGGATGGATCAATCTACTCATGTCTATGTCCAATGGAGAAGCAATTATAGAATTAGACCTTGCACTATCTGCACCACATAAAGAATTTCAGTCCTTGGGACCAGGTTTAATTGGCATATTTCAGTGGTTTTCTACTTCTTAATCTGATTTATCTTACATCTTTCTCTCTCTCTCTTTTTTAAAGATCTTATTTATTAATGAGAAAGATAGGAGGAGAGAGAAAAAAAAAACAGACATCAATCGGGTACATGTGCTGTCAGAGACTGAACTTGGGACCTCATGCTTGAGAGCCCAGTACTGTATCCACTGGGCCACCTTCCAGACGACACTTTCTGTTACATCTCTATCATACCTCAAGCACCCAGGTCCCAGGTTCAGTCTGCTGCACCACCAAAAGCCAGATCTGAGCAGTGCCTTGGCAAACTGAGGTAGTGAAATACACACATATAACTTAAAATGCAATTTATTCAAGAGGAAAAAGAGACAGACTCTAATGTGGGAAAGGTTACTTACCCAAGAAACTGCCATTTCTTCCTCTTTCTCGGGATGTTCTTTCAGGCCAGAAAATAAAGAGAAATCACAGCAGTAGTTTGAGTCCAGCAGCACAGCCTCTTCACAACTGCACCTACAGGGAAGACACTGTAATGAATAAAAAGCCCAATACTCTTACCCTTCTTTGTAAAAAGAAGAGATTCTGGGGAAGTCGGGCGGTAGCGCAGTGGGTTAAGCGCACGTGGCGCCAAGTGCAAGGATTGGCGTACCAATCCCAGTTTGAACCCCCAGCTCCCCACCTGCAAGGGAGTCGCTTCACAAACGGTGAAGCAGGTCTGAAGATGTCTTTCTTTCTCTCCCCCTCTCTGTCTTCCCTTCCTCTCTCCATTTCTCTCTGTCCTATCTAACAATGATGACATCAATAACAACAATAATAACTAAAACAAGAAAAGCAACAAGGGCAACAAAAGGGAAAATAAACAAATATTTTTTAAAAAGAGATTCTGGAATCATTTATGGGCCTATTAGGGCTCACAGAGCCCACAGATTCTACTGACATATCTCATTCAAACCCTTTACTTTTTTTCTTTTTTAAATATTTATTTATTGTTGTAGTTATTATCGTTGTTGTTATTGATATCGACCATCCTGTGAAGCGACCATCCTGCAGGTGGGAAGCCAGGGGCTCGAACCGGGATCCTTACACTGGTCCTTGCGCTTTGCATCACATGCACTTAACCCGCTGTGCTACCGCCCGACTCCCTAAACCCTTTACTGTTTCTTTCACCAAAAGCATGGATAAAACTCTAGTAAAGTGTCTAGAAGTTTTCCTTAACTCAGCTTCTAAACACAGCCCAGAGATTTGCATTAAAGCAGTGATATTCCCATGCAAAATTAGACTTTCATGCCTGAGGAACCAAAAGTTTCAAATTTAGTCCACAGCACCATCATAAACCAGAGCTGAGTAAAGTTCTGGTTTAAGGAAATATGGGTACAGGTATAATCCAAGGAAAAATGGGTACAGGTTTAACTAAGAAATTGCTGGCATAGTTCAGAGATCAAACCCAGATAGAAGTCAGCCCCTAGAACAAATGAACCAGACCTAGAATAGGAATAATGCTAACTTTCTGCTTTGGTAAACCCTGCTGCTTTCAATAAGGTAGACTATTTGTTACTGGGAAAACAAGATGTTTATTTGTTGATTTGTTTGTTTATTTTCCCTTTTGTTGCCCTTTTTTATTTTTTAAAATATTTATTTACTCCCTTTTGTTCCCCTTGCTGTTTTATTGTTGTAGTCATTACTGATGTCATTGTTGTTGGATAGGACAGAGAGAAATGGAGAGAGGAGGGGAAGACAGAGAGGGGAGAGAAAGATAGACACCTGCAGAGCTGCTTCACCGCCTGTAAAGCGACTCCCCTGCAGGTGGGGAACCGGGGGCTCGAACCAGGATCCCTAAGCCGGTCCTTGTGCTTCGCGCCACGTGCACTTAACCCGCTGAGCCACTGCCTGGCTCCCTTTGTTGCCCTTTTTATTGTTGTTGTAGTTATTATTGTTGTTATTGCTGTCATCATTGTTGGATAGAATAGAGAGAAATGAGAGAGGAGGGGAAGACAGAGAGGGGGAGAGAAAGATAGACACCTGCAGGTCTGCTTCACCACCTGTGAAGCAACTGCCCTGCAGGTGGGGAGCCTAGGGCTCAAACCAGGATCCTAATGCTGGTCCTTGTGCTTCATGCCACGTGTGCTTAACCCACTGTGCTACTGCCCGACTCCCACATGATGTTTTTGTACCAAGATGTGGTGCAAGCCTAAAAGCCCCCCAGTCATTAGATTTCAGGTAAATGAGCCAACTCCTGGAACCTGTGCAAAACTATTGTATGTAACCAATGCTGGCATATGCCACAAAAATTATAAAAAGATGCTTGTGACTGTGCTTAGGCATTCAGTCCTTGGGTAGCTCCTGAGTGAGTCTTCCCTGAGCTGGACCCTCAGCTGAGTAGGTTTAAAAAAATTCATACTTGTGGTCCGGGAAGGTGGCACAGTGGATAAAGAGCTTGACTCTCAAGCGTGAGGTCCTGAGTTCAAGCCCCAGCAGCACATGCACCAGAGTGGTGTCTGGTTCTTTCTCTCTCTCCTCCTATCTTTCTCATCAATAAATAAATAAAATCTTTTTTAAAAAATTCATACTCAACCACCTGACTTAGCTAAGGTGGAGTATCATGATTTCTGTGTGGCAAATTTTTTTTTTTTTTTTTTTTTACCTCCAGGGTTATTGCTGGGGCTCGGTGTCTACACTATGAATCCACTGCTCCTAGAGGCCCTTTTGTTGTCCTTGTTGTTGTAGCCTTGTTGTGGTTATTATTGTTACTGTCGATGTCATTCGTTGTTGGATAGGACAGAGAGAAATGGCAGAGAGGAGGGGAAGATAGAGAGGGATAGAGAAAGACAGACACCAGCAGGTCTATCTTTCACCGCTTGTAAAGCGACTTGCCTGCAGGTGGGGAGCCAGGGGCTCTAACCAGGATCCTAACGCCAGTCTTTGCGCTTTGCGCCACGTGTGCTTAACCCGCTGCGCTACTGCCGGACATCCTAAATTCTATCCCATTACAAAAGACAGAGAGAGAAAGAGAGAGAGAGAGAGAGAGAGAATGAGATTGACTTATATTATGCTCACATGGTACTACTGGGAAAAGAGAGCTAGCCCTCCAAAGGTAACTCCTTTAAAGCCAAACCCGCCTACACCTGTAACCATTCCTATTTCTGGGTGGTGCCTTCTCTCCCTCAACAGAAGCTCCAACCAGCTCTTCTAGCCTGGGGTTAGGCAGTCTTTCCTTAGTCCCCCGCCCCCGCCCCCCAGCCCAGCTCCAGGACCAAAACCCAGAGCCCTGTAACCTTAAGCAGAGATATATAGCATAGTGACTATGCAAAAAGTCTCTCCTTCTGCTTGTGGCTCCAAAATTCCAGGTTCGATTTTCTGGTACTCCCTGAGCCAGAGCAGAGCAGTGCTCTGGTAAACAAAATAACTAAATAAAACAAATAAATGTAACACTCAACAAACAAAATGAGAGAAACTGACCCTGAGACTTTATATCCAGCGTCCAACAAAATATGTCACAAATACGAAATGGAGGGCACAATGGTGCCCCTAGTAGGGAACCACTGTTACCACAGGCAAGGATGGGGGTCTCACACTCCCATCCTCATCTGTTAGAGGGAAAGCTTCACAAGCAGGGAAACAGTACACTTGTTTGCCTCTTTCCTTCTCCCCTCTCAATTAAACCCTGTCCTATCAAATAAAATACAAGGAGACTTGGTGGTGGTGCGCCAGGTTAAGCACACACAGTACAAAGCACAAAGACTGGAGCAAGGATCCCAGTTCCAGCCTTCAGCTCTCCATTTGCAGGGGAGGGTCGCTTCAGAAGCAGGGAAGCAAGTAGGCGGGTGTTTCCCGTCCTTGCTTCCTATTCTCCTCTCAATTTCTCTCTTTTCTATCCAATAAAAATGGTGGTGTTGGGGGGATGTATGTCAGGAGCAGTGGATTCATAGTGCTGGCAATGAGCCCCAGCAATAAACCTGGAGGCAATAAAATTAAATAAAATAAAGGAAAACACTTAATAAAATAAATGAATAACAGAGACAAGAATAGGCAGCTCCCACACTGGCAGTGGAGCACACTGGATTTATAACTTTCAGGAATAGTCAGGACAAGTTATAGGGAATCTACAGAAAAGCTGAGGTTAGAGATTTTGGTTGAGGCAGGGGGTGGGTGTTGGTGCCCCTGGTTGAGGGCACATGTCACAATGTGCAAGGACACAGGTTTGAGCCACCTATTCCTAATGCAGAGGAAAGCTTTGCAAGTGGTAAAGCAGTGCTACAGGTGTCTCTCTATCTCTCCCTATCTCCCCCCACTCTTGATATCTGGCAGTCTCTATCCTACAAATAAGTAAAGATACAAAAAACTTTATGTCCCCACTCATGAACAGAAGTTGAGAAAGAAGAACAGAAAGGGAAACTAAAAGCAGGATCTGATTAATCGAGAGCAGGGCACCAATGTAAAAACCCTGTAGTGAAGGGGAGGGTGAAGGGGAGAGTGAAGGGGAGGGCTTCCCAGTGTGGCAGGGGGGTGGGGGGCAGGGGTGGGTGGTGGGAATGGGACACGGTCATTTGGTGTTGGGAATGGTATTTATGTACATTCCTATTAAAGTGTAAACATTTAAACCACTAATTAATATGAGAGGGGAAAATTGACCATATGTCTAGAACTTCTTAAAACACAGACTGAGTCTTTTTAATATATAGGCTGTCTTTGATATGTTGACTCTCTCAAAAGCCTAGACCAGGAAGAACAGAAACAACCGGTAACACAGCTATATACAAGATGCTGGGTATTATATCCCAAACCCTATCAAAGGGACTTTCCAAAGTTAACCCAATCACCAAATAATGTGATAACAATAACTATCCATTGTCTTCTTGAACCCTAAGACAACAGGAACCTCACATTTCCACTATACAGCCTATATTTCCCCCTGTCCTGGAACCTCAGAGGGGGCCCACTTTCCTGCATGCTGCTCTCAATTCAAATCAAATAATATCGCATCTGCCAACTGCAACCTAATCAACACAACGAGTGCCACCCCAACATGCTTCACTTCAGACTGTGACCAGAGACTTCAGGTGTGTAATGACAACCTTCAGCTTCATCACTCGGGTGAGACCTTTCCTTTCATAGTATTCTCTAATTCCATTCCAGGTGGTTCACTCCCCAATAAAGTCCCCAAACCTAGATATAGTCCAGGTCCCCTGAGATAGAGCATAGGTTCACATGTGCCCATAAACTAGGGAAAAATATATATCTGAAAGCAGAAGTACACTAGAGTCTGCAGTGAGTACACCCCAACACTTCATCTGCACTATTCCAGCCTTTAGGTCCATGACTGTTCAACAATTTGTTTGGCTTTGTATGTTAACTCTCTTTTCAGCCACCAGGTTCCGGATGCCAGCAAGATGCTGACCAGACTTCCCTGGACAGACGACCCCATCAATGTGTCCTGGAGCCTTGCTTCCCCAGAGACCCACCCTACTAGGGAAAGAGAGATGCAGACTGGGAGTATGGATCAACCAGTCAACGCCCATGCTCAGCAGGGAAGCTATTACAGAAGCCAGACCTTCCACCCTCTGCAACCCACAAGGACCCTGGGTCCATGCTCCCAGAGAGATAGAGAATGGGAAGGCTATCAGAGGAGGGGATGGGATGTGGAGATCAGGTTGTGGGAATTGTGCAGAACTGTACCCCTCTTATTCTATGGTTTTGTTAATGTCTCCTTTCTTAAATAAACAAATAATAATAAAAATTTTTAAAGGGGGTCAGGTGGAGGTGCACCTGGTTGAGAGCACGTGACAATGCACAAGGAAACTGGTTCGATCCCCTGGTTCCCACCTGCAGGGGGAAAGCTTCACAAGTGGTGAAGCAGGGCCACAGGTGTCTGTCTCTCTCCCTCCATCATCCACTTCCCTCTCAATTTCCACCTGTCTCTAGCCAATAAATAAAGATAATTTTAAAAAAATTTAAAAAGGACAGGGGCAGTTAGCATAATGGTTATGCAAAGAGACTCTCATGCCTGAGACTCTGAAGTCCCAGGTTCAGTCCCCCGCAACACAATAAGCCAGAGCTGTGCAGTGCTCTGGTGTTTCTCTCTGTGTCTTTCTCCTTCTGCATCTCTCTAAAAAATATAATTAAATAAAATTTAAAAAAACTAAAAAGAGAGAATTTGGTTAGGAACAGGGAGGATGATCTTCAGCTGTTTTGGGGAGCATTAGAACTTGTCTGAGGGAGTCGGGCTGTAGCGCAGCGGGTTAAGCGCAGGTGGCGCAAAGCACAAGGACCGGCATAAGGATCCCAGTTCGAACCCCGGCTCCCCACCTGCAGGGGAGTCGCTTCACAGGCGGTGAAGGAGGTCTGCAGGTATCTATCTTTCTCTCCTCCTCTCTGTCTTCCCCTCCTCTCTGTCCTATCCAACAACAACAACAACAATAATAACTACAACAATAAAACAACAAGGACAACAAAAGGGAATAAATAAAATAAATATAAAAAAATAAATTAAAAAAAAAGAACTTGTCTGAAGGATAGGCTACCTGCTTTCTGCCAGCATTAAGAAAGTAAACAACAGGACTTCTGGAGGCGCGGCCACGGAGCAGCAGCAGCAGCTGTGTTTCTCTCCTCTCCCAGGTCAACTAGGAATACCAAAGGAAATCACCTGGGACCACAATAAGGCAGGACTAGAATGACTTCAGAAATGTACAAAATCACCAGTGAGTACAAACAGGTGTGGCTCCTGGACAGAAAGAAGCCTAAGGAAAAGATTAGTGGCTAGTTGGGAGTAGCGGTAGCACAGCGAGTTAAGCGCACCTGGACCAAAGCACAAGGACCATCAGAAGGATCCCGGTTCAAGCCCCCGGCTCCTCAACTGCAGGGGAGTCGCTTCACAGGAGGTGAAGCAGGTCTGCAGGTGTCTTTCTCTCCTCCTCTCTGTCTTTCCCTCCTCTCTCCATTTCTCTCTGTCCTATCCAACAACGATGACATCAATAACAACAACAATAATAACTACAACAACAAAAAACACAGGCAACAGAAGGGAAAGTAAATAAATATTAAAAAAAAAAAAAAAAAGATTAGCGGCTGGTAACATTCTGGCAGTTTAGAGGTTGAGGCACCACCTCCAGTCTGTTTTACAAACGAAAAGACTGTTGAAGGGAGGAGAGGACTCCCCTAAGACTCACCAAATGCAATTGTGAGTCTCCATTGCTAGTGCCCTCAGAGGCTGGAGCAGCAGGAGGGAGGCCCTGTGCTGACACTAGGGGACAGAGAACTAACCAGGAAACTCAGGAGAAGATCTACACCTCAGTGGCCTAGCAGTGGGGCTGTATAATGGGAGCCTTTCCACATTGTTCACCTGATGAAACATGGTGAATAAATGCCTCAGAAACTACAGACTATAAATGGGACTTGCAAACAAACTAACAGGGCCCAACAATGCTGCCCAGCTTGACAGAGAAGCTGAATTGAGCCTTGAGCTTTGGATCCTTGGGGTGTGAGAGTCTCTTTGCATATCCACTGTTATCTATCCCCCACCCTGCTTTAAATCTGGGTGAGGAGTGAGTGATTAAGCTCAGAAGACTACTTAGAGTTTAAAAGCCCTCAGGCTACCATAGCCTTCAAGGAAGAAAAAGAACAAAAGAGGCTTTAACAGCCACTGTGCTCCAACTCAGGGACTGAAATAATATTGAAACAACTGTTACACAACTATGAACTCTTTAAGTACCTTACTTAAACACAAGTCAACCCAGGCAAGAGTGATCAGTAATTTTAAAAGTTCTAAGAGAGAGAACTCATAACATACTGTATAGAATGGTAAAACCAAGGGCCAGGTGGTGGCGCACCTGATTGAGCGCACATTTTACAGTGCGCAAGGGCCCAGGTTCAATCCCCTGGCCCCCACCATTAGGGGGAAAGCTTAAAAAGTGGTGAAGCAGTGCTGCAGGTGTCTCTCTGTTTCTCTCCCTATCACTCCTTTCCCTCTCAATTTCTGACTGTCTCTATCCAGCAAAAAAAATAAAGATAAAAAAAAAGAATGGTTAAACCAACAAGGAGAAATATTGGAGAAATGAACCAGGACAAGAGTCCAGCTAAAAGCCCCCCAAAGGTTGAAGCACAAAATAATGGGGTCAACATCCAAACACTAATTAAGGAAATAGTCACAGGAGTGAGTAAAGAGTTTGAAAGAATTGTCATCAGAAATGCAGAAACAACATATGAGACTCTGGAAGAAAGCACTAATTATCTCAAGGTTATTAGAGAGCTGAAAGCTGAAATAGCTGAGCTAAAAACACAGCTAGCTGAACAAGCTAAAACAGTATCAGAAAGGGTAACAAAATAGATGAACTCCAGAAAACAGTAGAGGGGAGAGAGAATAGAATAAATAAGATGGAAGACAGAATTAGCAAGATCGAGGATGAATTAGAGGCAACTACAAAAGAAGAGATACAGCAGTATATTAAAAAGATTATTCATCATGGCCAAGTGGAGTTTATTCCAGGCATGCAAGGTTGGCTTAATATTTGTAAATCAATCAATGTAATCCCCCACATCAACAAAAGCAAGACCAAAAACCACATGGTCCTATCAATAGATGCAGAGAAAGCCTTTGACATAATACAACATCCATTTATGATCAAAACCCTACAAAAATGGGAATAGATGGAAAATTCCTCAAGATAGTGGAGTCTATATATATCAAACCTACAGCCAATATCATACTCAATGGTGAAAAACTGGAAGCATTTCCACTCAGATCAGCTACTAGACAGGGCTGCCCACTATCACCATTACTATTCAACATAGTGTTGGAAGTTCCTGCCATAGCAATCAGGCAGGTGCAAGGAATTAAAGGGATACAGATTGGAAGAGAAGAAGTCATACTCTCCCTATTTGCAGATAACATGATAGTATACACAGAAAAACCTAAGGAATCCAGCAAGAAGCTTTTGGAAATCATCAGGCAATATAGTAAGGTGTCAGGCTACAAAATTAACATTCAAAAGTAAGTGGCGGGAGTCGGGCTGTAGCGCAGCGGGTTAAGCGCAGGTGGCGCAAAGCACAAGGACCAGCATAAGGATCCCGGTTCGATCCCCGGCTCCCCACCTGCAGGGGAGTCGCTTCACAGGCGGTGAACCAGGTCTGCAGGTGTCTTTCTCTCCTCCTCTCTGTCTTCCCCTCCTCTCTCCATTTCTCTCTGTCCTATCCAACAACGACAACAACAATAATAACTACAACAATAAAACAACAAGGGCAACAAAAGGGAATAAATAAATAAAATAAATATTTAAAAAAAATTTTTAAAAAAGTAAGTGGCATTCCCCTATGCAAACACTAAGCTAGAAGAAATTGAAATCCAGAAATCAATTCCTTTTACTATAGCAATAAAAACAATAAAATATCTAGGAGTAAACCTAACCAAAGAAGTGAAAGAAGTATACTGAAAATTATGAGTCACTACTCAAGGAAATTGAAAAAACACAAACAAGTGGAAAGATATTCCATGTTCATGGGTTGGAAGAATTAACATCACTGAAATGAATATACTACCCAGTGTTATATACAAATTTAATGCTATCCCCACCAAGATCCCAACCACATTTTTTAAACTATTTTTTAAAACATTTTATTTATTTATTTATTTACTCTTTTGTTGCCCTTGTTGTTTAACATTATTGTGGTTATTGATTTGTTTGTTGCTACTGTCTGATTCTAATGTAATCCTGTGAAATCCTGACCTGTAAAAAGTCAGCTATTTTTAATATTGATTAAATTTGTAATTTTGACTAACATAAAATTAGTTGTTATGTTAACATAAAATTAGTTATGTTTCAAAGAGAAGATAGCCAGCATCTAGTTATTAAAGACAGGAAGGGGGCAGGGGTGGGGGTGTGGGGAGGTGGGTGGCACAACTAGCTGGATCAATCAGTTTAGGAAAACAATTTACATCTCTTTTGTAATAACTAATGGGATGACGGCGGTGAGTAACCTTTACTTTTTTATTTTTAGTGTATTTATTTATTTATTTATTTATTCAATATTGGATACAGAGATGCTGCTCCTTCAGACCCACAATCAAATGTGCTGTGCTGGGACCCTCCTGTATATTGTCCACAAAGAAACAGGCTGGGGCAGGGTTAGATAGCATACTAGTTAAGCAAAGAGATTCTCCTGCCCTCACCACAGTCTCAAATTCAACTCCCTGCACCACCATAAGCCAGAACTGACTAGTGCTCTGGGGAAAAAAAAAAAAAAAAAATTAAAGAAACAGGTTGGGACAGGAAGATAGCAGATAGCTCAACTGGTAGAGTGTAGACAAGGACTAGTTCACCAGGAGAGAACATCATTCGACGACAACCTTCAAGAGTGTTGGAGTGGTACTATATAATTCTCTGCTTCTCTGTTTCTATCTCTTACACTGGATCGGGGCGGGGGTGGGGGGTGTGTGGCAAAAAGAGTGAGACCTGAGAGTGGTGGAATCACGCCACTGGAAGCCCAAGGACATCATGGACAGACACATACACAGTAGACATGTTTCAAATGGACTGGCTGGTGCCTTCATTAAGGAAGAATGAGATCCATAAACCCTCTTGTGAATAAAAAGCCAAAGAACTATTGTTTCTACCATGTACAAGGACAAAATACCGAAGAATGATTCCAAGGTACATTTATAATTTCATAATTAATCCATTAATTATTTAAGTGTAGGTTCTGAGCCTTGCTACACAGTGCATTATTACTCCCTGGCTGCCTTTTTATTTATTCAGGAAGTGGTAGCAGGGCAGGGGTAGGTAGCATAATGGTTATGCAAAGAGACTCTCATGCCTGAAGCTCCCAAGTCCCAGGTTCAATCCCCCGCACCACCATAAGCCACAGCTGAGCAGTGCTCTGGTGTTTCTGTGTCTTTCTCTGCCTCTCTCTAAAAAATAAAATAGTCAAAAAAAAAAAAAAAAAAAGGAGAGAGAGAGATTGTTGTTGTGCAAAACAACACAGCTGCTCTACACAAAGTGCTGGGGCTCATTTTCCCCCCTTTGTTGCCCTTGTTGTTTATCATTGTTATTGCTGTCATTGTTGTTGGGTAGGAAAGAGAGAAATGGAGAGAGGAGGGGAAGACAGAGAGGGGGAGAGAAAGGTAGAAACTTGCAGACCTGCTTCACCAATTGTGAAGCGATCCTCCTGCAGGTGGGAAGCCAGGAGTTCGAACCTGGATCTTTAAGCTGGTTCTTGCGCTTTGTACTATATGCGCTTAACCCGCTGCGCTACTGCCCAACCCTGCACTTTATGATTTTACTAACTGAGTCCTGCATTATCCAATCAGGAAAGTAGCTGTGCATGTGGCAAGTGCTTCATCCAGCTCGATTCTAAAACAGTGGAAATGGACAGCTCTCTGTTCAGTGTGGGCTGCTGGAGGGATAAACTTTTAAAAAAAGATTTTATTTTATTGGCTGGGGAAATGGTGTCATAGTTGGAAAAAGGAATAAAAAACTAGATCAGGAAGGAGAATAGCTCCCAAATAGGAGAAAGTATATAAATATTGTTAACTGTAAACTCCATTGATTTAATATGAGGCTCATATTCTGCACATAAGCTTATGGAACCTCTGCATCCCTGTAGGTCTGGGCGGATGACCCCACCATGTGTCCTAGAGCCCCTACTCCCCAGAGCCCTGCCCCACTAGGTAGAGACAGGTTAGGAGTATGGATCGACCTGCCAACGCCCATGTTCAGTGGGGAAGCAATTACAGAAGCCAGACCTCCCACCTTCTGCGTCCCATAACAGTCCTGGATCCATACTCCCAGAGGGATAAAGAATAGGGAAGCTATCAGGGGAGGGGATTGGATATCGAGTTCAGGGGGTGGGAACTGTGTGGAATGATAACCCTCTTATCCTTTAGCCTTATCAATATTTCCATTTTATAAATAATTTTTTAAAAATATTTATTGGGAGCTGGGCAGTGGTGCACCCAGTTAAGAGCACAGAGTACTGAGGACAAGGGCGCACAAGGACTTTGGCTCGGGGGATAAGCAGTGAATCAGGTCTGCAGGTATCTCTTTCTCTTTCCCTCTCTACCTGACATTTCTCAATTTCTCTCTGCCCAATCCAATAAAATGAAATAATAATAATAATAAATAAATAAATAAACAGCAGTCAGGAACAGTGGGTTCATACTACAGGCACTGAGCCCTAACCCTAACCCCTAGAGGACAGAGAAAGAACAAGATATCACTAAGGTACATGTACTGCTGGGGACTGAACTTCAAACCTCATGCTTTATCAACTGTGCCACATCTAAGACCACAGGAGTGAATGTGTGTGTGTGTGTGTGTGTGTGTGTGTGTGTGTGTGTGTGTGTGTGTGTGTGTGTCATTACAAGGGCTTCAGCCCTCTGAGCTGATTTTATCAAATAGAGACAGAGGAAGATGGAGATAAGGATAGACACCATAGCAGTGAAGCTTTCTCCAGTGAGTTGGAAGTAGGCTCAAACTCAGGCCATGTCCATGACAAAGAAGCCACACTATTCAGGTGAGCTATCTTGCTGTTCCCAAGGAACTTTTTAAAAAAATTTTATTTATAAAAAGGAAACACTGGGAGTTGGGCTGTAGCGCAGCGGGTTAAGCGCAGGTGGCGCAAAGCACAAGGACCGGCATAAGGATCCCGGTTCCAACCCCGGCTCCCCACCTGCAGGGGAGTCGCTTCACAGGCGGTGAAGCAGGTCTGCAGGTGTCTGTCTTTCTCTCCTCCTCTCTGACTTCCCCTCCTCTCTCCATTTCTCTCTGTCCTATCCAACAACGACAACAACAATAATAACTACAACAATAAAACAACAAGGGCAACAAAAGGGAATAAATAAGTAAAATAAATATTAAAAAAAAAAGGAAACACTGACAAAACCACAGGATAAGAAGGGTGCAACTCCACACAATTCCCACCACCTGAACTCTGTATCCCCTCCCCTCCCGATAGCTGTCCTATTCTTTTTCTTTTTTTTTAATATTTATTTATTCCCTTTTATTGCCCTTGTTGTTTTATTGTTGTAGTTATTACTGTTGTTATTGATGTTGTTGTTGTTGGATAGGACAGAGAGAAATGCAGAGAGGAGGGGAAGACAGAGAGGAGGAGAGAAAGATAGACACCTGCAGACTTACTTCACTGCCTGTCAAGTGACTCCCCTCTAGTTGGGGAGCTGGGGACTCAAACCAAGATCCTTACACTGTGGTCCTTGCGCTTTGTGTCACTTGCACTTAACCTACTGAGCTACTGCCCAACTCTCAGCTTTCCTATTCTTTAACCCGCTGGGAGTATGGACTCAAGGTCATTGTAGGATGCAGAAGGTGGAAGGTCTGGCTTCTGTAATTGCTTCCCTGCTGAACAAGGGCGTTGACAGGTGGAACCATACTCCCAGTTTGTCTCTCTCTTTCCCTAGTGGGGCAGCAGGGCTCTGGGGAAACAGGGACCAAGGAACTTTTATTGTCTAGAATTTGGTCTTCATTATAGGTACTACTCATCCAAGTCTAAATGGAATACATTTTTATTTAGTTTCCCTTTATTTATTTTGTTGCCCTTGTTTTATTGTTATATTTATTGTTGTCGTCGTCATTGGACAGGAAAGAGAGAAATGGAGAGAGGAGGGGAAGACAAAGAGGGGGAGAGAAAGACACCTGCAGTCATGCTTCACCACCTGTGAAGCAACTCCCCTGAAGGTGGGGACCCAGGGGCTTGAAGCCATATCCTTATGCTGGTCCTTGCACTTTGTGCCACTTGCACTTAACCCACTCGCTCCCACCTAACTCCCTTGTCCTTTGATATTATTTGTATATAGCTGTGCCACCAGTTGCTTCTGTTCTCCTTGGTCTAAGCTTTTAAGAGAATATTTATACACTTTTCCCATATTTGGGAGCTACTTTCTTCCCAGATGCAGCTTCCTGGTCCTTTTTCCAGCCATAATATCATCTTCCCAGACAATAACGAGGCTCCACCTGCATATCAGATTTCAGGCTCGGGAAAACAAACAAAAAAGCTAGTATAGCCACAGTCCCTTTGGAATATAATTAAAATATGCCTACTAGATATCTACAGAACAGAGGACCCCCCCCAACTCTTCATCTGCATTACTCCAGCCTTTAGGTTCATGATTAGTCAACAACTTCTTTGGCTTTATATGTTAACTCTTTTTAAAAAAAAAAATTTATTTATTTACTTATTCCCTTTTGTTGCCCTTGTTTTATTGTTGCATTTATTCTTGTTGTTGTTATTGATATTATTGTTGTCGGATAGGACAGAGAGAAATGGAGAGAGGAGGGGAAGACAGAGAGGAGGAGAAAAAGACAGACACCTGTAGACTTGCTTCACTGCCTGTGAAGCGATTTCCCTGCAGGTGGGGAGTCGGGGTCTTGAACCGGGATCCTACGTTAACTCTTTTTTCAGCCACCAGGTTCCAGATGCTAGCATGACGCCAACCAGACTTCCCTATGCTACACCTGAGGAAGATGGGTCCTGATACTGGGGCAGCATGTAATGTTCCTACTCATGACCACAGAATGTGAGCTCAGATCTAGAGGAATGCAGAGGTCACATAGGCTCCTAAGCTAATTATGGGCCCCAGACCACATCAATTCGATGGGGTTTACAGTCAACAATATTTATATCCCTTTCCCATATTTGGGAGCTACTCTCTTCCCTATTCTAGCTTTCTGGTCCTCTTCCCAGCCATGACATCATCTCCTGAGACAATAACTTGCATCTACCTGCATATCAGATTTCAGGCTCAGGCAAAAAAACAAAACAAAACAAACAAAAACACTAGTATAGCTACAGGCCTTTTGAAATATAACCAAAATATGCCTACTAGCTATCAACATAATGGAGGGCCCTCCCCTCCAACACTTCATCTGCACTATTCCAGCCTTTAGGTCCATGATTATTCAACAATTTGTTTGGCTTTGCACTCTCTTTTCAGTCACCAGGTTCCAGATGCTAGCAGGATGTGACCAGACTTCCCCAGACAGACAAACCCACCAACATGGCTTGGAGCTCCGCTTCCCCAGAGCCCTTCCCCACTAGGGAGAAAGAGAGGCAGGTTAGGAGTATGGATCGACCTGTCAACGCCCATCTTCAGAAGGGGAAGCAATTACAGAAGCCAGACCTTCAACCTTTTGCATCCCACAGTGACCTTGCGTCCATACTCTCAGAGGATTAAAGAATAGGAAAGCTATCAGTGGAGGGGATGGGGTAGTTCTGGTTGTGGGAACCGTGCAAAGTTGTACCCCTCTTATCCTATGGTTTTGTCAATGTTTCCTTTTTATAAGTAAAAAATTTAAAAAATAAAAAATAAGTCAGTCTCAGTATCTGGCCATGCAACATCTGAACAGGCAGGTCTAGGAGGGTGAGGGAAGGTAGCACATGAACACTCCTGCTCCAGACTTTCACCTTTTGCAGGTCAGTCCCAGGACACTGGGAATCAATGAGGAGTAAGAAAGAACTGCCCTAGCAGCAGTAAAGTGGGTGATATCCAACAGAACTATCTGGAAACATTTATTTCCACTTCAAAATGGAACTTTAAATTGTGTTCATCAGAAATCTACAAATCACTCCCTTCCAGATGACTATAATTGCAAAGTAGATCTTGCTTTGACATCTGATGGCAGGACAATAGTTTGCTACCACCCTTCTGTGGACATTCCATATGAACACACAAAGCCTATCCCTCGACCAGACCCTGTACATAATCACGGAGAGACATATGATCAAATTCTAAAATCTAGGTTAGAAGAAAACAGTGGAAACCTGGATCAGGGAGCCATGAGAGAGCAGCTTAGCAGAATGTTCTTTACTACCAAGCACCGCTGGTATCCTCACAGACAGTTTCATAGACGCCGAAAGAAGTTGAACCCTCCAAAAGACAGATGATGTTGAGATTCACAGGAATCAAAAAGAAATCTTACTCTGTGTCTCACTTGCCTTTTGGGAAGAGGTAGTCTGGTGTATCCAGGAAATGTTATATAATAAAAAATAATAAAGTATCTTTTCATATACTGAAAAAAGAAAGAACTGCCCACCAAGCAGGCACTCTGCCGTGGAGTTGGTTATGTGGGTTTCAGGGAATATAGGCACTGTTTACATAACAATAAGTTAACAGGGGATCTGGGAGGTGGCGCATCTTGTTAAGCGCACATGGTGGAAAGCGCATGGACCAGCATCAGGATCCCGGTTCGAGCCCCCGGCTCCCCACCTGCAGAGGGGTCACTTCACAGGCAATGAAGTAGGTCTGCAGGTGTCTGTCTTTCTCTATCTTTCTCTCCCCCTCGTCTCTCCATTTCTCTCTGTCCTATCCTACAACAACAACATCAATAACAACAATAATAATAACTACAACAATAAAACAAGGGCAACAGAAGGGAATAAATAAGTATTAAAAAATAAATAAAGTAAGTAAGTTAACAGATATGTCATAATAAAATGAATTACAGATTCTGACTTAGGAGTCCAGGGTGGATTCTGAGTGTACATTTCCAGGAAGACATTAATAAATATGCCAAGAGATGTAATTATGAGAAACAAAGAGGTAAAACTTTCAAGTCTTTTTGGATGACTTTCAAGGGATTTTATAGCAATTATAGGTACAAATATAGTATGATCAGTGTTAACACTTGTCTACTTAAATAGTTCTAGTTACTATATATTCTGTTTTTCATAAATGTATGCTACCCTAAAAAATAATCTATGGGTATTCCGGCAGTAGCGCAGCGGGTTAAGTGCACGTGGCGCAAAGCGCAAGGACCCGCCTAAGGATCCAGGAGCCCCTGGCTCCCCACCTGCAGGGGAGTCACTTCACAAGTGGTGAAGCATGTCTGCAAGTGTCTATCTTTCTCTCCCCCTCTCTGTCTTCCCTTCCTCTCTCCATTTCTCTCTGTCCTATCCAACAACGACATCAATTACAACAATAAAACAACAAGGGCAACAAAAGGGAATGAATAAATAAAATATATAAAAAAATAAATTAAAAAATTGTGGAGATCATGATTTTACTTTCAGTCAAATTGTGGGGACAACAAACAAAATGTTTTACATAAAGTTGCTATTGTTTCTGACTTTTTAATTCCCTTTTGTTGCCCTTGTTGTTTTATTGTTGTAGTTACTGATGTCGTCATTGTTGGACAGGACAGAGAGAAATGGAGAGAGGAAAGGAAGACAGAGAGGGAGAGAGAAAGACACCTGTATATCTGCTTCACCACTTGTGAAGCGACTCCCCTGCAGGTGGGTACCGGGGGCTCAAACCGGGATCCTTACACTGCTCCTCATGCCCGCTGCGACCTCCCAACCCCCACTGACTTGTATTTCACTGAAAATATCTGCTACAGTTACTTGTGATGTTATACTTCTGATGTTTAAGACCCTCAATACAGGGTAATTATTTCATTCCTGGTTTCTTTTTCCTAGATGATAAAGAGATAAACAGAGTAAAGAGCTAGTGATGTTACTTTGGAATAAAATGGACTGAGGCCTGGGGTTCATTTTAACTTCAATTTGAAAAATAAAGTGGTATCTCCAGGGCACAAAGGTGAGAGGTTGAATTTTCTAAAACAAACAAAAATTGAGAGAAAGCAGTTGCCAGATTAAGATATTCTGTACATATTTTAGGAAATCTATCTGTGATCACTAAGAATCATGTCTATGTTCCAGTGGAGGTTTCGTGTAGAGAGCACTTGAAGTGTGTGAGTGCAGTTAACTTAGTGGTGGAAGAAATGCACACCAGGTGTCTGATACACAGAAGGCCATGTCACAGGGACTCTTGTAACAAAGAATATGAATCTTATTAAGAGTCATTTTTTTGTTTTTTTTTCAGGGTCTAATCTTAAGAACAAATCCCAGAATTTGTGGTCTGGGTGGTTGAGCTATGGATAAGGCATTGGACTCTCAAGCATGAGGTCCTGAGTTCAGTCCCTGGTAGCACATGTACCAGAGTAATGTCTTATTCTTTCTCTCTCTCCTCCCCTCTTTCTCATGAATAAATAAATAAAATCTTAAAAAATATATATATATCCCAGAACCTCACCTCTCTAGAGCAAAAGATAGAAACAGACTGGAGGTATAAAGATCAACTTGTCAATGTCCATGTCCAGTAGAGAAGCAATTATAGAAGCCAGGACTCCTTCCTTTTACGCCACCCAAAGAACTTTGGTTCATACTGCCAGAGCGAGAAAATAGTGGTGGAGGATGACAGAGGGCTCTAGACCACAAAATCGACCAGAACCCAAAATGTTTGTCACCAGAAATTTTGGGTTTTTTGTACCATCACTGGAAGAGAAACAGATCTAGAAAACACCAAAGGAAGTCAGGCACTGTTTTACTTAACTGAGAGAGGAGGGGGAAAAAGGAAGGATATTCAGAAGCAGTAATAGGTGTATGTGTGATTTAGAAAACCAGTGAAGGAAGGTCCACTGAAAAAAATGGGATATATATTCAACCAATATTTGTGACCTTGGGAGAACTATTAGTTTCCACTGGAGGGAATAGGGCCACAGAAAACTGGTGTTGGGAGCGGTGTGGAATTATTCCACTATTATCTTAAAATTATGTGAGTCTCGAACCCCGGCTCCCCACCTGCAGGGGAGTCGCTTCACAGGCGGTGAAGCAGGTCTGCAGGTGTCTATCTTTCTCTCCCCCTCTCTTTCTTCCCGTCCTCTCTCCATTTCTCTCTGTCCTATCCAACAATGACAACAACAATAATAACTACAACAATAAAACAACAAGGGCAACAAAAGGGAATAAATAAATAAAATAAATATTAAAAAAAAAATTATGTGAGTCACTGGGAGTCAGGCGGTAGCTCAGTGGGTTAAGTGCACATGGTGCAAAGCACAAGGATCCCGGTTTGAGCCCCTGGCTCCCCACCTGCAGGAAAAGTCGCTTCACAGGTAGTGAAGCAGGTCTGCAGGTGTCTTTCTCTCCCCCTCTGTCTTCCCGTCCTCTCTCCATTTCTCTCTGTCCTATCCAACAATGACAGCATTAATAACAACAACAAAACAAGGGCAACAAAAGGAGGGGAAGCAAATTTTTTAAATGTTAAAAAAAAAATTAAGTCACTAACAAAAAAACATTTTTATAAAATTGGACTCGCCGTGAAGTCCAGCTTTAATATCTATACATAATAATAGTAATAACAATAATAATAATTTATCTATCAACTTACATTTATGGTAGTAGTGTCTCTATTCTATGAAGCCTATTGAGCCAACTCAAGGGTGTGTAAATTCTCCTTCCCTAGGTGGGCACACAGACCCTGCTTGATGGACAGCTCTGTCTTCCCCTCACTGACTCCCTGTGCCATGGATTGGCCTGCAGAAGGGCAGGGTCTAAGCAGAGGTCCTCATGTGTGTCGCTGCCTTCACCCTTCTGGAATATTCACTTCTGACCCTGTACTGTCAGCTCCCCAGCTTTTCATTTTGTTGTACTTCTACAGAAATTTTCTTCCAGAATACCATGCTTTAAGAACTTCCTGTACCGTCTCTCTGCTCTGTCACACCAACCAGATCCTTTAAGGGAATGTCACTGATTCCTGCCACCTGATGCCAGGGCTCACAGCCTCTGCTACACCGCCCTTCCCATGTGCTCTGGATACACCAGAGACCTGTGCACCTACCCTTTACAGCTCTTCCTTCCATCTCCACAGAGAGGAACAGGGTAGGGGTGAATGTGGTATGGAGAATAATATGAGAAGAGACGAGGAGACTGGGGCTCCCTGGCCACCATTCTCTTTGGATCTGTGAAGCGTCACCCTGATCTTATCTCTGTAGTTTCTGCTAAATCTGCACGTTGCACTGGATCTGGGCCTCTAGGAACTCCTGGGCCTTCTGATTCTCCTCAGATGCCTGAGAAGGACATCAGTGGTAGCAGTCCCTTTATCTCCATCCCAGTCCTTCCCCTTCACTCCATGTTCTGGCATAATCACGGCTTCCTAACTAAAGAGGAAGAGTGCGTCTCTGTGAGGATCCTTCAGACCTGAGCCCAAGCTGTGAGCACAGAACATGACCCATGTCATCAGCTTTGATTGCACCAACTTCTCTGCTGCAGGGAGGGACACACAGACAGGGGAGGGAATACTGACTCTCATGGGTGTGTCCTTAGAATAGTCTCAGGAGAAATGAGAGTATCTGGACCCGGGAAGAAAGATTTTACACCCAGAGAATGTTACAGAACTATGGACACCTGCTATTCTTGGGTGAAGAAGTTTTATAAGAAATAAGACTTTTGTTTGTTTTTTACCAGCTTCATACAGAGATTTGGAAACTTTGTTTTTTTTCCAAAATTCACACATATTCCAAAGTAAAGGAAGTTCTACAGTGGATGTCTCTAGCTTCAATATTTCTACTGACTGACTCCAAACTAGATCTATTGATTTATTTATTTTTATAAGTAACAAATGGTGCACCTAATTAAGGGCACACGTTATCACGTGAAGGACTTGAGTTGAAGCCCCAGGTGTCTACCTGCAAGGGCGAAGCTTTATGAGTAATGAAGTGGTGCTACAGTCTCTTTCCCCCCAGCTCCCTCCCTCACAGTTTCTCTCTGTTCTATAAATAAATAATAAATAACAGGGAGTCGGGCAGTAGCTCAGCAGGTTAAATGGACGTGGCACAAAGTGCAAGGACCAGCATAAGGATACAGGTTCAAGCCCCAGCTCCCCGCCTACAGGGGAGCCGCTTCACAGGCGGTGAAGCAGGTCTGCAGGTGTCTATCTTTCTCTCCTCCTCTCTGTCTTCCCCTCCTCTCTCCATTTCTCTCTGTCCTATCCAACAACGACGACATCAATAACAATAATAACTACAACAATAAAACAACAAGGACAACAAAAAGGGAATAAATAGGGAGTCAGGCAGTAACACAGTGGCTTAAGCGCATGTGGCGCAAGGACCCAGTAAAGATCCCGGTTCAAGCCCCCAGCTCCCCACCTGCAGGGGAGTCGCTTCACAGGTGGTAAAGCAGGTCTGCAGGTGTCTAACTTTCTCTCCCCCTCTGCCTTCCCCTCCTCTCTCCATTTCTCTCTGTCCTATCCAACAATGACAACATCAACAACAACAATAACTACAATAATAAATATTTTTTAAAAGGGAATAAATAAGTATAAAAAAGGTTTGTGTGTCATTACAATTCTTTAAAATAATAATAATAAATAATAATATTTTTAGATCTGTATTGGGGTACCCCCAAAAAAGAAAAGAAAAGAAAAGAAGTAGTCACTCCAACACAGAACTGTGTTGAAGATAAAAATCATCAATTGCAGGGCTGGGCGGTAGCACAGCAGGTTAAGTGCAGGTGGCACAAAGTACAAGGACCAGCATTAAGGTTCCTGGTTCAAGCTCCCCGGCTCCCCACCTGCAGGAAAGTCGCTTCACAAGTGGTGAAGCAGGTCTGCAGGTATTTATCTTTCTCTCCTCCTCTTTGTCTTCCCCTCCTCTGTCCATTTTTCTCTGTCCTATCCAACAACAATAACTACAGCAACAATAAAAAAAAAGGGCAACAAAAGGGAATAAATAAATATAAAAAAAAAGAGGGAAAGAACAGAATGCTGCTCAACTCTGGAATAGGCAGTACATATTCAAGGATCAAACTTGGTACTTCAAGAATGGTAAGGTTCTCTACAACTGAGATATCAGGAGGTTTTCCCTTTCCTTTCCTATCTATCTCCTTCCTCTAAAATTATCTCTGTCTCTAATCAATAATATGTAAAAAGATGAGGAAGAAGAGGAGGAGGAGGAGAAAAAGGAAAAGAAACTGAGCCTCCTCTCCTGGCAAAATGGGCTTCATTACACTACAGAAGAACGTGGACAAGCACTCTAAAATGCTTTACTTTTAAAGTAGGTGAAATACAGATAAGCCCGACAAATCAAGGATAGTATGTTAGCATTTGAGATTTGAAACACATCGCATTCAGGAGAAAAAGATGACACAGCCTTTGATCTGGAACAGGTCACTTACCTGAAGAACCTCTAATTTCTCCTCCGTCTCTGACTTCCTTTTCTGGCCAGAAAATGAACTGTAGTCACAGCAGCACGTTGGGAATATGCTTTAAAATCCACCAGCACAGATTTTTCACTTGATAACGCTGCACCTAGAGCCAGGAAATTATAAACATAAAAGGTTCTGGTCGGAGAGGTGGCACAGCAGATAAAAGAATTGGCCTCTCAAGCATGAGGTGCTTAGTTCAATCCCTGGCAGCAGACATACCAGAGTGACATCTGGTTCTTTATCTCTCTCTGCCTAGCATTCTTCATGAATAAATAAATAAAATTTGGAAAAAAATTAAAGGCTTAACTTTCTAGTCTTTTTAAAAATATATACATTTTATTTAATTTAATGGGATAGGTACAGAGAGAAAGACACAGAAACACCAGAGGACTGCTCAGCTCTGGCTTAGGGTGATGCTGGGGATTGAACCTGAGAACTTGAAGCTGTGGGCATAAAAGTCCTTTGCGTAACCATTATGCTGTCTCCCCAGGCCAACTTTCTAGTCTTTTTAAAAGGAGAGATTCATTAACAATGAGAACCTCTATGGAACCCACAATGTTTCTCCAACCTGTTTTTAAGATCTTTCCAACTGGCAAATGTTGCTGCTTCAATGGGGAATGTGAACTGCACTGACCTACTCACCTAGACCCATGTGGAGCAGAGCAGATCTTTTAATGTCTCTTTCAACCAAAGCCTGTGCTCAGCTCTGCTAAACTGCCTGAGAGCCTTAGTGCTTAACCCAAGTCTCAGCTTAACACTCACTGCCTGGAGCACTAACTGAAATGAAAGGTGAAAGACAAGAGCCAGATTGTTCCTCTTAAATGTGGAATCCAGAAGACTAGAACCATGTGTGGGTGAGAAAATAGATCCCTGAAGTATTATAATTTTGGGAAACACTGTCAAATCACTATAACAAATTAAAATAGACTGATTTTCTCAACTCCTAGCTACAAATGAATGATAGCATACATATTAAAAAAAAAAAAAAAAGACCAAAAAGGGGGCTGGCAGTAGCACAGCTGGTTATACACACATGATGTGAAGTGCAAGGACCAGCATTAGGATCCAGGTTCCAGCCCCTGGCTCCCTACTTGCAGGGGGGGGTCATTTCACAAGTAGTGAAACAGCTCTGCAGGTGTTCATCTCTCTCTCCTTCTCTCTGTCTTCCCCTCCTCTCTTGATTTCTCTCTGACCTATCCAACAACAATAATAATAACAACAACAATAGACAATAAGGGCAACAAATGGGAAAAAAAAGCCTCCAGGAGTAGTGAATTACTAGTGCAGGCATAGAGCCCAGCAATAACCCTGGAGAAAAAAAGAGAGAGAGAGAGAAAATAAACTGGAATGATATTATTGGGGAAAATTATATTGATAGATGACCTATCTGAAAATCTCATTTCTGAATGAGGTTAAATATCATAATGGTTATGCAGAAAGAATCATGCCCGAGGGCTCCAAAGTTTGAGGTTCCGGTCCCTGCATCTAAATAAGCCGGATCTGAGCAGTGCTCTGGTAAACTATTCAAAAAATATTATATATATATATATATATATATACCTAATCTTAAAGGGAATTATGGGACAAATGACCTGTAAACTTTACTTCTGAAGTGCTAATGAGCCTAGAAATCATAGAGTACTAAGGGTTAATTAATTTAATCTTATCTAATTACTGAAATTAAATTCATTAAATTTGAAAACTGTGATCTTCCAGTTTCCCTAGTCCATAATAAATTAATTTTAAAATTGTGATACTGGGAGTCGGGCTGTAGCTCAGCGGGTTAAGCGCAGGTGGCACAAAGCACAAGGACCAGCATAAGGATCCCGGTTCGAACCCCGGCTCCCCACCTGCAGGGGAGTCGCTTCACAGGCAGTGAAGCAGGTCTGCAGGTGTCTATCTTTCTCTCCTCCTCTCTGTCTTCCCCTCCTCTCTCCATTTCTCTCTGTCCTATCCAACAACGACAACAATAATAACTACAACAATAAAACAACAAGGGCAACAAGAGGGAATAAATAAATTAAATAAATATTTTTAAAAATTTTGATACTGTTGTTACATCATGAGGCCCATTATTTATTATCTTTTTCTTTCTCTTTTTAAATTTTTAATTTATTTTTCCCTTTTGTTGCCTTTTTTTGTTGTTGTTGCTGTAATTATTGTTGTTGTTATCGTAATTGTTGGATAGGACAGAGAGAAATGGAGAGAGGAGGGGAAGACAGAAAAGGGGAATGAAAGACAGACACCTACAGACCTGCTTCAACGTTTGTGAAGTGACACCCTCACAGGTTGACTCCCTCACAGGTGGGGAGCCTGTGCCTGGAACACAGAATCTTATGCCGGTCATTGCGCTTCACGCCACGTGGGCTTAACCCGCTGTGCAACTGCTAGACTCCCCATTACTTATTATCTTTTTTTTAATATATTTTATTTATTTTCCCTTTTGTTGCCCTTGTTTTGTTTTATTGTTATTGTACATGATGTCGTTGCTGTTGGATAGGACAGAGAGAAATGGAGAGAGGTGGGACGGGGAAGACAGAGAGGGGGAGAGAAAGATAGACATCTATAGACCTGCTTCACCGCCTGTGAAATGACACCCCTGCGCTACCGCCCGAATCCCCCATTAGTTAGTATCTTAACATCCTTCTCAGTGCTGCTCCTTTCCTAGAGGCACTGCTGGGAGCCTCAGCTACAGTGCTGAAAAAGAAGTAGGTCCCAAAGAATTGATTCATACATCTTGACACTTCCTACTAGTGGCATAAAGTCCTCCAACTGCTAGTACATGAAGAATCTACAGAACCTCTAATTCCATATATATACAGACAAATGGGGGAGGGAGTCATAGCCATAAAAGTTTATGATCTTAAATATTTGGAAACTTTCTCTGTTACTGAAAAAAAGGATATACACTCCTTATTTTCTACACAATAACACATCTTATAACCAGAATTGAACACACTCATGTGTTTCAGGTCATATTATATATACAGCACTGAGTTAAAATCTGATTACAGGAGCAAAGTGGTAGTGGACCTGGTTGAGTACACACATTGCAGTGCTCAAAGACCTGGGTTCAACTCCTGGTCCCCATATGATAGAGGAGAGTTTCAGAATGGGAGCAGCAGCACTGCATGTGTATCTCTCTTATCCTCTCTATCTCCTACTACCCTCCCAGTTTCTTTGTCTCTAGGCAAAAATCAATCAACAAAAAATATCTTTATTGAATTTTAACAGTAGGCTAAAATTGTTAATACATCTCTAATAATGACTACTCCAAAGGGAGGTTAGGCAACATGCTCTACCACTCGAGGAACATGGGTCCTGAAATTAGTGCAGCCTACAATGTTCCTAGCTGTGACCACAGAATGCAAGCTCAGACCTACAGGGATGCAGAGGTTACACAGGCTCCTGTGCTGACTATGGGCCCCAGTTCAAATTGATAGGGTTTACAGTCAACAATATTTACATACTTTTCCCATATTTGGGAGCTACTCTCTTCCCGGATCCAGCTTTCTAGTCCTTTTTCCAACTATGACACCATCTCCCCAGATGATACCTTGGGACTATCTATCTGCATGTTAGCTGTCAGACTCAGACAAAAACTGATAAAGTTAAGGGTCCTTGGAATATACCTAAAACAGACACACCAGCTTTTTCCAAAGTGGAGACCCTAAATTTTATCTGCAGCATTCTTGCCTTTAGATTCCTGACTACTTAACAATTTCTTCTGCTTTATATCTTAATGCTTGTTTAGCCACCAAGTTCCAGATGCTACCATGACAGAAACCTGATCCCTGGGCAGATGGCCTCACTGATATGCCCTGCTTCCCCAGAGCCCTGCCACACTGGGGAAAGAGAAAGACAAGCTAGGAGTATGGATCTACCTGCCAACGCCCATGTTCAGCAGAGAGGCAATTACAGAAGCCATAACTTCTACCTTCTGTTCCCCATAATGACCCTGGGTCCATGCTCCCAGAGGGATAAAGAATAGGAAAGCTTTCAAGGGAGGGGGTGGGGTATGGAAGCCTGGTGATGGGAAATGTGTGAAATTATATCCCTCTTATTCTATAGTCTTACCAATATTTCCATTAATAAAGAAAAAAAGAAAGAATATAACAGTGGATATGTAAATTATTTTCCTATCTGAGACTTTCAATTCTCTGGTTCAATGTGTAGACTACCATAAGTCAGAACTGAACAGTGCTCTAACACAAGAAATAACAAATTCTGATTCCCAGCTGGAAACAGGCAGTGGGCAGGACTCACACTCCACTGGAGGTACTCTTAATTGTGAGAACACTTTTCATCTATCTCGTCATGCCCCACTCTTTAAGGTGGGGAGCTAGCTGCTTATGTTTCTCCAACAAATTCATTAGGAGACAAGCCAATCCTGAGACACTTGTTAAATTCACGTTTCAGGCCAGAATAAATTGAATAAAAACAAAATGCAACTGCTCCACAGACAACAGAAATTCAAAATCGGAAGAAACATGCTGAGATCAGATGCCCCCACCCCCACCCACAGGGACAGAACTGAACTTGCTCAAGTCGACTGCCTGCGGTGGACTCACAAATGGACATCTGAGAACCTTCCCCAACACCAGACTTCCCATGCTGCCAAAAACAGCCTTGAACCAAGACCCCATAACACTTTTCCAGCCTAGCTCAGCATGCAGCTCTCAAGCTCCCCTCCACCCTCCACCCTGCTACTCTATCCAGGAGAGTTGCTCCTCACAAACTGAGATTAAAGTGTGACTGGGTGAGAGTGGGTCACCACTCTCTTAAACATAACTAGCTCCACCTTGACCTAAATCCAAACCTGTGAAAGTCCCAAGCTGTAGAAAATTGTAAAACTTGCTGAAATGCTTTACTGCCAGAGGCCATGTCCCCCATCCCCCACCCATATTTTCCAAACAATATGTAGACCTCATTGTTCCAATGTTCTCCTAACAGATCCCCGTGACCTCAGTAACAGGCTGTCCTAACCACATTTTTGGCTTCTGTAACCATGCTTGCTTCCTGCATCTCTGTCATGTTGTTCCCAGTAAGGATATGGTTTTTCCCTATAAGAAAACTTGCTTGAATGAGAGCTCAGGACTGCACTGTGAGCAGTGCTTTAGCTGTGAGTGTACTCACCAGCCGGCTGAATTCTCAATTTGGCTGAACTGGTCTCAGGTAGTCTCTGATGCTTACTTACCCTATAACAAAAGCTGGCTTTGTCTGCTCTGGCTGTCTTGTCTGGATCTCATTTCTCTAACACTATCATTAAGAAAAAATAAATGAGAAAGAATTAAATAATTCCTTAGTCTATATCTACTGAAACTCCAGATCCCAAGGAAGGCAGCACAATCACAGCTGCATTGGACCCTACTGGATACAGCAGGGTGCTGACAGGCATGCTGACTCCCCAACATGACCATCTTGCCTGTGGTCAGCAAGTCCCTCCCTGCTCCTCCAACCTGGGTCAGGAACCTGAGTCTAGATCCCAGGACCTTCAGTAGAGGAAGGGACTGCACCCATGACCCCAGAAAGAAAAGATTTGGGAAATGAATAGGAATCCCACCCCCTGCCAATACAGCAAACTGAGTTTAGCAACACAACAAAAGATCAGGACAGGCCAAAGGGAATCCATTCCAGGGGTAGTTTGGAGATGGAGGGGTAGATTGGCAGGGAAGGAGAGGCCCTAACAAGTGGCTGCTTCCCAAAATTTGCTAACGGATCTTGAAATAGTTAAAGAGAGGTTAGACTGTTACAAATAATGTCCTATCAAAATTAATTGTCAAGGCAAAAGATAAGGAGTTAAAGCAAGGAATTTATTATTTTGCAAAAGGACCAGCACCCAACAGTGGCAGTCAGGCAGCAGCAAACCACCACCCCCCCCCAGCTCCCTGACTTTTCCCCTTCTTTTATATCTAATACAGATAATACAGAACTGTCTCCTCCCCTTTGGACTGTGCTCACAATCTCCTCATTGTCTAAAAGAGGAAAAGAAGAGTACTGGAGGGGCTCTATTAGAGGATTCGCAAGCCCATTTAAGTAAAAAATTTCAGACCTAAAGAGTACAGAATTAGTGAGCACAAGTGGTTATAGATAACAACTTATAAAAAATTTTTTTCTTTGTACTAAATCATTTTATTCTTTGTTCCTTTGTAGAGAAAGTGTAGCCATGCCTTACAAGGCTAAATGTGGACAAGGGGATGAATGCCATTGCCTTATATGGGAAGGTATGTGAAGACATATGGAATTGGATATGTAACGGCAACTGCTAGTCACCAGCTTTTGTACTCCCTGATTGCCTGCTCTGCTAGGCACCGATGCAATTGCACCAGCCAAGTTACTTAGAGGCCTAAGCCTAAAAGGCTGGGAGGTGGGGAAGGGGCTGGTGATCCTCTATAAATATCTGACACCAAGCTCTTGATGTAAATAGTTTCTCCTTTTCTGAACTTTTGGTTCTCTGGCCTTGTTTGCTGCTTCAGTCTCAAGCAACCCCTCTAAATCTCAGCCAGGATGAGCCACACTCACAATATGCCGTCCAGGTGCTGAACTCTCTGAAGATTCCTCCTTAAGGTCCAAGTCAGCAGGAGATAAGAGTGATAGAGAAAAATAAAAGAAATGTAGAGAAAAACAAGGGTCCCCCAGAAACACAAGATCGCTAATGCGTCTTACTTCCTGGAGTGTCTTTCATTTGAGAGTACTGCTCACCAGAAATCCAGATTGGACAGAGAGCGGGCCACGGTCACTGACTCAGAATCTAATTGGGTGAAGGTCTTGCCACACAGACAACTATTCGTCACTGTCATTGGATAATGTGCAAATCCATCAAGCTGGAAACAAGGTACAGCCCCCACTCCGTAATATCCAATCAAAATGAAATATTTCTTTTTCCCTATGGACCTCTATAGAGGGTGTGCCTGGAGAACAGTTAAAGCAAAAAAAAAAAAAAAAAAAAAAATGGCGCTAACCATTCTCTTGAATATCCGTTTTATAAAAGTTTTAGTAATGGGAGCCAGTGGGTGAGGCAGCGGCTTAAGCGCACATGGCGGGAAGCGCACGGACCGGCATCAGTATCCTAGTTCGAGCCCCCGGCTCCGCACCTGCAGGGGGTTCGCTTTACAGGCGGTGAAGCAGGTCTGTCTTTCTCTCCCCTTCTCTGTCTTCCCCTCCTCTCTCCATTTCTCTCTGTCCTATCCAACAACGACGATAACAACAACAATAATTACAGCAACAACAACAACAAAAAGGCAACAAAAGGGGGGAAAAAAAAGTCTTAGCACTTAAAAACCTACACTTCCACCAGCTTCTGCATCCCCTTGGTTTACTGTGCTCACTCTATTTCCTGAGGTGTAACATGTGACCCCCACACCCTGTGAACTTTGTGCTGCTCTCTGCTGGGCCGCTGGCTCAGAGCTGGGCTTCAGGAGCACAGTGGTGGCTGCTGCCTGGAAAGCTGCATGCCAGCATCCTGTGGCTATTTCAGGATCAAGAATCTGAACCAACCTCTGCAATCAAGAAGGAGGAACATTATTAACATTTAGGGGACACAGAAAGAGCTTGTGTTCTTAAAGAAACATCCCCCCCCCCCAAAAAAAGGAGTAGGTACAGTTTATCCATGGAGCTGAAGGCTGAGGGCAGAAAGCATTCTCACCAGAAAAGCAGAGGCTGCATGGTTAAGGGGGTGGCTCAAGGATGGTTGCCTTAGTTATTGTTATCTTTACCTGCTTAGCTGAGTGTGGGGAAAGTTAGCCTCAGTTCTTAGAAGTTTCATGACCTATCATGATAAGATGATCTCTCCCAGGGAGGGGAGATCTTCCTCAAGTTCTTCTGTTATTTATTTAGTTAATTTTATTAATATTATTTTTACCAGAGCACTGATCAGCTCTGGCTTATGGTGGTGTGGGACTTCTGAAAATCAGGCATGAGAGTCTCTTTGCATAACCATTATGCTATCTATCTCTGCCCTAGTTAACTCCTTTTCCACTTCATGGTCACCAAGAACTGCTCTGCTCTGTTGTCTGTAAGTTCACAGACAAACATGAATGGGTAAAAAAGAAAGTGGTATGGGGGGGGGTAGGTGGCAGTGCACCTGGCTGAGTGCATGTTACAATGCACTAGGACCCAGGTTGGAGCCCCCAGTCCCCACATATATATATGTGTGTGTGTGTGTGTGTGTGTGTGTGTGTGTGTAAATGTTTAAAAAAAAAAAAAAAAAGGAAGAAAGGAAGGAAGGAAGAAGAGAAAATGTGGTCCGGGAGGTGGCACAGTGGATAAAGCATCGGACTCTCAAGCATGAGGTCCTGAGTTCAATCCCTGGCAGCACATGTATCAGGCTGATGTCTGGTTCTTTCTCTCTTCTCCTATGTTTCTCATTAAATAAATTTTAAAAAAAGAAAAAAAGGGGGGGTGTGGGGTGGTAGCACAGCAGGTTAAGTGCACATGGTGCGAAGCACAAGGACTGGCGTAAGGATGCCAGTTCTAGCCCCTGGCTCCCCACCATAAGCCAGATCTGATGAGTACCATGGTTAAAATATATATAATGATAATAATAATAATGAAAAGATGGCTTCAGGTAGATTCCTCATGCAGGCACCAATCCCAGAGATAACCCCAGTGGCAATAAAAAGTAAATTAAAATAAACTGAATATGAAAAATTGGTGGTCTTGTGTGACTCCAACTTCTCTTCCTTCTTATTCCTCCTTCCACAAATATGTTGGTTCTGATAGATGACCTCTGATTAACAGAAGGCTTTCCTGGACTCTTAGCATGCTTCTTGTTTGTTTGTTTTACCAGAGCACTGTTCAGCTCTGGTTTATGGTGTTGTGGGGGACTGAATCTAGGACTTTGAATCCTCAGGCTTCAGAGTCTGTTTGCATAACCATTAAGCTATCTACCCTTGCCCCAATACCTAGCATTTGACTCTTTTTTAATATTTATTTATTATTTATTTCATTTTGTTGCCTTTGTTGTTTTATTGTTGTAGTTATGATTGATGTCCTTATCGTTAGATAGGACAGGGAGAAATGGAGAGAGGCGGGGAAGATAGAGAGGGGGAGAGAGAGAAAGATAGACAACTGCAGACCTGCTTCACCTCTTGTGAAGCCACTCCCCTGCAGGTGGTGAGCCTGGGGCTCAAACCAGGATCCTTAGGCTGGTCCTTGCGCTTTGCACCACCTGTGCTTAACCCGCTGTGCTAGCGCCTGACTCCCTCTTTTTTTTTTCTTTTTTCTTTTGCATCTAGGGTTATCGCTGGGGCTTGGTGCCAACACTAAAAATCCACTGCTCCTAGAAGCTTTTTTCTTCCATTTTATTGGATAAAACAGAGAAATTGAGAAGGGGGGGAGGGGGAAAAGACACCTGTAGACTTGCTCCATCAATTGTGAAGCAGCCTCTCTGCATGTGGGGGTATTTGACTCTTCAAACTGAGAACTAGACCTTTAGGTTGTCACCTCCTTCCAGAAAGTAGGAATGGGTTCCTCCCTCACAACTTAACTTCATCCTTTAGGGAAGGGTCACAGGCTCCCACCAGTGCTAATAAAACCTGATAGAATGGCTGCTGAGGAGGTAAATGACTAAAGTGCTAAACTCAGAATCATG
The DNA here is from genome assembly GCF_950295315.1 of Erinaceus europaeus. Lineage (NCBI taxonomy): Eukaryota > Metazoa > Chordata > Mammalia > Eulipotyphla > Erinaceidae > Erinaceus > Erinaceus europaeus. Next base: position 8,047,933 of record NC_080184.1, on the reverse strand, counting down.
AGCTCCCAGATTTGACCCCTGGCATCATATGTGCCAGAGTGATGCTCTGTTTCTCTCTCTATCATTAATAAGGAAATCAGTTATAAAAACAAACTAAACCGGGAGCTGGTAAAAGAGGTCACTTGGGTAGTGTGCTGTTTTGTCCATGTGTGTGACTCAGATTCAAGCCCAGGCCCTACCACATTGAAAAAAGGTTTGTGCTGTTGCCCACCTATTTGTCCCTAATTAGAAAGAAAAAAAAAAAAAAAAGAGGCGGGGAGTGGGGGTTGGGGGAGTATATAGCATAAAGGTATGCAAATAGACTCTCATGCCTGAGGCTCTGAAGTACAGGTTCAGTCCCTCACACCATGAGCCAGAGCTGAGTAGTGCTCTGGTGTTTCTGTGTATTTTTCTCTTCATCTCTCTCAAAAATACAATAAATAAAATACTTAAAAAAAAATAGGGGGAGGGGTGGGGTGGGTGGGTGGGATGGGACACTGTCTTTTGGTGGTGGGAATGGTGTTTATGTACACTCTTATTAAACTGTAGACATATAAATCACTATTTAATTAATATGAGAGAGGAAAAATTGATTGTATGTCTTGAACTTTCTAAAGCACAGACTTAGTCTTTTTAATACATAGGCTGAGTCTTTGATATGTTTACTCTCTCAAAAGCCTAGACCAGGGAGAACAGAAGCAACCAGAGGCACAGCTATATACAAGATGTTGGGTATTATACAGCAAACCCTAACAAAGGGACTTTTCAAAGTTAACCCAATTACCAAATAATGTGATGATAACAATAACTATCCATTGTCTTCTTGAACCCTAAGACAGCAGGAACCTCATATTTCCACTATAGAGCCTATATTTCCCCCAGTCCTGGAACCTCAGAGTAGGGCACACTCTCCTGCATGCTTCTCTCATTTCATATCAAATAATATTGCATCCACAGATCGAAGACTAATCAATGCAATGAGTGCCACATCAGCATGCTTCACTTCAGACTGTGTCCAGAGACCTCAGGTGTGGAATGACAACCCTTCAGCTTCATTACTCGGATGAGACCTTTCCTTTCATAGTATTCTCTAATTCCATTCCAGGTGGTTCACTTCCTAACAAAGTCCCAAAATCTAGATATAGACCAGGTCCCCTGAGATAGATGTTCATACATATACATAAACTAAGACAAAATATATACCTGAAAGCAGAAGTACACAATAGTCTGCAGTGAGTGCCCCCCCCCAACACTTCATCTAAACTATTGCAGCCCTTAGGTCAACAATTTGTTTGGCTTTGTATGGTAACTCTCTTTTCAGCCACCAGGTTCCAGATGCTAGCATGATGCCAACCAGACTTCCCTGGACAGAGGACCCCACCAATGTGTCCTGGAGCTCCACTTCCCCAGAGACCACCCCACTAGGGAAAGAGAGAGGCAGACTGGGAGTATGGACTGACCAGTCAACACCATGTTCAGCAGGGAAGCAATTATAGAAGCCAGACCTTCCACCTTCTGCAACCCACAATGACCCTGGGTCCATACTCCCAGAGGGATAGAGAATGGGAAAGCTATCAAGGGAGGGGGGTGGGATATAGAGATCAGATGGTGGAAATTGTGTGGAGTTGTACCCCTCCTATCCTACAGTTTTGTTAATGTCTCCTTTTTTAAATAAATAAATTTTTTAAAAATTTTAAAAAAGAGGTCAGGTGGTGGTGCACTAGGTTACACACACATGTTACAATGTACAAGGACGTCCGTTCTAGCCGATGATCTTCACTTGTAGTGGGAAAGCTTCATAAGCACTGAAGGGATGCTACAGGTGTCTCTCTTCCTCTCTCTCACTCTCTCTCTCTCCCCTCTTCCCTTTCTGTCTCTATCCAATAAATAATAAATCAGTATTAAAAAATAAGGGTGGTAGAATAAATGAGTGCAGTGTTAGACTCAGTAAGAATGGCAGGACTTGGGAATCCAGTGGTGGCACAGCAGGTTAAAGCTGTGGTGGCACAGGCACAAAGCTCAAGGACCGGCTTAAGGATCCTGGTTCGAGCCCTCGGCTCCCCAACTGCAGAGGAGTCGCTTCACAAGCGGTGAAGCAGGTCTGCAAGTGTCTGTCCTTCTCTCCCCCATCTCTGTCTTCCCCTCCTCTCTCCATTTCTATCTATTCTATCTACGAACAAGGGCATCAATAACCACAACAATGTTAAACAACGAGGGCAACAAAAGGGAAAGTGAATTAAAAAAAAAAAAAAAAAAAGAATGGCAGGATTCATGGTCTGGGAGGTGGTACAGTGATAAAGCTTTGAACTCTCAAGCATGAGGTTCCAAATTTGATCCCCAGCAGCACATGTGCCAGAGTGATGATGTCTGATTCTTTCTCTCTCCTCTTACTTTTCTCATGAATAAATAAATAAGATCTTTAAAAAAAAATGATAGGGTCACATACCATTGGGTTCCCAGATTCCTAACCCAAAGTACTTGGAGAGAGGTGAGTAGGGCCCACATTTTTCAGATGCCAAAGGAGGTAGATGAAGTTGCACAGTCTTCTGACAAGCATTTTTCTTCATTTCTGGAGGACACAGAGGGTGTAGAGAGACAGAAGGGATAAAGTGTGAGAGATAGTTATGATTCTCTTCAAAAGAACATGAATAGAACAACTGCTTAGTACAGAAATTATTTTTTTTAATTTTCCCTTTTGTTGCCCTTTTTATTGTTGTAGTTATTATTGTTGTTGTTGTTGATGTTGTTATTGTTAGGACAGAGAGAAATGGAGAGAGGAGGGGAAGACAGAGAGGGGGAGAGAAAGATAGACACCTGCAGACCTGCTTTACTGTCTGTGAAGCAACTCCCCTGCAGGTGGGGAGCCGGGGTTCTGGATCCTAACACTGGTCCTTGCTCTTTGTGCCACGTGCACTTAACCCGCTGCACTACCACCTGACTCTCTCAGAAATTCATTTTATAAATTGCTATTTATGAGCCCCTGTGTCCAGTAGTTTTGTATTTCTTTTAATTTTTTTTTAACCTGAGCACTGTTCAGCTCTGGCTTATGGAAGTTGAAGGGATTGAACCTGGGACTCTGGAGCCTCAGGCATGAGAGTCTATTTGCATAAGCATTATACTATCTACCCTCTGCCCTAGTTTTGTATTCTTTAGGTCAGCTCCTTGCAGTGCTTGCCAGTCCTCCAGCAGAGACCCTCAGACTCTCTCCCTCCTTTCCTTATTTAGGCAATGGGGAGATTGTGAGCTCTGAAGCCCAGCCCAGGGGTGGAGGAGACAGTTCTGTGTCAGGTTTAAAAGATGGGAGAAGGGTGAAGGGGGCGCGCTGCTGCCTGATGGCCACTGTTGGCGGCAAGCCCTTTTGCAAAAGAATAAATGCCTTGCTTCAACTCCTTATTTTTTGCCTTGATAAGCAATTTTAATTGGACGTCATTTACAACATAAAGGGCACAGGCAGCTCTTCTACCCTGGTTATTAAGGGGATACTTAATGATTTGGAACAGCTACAGAATTTTTCACTCCCTTGGATCACAGAACTTTTTAAAAAATTTTATTTATAAAATGGAAATATTGACAAGACCATAGGATAAAAGGGTTACAATGGATCACAGAACTTTTAAACCCCTCCCTTCTGACACACACACACACACACACACACACACACACACACACACACATACACACACCATAGCAAGTCAGCTGTTGGACTCAGAAGAAATGACTGTGGCCAGGTCCACTACAGGACCTTCTCCTCAGTGTGCATCAACAGTAGTAAGGACTGTTTCATTCTTCGAAGCTAGGTTGGGCAACATACTCTACCACTCCAGGAAGATGGGTCCTGAAATTAATGCAGCCTGCAATGTTCCTAGTCATGACCATAGAATACAAGCTCAGATCTTTAGGTATGCAGAGGTTACATAGGCTCTTGTGACAAATATGAGTCCTAGATCACATTGACAGGATTTATAGTTCACAATTTTTATATAATTTCCCCATTTCTGGGAGCTACTCTCTTTCCTGACCCAGCTTTCTAGTCCTTTTTTTCAACTATGACGCCATCTCTCCAGACAATATCTTGACTCCACCTGCCTGTTTGCTATCAGACTCAGCAAAAACTAGTAAAGTAATGGTCCCTTGGAATATACCTAAAATAGACTTACTAGCTTATTCCAAAGTGGAGACTCCAAATCTTCATCTGCAATTCTCTTGGCTTCAGGTTCATGATTAGTCAACAATTTGTTCTGCATTATATCTTAACTCTTTTTCAGTCATCAGGTTCCAGATGATACCATGATGCTGGAATTCTTTGGGCAGAGTACCCCACCATGTATCTTGGAGCCCCACCTCCCCAGAGCCCTTCCCCACTGGGGAAAGAGAGAGACAGGCTGGAAGTATGGATTGACCTGCCAATGCCCATGTTCAGCGGAGAAGCAAGCTAGACCTTCCACCTCCTGCACCCCATAATGTTTATCCCATAAGCCAGATCTGAGCAGTGCTCTGGTTTAAAAAAATATGCAGTGTTGACTTTGGTTAATTCAAGTGTCCAATCCTTGGGGAAGTCACATTCAGAGAAATATGTTTGCATCTGTAGCACCACTAAACTGCTACGAATACCACCCCAAATCATCCCACTTCTGGAATGCTTTACTGAGGTTTCTTGCCATGCACAGGGCTCTGGATCCTTGTGGATTTCTTTTTCTTTTCTTAATTTTTAAAAAATATTTATTTAGGGAGTCAGGTGGTAGCACAGAGGGTTAAGTGCAGGTGGCATAAAGCCTAAGGATCCCGGTTCAAGCCCCCGGCTCCCCACCTGCAGGGGAGTCGCTTCACAAGCGGTGAAGCAGGTCTGCAGGTGTCTATCTTTCTCTCCCCCCTCTGTCTTCCCCTCCTCTCTCCATTTCTCTCTGTCCTGTCCAACAACAACGACATCAATAACAACAACAATAAAACAAGGGCAACAAAAGGGAATAAATAAATTTTTTTCTATTAAAATATTTATTTATTCCCTTTTGTTGCCCTTGTTGTTTTATTGTTGTAGTTATTATTGATGTTATTGTTGTTGGATAGGACAGAGAGAAATAGAGAGAGGAAGGGAAGACAGAGGGGGAGAGAGAAAGACACCTGCAGACCTGCTTCACCGCCTGTGAAGTGACTCCCCTACAGGTGGGGAGCTGGGGGCTCAAACCAGTATCCATATGCTAGTCCTTGCACTTTGCACCGCCTGCACTTAACCTGCTGCGCTTCTCCCCGATAGAGACAGACAGAAATTAAGGGGGGAGATAGAAAGTAAGAGACACAGAGAGACACCTGCAGTCCTACTTCACCACTTGTGAAGCTTTCCCCTGCAGGTGGGGATCAGAGATTTGAACTTGGGTCTTTGTGCACTTTAATGCACAAAGGTGTGCATTAAGGTGTGCCACTGTCTGGCCCCATTTGAGGATTTCTTTATGACTCTAATCCCAATAACATGTCATGTTGAGCAAGTGTCATCATGCACTGTACCCAGAGCCACTGGAGATGAATTCCTCCTTAAATTCACCAGCCAGGTCCATGGAGCAGGCACTCACTGCTACCCTAGACCCTTTCACAACAGAGCAAACTGGGGCTAAGAGAATAACAGGAAGTGTCACACTGTGTTGAGCACACTCATTACCATTCATGAGGACCCATGTTCAAGTTCCTGTTCCCCACCTGCAGGGGGACACTTCACAAGCAGTTAAGTAGATCTTCAGGTATATCTCCCCTTCTAATTTCCCATACACTCTCTCAATGTCTATCTGTCCTATGAAGAGAGAGAGAGAGAGAGAGGAAGAGAGAAAAAGGCTGGAAGGAAGGAAAGGAAGAAGGAATTGAGAAAGATAGAAGACTGCTGGAAGTGGTGGATTCAAAGTGCAGGCACCCAGCATCTGCAATAAACCTGGTGAAAAATAAAATAAAATAAAATAATATAAAACAACCAGCCTCCCCCCACACCCCAGCACACACACACACACACAGAAAGAGAGAGAGAGAGAGAGAGAGAGAGAAAGTAGAAGAGAAAAAAGGAAACTTTAACCTTCTGAGCCCAGAGTTTACTTTTTCTTCTTTTTAAAAAATATTTATTTATTCCCTTTTGTTGCCCTTGTCTTATTGTTGTTAGTTACTATTGTTGTTGTTATTGATGTCATTATTGTTGGATAGGACAGATAGAAATGGAGAGAGGAGGGGAAGACAGAGGGGGAGAGAAAGACACCTGCAGACCTGCTTCACCGCCTGTGAAGCGACTTCCCTGCAGGTGAGGAGCCGGGGGCTCGAACCAGGATCCTTACACAGTCTGTGCTTAACCCGCTGCGCTACTGCCTAATTCCCCAGGGTTTCCTTCTTAGTCTCCTCTCTGTGCAGATTCCATTCTGCTCATCAGGACCTAGTACCTTGAGGGCACGACCTCTTCTGGTTCTTTCCAGGTGCCCCCCACACCAGCCTCCTTGGGGAGGAGAGGACAGTCAGGGGAGAAGCTGGACAGCAGGACATGGGGACTGTGGGCATCTTTCTCTTGCCTTCAGAGGCAGAGACAGGGAGTTGTGTCATCCTGGAGAGCACTGAAGAACAGACACTGAACCTGGGGCACAGGGTTTAGGGAGCCATGTTCAGGTGCTCAGGATAATAAGATGCACTACTGAGCCTGTACCAGTTGGAGCTATAGCACACTGATACAGGGTTCCCATTGGGGCACAGCAGCCAGGCTGGCAGAGGAACCCTGTGTGAACTCTGGAGGAAAGTTTTTATAACCTGGGCAATGCCCAACATCTGCTGTAGTATTTTCTTACTCCCTGAGCCACTGGGCCCTCCCAGAGCTGCTTTGCAGATCTTTCTCCACTCCATAGTCCTGACCCCACCCTGCAGCCCCTGTGGGAAGGCTGTGCCTAAGTCCTCTGTGCAAATGTAAACTTGGAGCAGGCCCTGACTCCACCAGGAAGGCAGATTGCCCCCTCGGACCTGAAAAGAGGTCCTTTAATCAGCCATGGCTAACTGAATAGCAGGGGGAGGAGGGCCACTGTCCTTGGCCTGTTCCCTCCGAGCACATCTGTGTCTTGAGCTCTGAGATTGCTCTGTTTCCCCTGTTTGCTCTGCTTCCCTCCCCAGACCCTCAGTTGCACACCCCTCCTCTCCACTCCTGCAACTGCTCCTCACCTCTTCCACTCCTCCTGGCTCCTTTCTGCTCTCACCCTCTCCTGCTGACCACCTCCTGTCTCTCCTCCTCTGGGAACAGATCATGAAAAAAGAGGGCTTCAGGAACCAGGCGGTAGCACAGTGGGCTAGGAGCACCATGATGCGAAGAGCAAGGACCTGTGTGAGGATCCTGGTTCGAGCCCCCAGCTCCCCACCTGCAGGGCGGTTGCTCCACAAGTGGTAAAGCAGGTCTGCAGGTGTCTATCTTTCTCTCAACCTCTCTGTCTTCCACTCCTCTCTCCATTACTCTCTGTCCTATCTAACAATGACAACATCAATAACAATAACAATAATAAAAAAACAAGGACAACAAAAGGGGAAGTAAATAAATAAATAAATATTTAAAAATTATAAAAAAGAAACATTTTAAATAAATAAATATGTATATGTATGTGTATGTGTATGTATATGTATGTATGTGTATGTGTATGTATGTGTATGTATATGTATGTATATGTGTATGTGTGTGTGTATGTGTATGTGTATGTATATGTATAGGGACCAGGCAGATAGCATAATGATGGAGCACTCAAGCTTAGGCCTCCCAGGTAAAGGAAGCTAGAGATAGGTCCCTCTGCACCCTGAGAGCAACAGTCTGTGAAAACTGCTGTGTGTGAGGTGGGACCTTACTATTGCCCTCCTCCATTTGCTTCTCTCTCTCCCTGTCTCCCTTTCTTTAGAGCATCACTCATGACTCGGCTCTAGCAACTGAACCAGGTTCTTCCTGAATGCAACTCCCAAGTGCTATTGCTGTACTTGTGTCCCTGTCCCTAATTTTTCTTTCCTTTCTATTGCTTTTTTATTTCCTTCTTCTTTGTTTTTGAATTAATTTATTAATTTAATTATTTATTTCCTTTTGTTGCCCTTGTTTTTTTTTTATTGTTGTATAAGTCATTATTGATGTCGTCGTTGTTGGATAGGACAGAGAGAAACCGAGAGAGGAGGGGAAGACAGAGAGGGGGAGAGAAAGACAGACACCTACAGACCTGCTTCATTGCCTGTGAAGCAACCCCCCTGCAAGTGGGGAGCCGGGGGCTTGAACCAGGATCTTGACGCTGGTCCTTGTGCTTCGCGCCATGTGCGCTTAACCCGCTGTGCTACATCCCGACTCCCTTTCTTTGTTTTTTAAATATGGTGTTGAATCTTACATATCTCCAGTACACCACCTTGGATCATCACTCCCCTCCCATTCTTTATTTTAGAGAGAAAAGCACAGAAATGAGGGAGCACATCAATGGCCCATTCTCCATGGAGATCCAAGGGTGCTGTCCATGGTGTGCCCATGAAGTGCCTGGCTCAAACTCAGAATCTCCATTATGATATATGCTCTACTGAGGAAGCCATGTCCAGCCCCTGTTGCACCCATTTCACAGACTAGTAAACTGAGGCTCAGAAAAGTAACATTTTGGGGTCGGGCGGTAGCGCAGTGGGTTAAGCGCAGGTGGTGCAAAGCACAAGGGCCAGTGCAAGGAGCCGCGCGCCCCCCCCCTCCCCACCTGCAGGCGGAGTCGCTTCACAAGCGGTGGAGCAGGTCTGCAGATGTCTATCTTTCTCTCCTCCTCTCTGTCTCCCCTACTCTCTCGATTTCTCTCTGTCCTATCCAACAACGACAACAACAACAATGGCAACAATAAGGCCAACCACAAGGGCAACAACAAGGGCAACAAAATGGGAAAAAATGGCCTCCAGGAGCAGTGGATTCATAGTTCAGGCACCAAGCCACAGCAATAACCCTGGAGGCAAAAAAGAAAAGAAAAGTAAAATTTCTTGAACAGAGCATGCTTTAGAAAGTGCTGGACCGGGAGTCGGGCGGTAGCGCAGCGGGTTAAGCGCAGGTGGCGATAAGCACAAGGACCAGCGGAAGGATCCCGGTTCGAGCCCCCGGCTCCCCACCTGCAGGGGAGTCACTTTACAGGTGGTGAAGCAGGTCTGCAGGTGTCTGTCTTTCTCTCCCCCTCTCTGTCTTCCCCTCCTCTCTCCATTTCTCTCTGTCCTATCCAACAACAATGACATCAATAATAACTACAACAATAAAAAACAACAAAGGCAACAAAAAGAATAAATAAATAAATAATTAAAAAAAAAAAAAGTGCTGGACCGGGAGTTGGGCAGTAGCACAGCGGGTTAAGCACACATGACACAAAGTGCAAGGACCAGTTAAGGATCCCAGATCGAGCCCCGGCTCCCCACCTACAGAGGAGTCACTTCACAGGCAGTGAAGCAGGTCTGCAGGTGTTTGTCTTTCTCTCCCCCTCTCTGTCTTCCCCTCCTCTCTCCATTTCTCTCTGTCCTATCCAACAACGATGATAACAATAAAACAACTAGGGCAACAAAAGGGAATAAATAAATAAATATTAAAAAAATTAATAAAGTGCTGGACCATGAAGCCATAGTTCCCATTCTATCTCTTCCAAGCAGGGTGACTCAACTACTTTCTCCGGGCCTCAGTTCCCCCATCTGTTTGACAAGAATGAGAAAAGATCCCCTTTACAAAGTTGTCCAGTGAAGTCAAGGACAAAGTGCCTAGCAAGGAGTGCTGAGGACAGGAAGTGCACATGACAGGAAGCGCAACGAACAGGATCCAGGTTCCAGCCTCTGGCTCCCTACCTACAGAGGGGTCTCTTCACAGGTGGTGAAGCAGGTCTGCAGGTGTTTATTTTTCTCTCCCCCTCTCTGTCTTCCCCTCCTCTCTCCATTTCTATCTGTCCTATCCAACAACAATGACAGCAATAATAACAACAACGATAAACAAGGGCAACAAAAGAGAAAAAATAGCCTCTTGGAGCACTAGATTCATAGCGCATGCACCAAGTCCCAGAGATAACCCTAGAGGCAAAAAAAAAAAAAGAGAGAGAGAGAGAGAGAAGAGAAAAAAGAAAAAGTGAGGCAAGTTTGCTGGTGTCTATCTTTCTCTCTCCCTATATGTTCCTCTCCTCAATTTCTGTCCTATCAAATAAAAAAATGGAAAAAAAAATGGCCGCCAAGAACAGTAGATTCATAGTACTAGTGATAACCAGTGATAACCCTGAGGGGAGAAAAAGTGCCCCAGAAGTTTTTTTGTTGTTGTTGTATTTGTTGTTGTATTGTATTCTCAAATAAAGGATAGGACACTGAGGCAATTAATTAGGAAGCAGTGTTTGTTCTGTTTTTACCAGAGCACTTCTCAGCTCTGGTTTCTGGTGGTACAAGGAATTAAACTTGGAACTTTGGAGGCCCAGGCATGAGAGTCTCTTTGCATAACCATCTTCCCTTGCCCAGAAGCAGTGTTGTTGTTGTTGTTTAAGAAACTTTATTTATTTCCCTTTCATTGCCCTTGTTTATTGTCATTGTTGTTATTATTCTAGTTGTTATTGTTATCATTGTTGTCGTATAGGACAGAGAGAAATTGGGAGAGGAGAGGAAGACAGGGGGAGAGAAAGACACTTGCAGACTTGCTTCACCACCTGTGAAGCAACCCCCCCCCCCCCGCAGGTGGGGAGGCAGGCTCTCCAACTGGGATCCTGATGCCACTTCATGTGTTTTGCATCACTTGCACTTAACCTGCTACACCACCACCTCGCTCCCTTCCAGAAGCAGTGTTTGATGGTGTGCACCAGCTGAGTGAAATCATTTTCAAAGAGCCTTGAAGAAAGCAAGTCTTTCCCTTTTATACATTTTTCAGCTTTCTTACAGTAACAAGTTTAAAAGGTCATTCTATTTTTTTCTGTATCAAGAAATTGCACTTTTCACAAGTAGAACCTGAACCGGAGTTGGCGTATTGCACCAAGGTAAAAGACTCCGGGGTGGGTGGGAGGGTAGAATACAGGTCCAAAAAGGATGACAGAGGACCTAGTGGGGGTTGTATTGTTATATGGAAAATTGGGAAATGTCATGCATGTACAAACTATTGTATTTACAGTTGAATGTAAAACATTAATCCCCCAATAAAGAAATAATAAAAAAAAAGAAATTATATTTTGTTTGGCTTATCCATGATGTTAGATAAAGGACTCCCTGGCAAATGTGTTAAACTTTTTGGTGGCTTGCCAAGGTCAATTTGGTTAGAAAGTCCCTTTATGTAGAAGGGAGGGGTAGATTTCTGGCCAGCTGCTTAACTATGAGATTAACCCTTTCTTCTTTTATTCAAGTAGGAAATTAACTCTATCTTTTCTGCTTCATTTGGGGCATGATTCAGAGTGCCTTCCATTCTTCACTCAAGTGTCTGGGGCTATACTGCCTGATGCCACCATTTTCCTGGCCTCTCCATCCCCTGGCATTTGGTACTTCAGTGAGTACAGCACTTGTAAGTGCTGACTATGGGTTAGCACATCAAGAAGATGCTAGGAGATGATAATGTTCCTACCACCACTCTCAGCAAGAACTTACAAAGCCCCCATTGTGCTCCTGTGTGGGCTGCAGGAGAGCTGAGGGGCATAAAATGCCTGAGGGCAAGGAATAAAAAGCTAAGCCTGGGGAGTCGGTAGCACAGAGGGTTAAGCACATATGGCGCAAAGCACAAGGACCGGCATAAGGATCCCGGTTTGAGTCCTCGGCTCCCCACCTGCAGGGGTGTCACTTCACAAGTGGTGAAGCAGGTCTGTAGATGTCTTTGTCTCCCCTTTTCTCTCTTCCCCTCCTCTCTCCATTTCTCTCTGTCCTATCTAACAACGACAACATCAATAACAACAACAACTACAATAACAATGAAAAACAACAAGGGCAACAAAAGGGAAAATAAATAAATATTAAAAAAAAAGTAAAAAATGGCATTTTGCACCAAAGTAAAAGACTCTGGGGTGTGTGTGGGGGAAATACAGGTCCAAGAAGGATGACAGAGGACCTAAAGGGGGTTGTATTGTTATATGGAAAACTGAGAAATGTTATGCATGTACAAACTATTGTATTTACTATCGATTGTAAAACATTAATTCCCCAACAAATAAATTAAAAAAAAAAAAAAAAAGCTAAGCCTGGGAGAAAGAAAATCTCAGGTCTTGGAGTCAAATAGATCTCAGTTTTGCTATCTGGGCACTCAGCTTGTCTGTAAACCAGAAGCATTCCCTTTGATATTAATCATATTGGAGAAGCCTATGCCCAAGTAGGTTCTGTGTGTTGTTGGTCAGCTCTTATTTCTGGTGGGAACTCAGGATGGAGGAGGCATCACAGAAGTGCTGAACCCTAAACAAGCCTAATGAATTCAGACTTTTCTGCAGTGGAGTCACTAGGGGAACACGTGTCAGGCTGCAGTCACCTCTGGAGATGCCCTCACGGTGATTCACGCTGGGCTCAGGACACTTGCTCCACACCTGGTCTCTGCCTCTCCCCAGATGGGCACTTTCCTCAGTAAAACTCTTCCCACCCCAGCCCTTGATCCTTCAGTGAATGGAGCTCAATCCCTGGGGGCCTAAGTATCTTTGGAATGGGACCCTACATCCTACTGGAAGGTTCAGTGAGCAAATGCTAGTTTCCAGCAACAATGTTCTGTGAGGATTCTTACTTCCTGGTTGAGAACATGTGTCCTGCTGTACCCACTGGCCCCCTGTGCTCCTCAACTCCAGGACCTTCAGGTACAGAACAGCTACAGAAATCATCTCTGCAGTTTTGGCTGCCTAGCCTAGAAAGGCTAATGATGGAAAAGGATCAAGTCCTCCTTATTATTTTTTTAAATTTATTGGGCTGGGAAGATAACATAATATAATTATGCAAATGACTTTCATGCTTGAGTTTCCATGGTCCCAGGTTCCCAGCACCACCATAAGCCAGATCTGAGTAACACTCTGGTCTTTCTTTCTGTGTCTTCTCTCTGTATCTTGCAAGTCCTAAGTCCATCCTATTTCCTACCAAGTCAGGTTAGATTCCCACTAAGCTATCTCCACATCAGTCACTCCTGTCCTACAACCCTCTGTAGCTCCCATGACCAATGGCAGTGGTGTCCAACATGCCTGTTCAACAGGGAGACTTCCTTTCAGTTGTGTTTATAGAGTGGGTACTGGCTGAGCGGCACAGGCTGAGACAAGTGGCCTTTGTGTCTTTGGAGCCCAGTACTTTGGGGGAAACCATCCTTCCAAAGATAGGAAGGTTAGGAGTGGGGGGGGGGGGAATTGAGGGCAAGTGTTATGATCAGAAGAAGTCTGCCCCAGGGAGGGAACAGTTCTGAGCCTAGAAGTTTCCCTGCTTCAGACACAGACATTGCCAAAAGTGTATCTGATTACCACTGAATTACAAGTGCTGAGCAGGTGATGCAGGAAGCAGAAATGTCTTCCTCTAGAGGGAAGGATCCTTCCCAGGGGAGCCAGGTTCTGCCCCTCCAGGTGTTTCTGTTCCCCTAGAAACAAGTACTCTGCTTTGCTTGGAGATGGAGAGGATCCTTCCTGAGAAACCTTCCTGGGGCATGTCTGTCACTGTCCAAATGCCATGGAGCGGAGTTATAGAAACCTAGCTGGTCAGTCCTCCTACATGCCCAGGCTCTCCCACACATATAGTATCCTTTGTGTATTCATGTGTTTACTTTACATGTATTTATTTATTTTTTATATTTATTTATTTTCCCTTTTGTTGCCCTTCTTGTTTTTCATTGTTGTTGTAGTTATTATTGTTGTTGTCATTGTTAAATAGGACAGAGAGAAATGGAGAGAGGAAGGGAAGACAGAGAAGGAGAGAGAAAGATAGACATCTGCAGAACTGCTTCGCCGCCTGTGAAGCAATTCCCCTGCAGGTGGGGAGTCGGGGCCGAACTGGGATTTTTACGCCGGTCCTTGCGCTTTGTGCCACATGCGCTTAACATACAGTGCTATGCCCTTATTTATTTATTATTTAAAAAAATATTTATTTATGGGAGTCGGGCGGTAGCACAGCGGGTTAAGCGCAATCTATTTCTCTCTGTCCTATCCAACAACGACTGACGACATCAATAATAACTACAACAATAAAACAACAAGGTCAACAAAAGGAAATAAGTAAATAAATAAATATTTTAAAAAATATATTTATTGATTCCCTTTTGTTGCCCTTGTTGTAGTTTTTGTTAGATAGGAAAGGAATGGAGAGAAGAGGGGAGACAGAGAGGGGGAGAGAAAGACAGACACCTACAGACCTGCTTCACCGCCTGTGAAGCGACTCCCCTGCAGGTGGGGAGCTGGGGGCTCGAACCAGGATCCTTATGTGGTCTTTTGCCACCTACACTGAACCCTTTGCGCTACAGCCCAACTCCCACCCTTGTTGTTTTATTGTTGTAGTTATTATTGTTGTTATTATTGATGTTGTTGTTATTGGATAGGACAGAGAGAAATAGAGAGGAGAAAATAGAGAGGGGGAGAGAAAGAGAGACACCTGCGGACCTTTTTTTTACCATTTGTGAAGCGACTCTCTTGCAGGTGGGGCCCTTATTCATTTTTTTTTTTAAAGAAAGAACTTAAAAAAAAAAAAAAAGAAAGAACTAAAAACAGATATATGTTAGGGTTGAAACCCAGCACTTCCTGCTTGAAGGCCAACTGTTCTACCAGCTATACTGACTCCTGCACCACTTTTATTATTTATTTATTTATATTTGCCTCCAGGGTTATTGCTGGGGCTCGATGCCAGCACTACAACTCAAAAAAAAAAAAAAAATATATATATATATATATATATGGCTCCTGGTGGCCATCTTTTCCATTTTATTGGTTAGGACAGAGAGAAATTGAGAGAGGAGGGGATATCGAGAAGGAGAGAGAGAGACCTACAGATGTGATTTATCACTAGTAAAGCATCCCCATGCAAATGGGGAGCTGGAGGCTCAAACCTGGATCCTTCATACTATATGTGCTTAACTGGATGTGCCACCTTCTCCTCCCGAGCACAAAAATGTTTTTTTAAAAATATTTATTTTCTCTTTTGTTGCTCTTGTTTTTTGTTGTCGCCGTTGTTAGATAGGACAGAGAGAAATGGAGAGAGGAGGGGAAGACAGAGAGGGGGAGTGAAAGATTAACACCTGCAGACCTGCTTCACCGCCTGTGAAGTGACACCCCTGCAGGTGGGGAGCCGGGGGCTTGAACCGGGATCTTTATGCCTGTCCTTGCGCTTTGTGCCATGTGCACTTAACCTGCAGCACTACCACCTGACTCCCCATAAAAATGTTTTGTGGACTTCTGGGAGGTGTGGCCATGGAATAATAGGGACCTAATAGGCTTTCCTCCCTGAACATCAAGCAAATACAAGAGACCCAACTGAAGTCATAGTCTACAGCTGGGTTCCGCAGCCTCAGTCAGGTGCGTGCCTGAGTGTGGTTGGGGCAAAAATCGGAGGAGGTTGAGGAACAGCAAAGTCAGGTCAGAGCCACGGGCAGCATGGTGCTTAGCTGTGCCATTTTGGTGATCTCACTTTAAGTGAAACAAGCAATGAAGTTTGTTCCGAGCGCTGAAAGAAAAGAGAAAAGGGCTTAAAACCTCTCAGTCTTTGACTTAGGGGATATTTAGCCTTCTGAATTTAATGTAAGTATACAACATAAAGCAGGGCATTTGTGATCATAACACAGCCCAAAGCAACCACCCCTCCATCCCACCTGCTACAGATTATACAAACAAGAGAAACCTAGAGATCACAATAACACTACCTGCTGACTATCAATAAACAGCACAGAATAGCAGCAGCTTCGTCTTTCTACTCTCCACATCAGACACAAGTCAGTCCAGGCAAGTGTGACTAGTGGATTGAATGTTATTGTGAGAGGGACCTCATAACACATCATATACAATGGTTACACCAAGAAGAAACATTGGAGAAATAAACCAGAACAAAAGTCCAGATAAACCCCCCCCCCCAAAGGGTTTTGAGGAGAAGATTCAAACACTAATAGAGATATTAGTCACAAGAGTGAGGAAAGAGATTTAAAATAAAATTATCAGAAACAGGGAAATAGCAAATGAGACTCCAAAAGAAAACACTGGAGGGAAATTGGAGATCTGAAAGCCGAAATAGCTGAGCTAAGAGCACAACTAGTTGAACAAGCTAATACAGTATCAGAACAGGGTAAACAGAGTAACAAAATATCAGAGCTACAGAAAACAACAGAAGGGAGAAATAACAGAATAAGTGAAGCAGAAAACAGAATTAGCAAAATTGTGGATGAATTAGAGAAAACTAAGAAATAAGAGATCTCAAAAAGAGATTAAGAGATATTGAAAATAACAACAGAGACATATGAGATGACTTCAAAAGAAGTAATATTGGCTTTCCAGAAGAAGAGAGGGAGAGGAAGAAAGCATTCTTTTTTTAAATTCTTTTTTAAATATTATTTATTTATTTACTTTCCCTTTTGTTGCCCTTGTTGTTTAACATTGTTGTAGTTATTGATGTCGTCGTTGTTGGATAGGACAGAGAGAAATGAAGAGAGGAGGGGAAGACAGAGAGGGGAAGAGAAAGATAGACACTTGCAGACCTGCTTCACCACTTGTGAAGCAACTCCCCTGCAGGTGGGGAGCCTGGAGCTCGAACCAGGATCCTTATGCCAGTCCTTGCATTTTGTGCTACATGTGCTTAACCTGCTGCGCCACCACCCGACTCCATGAAGAAAGCATTCTATAGGACATAATAGCTGAGAACTTCCCTAGTCTAGACAACATAAAAGTCATAATGGTTCAAGAAGCTCAGAGGGTTCCAAACAGAATTAACCCAGACTTAAAGACACCAAGACACATCATATTCAGAATGAAAAGGAATAAGGATAAAGAAAGGATCCTGGGAAGTCAGGTGGTAGCGCAGAGGGTTAAACGCACATGGCACAAAGTGCAAGAACCAGCATAAGGATCCTGGTTTGAGCCCCTGGCTCCCCACCTGCAGGGGAGTCACTTCACAACCAGTAAAGCAGGTCTGCAGGTGTCTATCTTTCTCTCCCCCTCTTTGTCTTTCCCTACTCTCTCCATTTCTCTCTGTCCTATCCAACAACGACAACGTCAATAACAACAACAGTAATAACTACAACAATAAAACAACAAGGGCAACAAAAGGGAATAAATAAATAAATATTAAAGAAAAATTAAAAAATTCAAAAAGAAAGGATCCTGAAGACTGCAAGAGAAAAATCAAAGAGTCATCTACATAGGAAAACCCATAAGATTAGCAGCAGACCTCTCCACACAAACACTCCAGGCCAGAAGAGAATGGCAAGATATCTATTGAGTACTCAATGAAAAAGGCTTTTGACGAAGATTACTGTATCCTGCTAGACTGTCATTCAGACTAGATGGAGGCATCAAAACCTTCTCAGACAAGCAACAGTTGAAATAACCAACTATCACCAAGCCTGCCCTGCATGAATTTCTGAAAGGTCTCTTATAAATAATCATATCATAAATATGCCATATATCAGAACACTCTAAAATCTTAGAATAATGGCATTAAAATATCTTTCTATAATACCAATAAATGTCAGCGGTCTGAAATCACCTATTAAAAGGCATAGCGTAGGAAGATGGATCAGACACATAACCCAAGGGCGGCAGATAGCATAATGGTTATACAAGTATGAGACTTTCATACTTGAAGCTCCGAAGTCCCGGGTCCAATCCCCTGCACCACCATAAACCAGAGCTGAACAGGGCTCTGGTGTTTCTCTCTGTGTCTTTCTCTCTCTTCATCTCACTCAAAATAAGTAAATAAATAAAATACTTAAAAATTAAAAAAAAAAGATATATGGAAAACTGGAAAATGTTATGCATGTACAAGCTATTGTATTTACTGTTGAATGTAAAACATTAATTCCCTAATAAAGAAATTAAAAAAAAGAAATGAAATGAAAGAACAAAAAAAGAAAAGAAAAAGAGACACAACCCAGCCATATGTTGTCTGCAGGAATTCCACTCAACTCAACAAGACAAACACAGACTCAAAGTGAAAAGATGAAAAACTACTATACAAGCCAATGGACCACAAAAAGGGAAGGGACAGCTATTTTCAATCTGACACGACACACATTAAAACAAGTAAAACTTAGGGAGTCGGGCAGTAGTACAGAGGGTTAAGCAGAGGTGGTGTTAAGCCCAAGGACTGTCCTGGTTCGAGCCCCCGGCTCCCCACCTGCAGGGGGGTCGCTTCACAAGCAATGAAGCAGGTCTGCAGGTGTCTTTCTCTCCCCTCTCTGTCTTCTCCTCCTCTCTACATTTCTCTCTGTCCTATCTAACAATGATAACACCAATAATAACTACAACAACAATAAAAAACAAGGGCAACAAAAAGGGAAAATAAAATGAACATAAGCAAGTAAAATTTAAAAAGATAGGGATGGACAGAGGATCAGTCATTCAAGAGGTCTTAGTCACCCTTAATGAAATAAAGCCAATTAAAAAAAAAAGTTGAACTATAAACACAAAGTAGAACTTGGACTGGGTCTCATGTATTGCATCAAAGTAAAGGACTCTGGGGTGGGGAGGAGTAGGCAAAGTTGAAAAACAAGATCAGAAGGGAAATGGGATGCATTGGATCGACCTTCTCGTGGTGAGTAGCCATTCATTGGGGAAACTGACGATCCTTCCTAGCCGACTGAATCCACATGGATCCCAGTCACTTTCAAAGCCAGCAACAAGCAGCTCCTGACAGCTTTCAACCTGACCTGTTGACTGGCTATGGAAGAAGGGCAAACGCTAGAAGAAGAAGAAGGAGAAGGAGGAGAAGGAGAAGGAGAAGGAGAAGGAGAAGGAGAAGGAGAAGGAGAAGGAGAAGGAGAAGGAGAAGGAGAAGGAGAAGGAGAAGGAGAAGGAGAAGGAGAAGGAGAAGGAGAAGGAGAAGGAGAAGGAGAAGAAGAAGAAGAAGAAGAAGAAGAAGAAGAAGAAGAAGAAGAAGAAGAAGAAGAAGAAGAAGAAGAGAAATTCTAAGCAGAACATGGACTGGAGTGTGTGTATTACACCAAAGTAAGAGACTCTGCGGTGGTGGGGAGGAATATTCAGGCCCTGGAACATGATGGCAGAGGAGGACCTAGTGGGGTTTGTATTGTTCTGTGGAAATGTTTTCAATCCTGGGAGAGTGTCAATCATAGAGAAGTCCCAGTCCTGACCCTTCCATGCTCCAGCCCACCTATGTTTCAAATTTTAAGTTCCTTTTGGGCTCTAGTCTTGTTCCATGGCGCCTTGAAAATGTGGGCTGCTTTTTCCTCCTATCATGCCCTCCTCCACCTCTTGCTTCAGTTTCACCTCTTCCAGGAACCCTTCTCCAATGCCCCTTCCCTCAGCACCAGCCCCATCTTGAGTTGCCCTTGGGTACCCATGCATGGCTGCCAGCTGATTCGCTCACTGTCCATCTTGTCCACAGAGGCCAGAGCTGGGGCAGTCTTGTCCTGGATGTGTCTGCTAGACAGCACAGGGCTTGACATGTAGTAGGTGCACCACTGGATGCTCCCTGCTCCTCATCTCAGTTTCTTCACTGGAAAATTGTTGGGGACATTGTACAAGGCAATATAGTATAGTCACCTCAAAGAGGGCCTGTACAGTTCTTGTAAACAAAGTCCAAAAACCTCTTGCTCTTTCCCATAAATTCACACAGGTGGTGTAGAAATCATTGGCAGATAGACCAAGCTTATTCTGACCTTGAGTGCAGGCTGCAACTGGGTGAAGGAAAATCAATAAAAGTTACTGTTATATGTCTTCACTACTTCACCGAATTGAACTTTGGACACTATGTTAACATATTTTACTGTCTAATCTGAGAATTAAAATCATTGTTATTGCTTCACTTTATAAGCTGAGTTTTGCTAAGAATAGAGCATCAGGGGAGTTGGGCATAGTGGGGTTAAGTGGAGGGGCGCAAAGCGCAAGGACCAGTGTAAGGGTCCCAGTTCGAGCCCCTGGCTCCCCACCTGCAGGGGAGTCGCTTCACAGGCGGTGAAGCAGGTCTGCAGGTATCTAACTTTCTCTCCCCCTCTCTGTTTTCCCCTCCTCTCTTCATTTCTCTCTGTCCTATCCAACAACAACGACATCAATAACCACAATGTTAAACAACAAGGGCAACAAAAGGGAAAATTAATTAATTAATTAGTTAATTAATTTAAAAGCATCAGATGATCAATCTGGTCCTTCTGTGCCCTGTCGTCATTATTTTGCCCTCTTCTCAGGGACCATTAGGACTGGTCATTTTGGTGCTCGAACAGGGACTTTGAGCACAGACAGGTGAGTGAACAATGCCTATAATAGTGCACTTCAGAAAATGGGTGACCGTAAAGCAGAATCAAAATGGGGTAATCAGGGGGCAAGGAGCAGGCACTCTAGGCCCGAGTATTGCAGTCTCTGCTTAATCCACGAGGCTGCAAGGTGACTGATTCTACTATGTTGCTCTGTCCTATATCCCCAACAGAAAATGGAGCTGACAGCTCTGAGGTTCTGTCCATCTTTCTTCACTGCAAATTCCCAGCACTGCATGACAGGACTGGAGAATCTGGCTCAGTAGAAAGGAAAGAAAGAGGACTGGCAACACATGAAGCAGCAGAGGAGGGGACCATGCACTGGAAGGGCCTCCCCCATCAGTGCGTCCATTTTTCTTTTCTTTTTTTTTAAATTATCTTTATTTATTTATTTATTTGTATAGAGACAGACAGAAACTGAGAGGGAAGGGGGTGATAGACACCTGCAGCCCTGCTTCACCACTTCTGAAGCTTTCCCCCTGCAGGTGGGAGCTGGGGGCTCGAACCTAGGTCCTTGCACATTGTTAACATGTATGTTCAACCAGGTGTGCCACCACCCAGCCCCAGTGCGTCCATTTTTCCACTCATCACCCATGCAGATGTTTCTTCAGTCATCTGGCAAATATCTAGTACATGAACACGTCTGGAGATATATGGAAGACAGTGGGCCTGGAGAACCCCCCTGGCCCTTGCCCCACAAATTACTGCCCATAGAGGTGGGGTCCAAAAGAGGAGGATGGGAGTGAGGGCTGGACTCAGGGCACTAGGGAACCTGGGCAGGTGCCTGGTCCTCCTGGAGCCCCAGCTGAGCTGAGGGACTGGCTTCCAGAACCTCCTCATCCTCTCCACTCTCAGGAAGACAGATGAAGGACAGGCCAGTCTTCCTGAGCCTGTGGGACTTTTAGGATCCTGCCGCTTCACCAGGGGCACCAGCCAACACTGGAAGGCCACACAAAATAATTTTGACTCAGGGATATCCCCAGGAGGAGACCAAATCTCCTTTTTTATTTTATTATTTACTTGTCTGCTTTACTTGTCTACAAATCTCCCTTTTTATTTTATTATTTACTTGTCTGCTTGCTTATTTTAAAGATTTTCTAACTTTATTTAATTTGATAGGACAAAGAGAAATTGGAAGGGGAAGAGAATAGAGAGGGAGATTAGAGACAGAGACTATTGCAGCACTGTCTTACCATGTGTGAAGCATCCCACCCCCACTCCTTACCCCCCCCACCCCACATTTGGAATGCAGGAGCTTGAGCTGGGCCTGTGTATTGGAGCTGTGCATTTAACCAGGTGTACCAACTGCCCAGCCCCTTTTTATTATTTATAGTTTAGAGACATAAAGATAGGCAAAGAGATAGTGGAAAAGACCACAGCACCAAAGCTTCCTTGCCTGTGTTGACCTGGGCAGCACATATGGATAGCAGCGCACTACCCAAGTGAGCTATTTCCCTAGCCCTCAAGCCTCTCTTTGTAAAGGGACATGTACTTTCAGCCAGCAGTCAGAGATGGGCAGGAGCTTTCCTGAGGGCAAGTGCACAGTTCTGTGAGATCTCACCCTCACCCAGCTGCTATCCTCTAGCTTCCTTTCATTTATTTATTTATTTATTTATTTAATTTTTATATTTATTTATTCCCTTTTGTTGCCCTTGTTGTTTTATTGTTGTAGTTATTATTGATGTCATTGTTGTTGGATAGGACAGAGAGAAATGGAGAGAGGAGGGGAAGACAGAGAAGAGAAGAGAAGAGAAGAGAAGAGAAGAGAAAGATAGACACCTGCAGACCTGCTTCACTGTCTGTGAAGTGACTCCCCTGTAGGTGGGCAGCCGGGGCTCAAACTGGGATCTTTTCACTGGTCCTTGCATTTGGCACCACCTGCGCTTAACCTGCTGCGCTACCGCCCAACTCCCTAGCTTCCTTTTTTTAAGCTCAAGTTTTTCCAACTAAGGACAACGTCTACACATGGGATTAGGTGGGAGCTCAGCATGGCAATCAGTGTGCTGGACTGAGTTTATTCTTTTTTTTTTAATTAATTATTATTTATTTTGAATAGAGACAGAAGTCAAAAGAGAAGGGAAGAAGAGGAGGAGGGAGGGGGAGAGATAGAAAGAGAGAAAGAGAGAGAGAGAGAAGACTTGCAGCATTGCTTCATCACTCATGATTCTCTCCTGAAGGTGGGGACAAGGGACTTGAACCTGGATCCTTACACACTTTACTGTGTGTGCTTAACCAAGTGCTCAGCCCCCAGATTTCAAAGAAAAGGAAGCACAACCCCTCCCAAGTGCCCTTTATATACCCCTGTATATTCTAGTCACAGCTTGGTTTTGGGTCACAGATAGAGCTCCAAAGACACCCCCACTTGCCAGATCTTTCAGAAAGCCCAGTTTGGGGACAGGTGATTCCAACCATAGGAAAGATACACTTTCTGGGTCCAGGTGGTGGTTTAGCCTGCAGAGTGAATATGTTACCATGTGCAAGGACCCATGTGCCGCGTGTGTAGGGAGCTTCCAGTGCAGTGGGGCAGCGCTGCAGGACTGAGCTCTCATCCCTCTGTGTTTGGCCTTCGGAATCTCTATCTTTCATGCTCTCTTTCTCTCTCATATACCCACACACACTCACACTCTTATATTAAGTAATGTGATTTTATAAAACTAATTTAATAGACCTGTAATAATATACATGTAGATTCTAATGCAGGATTAAATAGGATAGTTTCTGCATAGCTCTTGGGAAATCCATCTATAATCCTCATGGGTGACAAAAGTAAAATATTAACATTATATTGGGGACAAATGGCAGACAGCTCCTGAACTCTGTGAATGATGTTAACTTGCTCTAAGGGGATCATTTCACACCACATAGCTGGCATACAGATTGGCATATCACAAGAATTATTATATTATTACAAAATAAACAAGAACATAATCTTTAGGTTCTGGGGGAAAGCTCACCCAGTAAGGCCTGTGCCTTGCCACGTAAACCATCTGGATTTGAGCCCCAATCCTCCATGTGGAATCTCCAGTGCTGTAGTATCTATCCTCTTTGCCTCTCTCTATCTAATTTTTTAAAACAATTTTTTAATGTTTTTTAATTTTATTTTATATTTATTTATTTATTCCCTTTTGTTGCCCTTGTTGTTTTATTGTTGTAATTATTGATGTCACCGTTGTTGGATAGGACAGAGAGAAATGGAGAGAGGAGGGGAAGACAGAGAGGGGGAGAGAAAGACAGACACCTGCAGACCTGCTTCACCGCCTGTGAAGCGACTCCCCTGCAGGTGGGGAGCCAGGGCTTGAACTGGGATCCTTATGCAGGTCCTTGTGCTTTGTGCCACCTGCACTTAACCTGCTGAGCTACAGCCCGACTCCCTAAAACAATTTTTATTATCTTTATTTATTTAATAGAGACAGCCAGAAATCAAGAGGGAAAGGGGAGCTAGAAAGGAGAGAGAGACAGAGAGACACATGCAGCCCTGCTTTACCACTTGTGAAACTTTCCCTCTGTAGGTGGCGACCAGGGGCTTGAACCCGGGTCCTTGCACACTGTAATGTGTGTGCTTAACCAGCTGCACCACCACCTGGCCCCCTCTACCTAATTTTTTTTTTTTTTTTTTACCAGAGCACTGATTAGCTCTGGCTTATGGTAGCATAGAGGATTGAACCTGGGACTTTGGAGCCTCAGGCATGAGAGAGACTCTTTGCATAACCATTATGCTATCTACTCCTGCCCCCCTCTATCTAATTTTAAAGGATTAAAAAAAAAGTGTCATGGAAGGGGTGAAGTATAACACATGTGAAAGGCTCCTGTAATATAAACAAAAGTGTAGTTTTATCAAAATGTCAAGCTTCATAGAACTCATGTCTTGAGATATTTAGTGTAATAATAGATGCATTTATATTGTCACCAAGATTATCACTGGGGTCTGAGGCCTGCACAAGGAATCTACCACTTCCAGTAGCCATTTTTTACTTTATTTTTAAATAATTTTTTCATTTGATAAGACAGAGAAAATCTGAGAGAGGGATGATCAAGAGAGTGAAAGAGAGAGTGGGTAAGAGAGAGAGAGAGAAAAAGAGAGAGAGAGATACCTGTAGTACTCTTTTAGTGTTTATGAAGCTTTCTCTCTCTAGGCAGAGACCAGGGCTTTGAAGCAGGGTCCCTGTATATGGTAATATGTGCACTCAACCAGGTGTGTCCCTATTGACCGTATTTAAAAATATTTTATGTATTTATTCATCGGATAGTGACAGATAAAAATATCAATATGGAAGGAGGAAGTAGAGAGATAGAGCGAGAGATATCTGCAGCCTTGCTTCACCATTTATGAAGCTTTACTCCTACAAGTAATGACTGGGGGCTTGATCCTGGGGACTTGAATCCAGGTCTTTGAAAGCTGCAATAGTGTGTTCTACTAGGTGAAACCACCACTTCCCAGTCTCTAGTGTGTTTTAAATGTGCTTTGTAGGTTTTTAAAAAATATTTTATTTATATTAATCAAACACACACACACACACACACCACACACCAGAATACTGCTCAGCTCTGGCCTATCGTGGCATTGGGGATTGAGTCAGGGACTTGAGAACCTAAGAAATGAAAGTCTTTTTTTTTTTTCCCCCTCCAGGGTTATCGCTGGAGCTCAGTACCAGCACTACAAATCCACTGCTCCTGAAGGCCTTTTTTTTTTCTTCTTCCCATTTTTGTCATCTTTGTTGTGATTGTTATTGTTGGTATAGATGTTGTTGTTGTTAGATACGACAAAGAAAAATTGAGAGAGGAGGGGAAGACAGAGAGGAGGAGAGAAAGATACCTGCAGACCTGCTTCACCACTTGTGAAGTGACCCCCCACCCCTGCAACTTCTGGGGAGTTGGGAGCTTGAACAGGGATCTCAATCTGGCCCTTGCATTTTGCGCCATGTGCACTTAACCCACTGCATTACCAACCAGTCCCCCCAAATGAAAGTTCTTTGTATAATCATAATTCTGTCTCCTCAGCTGGTGCTTTATAGTCTACATTACAAAATCTATTCTGGTCCATAAAGTTCTCTTGTTTATTTTATCCTATTGTTAGAGGGGATGGAACATCTACATGAGCCTCACATGTTCTCCTAACCTACTGATATTCCAAATCCAAAGTCACTTTCGATAGGAATAGTGGATTTTATCCATTGTCCTTTGATAAAAAAAAAAAAAAGTGGGTTCTTTTTAGAAAGGAAAAATGTTGAATGATTGTAGGTCATTTATTAAAAGTGGTGTATATGGAGACAATGAGAAGGTACTGAAATTTAAGAAAAAGAGTTGTAAAAAGCTATCTTTAAGTATCATTAGAAATGTTGGGGGTGGGGGGGTAGATAACACAGTGGTTGTACAGAGACTCTCATGCCTGAGGATTCAAAGTCCCAGGTTCAATTCCCCATAAGCCAGAGCTGAGCAGTGTTCTGGTAAAAAAAAAAAAAAAAAAAAAAAAAAGAAAAGAAAAGAAAAAGAAGAAAGTGGTCCGGGAGGTGGCGCAGTGGATAAAGCATCAGACTCTCAAGCATGAGGTCCTGAGTTCAATCCCCGGCAGCACATGTACCAGAGTGATGTCTGGTTCTTTCTCTCTCTCCTCCTATCTTTCTCATTAATAAATAAATAAAATCTTAAAAAAATAAAAAATAAAAAGAAGAAGAAAGAAAGGAAAGGAGAAGAAAAGAAAGAAAGAAAAGAAAAGTTTTGGAGAAGGTGATAGCATAATAATTACGCAAAAAGACTCTCATATCAGAGGCTCCCAAGTCCTCGGTTCAATTCCCCACACTACCAAAAGCCAAAGATGAGCAGTGCTCTGGTACAAACAAACAAACAAAAAAAACTGCATGTTTCCAAGTTTATGCCTGGTAGTAACACCATGGGATCTCCAACTGCATGGAGGAATGAACCGAAGAGACTCTGACAGCACAGGTCAGCATAATACCTGTAACTGTCACTCACTATTCCTGTATTTCAGGGGGGGAAATGTCTAATAAAGTGCCCAGAGAATTAAGAACCTGTCATTTCTAAATACATCTCATTTCAGGAAAAAAGAGCACACAGCCTCTGAACAGGGACAGGACACTTAGCAGAGAACCAGTGGCTTCTTTCATTATCATGTGAGAGTATCTGGAGTAATCACAGCTGCATCTTTAAAATATTCTTTAGAGGGAGTCGGGTGGTAGCGCAGCGGGTTAAGCACACGTGGCACGAAGTGCAAGGACCGGCATAAGGGTCCGGGTTCGAGCCCCCGGATCCCCACCTTCAGGGGAGTTGCTTCACAAGTGGTGAAGCAGGTCTGCAGGTGTCTATCTTTCTCTCTCCCTCTGTCTTCCCCATCTTCCTCTCCTCTCTCCATTTCTCTCTGTCCTATCCAACAATGATGGCAACAGTAACAACAATAAAACAAAGGCAACAAAAGGAAATAGATAAAAATAATTTTAAAGAATTTAAAAAATTCTTTAGAAACACCAGTGCAGTCTCTTCACTTGATGATAAGTCAGTTGCAAGAACACTGAAATTGATAAAAGGTTCAACTTTTTTTATATATATATTTATTATTTATTTATTTATTTATTCCCTTTTGTTGCCCTAGTTGTTTTATTGTTGTAGTTATTATTGTTGTTGTCGTTGTTGGATAGGACAGAGAGAAATGGAAAGAGGGAGGGGAAGACAGAGAGGGGGAGAGAAAGATAGACACCTGCAGACCTGCTTCACCGCCTGTGAAGTGACTCCCCTGCAGGTGGGGAGCCGGGGTTCGAACCGGGATCCTTATGCCGGTCCTTGTGCTTTGCGCCACCTGCGCTTAGCCCGCTGCGCTACAGCCTGACTCCCAAGGTTCAACTTTTTAATACACTGTTGTCTAAGGGGAGTTTTTAGAACATGAACTTTTCTCTGGAGACCAAATGTGAGTTCTTCTTCTTCTTTTTTTTAATATTTATTTATTTATTTTCCCTTTTGTCATGGAAAATCCCCACCAAACTCTCACCTAAATTCCTTCTTGTCCGCCTCGTATAAGAATCTCCCTCCCCTGATCCTGGGCCCGACTTCATGGCCTCTCTGTCTCTCTCTCTCTCTACCTGTGAACCTCACCCAGGAGCACCTGAATAAAGCCCTGCTTGATAATATTCTCTGCCTCACTTTTTCTATCAGGTCCCTTTCACCAATCGCCAGACCTTACAATGAGCAAGGTCAAGTTGGTTTTTTTTTTTAACATTTTATTTATTTATTTATTTATTCCCTTCTGTTGCCCTTGTTTTATTGTTGTAATTATTATTGCTGTTATTATTGCTGTCATCATTGTTGGATAAGACAGAGAGAAATGGAGAGAGGAGGGGGAGACAATGGGGGAGAGAAAGACAGACACCTGCAGACCTGCTTCACCACTTATGAAGCAACTCCCCTGGAGGTGGGGAGCCGGGGGCTCCAACCCGTATTCTTTTTTTAAAATTTTTTTTATTTACTTATTTTCCTTTTTGTTGCCCTTGTTGTCTTTTTGTTGTTGTTGTAATTATTATTGTTGTTATAGATGTCATCTTTGTTGGATAGGACAGAGAGAAATGGAGAGAGGAGGGGAAGACAGAGAGGGGGAGAGAAAGACAGACACCTGCAGACCTGCTTCACCGCCTGGGAAGCGACTCCCCTGCAGGTGGAGAGCCGGGGGCTTGAACTGGGATCCTTGTGCTTTGCGCCACGTGTGCTTAACCAGATGCACCACCGCCCAACTCCCCAATTTTCTTTTCTTTATGGTGGTGTTGGGGGATTGAACCTGAGACTTTAGAGCCTCAGGCACGAGAGTCTCTTTGCATAACCATTATGCTATCTACCCCTACCCCCTCCAGCATTTTTCTTTTTTAATTTATTTTATTTATTTATTCCCTTTTGTTGCCCTTGTTGTTTTATTGTTGTAGTTATTATTGTTGTCATTGTTGTTGGATAGGACAGAGAGAAATAGAGAGGGGAGTGGGAAGACAGAGAGAGGGAGAGAAAGACAGACACCTGCAGACCTGTTTCACCGCTTGTGAAGCGACTCCCCTGCAGGTGGGGAGCCAGGGCTTGAACCAGGATCCTTATGCGGGTCCTTGTGCTTAGCGCCACCTGCACTTAACCCGCTGCGCTACAGCCCGATTCCCCAGCATTTTCTTTATCCCCCTACTTGATCAAGAGCCTGAATCCAGGTCCAGGCACCCAGACTCAGGATAGGACAGAGCTCTGGACCCCCATGTCCTTGGTACCATGGAGAAGCAGGTAGGACCCCAAGGAAAATCCATGCTGACTGACAATTAAGGGCAGTCAGATGTTGGGATCCCCATGCAAGAGCACAGCAGGTCTGAAGGACACCACTCAGTTTATAAAGGTGGGCTTCCAGCAAGGTTGCAGAGAACTAAAATACCTGCAGTGCTATGGCCTGACTCCCTGAGATGACTTTTAGAGTAGAGAGACAGGGAAAGAAGGGGCTAGGCAGTGGCAAACATGGTTAAGTGCTTACATTACAGTGTGCAAGGACCCAGGTTCAATCCCCTAGTCCCCATCTGCAGGGGGAAAACTTCACAAGTGGCATCGCAGGGGTCACTCTGTCTCTTTCCTTCTCTATCTCCCCCTTTCCTTGCAATTTTTCTGTTCAGTAATGAATAAATAAAAATATTTTAAAGGGAGTCATGCGGTAGTGCAGCAGGTTAAGCACAGGTGGCACAAAGCTCAAGGACCGGCGTAAGGTTCCCGGTTCGAGCCCCCAGCTCCCCAACTGCAGGGAAGTCACTTCACAAGCGGTGAAGCAGGTCTGCAGGTGTCTATCTTTCTCTCCCCCTCTCTGTCTTCCCTTCCTCTCTCCATTTCTCTCTGTCCTATCCAACAATGACATCATCAACAACAATAACTACAATGATTAAACAACAAAAGGAATACATTAATAAATATTTTTAAAAGGCCAAAAATATTTTAAAAGAGAGAGAGACAGAAAAAGGTACATTAGCACTAAAGATTTCTTCAGTGAGGTGGGATCAAACTTGTTTCATGTATATGACAAAGCAGTTCAGGTGCATTGAGTGCACAGGTTACCATGTGCAAAGATCTGAGCACAGGCCTCCAGTCCACATCTGTAGGGGGGCAGTTGTAGATAGCATAATGGTTATACAAAGAGAGTCTCATGCCTGAGGCTCCAAAGTCCCAGGTTCTATCCCCCACACCACCATAAACCAGAGCTGAGCAGTGCTCTGGTAAAATAAACAAAACAAAACAAAACAAAAAAACAAAATTAGTGCAGAACTCCTGTAGTTGTCTTTAGTTACCCCTCTCCTCTTTCTCATTTCAATTTCTCTTTATCCTATAAAATAAAATAAACTTGGGAGTTTATTTTATTTTATTTATGGTGGTAGCACAGTGGGTTAAGCGCAGGTGGTGAAAAGCATAAGGATGGGTGTAAGGATCCCGGTTGAGCCCCCGGCTCCCCACCTGCAGGGGAGTCGCTTCACAGGCGGTGAAGCAGGTCTGCAGGTGTCTGTCTTTCTCTCACCCTCTCTGTCTTCCCCTCCTCTCTCCATCTCTCTCTGTCCTATTCAACAACGACAACATCAATAACAACAACAATAAAACAAAAAGGGCAACAAAAGGGAATACATAAATAAATATTTATTAAAAAATAAAATAAACCTTTAAAGCAAAAAGAGTGTAAACAATGTTGGGCAGTGAGTGAAAGGGACAACAGATCCCAACAACTTGCAACAGTCAGTATAAAGAAAAAATAAAAAAGGCTTCCTAATTCTACATTAAAATTTTATTATTTTAGAGGAGCAGGGTGGTGGCATGCCTGGTTGAGCACACATGTTACAATGCACAAGGAACCAGGGTGGAGCCTGTAGTCCCCACCCGTAAAGGAAAGCTTTGCAAGTGGTGAAGCAGTGCTGCAGATGTCTGTCTTTCTCTACATCTCCCTTTCAATTTCTGACTATCTCTATCAAATAAATAAATAATTAAAAATATTATTTTAGGGATTGGGTGGTGGCCCACTGATTAAATGCAGGTGTTACAATCTGCAAGGGCCTAATTTCAAGCCCCCGGTTCCCACCTGCAGGAGGGAAAGCTCTGCAAGTGATGAAGCACTGCTGTTGGTGCCTCTCTTTCTCTCCCTCTCTACTGTTAAAATTTTGCTTCAGACTGTACCCATTACAAACTGAGACAAACCGAGGCCGACACAAGCAATAGATGAAGAGAGTCAGGCAGTAGCGCAGTGGGTTAACTGCAGGTGGCACAAAGTTGAAGGACCTGCGGAAGGATCCTGGCTTGAGCCCCAGGCTCCCCACCTGCAGGGGAGTCACTTCACAGGCGGTGAAGCAGGTTTGCAGGTGTCTGTCTTTCTCTCCCCTTCTCTGTCTTCCCCTCCTCTCTCCATTTCTCTGTCATATACAACAACGATGACAAGAATAACTACAACAATAATAAGACAACAAAGGCAACAAAAGATAATAAATAAATAAATATACATATATAAAGAAATAGATGAAGTTGAAGAATTTATTTACACAAGCATATAGAATAGTAAAAAGACACAGACTTGAGAGCAGGGCGGTAGCACAGCGCATTAAGTGAACATGGCGTATAGTGCAAGGGCCGGGATAAGGATCCTGGTACAAGCCCCCAGCTCCCGATCAGTAGGGGGTTGCTTTGAGAGTGGTGAAACAAGTTTGCAGGTGTCTGTCTTCCCCTCCTCTTTCGATTTCTCTCCGTCCTAACCTTATCCAACAACAACAGCTATGACAACAATAACAACTACAACAAGTGCATTAAAAAAGGCAACAAAATGGGAAAAATGGCCTCCAGGAGCGGTGGGTTTGTAGTGCAGGCACTGAGCCCCAGCAATAACCCTGGAAGAAAAAAAAGACACAAACTTACACAGGTAAAGACACAGGGGGCTCAGCTGAGTGGTAGACACACAGGAGGGTTTCAGCTGAGGATCTCACAAGCTGGAATAACAGAAACACCGTTGCTTCTGAACTGTTTATCACTAAAAACTAGGATCTCTTATAGCCCCTAGGTGGAGGTGTTCATTCATTCATTTTTTTTTAATGATTAAAAAAAATTTTTTTAAATATTTATTTCTTTTCCCTTTTGTTGCCTTTGTTATTTTTCATTGTTGTTCTATTTATTATTGTTATTGATGTCATCATTGTTAGATAGGACAGAGAGAAATGGAGTGATATTTCTTTTTTTTTTAATATTTATTTTATTTATTTATTTATTCCCTTTTGTTGCCCTTGTTGTTTTATTGTTGTAGTTATTATTGTTGTTGTCGTTGTTGCATAGGACAGAGAGAAATGGAGAGAGGAGGGGGAGACAGAGAGGAAGAGAGAAAGATAGACACCTGCAGACCTGCTTCACCGCCTGTGAAGCAACTCCCCTGCAGGTGGGGAGCCGGGGTTCGAACCGGGATCCTTATGCCAGTCCTTGTGCTTTGCGCCACCTGCGCTTAACCCGCTGCACTACAGCCCGACTCCCTGGAGTGATATTTCTATTCTAACCTTATTACAAACTCTGTGCATAGATACTTTCTCACATCTGATCATGGCTACCGAAAGAACAGGAGAGGCTTTTAAAAATGTCTCTCAACATTTGATCTATTACATGTCTTATGCTGGACACCCTTTGGCTTTAAAAACTGATAATGTCACAGTTTATACTTCTGACACTGGGGGGAGGGGAGGAACCTCTGACAGAAACTTAGAGAAGTGGAAAAACTTGCTGGCAGGCAAATGGAAAGGACCAGCTTTCTTACTAACATCGGGGCAAAGGTGTGCTTGTATTTTTCTTCAGGGCACGGATTCTCCCATCTAGATTCCAGACAGACTTATTAGACATGTCCAAGAGCCCCCCGTTGCTGCCAAAAAATCTGAGGAGACCACTACCTCCACCGAGCTTGTCCACAATTCTTGAAGAGCCTCCCACCTGTTTCTCTCCCTTTGATTTATTAGATTCTGACCCTGTTGTAGATCCAAACATTGATAACAATTACTGATGCATAAAAAGACCAAAAAGATTTATAGCCACATTAATATTAAGAATTACAGTGCTCGCTTCAGCAGCACATACACTAAAATTGGAACAGAGAAGATTAGCATGGCCCCTGCGCAAGGATGACACGCAAATTCGTGAAGCGTTCCATATTTTTTGAAAAAAAAAATAATTACAGCACTCATAGAAATTATTAGCTCAGTAGTTGTAACAACTATTTCCTTAGTACAAAAAAAAAACATACTGCTAATCATGTAGATCAGCTTTCAAAAAATGTCTCTGTAACACTTAGGATACAAAAAAAGATAGATAAAAAGTTAGTGGCAAAAGTTAATGCCTTTGGGAGTCGGGCTGTAGCGCAGCGGGTTAAGCGCAGGTGGCACTAAGCTCAAGGACCGGCGTCAGGATCCCAGTTCGAGCCCCCAGCTCCCCACCTGCAGGCAGGTCCCTTCACAGGC
This sequence comes from Erinaceus europaeus, assembly GCF_950295315.1. NCBI lineage: Eukaryota > Metazoa > Chordata > Mammalia > Eulipotyphla > Erinaceidae > Erinaceus > Erinaceus europaeus. The sequence goes on along the minus strand of NC_080184.1, from coordinate 8,015,155 downwards.
GGTGAAGCAGGTCTGCAGGTGTCTTTCTCTCCCCCTCTGTCTTCCCCTCCTCTCTCCATTTCTCTCTGTCCTATCCAACAACAATGACATCAATAATAACTACAACAATAAAACAACAAGGGCAACAAAAGGGAATAAATAAATAAAATTAAAAAAAAAGTTAATGCCTTTAAAGAGGCAGTTCTATACACTAAGACCCAGATTAAAAATATTAAAACCAAAATGACCATAAGATGTTACTCAAATTTCAGGTGGATTTGTGTTACCCCCTATACTTACAATGATTCCGCCCACCCATAGGAAAATATACAGAGACACCTCAGGGGATTCTGGGATAATACTAGTCTAGCTTTAGATCTACAAGATTTGCAGACTCAGATTCAGACCATAAGAGAAACCCAGACTCCTTGGGTCTCTGACTCTGATGTGGCAGCTAATATGGTAGAACAATTGTCCTCATTTGTAAATGGAAAAACATGGTTTTCATTCTTTAGTAATTTAGGTCTAAGCATTTTTATTATGCTCTTCATTTTTAAAAAAATTTTTATATTTATTTATTTATTTATTCCCTTTTGTTGTCCTTGTTGTTTTATTGTTGTAGTTATTATTGATGTCATCGTTGTTGGATAGGACAGAGAGAAATGGAGAGAGGAGGGGAAGACAGAGAGGGGGAGTGAAAGATAGACACCTGCAGACCTGCTTCACCGCCTGTGAAGCGACTCCCCTGCAGGTGGGGAGCCAGGGGCTCAAACCGGGATCCTTCCTCCTGTCCTTGTGCTTTGTGCCACCTGCGCTTATCCCGCTGCGCTACCGCCCGACTCCCTATTATGTTCTTCATTATCTTTCTTTTTCCAGCAATCTTCCATGTGCTAAGTCACAGCATCAAGGACATTTCTATGGAAACAAAAAAGTTTCAATTTACAAAATAAAAAAGGGGGAGATGGCACAGGCGCCACCATGAGAGCTGCTTGACAGCACGGCTGGACTCTCCAGGCCAAACTGAAACTATCTCACCTTTTGCCATGATTAAGCTCTGTGTGGTCTTAATAATATTTACCTATGGCCAGGCTCAGAGCCTGACCAAATGACAAAAATAATGACAAAACCTGCACTGCAGTCTGTAAGCTTGATCATAATGGAACAAGCAGTATCAATAATGCAGAATTTTTCAGGACTCCAAGAGGAAAAAATGTTTTACCCTTTGTCTACACCACTTCCTTTAGTATTCCCCTAAATATAGAGAAAGATCAGTGGTTCCCACAGTGGAGGGGCCACCTTACATAACATAAATAGTTAATGGAAAGTTATGGTACCTGCCTAGATACAATGGGCCTTTTAATCTACCATCCACCACTATGCTCCCACCTCCTTATGCAGGAATAGTACACGAGAACCTAGGTCGCATAGTGAGCATACACAGAAGATGGATTCTAGCTAGAGAGTTTAACTTGGAACAAAACAAAACAAAACTCCTTGATCAAACAATAAAACAGATTTTGTGAAAAATGGGCTGCTTAATTTGTTTAAGGCCCCTAGAAACATAGCAAGCTTGAACTTTCTATAAACCATTGTCTTCTGATGCATAGGGCCAAGAGAATGGCATAAAAGGTAGAATATTAATCTTAATCAATATGACATTTGCCTAGCACACAGGTAAACGAAAAACAAAAGACATAAAAACTATGATGTGATCTCTAGGGAGGAAAGTGCCCCTGGAATGTAAATGTTCCACAAAGCAGGAGGTGTTCCCTACCTGTGCTGTTCTTACTTGGTGATTTTTGTTTCTATAATCAAAGCCTTGGTGATTTTTGTTTTGATAATAAATACCTTGGTGATTTTTGTTTGAATGATCTAACCCTTATGAGACTATAAAAATTAAGTTCTGCTTAAGTAAGACAGAGATGTCTGCTTGAGCTTGATTCAGCATCAACTCACTCGTCTCTCATTCTTCATTCTTTGCCGATGCCCCTCCTCCTTCAGGCTGACCCTAATAACCTGCTGGGGCTGGCCCCTGGCAATGGAGAGAGGAGGGGAAGACAGAGAGGGTGAGAGAAAGAAAGATACCTGCAGACTTGCTTCACCGCTTGTGAAGCAACCCTCTTGCAGGTGAGGAGCCAGGGGCTCGAATGGGAATTCTTAAGCTGGTCTAGGTTCTCGAACCGGGATCCTCAAGCTGGTCCAGGGGCTTGAACTGGGATCCTCAACCTGGTCTGGGGGCTCAAACTGGGATCCTTAAGCTAGTCCTTGCGCTTTGTGCCACATGCACTTAAGCCACTGCACTACTGCCAGACTCCCCTGGGGTGCTCATTCTCATCAAAGGAGGTTGGTGGTTAACCAGACAGTGTCCCGTCTAGCAGCATCCTGTGTGAGTAAACATTCACATCCAGTATACATAGGCTAAACAAAAGGGTTGAGTAGTAATCTCTGTAATGTCCACCTTTTCACAAGCTGGGTAAACTGTCATTTAACAACCCATGGCTCCTACCTAGGTTTAAGCAAATGTTCCTTTTGTAAACCTGACAAGATTTGTCAAACCCTCCAGGTGGCCCTGGGGTTAAGCTGAGAAGGGGGGTTCCTTAACTTCCCCTCACTTCTGGCAGGTTTGGCTCTGAAGTGGAGAACTTTAAAGAAAAGAAATTTGTTCAAGAAACTCACTTTCTTATAATATCTTCCTTTCCCTCAGAATTTCTGGCTGTCTCTACTCAGTAATTAAATATTATAAAACTATAATTAGGGGCCAGGTTGTGGCACACCTGTTTAAGTGCACACATTACAGTGTTAAAGGACCCAGGTTCAAATCCCTGGTCCCCACCTGCAGAGGAAAAGTTTCATGAGTGCTGAGGGCTGTAGGTGTCTCTCTGTCTCTCTCCCTGTCTATCTCCCCTACTCCTCAATTTCTCTCTCTCTCTATTCAATAATAAATAAATTTAAAAACTATATTATTTTGTTAATATATGCCACTAGGGTTATTGCTGTGGTTCAGAGCCAGCACTACAAATTTACCACTCCCAGTGGCCATTTTTTCTTTCTTTTTTTAAAAAATCTATTTTATTTAATAAGACAAAGACAAATTGAGAGGGAAGGAGAAGACAGAGAAGGGGAGAGAAAGATACACACCTGCAGTCCTACTTCACCACTCATAAAGTTGCCCCTGCAGGTGGGGATTAGGGCTTGAACCCAGGGTCTTGTGCATGGTAATGTGTGTGCTCAACTGGGTGCACCACTGCATACCCCACCCCATTCTACATTTACTGAAACTATGGGCCTCATAAAGGCAAAATAATCAGTGCTCAACTGGACAGAGCTGGAAGCTGCAGGCTGATGAACACCAGTGCTGAATTCCCAGTCTGCTTGAGGTCTTTAGTCTTTCCTGGTTCCACACCCAGGACAGAGCACTGACTCCAGAGCCAGCACCCTCACTCAAGGATAGAACAGGACTCAACTCCCATTTCTGGTCTGGGGAGAATCAGGTTGGACTCCAGGGAAACCAATGCTGGAGGCTGAGGGCAGAGTCTGGTGTTCAGTCTACCACATGGGGACAATACAGATCTGGGGACTCTTTCCTGCAGTCTCAGGCAGGGGCTCATGTCAGGATGTGGAGGACTCAGCTGGAGTCTTTAGCCTCAGGGCTGTTTCCAGCCACACTCCTGCCTCTTTGAAGCAGCCCCTCCAACTGCCAGCACTGGGGACCCTCACTCACCTTCCTCTGCCCTGACTCTTGGCTCTCAGCAACATTCTTCTAGTGGGGAGTCATCTTTCCATGGGCATGTCCTAAGGAGACAAGCAGGAAAACTGATTTGATATAATTCTCATAGGCTCCCTCACTCATTAGATCATCTAGTTCTGAAGGATTACTTGCTATCTGCTATCTACAGTCATTTTATTTTTTATTTTTTAAGTTTTAAAATTTATTTATTTATTCCCTTTTGTTGCCCTTGTTATTTTATTGTTGTAGTTATTGTTGTTGTTATTGATGTCGTCGTTGCTGGATAGGACAGAGAGAAATGGATAGAGGAGGGGAAAACAGAGAGATGGGGAGCCAGGATCCTTACGCTGGTCCTTGCGTTTTGTGCTACCTGCACTTAACCTGCTACACTACTGCTTGACTCCCTAGAAAGAGTCATTATTTAAATGTTTTATTATTAAACTCACCTTATTTTACAGCAAGACTATTGTTTCAATATATAAAAATAGTACCATCAAACAGAGTATATTGCAAAGATTGAAGACAGTATTGTTGGTCTGGCACTATGCAACTACCTCTTCTCCACAGTTGTTTCCAAAGATCAGTCACTAAGTACGGTGACCAGGGACGAATGTAAGCTGATTACATTATATATGACTTAAGATATTAATGTTATCTTTGAATTAAATAATTTTATTTATTTTTTAAAGATATTTATTTATTTATTCCCTTTTGTTGCCCTTGTTTTTTTTTATTATTGTTGTTGTTATTGATGTCGTCGTTGTTGGCTAGGACAGAGAGAAATGGAGAGAGGAGGGGAAGACAGAGAGGGGGAGAGAAAGACAGACACCTGCAGACCTGCTTCACCGCCTGTGAAGCGACTCCCCTGCAGGTGGGGACCCGGGGCTCGAACTGGGATCCTTATGCCGGTCCCTGCGCTTTGCACCACCTGTGCTTAACCCAATGCGCTACCGCCCGACTCCCGAATTAAATAATTTTAATCTAGATGTTATCTCAAAATTAGATCTTAGAAATGAACAGTGGCCTAGAAATAATACGGTGTTATAAAAAAGTCATGCTAGTCGGGCTAGCGTTGCGGGCAGGAGAGAGGATCCAGGAACCAAGCTCGTGGGGTAGCAATACAAATCTTTATTTATTCAGGAGCTCCAGAGTCCAGTGTGAACACAGCGGGTTAAGCCACGTGGCGCCAAACCACAATGGCGGCTTCCCACTCTGCATGCCAGCCCTTCTCCAGGTCAGGACGCTGGAGAGAAAAAAGAGAGTGAAACTAGGAACAGAAGTGGGCTTTATAGGGTAAAACTGTAAGTGGCAAGTAGGGAACAGATATGGCTGGGAAAGGGGGTGGAGAAAAGAAAGAGCAAAGTAGAAAGCTTCCGTAGCTAGGGTTTTAACTGGCGGGATTAATGTACCCTGCAGGCAGGGCAGGTCTCCAGGTAGAAAGAAGATAGATCAAAGGTGGGGATCTTTCAGGCAAAACAATGATTATGTAAATAGACTATAGTGTCAGCAATGGAGTGTGGAGCTGGGGGGGGGGTAGCTTAAGGCCTGACAATGCTGACATGCAATAGTTAGTAAGTTAAGAGGTAGTTTCACCCAGTAGTATTGTAGTAAGTAATTTTTCCCTCCATTGCTATTGCTAGAAATTTATACCTGAATTCTTTATTTTTATTTTTTAAAGAATTTATCTATTTATTTATTCATGAGAAAAATAGGAGGATAGAAAGAACCAGTCATCATTCTGGTACATGTGCTGCCAGGGATTGAACTTGGGACATCATGGTTGAGAATCCAATGCTTTATCCCCTGTGCCACCTCCCAGACCACACCACCTAAATTCTTCTATCCATGACTAATTTAAAGCAATTGTGCTAGATTAAGTTGTTTTGTATTAGGTTAGAATTTCCACTTTTTACTCCTTGATAGAATTTATGTATTAATATTACTATTATTATTGTTTTACCAAAGAACTACTTGGCCCTGGGGATTGATCTGACACTTTGAAATCATGAGACACTCTTTGCATAACCATTATACTATCTACCTCCATGATTTTATGTATTTTTAATATGCTTCCTTACTAATTAGATCATCTAGTTCTGAAGGACTACTTACTGTCATCTTGATCAGCCTCCCATCTGTATATCAAGATTTATTGATGAGTCCTGGATTTTCTCCAAGAGCCTCATTAATTTCAGCTACTTTTTCCTGACAGGGGTGTGTGCTGGAAGGCAGCTGAGAAAAAGCAGCACCACACCCTCTGCACCCTGGAGGAAGCCAGGAGAAGGGACCTAGGCAGGGGGCAGGAGCACCAACACTGCCTCCTTACCTGACTGCAAAAAGTCACAAAATGCTGATGTGAGCACCTGAAGACTAGGGCTGAAGCACATCCCCTGATGTCCTGTCCTTCCTCCAAGGAAACTATAAAGCTTACAAGACCAGGGGTCTCTGGCCTTCCTCTCTCTGTCTCAGGGTATACATGCCACATAGTTTGTACTTTATCCTCTTTTCTGTCCTTCCTTTGCTCCCAGTAATTTCTCATCTCCCTGAAACTTGACTGGCTCTCTTGCAATTTTTTCCCAAGTTAGTCAGTCTAATACTTCCCAGGGAGGGAATAGGCAATGGTCTCAGTTAGCTGCTCCCTCCTCCTCAACAGTGAGTCTAGTTCAGTAGCAGTTTGTACACTTTTCAAAGCACCAAACTCATATATGTGTTCCAGTCAGTCGTAATAAGTCAGGCAGACTACACTGAACAACATCTCCCAAAGCTTCCTGTGCAACCCTGATAATTCCCACACTGCCAATACCATTTTCTATTGTTATCCATGCTTGTTTGTCAGTGGACTTACGCACAGAGAGCAGAGCAGAGCAGATCTCAGCTTCCACCGGGTGCCAGCAGGAAGTCTCCAGGCCAAGGGAGCCCACTGCACCCTAGGAGCCAGGCTGTGAGCAGGATGCAGGGTGCGATTTTCACACTGGGCACAGCAGCAACACGAAGTCCCCAGGATGTGGGGTCACAGTGCTGCACCTCACATGGCTAACCAGCAGGGAAGAGAGCAAGCGGGAGTAAGCTAATTGGGTGAGGAAGCTGATGGAATTGTAGGTTTTTAACAGTTTAAGTTTCTAAAGGGCTATCAAGAAAAAGGTTCGTCTGCCATTTCTGGCTTTAATGGTTCTCCAGGCACAGCCCCTGTAGAAGTTGATAGGGCAGCATTGTTTTCACTTAGAAATATCTGGTTTCGATTGGGTCTGAATATTATCCAATAAGAAGAGTAGGTGTGTGTGCTGGTAAGGGCTTCATCCAATTAAACTCTGAGACAGGGGACATGGACCAATGTGGGCTGCTGGTGGGCGGTGCTCCAAAGTGACAGCCGACACTCCAGGAAGTAAGAGACACTAGCAATGGATCCTGTGTTTCTGGGACGTCGCTTTTCTCAGCTTTTCTCTCAGTGCTGCTCTCATCTCCTGCTGATTTGGACGTTGGAGAGGCGACTTCAGTAAGTTCAGACTGGACGGGATATTGTGAGTGTGGCTCATTGAGGCTGAGATAGCGAGGGTTTGCTTGAGACTTGCTAGAATATTCCGGGATGCAGCCATGTGTCTGGGCCTCTCCCTGGTCAATCCACCATCCTCACTTTACACCAGGGCTGGATTCCTCTTGTGCTGAACTATTCATGTGTGCTCTGTGGAAAAGGGGGTGGATCACGATTCTTTTTTTTCCCCTCCCGGTCATGGGTGCAGTTTCTGGGTCCAGTCCCATTCTCTACTGAGGGTCCTGGGATCTGGACCCAGGACCGGAATGAGGAAGGACCTGCTGACCGCAGGCGAGATGTTCAGGTTGGGGAGTCAGCATGTTTGTCAGCACCTGTCAGCCTCCTGCTGGGTCCAGTGCCACTATGATTGCTCTGCTTTCCTTGGGACTTGGGGTTTCAGTAGATAGAAACTAAGAATTTCTTTAATTCTTTCTCATTTTCATTTTTCTTAGTGACTTTAAATTTCTGTTCTCTGTTATATTATCCCCGGAGCTGTTACAGTTTTTTTTTTTTAATCGGTTTATTGGGGAATTAATGCCTTAGCGTCAACAGTAAAATAAAATACAATAGTTTGTACTTGTGTAACATTCCTTAGGTTTTCCTAGTGGGGATTGAATTGCTACGTGGAAAACTGAGAAATGTTAACACATGTGCGTTTTGTTTCTACTCAATTTATTCTGGTCTTAGTGAATCTGTAAAAGAGTGAAACATTTTAACTGTTTTTTCTTTTTTAATATTTACTTATTTTTCCTTTTTGTTGCCCTTGGTTTTTATTGTTGTTGTTATTGATGTCATCGTTGTGACTCTTTAGTCACTATCAGGCCACCCATCAGCTGGGGCCCTAGTTGGGGAGTTCTGAGATTCCCAAACAGACATGATGGGCCTAGACCTCAAATGAATCCCTCTCTCCATTATTACTGGTCATCTCCATCAGGAACAACAAAGGAGACCCCTTTGTGCGCCCCATAAGACCTTGCCCTCAAGTTGGATCAACAATGGTTGAGAATATTCCATCCTCAAATGAGGGAGGCTGGACAAAATACTCTATGCTACACCTGAGGAAGATGGGTCGATATTGGGGCAGCTTGGAATGTTCCTACTCATGCCCACAGAATGTGAGCTCAGATATATAGGGATGCAGAGGTCACATAGGCTCCTAAGCTGAATATGGGCCCCAAACAATATCAAATTGATGGGGTTTACAGTCAACAATATTTATACCCCTTTCCCATATTAGGGAACTACTCTCTTCTCATATTAATTAAATAGTGATTTATATGACTACAAATTAATAGGAGTCTACATAAACACCATTCACACCACTGAAGAACAGTATCCCATCCCCCACCCCTGCCACCCCTGGAAGCCAAATGTCTACCCTCACCCTCACCCCAGGGTTTTTACTTTGGTGCCCTACTCTAGATTTAGTCAAATCCTGCTTTTAGTTTCCCCTTCTATTCTTTCTCAACTTCTGTTGATGAGTGGGATCATCCCATACTCATCTTTATCTTTCTGACTTTGCTAAATTAACATAATTCCTTCTACCTCTATCCAAGATGGGTCAGAGAAAGTGGGTTCATTGTTCTTAATAGATGCATAGTATTCTGTTGTATATATATACCACAGCTTTCTCAGCCACTCATCTGTTGTTGAGCACCTGGGTGGCTTCCAGTTTTTAGGTATTATGAATTGTGCTGCTATGAACATAGGTGTACATATATCTTTTTTGATTGGGCGTTATGGAATCCTTGGGGTATATCCCTAGGAGAGGAATTACTGGGTCATATGGAAGGTTCTACCCTTGTGAGAGTTCTCCAGACTGCTCTCTACAGAGGCTGGACCAGTTTACATTCCCACCAGCAGTGCAGAAGGGTTCCTCTGTCCCCACAGTCTCTCTAGTATTTGTTGCTGCTGTCCTTTTTGATGTATGCCATTCTCACAGGGGTGAGGTGGTATCTCAATGTTGTCTTTATTTGCATTTCTCTGACAGTGACCTGGAGCAGTTTTTCATGTTTGTTAGCCTTTTGGATCTCTTCTGTAGTGAATGTTCAGTTCATATCCTCTGCCAATTTTTGGATGGGGTCATTTGCTTTTTTGTTACTAAGTTTGCTGAGCTCTTTGTATATTTTGGTTATTAGTCTCTTGTCTGATGTATGGCATGTGATCTTCTCCCATTCTGTGAGGTGTCTCCTTGTCAGTGTGATAGTTTCTTTGGCTGTGCAGAAGCTTTTCATGTTGATGTAGTCCCACTGATTTGTTTCTGCTTTAGTCTTCCTTGAAATTGGGTTTGTATCATCCAAATTGTCCTTGAGGTTTAGGTGGGAAAGTGGTCCACTAATGTTTTCCTGTAAGTATTTGATAGTTTCCAGTTTAATATCCATGCCCTTGATCCATTTGGAGTTGATTTTTGTTTCTGGTGAGATCAGGTGGTTCAGTTTCATTCTTCTGCATGTTTTCCCAGCACCATTTGTTGAAGAGAGCCTCCTTCCTCCATTTAATACTTTGGGCCCCCTTATCAAAGATTAGATGTCCATAGGTGTGGGGGTTTAGTTCTGGGCTTCCAATTCTGTTCCACTGGTCGGTGTAACTACAGTTTACTATTTCAGTTTAGTATAGAACATGCCTTGTATGTTTGTTGTGCTTTCTTGCAAAGTCTAGTGAACCCTATTTTGGTTATTAGTTTCTTGTTTACATGGCATGTAAAGATCTCCCATTCTGTAAGAAGTCTCTCTGTATGTGTGATTTCTTTTATAGTACAAAAGCTTTTGATCTGATGTAGTCCCATTGGTTTATTTTTACTCCACCCAATAACTAATTTTGGCTTAAATATCTTTATATAATTTTGGAAGGTCTTTCTTTTAAACTTTTAAAAAAAATATTTATTTATTCCCTTTTGTTGCCCTTTTTTATTGTTGTAGTTGCTGTTGATGTCATTGATTTTGGATAGGACAGAGAGAAATGAAGAGAAGAGGGGAAGACAGAGAGGGGGAGAGAAAGAGAGACACCTGCAGACCTGCTTCACCATTCATGAAGTGAATCCCCTGCAGGTGGGGAGCCGGGGGCTTGAACTGGGATCCTTCCATTGGTCCTTGCGCTTTGCACCACCTGCGCTTAACTGCTGTGTTACCACTTGACTCCCAGTAAATTAATTCTTACCTTTATATTACCACATAAGAACTGTGTTGGAAACCTTTTTTTTTCTTTTCTTTATTTAACTTTGTCTGATAAGAATGTAGCTTCAAAGTTACTTACACTTTTAACTTTAAAACATTTAAAAAGAATTTATATATGCATCAAGAGACAGATGATGGGCATAAGGTACTCATGGTTTCATAAAAATATCTGTAGAAAGGAGTTTGTCGGTAGTGCACCGGGTTAAGTGCATGTGGCGCAAAGAGAAAGGACCTGGTGTAAGGATCCTGGTTCCAGCCCCAGCTCTACACCTGCAGTGAAGTCCCTTCACAAGTGGTGAAGCAGGTCTGCAGGTGTCCCCCTCTCTGTCCCCCTCTCTGTCTTCCCCTCCTCTCTCCATTTCTCTGTCTTATCCAACAACAGCAACAACAAGAATAACTACAACAATAAAACAAGGGCAACAAAAGGAAATAAATAAATAATATTATTTTTTAATGTCTGTAGAAGGGGCTGGGCGATGGCACTCTCAACTAAGCACAGATATCACCAAGTGCAAGATTCTGGGTTCAAGCCCCCACTTCATGAACAGGGAAGCAGGTCTGCAGGTATCTATTTCTCTTTCCCTTTCCGTCTCCCCTTCCCTCAATTTTTCTCTGTCCTGTAAAGTAAGAATAAATTAGAAAGGAGAGTCAGCGGTTAGCACAGGTGGCACAAAGTGTAAGGACCTTCTAAGGATCCCGGTTGGAGTCCCCAAATTGCCACCTTCAGGGGAGTCACTTCACAAGTGGTGAAGCAGGTCTGCAGGTGTCTATCTTTCTCTCCTCCTCTCTGTGCTCCCCTCCTCTCTCCATTTCTCTCTGTCCTATCCAACAACAATGACATCAGTAACAACAACAATAATAACTACAACAATAAAACAGCAACCAGGTGGGGCTAGATAGCATAATGGTTATGCAAACAAACTCTCATGCCTGAGGCTTGGAAGTCCCAGGTTCAATTCCCTGCACCACCATAAGCCAGAGCTGAGCAGTGCTCTGGTATTTCTCACTGTGTCTTTCTCTGCATCCCTCTCAAAAATAAAAATGAATAAATAAATTAGAGAAAAAACAAGGGCAACAAAAGGGAATAAATAAATATAAAAAATAAATAAAGTAGAAATAAATATAAAATATAAAAAATAAAGTAGATAATAAATAAATATTTAAAATATAGATCATTATATTTATAAATTGATAACTATTTTTATAAATAAAATTTATTTTTTATAAATAAACTTTATAAATATATAATAAATAAGTAAATATAAAAATAAATAAAGTAGAAAGAAATATAAAATATAAAAAAATAAATAAAGTAGAAAAAAAAACGGGGAAAATGGCCACCAGGAGACGTGAATTTGTAGTGCCAGCACCACCTCCATCAGCAACCCTGGTGACAATAAAAAATAGAGAGAGATGATTCCTGTACTTTCAATTAAGTAATGGAGACAACAAACACAATGGCTCGCATAATATTGATACTGTCATTCATGGACCCCTGTTATCTCATAACTGTGTAAAGCAATATTAAATCACTAAAAAAAAAAAGGGCCAGGCAGTAGTGAAGCAAGTTAAGGGCACATGGCACTAAGCACAGGGACCAGTGTAAAGATCCCAGTTCGAACCCTGGTTCCCCACCTGCAGGGGAGTCGCTTCACAGGAGGTGAAGCAAGTCTGCAGGTGTCTGTCTTTCTCTCCCCCTCTCTGTCTTCCCCATCTCTCTCCATTTTTCTCTGTCCTATCCAACAATGACGACATAATTACAACAACAATAAAATGAGGGCAACAAAAGGGGAAAAACAGCCCAAAAAAAAGAAAGAAAGAAAGAAAGAAAAGAAAAAATGAAACTAAGAAAAGGAAAGGAAGAAAAAAAACAACTTTGCATAGAACCCAATATTTATTTTTTAAGTGATTTGGTTTTTTTTTTTAGAACTTATTTATTTATTTATTCATTTATTTATTTATGAAAAAGATAAGAGGAGAGAGAGAACCAGACATCAGTCTGGCACATGCGCTGCTGGGGATTGAACTTGGGACCTCATGCTTGAGAATCCAAATCTTTAGCCTCTGCACCACCTCCTGGACCACAGCATGCAATATTTCTATTGGGTTTGGAGTTGGACCTGGGCTATTGTTGCATTCGGGTAGCATTGCAAGTTTAGGTGTCATGGAAATGCTCTGCCAATGTTATAGGTAGTGGGATAAAAATGGCTACATCAAGAGGAGGACTGAGTCAGGATTACTCTTGAGTTCTGAAACATCTATTCAACAATTTAGAGGAAATACTCATTAAATTACACCACATATTCCAAGACGTGAGAAATAATATGTAGCTAAACTTTGGATAAGGTTGTTTTACTTTTTTTTTTCATTAGTACCAGAGCTCTTGTGACATGGCCCTCTGTGTATCAGACACCTGGTGTGAATTTATGCCACTACTAGTTAAGTTCACTTAACACAGTTCAGGTGTTCTCTACCTGATGCCTCTACTGTAATTTTAATATTTTTTCTTTATCGTTCTTATTGATAGATTTCCTGATAATTTCACAATCTTAATTATTAAGATATCACAATATCTTAATCTGGAAACTACTTTCTCTCAATTTTTGTTTGTTTGTTTGTTTTGGAAAATCCAACCTATACGAGGTGAGTGATGGTTCACCTGGTTAAGTGCTCACAGTACAAAGTGCAAGGACCCACACAAGGACCCAGGTTTGAGTTCCCAGCTCCCCACCTGCAAGAGGGTTGATTCACAAGCAGTGAAGCAGGTCTACAGGTGTCTGTCTTTCCCTTCCTCTCTCTCTCTCTCCCCTTCCTCTCTCAATGTTTCTCTGTCCTATCCAAAAAAAATGTAAAAAATTGTCTGCCAGGAACAGTGGATTTGTAATTCTAGTACCAAGTCCCAGTGATAACCCTGGAGGCAAAAAAAGAAAATCTCTACTTTTTGCTCTGGAGATATTGCCAGGCAAGATGGTCATGTTGGGGAGTCTGCATGCCTGTCAGCACCCTGCTGCCTCCAGTTGGGTCCAATGCAGCTGTGATTGTGCTGCCTTCCTTGGGATCTGGAATTTCAGAAGATATAGACCAAAGAATTATTTAATTCTTTCTCATATTTATTTTTTCTTAATGATAGTGTTAGAGAAATGAGATCCAGACAAGACAGCCAGAGCAGACAAAGCCAACTTTTGTTATAGGGTAAGTAAGCATCAGAGACTACCTGAGACCAGTTCAGCCAAATTGAGAATTCAGCCGGCTGGTGAGTACACTCACAGCTAAAGCACTGCTCACAGTGCAGTCCTGAGCTCTCATTCAAGCAAGTTTCTTATAGGGAAAAAACCATATTCTTACTGGGAACAACAGAACAGAGATTCAGGGAGCAAGCATGGTTACAGAAGCCAAAAATGTGGTTAGGACAGCCTGTTACTGAGGTCATGGGGATCTGTTAGGAGAACATTGGAACAATGAGCTCTACATCTTGTTTGGAAAATATGGGTGGGGGATGGGGGACATGGCCTCTGGTAGTTCTTCTTCTAGCGTTTGCCCTTCTTCCATAGCCAGTCAACAGCAAAGCTGTCAGGAGCTGCTTGTTGCTGGCTTTGAAAGTGACTGGGATCCATGTGGATTCAGTCGGCTAGGAAGGATCGTCAGTTTCCCCAATGAATGGGTACTCACGGGATGCACCACTAGAAGGTCGATCCAATGCAACCCGCCTCTGGTAGTAAACCATTTGAGCAAGTTTTACAATTTTCTACAGCTTGGGACTTTCACAGGTTTGGATTTAGGTCAAGATGGAGCTAGTTATGCTTAAGAGTGGTGACCCACCTAGTCACAGTATAATCCACAGTTTGTGAGGAGCAACTCTCCTGGATAGAGTAGCAGGGTGGAGGGTGGAGGGGAGCTTAAGAGCTGCATGCTGAGCTAGGCTGGAAAAGTGTTATGGGGTCTTGGCTCAGGGCTGTTTTTGGCAGCATGGGAAGTCTGGTCTTGAGGAAGGTTCTCACATGTCCATTTGTGAGTCCACTGCAGGCAGCCAACTTGAGCAAGTTCAGTTCTATCCCTGTGGGTGGGGATGGGAGCATCTGATCTCAGCATGTTTCTTCCGATTTTGAATTTCTGTTGTCTGTAGAGCTGTTGCATTTTGTTTTTATTCAATTTATTCTGGCCTGAAACTTGAATCTAACAAAAGTGTCTCAGGATTGGCTTGTCTCTTAATGAATTTGTTGGAGAAACATAAGCTCCCCACCTTAAAGTGAGGGGCATGAAGAGATGGATGAAAGTGTTCTCACAATTAGAGTGGCTCCAGTGGAGTGCACAGAAGTTGAGAATGTGGGATCCTGCCCACTGCCTGTTTCCAGCTGGGAATCAGAATTTGTTATTTCTTGTGTTAGTTATTATTGTATTAGAGCACTGTTCAGTTCTGACTTATGGTAGTCTACACATTGAACCAGAGAATTGAAAGTCTCAGATAGGAAAATAATTTGCATATCCACTGTCATATTCTTTCTTTTATTCTTTATAAAATAGAAATATTGATAAGACTATAGGATAAGAGGGGTATAATTTCACACATTTCCCACCACCAGACCTCCATACCCCACCCCCTCCCTTGAAGGCTTTCCTATTCTAACTTCTGGGAGCATGGACCCATGATCATTAAAGGGAGCAGAAGCTAGAAGGTCTGGCTTCTGTAATTGCCTTTCTGATGAACATGAGTGTTGGCAGGTTGATCCATACTCCTAGCCTGTCTCTCTCTTTCCCCAGTGGAGCAGGACTCTGGGGAAGCAGGGCACATCAATGAGGCCATCTGCCCAGGGATCAGGTTTCCATCAAGGTAGCATCTGGAATTTGGTGGTTGAACAAGGATTAAGATATAAAGCAGAAGAAATTGTTATGTAATCAGGAATCTAAAGGCAAGAATGCTGCAGATAAAATTTAGGGTCTCCACTTTGGAAAAAGCTGGTAGAGCATGTTGCCTAACCTCCCTTTGGAGGAGTCATTATTAGAGATGTATTAACAATTTTAGCCCACTGTTAAAATTCAATAAAGTTATTTTTTGTTGATTGATTTTTGGCTAGAGACAAGGAGAAACTGGGAGGGTAGTGGGAGATAGAGAGGATAAGAGAGATACACATGCAGTGCTGCTGCTCCCATTCTGAAACTCTACTTCATCATATAGGGACCAGGAGTTGAACCCCAATTCTTTGAGCACTGCAGTATGTGTACTCAACCAGGTCCACTACCACTTTGCTCCTGTAATCAGATTTTAACTCAGTGCTGTATATATAATATGACCTGAAACACATGAGTGTGTTCAATTCTGGTTACTTCAGTTATAAGATGTGTTATTGTACAGAAAATAGTGTATATCCTTGTTTTCAGTAGCAGAGAAAGTTTCCAATTACTTAAGATCATAAACTTTTATGGCTGTGACTCCCTCCCCCATTTGTCTTTGTATATATATGGAATTAGAGGTTCTGTAGGTTCCTTATAAACTAGCAGTTGGAGGACTTTATGCCACTAAAAGGAAGTATCAAGATGTATGAATAAATCCTTTGGGACCTGCTTCTTTTTTCAGCACTGTAGCTGAGGCTCCCAGCAGTGCCTCTAGCAATGGAGCAGGTGATTATCTGCGGCACTGACAAGGATGTTGTTAAGATACTAAGTCATGGACCTCATGAAGTAAAACAGGGGCAAAATTTTTAAGTTAATTAATTTATTACAGAATAGGGAAGCTGCAAGATCACATTTTTCAAATTTAATGAATTTGATTTGAATAAGTACGTAAGATTAAATTAATTAAGCCATAATACTCTGATTTCTATGCTCACTGGCCCTTGAGAAGTGAAGTTTATATGTCACCCATAATTCCCTTTAGAATTAGAAATGTATATATATATATGTGTGTGTGTGTGTGTGTGTATGTGTGTGTGTGTATATGTGTGTGTGTTTGTGTATACATATATATATTATTTTTGAATAGTTTACCAGAGCACTGCTCAGATTCAGCTTATACTGATTTAGGGGCCTGAACCTAGGACTTTGGAGCCTCAGACATGGGAGTCTTTTAACATTTCCTTAATGCTATCTATCCCTATTCAGAAATGAGATTTCCAGATGGGTCATCTATCCATATATACGCTTTTCCCCAATAATAATATTATTTTTGTTTTTTTTCCCTTTTGTTGCCCGTTTTTTATTGTTGTAATTATTGTTGTTATTGATGTTGTCGTCGTTAGATAGGACAGACAGAAATTGAGACAGGAGGGGAAGACAGAGAGGAGGAGAGAAAGATAGACACCTGCAGACCTGCTTCAGAGCCTGTGAAGTGACTCCCCTGCAGGTGGGGAGCTGGGGCCTCAAACCAGGATCCTTATATCAGTTTTTGTACTTTGACTACTTTTTCTTAACCCATTGCACTACCGCCACACTCCCCCCCCCCACACCTTTTTTTTTTTTTTTTTTGACTGCTTTGTTTTTTATTTTAGCCTCCAGGGTTATTGCTGGGGCTCTGTGCCTGCACTATGAATCCACCACTCCTGGAGGCTATTTTTTCCCTTTTGTTGCCCTTGTTGTCTATTGTTATTACTGCTATCATTGTTGTTGGATAGGACAGAAAGAAATAAAAAGAGAGGAAGCTGGGCAGTAGCGCAGCATTTAAGCGCAGGTGGTGCAAAGTGCAAGGGATGCACAAGGAACTTGGTTCGAGCCCCCGGCTCCCCACCTGAAAGGTAGTCACTTCACAAGTGATGAACCAGGTCTACAGGTGTCTATCTTTCTCTGCCACTCTCTGTCTTCCCCTCCTCTCAACATTTCTTTCTGTCCTATCCAACAACAACAAAATCAACAACAATGAAAAAACAATGGCAACAAACTGGGAAAATAAATATATATAAAAAAAGAAAGAGAGGAAGGGAAGACAGAGGAGGAGAGAAAGAGACACCTGCAGACCTGCTTCACTGCCTGTGAGGCGACCATCCCTGTAGGTAGGGAACCACGGGTTGGAACTGGGATCTTAGAGTGGGTCCTTGCCCTGTGGAAGGTTAGCATTCTGTGCTACCACCCCACCCCCTTTTGGTATCTTTTAAATATATATGCTGTCATTCATTTGTAGCTAGGAATTGAGAAAATCAGTTTATTTTAATTTGTTATAGTGATTTGACAGTGTTTTCCAAAATTAAAATATTTCAGGGATCTATTTTCTCACCCACACATGATTCTAGTCTTCTGGATTTCACATATGAGAGGAATAATCTAGCACTTGTCTTTCTCCCTTATTTCAGTCAGTGCTCCAGGCAGTGTTAAGCTGAGACTTGGATTAAGTACTAAGGCTCTCAGGCAGTTTAGCAGAGTTGAGCACAGGCTTTGGTTGAAAGAGACATTAAAATGTCTGCTCTGCTCCACATGAGTCTGGGTGAGTAGGTCAGTGCAATTCACATTCCCCATTGAAGCAGCAGAATTTGCAGTTGGAAATATCTTAAAAACAAGTTGGAGAAACATTGTGGGTTCCATAGAGGTTCTCATTGTTAATGAATCTCTCCTTTTAAAAAGACTAGAAAGTTGGGCTGGGGAGACAGCATAATGGTTATGCAAAGGACTTTCATGCCCACAGCTTCAAGTTCTCAGGTTCAATCCCCAGCATCACCCTAAGCCAGAGCTGAGCAGTCCTCTGGTGTTTCTGTGTCTTTCTCTCTGTACCTATCCCATTAAATTAAAGTAAATAAAATGTATATTTAAATGAAGACTAGAAATTTAAGCCTTTTATGTTTTTTTAAAATTGTATTTATTCATGAAGAATGCTAGGCAGAGAGAGATAAAGAACCAGATATCACTCTGGTATATCTGCTACTAGGTATTGAGCTAAGCACCTCATGCTTGAGAGGCCAACTCTTTATCTGCTGTGCCACTGCCTAGACCAGAACCTTTTATGTTTATAATTTCCTGGCTCTAAGTGCAGTGTTATCAAGTGAAAAATCTGTGCTGGTGGATTTTAAAGCATATTCCCAAGGTGCTGCTGTGACTACAGTTCATTTTCTGGCCTGAAAAGGAAGTCAGAGATGGAGGAGAAATTAGAGGTTCTTCAGGTAAGGCCCAGATCAAAGGCTGTGTCATCTTTTACTCCTGAATGAGATGTGTTTCAAATCTCAAATGCTAGCATACTGTCTTTGATTTGTCTTGCTTATCTGTGTTTCACCTACTTTAAAAAAAAAAATCACTGGGAGTTGGGCGGTAGCGCAGCAATTTAAGCGCCTGTGGCTACAAAGCAGAAGGACTGGCATAAGTATTGGGGTTCAAGCCCCTGGCTCCCTACCTGCAGGGAAGTCGCTTCACACAGGTGTGTCTCTTTCTCTCCCCCCTCTCTGTTTTCCCCTCTTCTCTGCATTTCTCTCTGTTCTAGCCAACGACAACAACAACAATAAAAACAATAAGGGCAACAAAAGGGAAAGTAAATAAATAGTAAAAAATTAAAATAAAAAAAAAATAAAGCATTTTAGAGTGCTGTTCTCATTCTCCTGTAATGTAAGACAAAGCCCATTTTGCCAGGAGTGCAGACTGTTTCTTCTTCTCCTCCTCCTCCTCCTTTTATATTAAATAGAGACAGAGATAATTTCATAGGAAGGAGATAGATAGGAAAGGAAAGAAGAAACCTTCA
The DNA here is from genome assembly GCF_950295315.1 of Erinaceus europaeus. Classification (NCBI taxonomy): domain Eukaryota; kingdom Metazoa; phylum Chordata; class Mammalia; order Eulipotyphla; family Erinaceidae; genus Erinaceus; species Erinaceus europaeus. Next base: position 7,996,100 of record NC_080184.1, on the reverse strand, counting down.
AATATATCAGTTGTAGAGAACCTTACTATTCTTGAAGTACTACGTTTGATCCTTGGTACTGCCTATCCCAGAGTGGAGCAGCATTCTGTTCATTCTTATAAAGTTGACAAATAGAATTGAAAAGAAACTTAACATTTGAAGGGTGTTTGATAATTTATGAGGAGCTACTCTCATCCAGAGTCATCAGTTGTCTTTGACTAGCATGATAAGGAAAGTCTTTGGGGGGGGGAATATTCAGTTTTCTTTTTTTCAAACTTATTTATTTATTTATTATTGGATAGAGACAGAGAGAAATTGAGAGAGGAGGGGAGATAATGAAGGAGAGAGACAGAGAGACAGACACCTGCAGCCCTGCTTCGCCACTTGTGAAGCTTTCCCCCTGCAGGTGGGGACCATGGGCTTGAACCTGGATCCTTGTGCACTGTAGTGTGTGCGCTTAACCAGGTATGCCACCTCCTGGCCCCGGATTATTCAGTTCTCTATATTTGATCTTAGCCAAAAGGCCCAGAAGTATTCAGTTTTCTTTCTCCAGAGGAACAATTCTCTTACCTGTGGGATTTTGTAGAGTTCCATGATTGGTCTAATATCTGCTAAAGATTCTAGTCTGAAAATATGAAATAATGGCAGCAGATTCTATATGTTTCTGGCGTTATAATTAGGACAGTTTGACTCCCCCCAACCCCTTCTCCATGAACCAAAGTTAGATGTTCTTTAAAGGATTATGGTGTCTGTTCACGAAGTTATAGATATTGAGATGCCAATTGGTGGAGCACCTGGTTGAGTGCACATGTTACTGTGCTCAAGGACCTGGGTCTGAGTCCCCAGACCCCACCTTCAGGGGCAAAGCTTTGTGAGTGGTAAAGCAGTGTTGCTGGTGTCTGTCTCTCTCCCTCTCTGGTACCTCCTTTCCTTTCAATTTCTGGCTGTCTCTACCCAATAAGTTAATAAGAATAAAAAAAAATTTAAAAAGTTATATAAACTATTTTAAAAGTTTTTAATATATTTATTTTCCCTTTTGTTGCCCTGGTTGTTTTTATTCTTAAAAAAGAAAGATTATAAATATTGATACCCAGTGTCAACTTTGGGATCAAATGGATGTTCATGTCGATATTTACAATGGCAAAAAGAAAGATCAGAGCATAACGTTAGCTATTGCTGTGGCAAATGAATTTAGGACACAACATCAGAGACTATGACTAAGTCACTCAATTTAGGAACATCTTTGAAACTATCCCAAGTAGACATCAACAATAACAACAATAACAACAAGGGCAAGAAAAGGGAATAAATATAAATTAAAAAATAAATAAAAATTAAAAAAAAAACTATCCCAAGTAATAAGATATGAAGTCCAGACATTAGCATGCTTAGTTGATGTCACAAGACTAGTTAAGTAAGGCCTTGTGTTAAATCCTTCTTCTTCTACCGTTTGCCCTTCTTCCATAGCCAGTCAACAGCGTCAGGTTGAGCCTGATGTCAAGTTTCGAGACCTCCTTTGAATCTGGAGAGGTGGCAGTCGTTGACTATGTGGGTCATAGTCTGTCTGGAGCCGCAGGGGCAGTTCGGGTCGTCTCTGGCTCCCCAGCGATGGAACATAGCGGCGCACCGGCCATGGCCTGTTCGATAGCGATTGAGGAGGGCCCGATCATAACGTGCTAGGTCAAAGCCGGGTTGACGCTCGCAGGGGTCTGTGATGAGGTGTTTGTTCTTGACCTCAGCTGACTGCCAGCTCTGTTTCCAAGAGTCTGGAACAGAGAAGTTCAGTGTAGGCGTAGGGGACCAGATTGGGTGACGAGACGTCAAGCGTTGGACAGGGTGGGCGAAGATATCCGCGTATATTGGCAGGTCCGGTCGAGCGCAGACGTGGGAAATGAACTTAGATGATGCCGCATCCCGACGAATATCTGGCGGGGCGATGTTGCTAAGAACTGGCAGCCATGGAACCGGGGTGGAACAGATGGTTCCAGAAATGATCCTCATGGAGGAATATAATTTGGAATCGACCAAGTGGACATGGGGGCTACGGAACCATCCTGGGGCACAGTATTCTGCAGTGGAATAGCATAATGCCAGAGATGATGATCGAAGTGTGGAAGTGCTCGCGCCCCATGAGGAGCTGGCCAGTCTTGCAATGATGTGATTCCTCGCGCCCACCTTTGCTGCAGTTTTTATGAGATGTTCGTGAAATGACAGAGTGCGATCGAGAGTAACGCCAAGATAGACTGGCTGGGCTTCATGCCGGATTCTCGTACCGCCAAGCTGCACATTAAGCTCACGCGAGGCCGAGGCATGGTGTAGATGGAAAACAGATGATACCGTTTTTGCAGTGCTAGGGATTAGTCGCCATTTTTTACAGTAATCAGATATCAGAGACATGTCTTTCGTGAGTGTTTCCTCGAGGATGTCGAACTTGGATGCCTGAGTTGCACAGCAGATGTCATCGGCGTAGATGAACTTCCTTGAAGAAGTTTCTGGGAGGTCATTGATGTAAATATTAAATAGCGTAGGAGCCAGAACAGAGCCCTGGGGGAGGCCACTTGAGACAGGTCTCCATCTGCTAGACTTGTCACCCAGATGCACCCGGAATCTTCTGTTTTGGAGAAGAAACGATAGTGTTGGCCACCCATGGAGGCAGGCATCTTGAGATCTTGACTAGGAGACCACGGTGCCAGACCGTGTCATAGGCTGCTGTGAGATCAACAAAGACAGCACCCGTCTTTAAATTCTTCTGGAATCCATTTTTAATGTAAGTTGAGAGGGCCAGGGCTTGTTCGCAGGTAGATCTTCCTGGGCGGAAACCAGGTTGGGCAGGTGATAGGAATTTCTCTGTAAGAGGAGAAATACATGACAGAAGCAGCCTCAGCTTCAGGGAAAGCTCCATTAGTGGTGAAGCAGTACCACAGCTCTTCCCCCGCCTCCCCCCCATCCTCTCTATCCCTCTCCTCTCAATTTCTCTCTAATCAAATCAAATAAAAGGAAAAGGAAAAAAAGTATTGGCTGTAGTAACAGATTCACCATACAAGCACTGAGTTCACCAATACTCAGTGACAATTTATTTTTTTGAATTTTAGTTAAAAATAGATATAAATTTATATTTTACTAACATTTATAATTTTTAAATTTACTTTCATACCTTTTTATTTATTCATTTATTTTAGCGTCCAGGGTTATTGCTGGGGTTGTATGCCTGCACCATGAGTCCACTGCTCCTGGAGGCTATTTCCCTTTTGTTGCCCTTGTTTTTTATTGTTATTGTGGTTATTATTATTATTGTTATTACTGTCATTGTTGTTGGATAGGATAGAGAGATATCGAGAGAGGTGGGGTAGAGGGAGGGAGAGAGAATGATAGACACCTGCAGAAATGCTTCATTACTTGTGAAGTGACCCCGCTGCAGGTGGGGAAAGGGGGGGTTTGAACCAGGATCCTTATTCAGGTACTTGCACTTTGAGCCATGTGTGCTTATCCCCTATGCTACCACCCGACCCCCACCTGTACCCATTTTTAACCCTCATACTTTCTCTATCAACTTCTCTCTCATGCCCTAACATGTGTTGTTCTCAATAAATTTCAGTTTACCTGAATAATTATATTCAGGTAAATTGAACTTCAGTTCTTTCTGAGAAAAAAAATGTGTGACGGAACCTTAAGAGGGGAAACAGATGCCCTCTCCCCCTTTCCCTTTAGCAGTTCTATACAGTTTGAGTTCTCTGCTGCCTCTTAGTGTCCAGTAGAGCATGGATTTCTTAGCCCCGAGGTAACTCTGGGGTTTCAATAAATGAAAATAAGGAATCCTTTCCTACTCTTTTTAAAAAATATTTATTTTTTTTTTTGTTGCCCTTATTTTATTGTTGTAGTTATTCTTGTTGTCGTTTTGGATAGGACAGAGAGAAATGGAGAGAGTAGGGGAGACAGAGAGGGGGAGAGAAAGACACCTGCAGACCTGCTTCACCGCTTGTGAAGCAAACCCCCTGCAGGTGGGGATCCGGGGGCTCGAACTGGGAACCTTATGTCGGTCCTTTAGCTTTTCGCCACCTGCACTTAACCCGCTGCACTACTGCCCAACTCCCTCCTATTTTTAAAAAACTTTTATTTATAAATAGGAAATGCTGACAAAAAACATAGGATAAAAGGGTTACAGTTCCACATAATTCCCACAACCAGAATTCCATATCTCCTTCTCTGATGGCTTCCCTGTTCTTTATCCCACTGGGAGTATGAACCCAGGATGATTATAGGGTGCAGAAGGTGGAAGGTCTGGCTTCTGTAATTGCTCCAGGTCACGGACTGTCTGAGCAATGCAAATAAAGACAACATTGAGATACCACCTCACCCCTGTGAGAATCGCCTGCATAAAAAAGGACAGTAGCAACAAATGCTGGAGAGGCTGTGGGGACAAAGGAACCCTTCTGCACTGCTGGTGAGAATGTAAATTGGTCCAACCTCTGTGGAGAGCAGTCTGGAGAACTCTCACAAGGCTAGAACCTTCCAGATGACCCAGTAATTCCTCCCCTGGGAATATATATATATACCCCAAGGACTCCATAACACCCAACCAAAAAGATATTTGTACACCTCTGTTGATAGCAGCACAATTTGTACTAGTTAAAACCTGGAAGCAACCCAGGTGCCCAACAACAGATGAATGGCTGAGAAAGCTGTGGTGTATATATACACAACGGAATACTACGCAGCTATGAAGAATAATGAACCCACCTTCTCTGACCCATCTTGGGTGGAGCTAGAAGGAATTATGTTAAGTGAGCTAAGTCAGAAAGACAAAGATGAATATGGGAGGATCCCACCCATAAACAAGATGAAAAAGAACAGAAAGGGAAACTCAAAGCAAGATTTGACTGAATTTGGAGTAGGGCACCAACATGAAAATCTCTGGGTTGAGGGTGAGGGTGGATGTTCGCCTTCATTGGGAGGAATGTGAGGGGGGAGGATGGGATGGGACACAGTCTTTTGGTTTTGGGAATGGTGTTTATGTACACTCCTATTAACTTGTAGTAATATAAATCACTAATTAATACGAGGGGAAAAATTGATTGAATGTCTCAATCTTTTTTTTTTAAGATTTTCTTTGTTTACTAATGAGAAAGATAGACGAGAGAGAGAAAGAACCAGACATCACTCTGGTACATGTGCTGCCAGGGACTGAACACAGGACCTCATGCTTGAGAGTCTAGTGCCTTAGCTACTGCACCACCTCCTGGACCACATCTCAAACTTTTTTAATGCACAGACCATAGGCCGAGTCTTTGAAGTGTTGACTCTCTTTAAAGCTTAGGCCAGGGAGAACAAAAGCAACCCATAGCATTACTCTACAAGACACAGCTATATACAAATAATGTGAAAGGACATAAATTATGGTGATGTTGTCTCTGATTGTCAGAGAAATGCAAATCAAGACAACAATGAGATATCACTTCACTCCTGTGAGAATGTCACACATCAGAAAAGGTAACAGCAGCAAATGCTGGAGAGGATGTGGGGTCAAAGGAACCCTCCTGCACTGCTGGTGGGAATGTCAATTGGTCCAACCTCTGTGGAGAACAGTCTGGAGAACTCTCAGAAGGCTAGAAATGGACCTACCCTATGACCCTGCAATTCCCCTCCTGGGGATATATCCTAAGGAAGCCAACACATCCATCCAAAAAGATCTGTGTACACATATATTCTTGGCAGCACAATTTGTAATAGCCAAAACCTGGAAGCAACCCAGGTGTCCAACAACAGATGAGTGGCTGAGCAAGTTGTGGTCTATATACACAATGGAATACTACTCAGCTGTAAAAAATGGTGACTTCACCGTTTTCAGCCGATCTTGGATGGACCTTGAAAAAATCATGTTGAGTGAAATAAGTCAGAAACAGAAGGATGAATATGGGATGATCTCACTCTCAGGCGGAAGTTGAAAAACAAAATTAGAAAAGAAAACACAAGTCGAACCTGAAATGGAATTGGAGTATTACACCAAAGTAAAAGACTCTGGGGTGGGTGGGTGGGTGGGGAGAATACAGGTCCATGTAAAATGATGAATGAAAAAAAAAATTATGGTGATGTTGTGTATGATGCAGCAAATCCTAACATAGGGATTTTCAAAGTTAACCCACTTGCCAAATAATTTGATTACAGCAGTAACTATCTATTGCCTTCTTAAACCCTACAACTGCAGGAACCTCCAGCTTCCTCTATAGAGCCTGTATTTCCCCCCAGTCCTGGAACATTTAGGTGGGGCTCACTCTCCTGCATGCTTCTCTCAAGTCATCATCTGGTAGAAAGTAGAAAGACCTAAAAGACACCATAAAGTTCCTAAATGGTGCCTACTCTGTCTTTTTTACTAAAGTTCACATGACACTGTTTTCCTCCTTTACCTTCAAACCATTCATGTGGTATGGAGTAAGCTTTTTGCAGTTATGCAAAGTTAGATCATGCTTACTATTTAGTTGTTATTACTGCTGGGGCTTCACTGTTCCAAACTGATTTTTTGTAGATACTCAGGGGGCTTGGTCAGGGGTGCACCCGGTTAAGCACACATACCACAATGTGTAAGGAATCAGGTTTGAGGGCACGTAGCGAAGCATGTCTGCATGTCTCTATCTCTGTCTCCCCTCCCCTCTCAATTTATCTCTGTCCTATAAAATAAATTAGAAAGGAAAAATGGCTGCTAGGAGCAGTGGTTTCACAGTGCCAGGACTGAGCCCCAGTGATAACTCTGGAGAAGAAGAAGGAAAAGGAGTCAGCCAGAGGGGCAGGTCCCCAGCACCAAAACTTCCCCCAGTGTTTTATTCTCACATCTAGTGTACAGGGGCTCAGACCCAGGTCACATTCAGGAATGGTGTCTGCTGTGGAGGGAGACAGAAAGACAGACAGATGGAGGGTGGAAGCTCAGGGTCTCCCAACACCCTCTCCCACCAGGTCCCAGCCCTCTTTTTCCCATGAGATGGGCACAGCACCCAGTCCTCACATACACTGGGGCAGCGTAAGTGGACCCCAAGGTCAGTCCTTATCTAGGGCAGGGGGTATGGACATCAACCTCCCTGAAATTCAGAAGGGGATTCCTCAGGGGTCTTGGACCCTGTTTTCCTGTCCCCAAAGCTATTATCTTCCTGCCTCCAGGGTCCTTTCCTGCTCATCCCTCCTCCCGAGTCCCTGGTGCCCCCACCTCTGTGTCTGTCTCCCCAAATCCACAATCTCCCTCATCCCTGTAATCTCCCTTTCCAGTGACTCCTCCACTGCCTTCTGACCTCACCCCTCATTACCTCTCCAGCTCCAGGGCTTCTTGTCTCACATCTCTAACACAACACTTACCTTGGAATAGACACCTCAGGGCTGCTAGGCGTCTGCCAGTTCCCATGGAAATGATGCCCAACATTCTGAGGATGAGGTCATAATTCAACAGCTTCTGAGATACATTCTGACTATTCAGAGACACAGGCAGTGGGGTCAGGGTGGGGCCAAAGGAGGTCCCGCAACCCCTGTCCTTCTGCTCCTGTTTCCAGAGGCTGCCGCTCACCATGTCAGGACTCAACCCTCCTCAATCATTTAGGTTGTGGTTGTTTGTGTCTTAGGGTATCCTGGGTGGGGACTCCATGCAGACCATCCTGCAGGTGAAAAGCGTGGGGCATGGTCAGAGCAGGGCAGCAAGTAGCCTTGGACCTGCCCCTGCCGTACAACCTGTCTGAGCTCCCCATAATAGGAGACCATCTACCTTGAAAATTCACAACAAAATATTCACTGTATCCTTGACATATGTATGTACAAGGTGTAAAATATCCACACTATTACCCAGTATTGGACTCAGGGCTTGCTAGGTCTTGGAAGCAGTACTTTAAAAACAAAATGTTCAGGAGTAGGGTGAGTTAAGTACATGTGACACAAAGCGCAAGAACAGCGTAAGGATCCCGGATCAAGCCCCAGGCTCCCCACCTGAAGGGAAGTTGCTTCACAAGCAGTGAAGTAGGTTTGTAGGTGTCTCTCTCTCCCCCTCTCTGTCTTCCCCTCCTCTCTCCATTTCTCTCTGACCTATCCAAAACAATAACATCAATAACAACAACAATAATAAATACAACAATAAAACAACTAGGGCAAAAAAAGTAAATAAAATGTTCTTGACATATGATTTGAAAGTTAATTTAAAAACCACAAACAATTTAAAAATTTCACATTAGGGATGGGTGGTGGTGCGCTTGGTTGAGTGCACATGGTACAGTGTGTAAGGACCAAGGCTTGAGCCCTTGGTCCCCACGTACAGGGGGAAAGCTTTGCAAATGGGAAAGTGGTCTGCAGGTATCTCTCTGACTCCCTCTCTATCTCCTTCACACTCTTGATTTCTGGCTGTCACGATCCAATAAATAAAGATAATTTAAAATTTTTAAAAAATATTTTCCCTTTTGTTGCTCTTGTTTTTTATTGTAGTAGTTATTGTTGTTATTGATGTTGTTGTCATGAGATAGGACAGAGAGAAATGGAGAGGGGAGGGAATGACAGAGAGGGTGACCTGCAGACCTCCTTCACTGCCTGTGAATTGACTCCTCTGCAGGTGGGGAGGGGTGGCTCAACACAGAATTCTTAAGCCAGTCTTTGTGCTTTGCACCACCTGCACTTTTAATATTAAAAAAAAAAGGACTTGAGTTTAAGCGCCAGGTGCCCACCTGCAGGAAGAAAGGTGTATGAATGATGAATGGGGCTGCAGTCTCTTTCCTCTATCTCCCTCCCTTCTCAGGTTCTCTCTGTGCTATGAAAAAAAATTTTTTTTAAATATTTACTTACTCCCTTTTGTTGCCCTTGTTTTATTGTTGTAGTTGTTGTTATTGATGTAGTCGTCGTTGTTGGATAGGACAGAGAGAAAATAAGAGAGGAGGAGAAGACAGAGAGGGAGAGAGAAAGACAGACACCTGCAGACCTGCTTCACCGCTTGTAAAGCGACTCCCCTGCATGTGGGGAGCTGGGGGTTCGAACCGGGATCCTTATACTGGTCCTTGTACTTTGCACCACCACATGAGCTTAACCCGCTGCGATACAGTCCGACTCCCAAAAGAAAACATTTTTAAGATCTCTATGGGGGTACCCCCTTCCAAAAAAATAAGAAAAGAGGGTGTTGGGTGGTGGTAGCACGGCGAATTAAGCACACGTGGTGCAAAGCACAAGGACTGACCTAAGGATCCTGGTCTAGCCCCAGTTCCCCATTTGCAGGGAGTCACTTCACAGGCGGTGAAGAAGGACTGCAGGTGTCTGTCTAGAATTCTATCTCCCTCTCTGTCTTCCCCTCCTGTCTCCATTTCTCTCTGTCCTATCCAACAACGACGACATCAATAACAACAACAATATTAAATACAACAATAAAACAACAAGGGCAACAAAAGGGAAAATAAATAAATAAATATTTTAAAAAATAGAAATTAGTCACTCCAACATATAACTGTGCTGGAGATAAAGCATAAAACAAAAACAAAAAACATAAAAACCCTACCATGTTCCAGGAGGTGGCGCAGTAGGTAAAGCATTGGATACTCAGCCATTGTGAGAAAATGAAATTCTCCAAATTTAGACTCATCCATTGAAGTAGAGAAAATGTCTGAGAAACTAGATAAGATGAAATTACACTAATGCACTAGTTGTGCCAGCTCTGCACCTGGTGGATACAAATGTTTACCTTGAAACTGCATACCCTCCTCAGCTATATGTTAACTTGTCCATTTGACTTCTGCAAACACTGCTTGCTTTCTCCCTAGAAGAATGGAATGTTCTCCTTGAGACTTTTACCCCAAAGATAAATTAGCAAGGGCATGCAGACTCCCCACCCCCAATCATGCAGACACCCCCTTTACTTTTCCCTTTAAAGAAGGGTGAATTTCAAGCCTGGTTATCTCAGAGCGATGGGACCAGATTTGGTACTGGCCTGGGATCACTCAGCTGAGGTTTGTCTTTGTCTTTTGGTGTTGTCTCATTGTAAGTATGTGCACTGGCCTTATTTTCACTCTTTCAAACTTAAATCCTTATATTTCACTTATATACTGGAGTCATGTCAGTTTGTGTGGGTTCAGATCAGAAGTGCTCTTACCCCATGAGGTTCTGAATTCAATCCTTGGTACACATGTATCAGAGTAATGATTGTTTTTTTTCCTCTCTTTCCTCCTATCTTTTTCATGAATAAATAATTATTTTAAAAAGCACCAACTGCATTTTTCTTTTGGAGAAAAACCACACAGCAGATACAGGAAGTAAAAGATAAAGCAGAATGTGAAGTGTACCACTGAGTGCCTTTAGTACAGGGTTTCCTTTGGGGAGATGACTTATTCTGCAAACAGTGATGTAAAGGTCACACAGCATTGTGGGTTCTGAATCTGTGGGGAGCCACATGTGCCCTCAAGGTTGCTATTGGCATGACCATAGAGTCTTTGTTCACAGACAGCCTTGCTTAAAAGTTAAGTTCCTGCTTCTTTACACCTTAGAATCTTTGTTCACAGACAAGATAAGTTCCTGTCTCCCAATTCCATTTCCCCATGAATCACCCAGGACCTTCCAGATAAAGGCTGATTACCACGACAACACACCACTTCAATCAACAGTCCCCAGCTGCTAACTCCCCCTTGCCCTGGCCTTAAAAACAGCATCTTTGGTGCTAATAAACAGACTTGATCAGAATCTTGACTTGTCTCATTTCTCTCGCGTGCCTTGTCCCCTTCCCTCTCCCTCCTTTCCTTGTCCTCACTCCCTCTCCTAGGTTAACCCTCGTTGAAGGTCCCGCGGGACGGGACATGAATCCTCATGGAGAGGACTACGTAAAGTTTCAAAATGCTTAGTTTATATATCTACATCAAAGTGTAAGCCAGAGGGCAACATATGTTTATAACACTATGGCGGTTATCCTGGGGGGAAACCTGGATTTGGGGGTGAGAGGGACAGAACTATTGCAGTGGGCATGGAGCTAAGCTATATATATATATATCCCTGTAAATTTATGATCTTATAAACCATTACTGAAATACAAATGAGGAATAAAATAAAATATAGACAACAAAACCAATCATAATGGTCAGCAAACTTAATAAATACTTACCTCATTAAAAAGGATGAAGGGCAGGGGTAGACAGCATAAGTGTTATGCAAAGAGAATCTCCCTATGGAGGCTTCCAAGTCCCAGGTTCAATACCCTGCACCATCCTAAACCAGAGATGAACATTGCAGTGCCTAAGAAAAAAAAAATTCCCAGTTATGTAGTATTGATAACCCAACCCAACATCTTTGGACAACTAGACATGAACAAGAAAATTACACTTGAATGTGTTGAAGTTAAATTGGTAACTGATATAGTTTTATCTGTACTAAATATTCTAAATTTATTTTTATGGGCTATTTCATGTGATGCTCTGCTTTGTGGCCTCCAAAAGTCAACACAAATTGATATGCAGTAAATTTGGGATTCTGAAATATATTTAAGAGTTAATTTGGAAAAAAATTATAAATGTAAATTTAAACATACGGTAACAAAAAAAAAGTCATTAATTATCACTGAACTCAGTGAGTGTATAATGAATCCATTGATACAAGCAGTAATTTTTTGATTTTCCTTTCTTTTTTTCATTTGATTTGATTAGAGAGAGAAATTGGGAAGGGTGGGATAGGTAGGGAGACTGCTTCACCACTAGTGGAGCTTCCCCTGCAGCTGGGAACTACAGTTTTAACACAGGGCCTTGCTCAGCTAGCCTTGTGAACTCAACTAGGTGTGCTAATGTCTGGACCTCAAACAGAATCTAGCATATCTCATTACTTGGAATAGGTTCAAAGATGTCCCTGAACTGACTTGATCACAGTCTCTGATGTTGTGCCCTCCATTTAGGGGGCACAGCAACAATGAACATTATGCTCTGACCTTTCTTTGCCATTGTAGAGATCAACATGAACAGCCATTTGATCCCAAATGTGACATTGGCTTTCAATATCCATAATTTCATTATTAGATATCATAATCTTTTAGAGAACATCTTACTTTGGGTCAAAAGGATAAGAGGTGGGAGTCGGGCGGTAGCACAGCGGGTTAAGCACGCGGGTTAAGTGCATGCAGGTGGCGCAAAGCACAAGGACCAGCATAAGGATCCTGGTTCAAGCCCCCGGCTCCCCACCTGCAGGGGAGTCACTTCACAGGCGGTGAAGCAGGTCTGCAGGTGTCTGTCTTTCTCTCCCCCTCTCTGTCTTCCCCTCCTCTCTCCATTTCTCTCTGTCCTATCCAACAACAACACCAATAACAACAACAATAATAACTACAACGATAAAACAAGGGCAACAAAAGGGAAAATAAATAAATAAATAAAATTTTAAAAAATATAAAAATAAAATAAAAAAGGATAAGAGGTGTGTGTGTGTGTGTGTGTGTGTGTGTGTGTGTGTCAGACTTTTCTAACTGTAACAGCCACAAACACATAAAATTTGCTGCCATGTTTCAGGAATTATTCCAGAATGTTTAGCTGAGATAGGACCACTTATGAAACTACAAAATCCCACAGGTAAAAGAAATTTACTTCTAGAGAAAGAAACTGAATGATCACTGATTCTGAGCCTTTGTGCTAAAATCAGGTATAGAAAGCTGAATATTCCTCAAAGAGTTTTGCTTTCATTCTTCTTCTTCTAGCGTTTGCCCTTCTTCCGTAGCCAGTCAACAGCATCAGGTTGAGCCTGATGTCAAGTTTCGAGACCTCCTTTGAATCTGGAGAGGTGGCAGTTGTTGACTATGTGGGTCATAGTCTGTCTGGAGCCGCAGGGGCAGTTCGGGTCGTCTCTGGCTCCCCAGCGATGGAACATAGCGGCGCACCGGCCATGGCCTGTTCGATAGCGCTTTCATTCTGATCAGAGACAACTGATGAATCTGAATGAGAGAGGCTTCTCAAGAATTGTCAAAAGACCCTTCAACTGTTACATTTCTTTTTAAATCTATTTATTAATTTTATGGGAGGGGTGAATAGAATGCTGTTCAACTCTGACATAGGCAGTCCCAAGGATCAAACTTCGTACTTAAGAATGTTAACAGGGAAACCTACCACTGAGATATCTGAAGGTGTTTCTCTTTCCCTTCCTCTCTATCTCTTTCCCTCTGAATTTCCCTGTGTTTCTAATAAATAAATAAATAATACATTAAAAAGAAATGTGCTCTCATAATGGTTATTCAAAAAAAAAAAAAAAGACTCTCATGCCTAAGGCTCCAAGGCCCCAGGGAATACCACACACCACTATCAGCTAGTGCCAGTTTCCCTCTTTTTTAAAATCTATTTTATTTAATAAGACAAAGACAAATTGAGAGGGAAGGAGAAGATAGAGAAGGGGAGATAAATATTTCTCATATGCTTCCTCACTCATTAGATCATCTAGTTCAGAAGGATTACTTGCTATCTGCTATCTAGAAAGAGTCATTTTTTTAACATTTTATTATTAAACTGGCCTTGTTTTCCAGCAAGACTATTGCTTCAGTATATAAAAACAGTATCATCAAACACAGTATATTGCAAAAATTAAGACAGTATTGTTGGTCTGGCAACTACCTCTTATCCACAGTTATTGCCAAAGTTCTATCACTAAGCACTGTGACCAGGGATGAATGTAAGCTGATTACATTATATGTGACTTAAGATATTAATGTTATCAGGTGGGGGAAATAGCATAATGGTTATGCAAACAGACTCTCATGCATGAAGCTCCAAAGTCCTAGGTTCAATCCCCCACACCACCATAAGCCAGAGCTAAGCAGTGCTCTGTTGTTTATGTGTCTCTCTGTCTGCATCTCTCTCAAAAATAAAATATTAAAAAAAAACTACTGGCCACACGTGGTCACAGATAACAAAAAAAGATATTAATGCTATCTTTGAATTATATAACTTTAAGCTAGACATTCTCACAAAATTAGATGTTAGAACTGAAGAGTGGCCTAGAAATAATAGGATGTTATAAAAAAAAAAAAAGTCATGCTGATATGCAGTAGTTAGTAAGTTAAGGGGTAGTTTCACCCAGAAGTATTATTGTAAATAATTTCTCCTTCCATTACTATTGCTAGAAGTTGCTACCTAAATTCTTATCTCCATGAGTAATTTAAAGCAACTGTGCTAGATTAAGTTGTTCCATAAAAGTTTAGAATTTCCATTCTTAGACCTTAATAGAATTCATGTATTAATACTATTATTTTGAATTATTATTATTTTACCAAAGCACTACTCAGCCCTGGTTTAATGTAGTGCTGGGTAATTGAACTGGGACTTTGGAGCTTCAATCATGAGAGACTATTTGCATAACCATTATGCTATCTACCCCCATAATTTTATGTATTTTTCATATGCTTCCTTACTAATTAACTCAAGATTTATTGATGAGTCCTGGATTTTCTCCAAGAACATCATTAATTCCAGTTACTTTTTCCTGACAGAGTTGTGTGTTGGAGGGCAATTTAAGGAAAACAGCTCCCCTCCCTCTGCACCCTGAAGGAAGCCAGGAGAAAGGACCTACTCAGGGCCCAGAAGCACCAGCACTGCCTCTCTACCCAATTACAAAAAGTCATAAAATGCAGATGTGAGCCCCTGAAGACTAGGGCTGAAGCACATCCCCTGAGCGTCCTGTCCTTCCTTTAAAGGGATTATGGAGCTTGGAAGACCAGGAGTGTTTGGATTTCCTTTCTCTGTCTTGAGGGTATTTATGCTACATGACTTGTATTTTGTTCTCATTTTTGTGTCCTTCCTTGCTCCCAATAAATTCTCATCTCCCTGAAACATAACTGGCTCTCTTGCAATTTTTTTTCCAAGTCAGATTCAGCCTAGAACTCCCCAGGAAGGGAATGGGAATGGCCTCAGTTAGCTGCTCCCTCCTCCGCAACAGTGAATCTAGTTCAGTAGCAGCTTGTACACTTTTGAAAGCACCAAACCATCTGTTTGTTCCATTCAGTCGCAACATTAGGTAGACTACACTAAACGACATTTACCAAAGCTTCCTGTGAGACCCTGATGATACCCATAGTGCCAATACCATTTTCTATTGCTATCCATGCTTGTTTGTTAGTGAACTTACCTACAGAGAGCAGAGCAGAGCAGGGCTCAGGGCCAGCAGGCAGCCTCCAGGTCAAAGGAGCCCACTGCTCTCCAGGAGCCAGGCTGTGAGCAGGCTGCAGGGTGCAGTTTGCATGCTGGGCACAGCAGCAGCACCAAGTCCCCAGGGTGCGTGGTCACAGAGCTGCGCCTCATATGGCCAAGCAGCACGGAAGAGAGCGAGCAGGAGAAAGCTAACTGGGTGAGGAAGCTGATGGAACTGTAGGTTTTTAACAGTTGAAGCTTCTAGATTACTCAAGAGAAAGCTTTGCCAGCCATTTCTGGCTTTAATGCTTCTCCAAGCACAGCCCCTATAGAAGTTGATAGGACAGCATTGCTGTCACTTAGAAATCTGGTTTTGATTGGGTGTGAACGTTATCCAATCAGAAGAGTAGTTGTGTGTGGCAAGGGCTTCATCCAATTAAACTCTGAGACAGTGGACATGGACCAATGTGGGCTGCTGGTGGGCGGTGCTCCAAAGTGAAAACCGACACTGCAGGAAGTAAGAGACACTAGCAATGGATCCTGTGTTTCTGGGACACCACTTTTCGCTACTATTCTCTCAGTGCTGCTCTCATCTCCTGCTGATTTGGACATTGGAGAGGAGACTTCAGTAAGTTCAAACTGGACGGGATATTGTGAGTGTGGCTCATTGAGGCTGCGATTGGGAGGGTTTGCTTGAGACTTGCTAGAATATCCCGGGATGGGAGTCGGGAAGTAGTGCTGCGGTTAAGCACATGTGGCGCGATGCAAGGCCCTGCAGAAGCCCCCGGGTTGGAGCCCCGGCTCCCCACCTGCAGGGGAGTCGCTTCACAGGCGGTGAAGCAGGTCTGCAGGTGTCTGTCTTTCTCTCCCCCTCTCTGTCTCCCCCTCCTCTCTCCATTTCTCTCTGTCCTATCCAACAACGACGGCATCTATAATAACTACAACAATATAACAAGGGCAACAAAAGGGAATAAATAAATAAATAAATAAATAAAAAATAAAAATAAAAATAAAAAAGAAGAAAAGAATATTTCTGAATGGAGCCGTGTGTCTGGGCCTTTCCCTGGTCAATCCACCATCCCCACCTTACACCGGGCCTGGATTTCTCTTGTGCTGTCCTATTCGTGTGTGCTCTGTGGAAGAGGGGGTGCCTCACTATTCTTTTTATTTTATTTTATTATTTTTATTTTTTTTAACCAGAGCACTGTTCAAATCTGGCTTCTGGTGGTGCGGGGGATTGAACCTGGGACTTTGAAGCCTCAGGCATGAGAGTCTGTTTGCATAACCATTATGCTATCTACCCTCCGCCCTCTTTTTTTTTTTTTCCTCCCAATCATGGGTGCAGTTTCTGGATTAGTCCCATTCTCTTCTTTTTTTTCTTTTTTCTTTTTTTTAACCAGAGCACTCCTCAGCCCTGGCTTATGGCAGTGTGGGGAATTGAACCTGGGACTTGAGAGTCTCAGGCATGAAAGTTTCTTTGCATAACCATTATGCTATACCCCCACCACCCCCATTCTCTTCTGAGGGAGCGAGGAAGGACCTGCTGACCACAGGCAAGATGTTCAGGTTGGGGAGTCAGCATGTTTGTCAGCACCTGTCAGCCACCAGCTGGATCCAGGGCCCCTGTGATTGCTTTGCCTTCTTTGGGACCTGGGGTTTCAGTAGATAGAAACTAAAGACTTCTTTAATCTTTCTCATTTTCATTTTTTTATTAGTGACTTTAAACTTCTGTTCTCTGTTATATTATCCCTGGAGCTGTTACAGTTTTTTTTTTTAAATTTGTTTATTGAGAAGTTAATGGTTTAGAGTCAACAGTAAAATAAAATACAATAGTTTGTACATGTGTAACATTTGTTAGTTTTCCTAGTGGGGTTTTAATTGCTGTGTGGAAAACTGAGAAATGTTACCCATGTGCATCTTGTTTTTATTGAGTTTATTCTAGTCTTAGCAGAGAATCTAGCAGAAGTGTCCCAGGATTGGACTGTCTTCTAATAAGCTTGTTGGAGAAACATAAGCAGTCCCCTACTTTAAAGTGAGAGGCATGAAGAGAGGCATAAAAAATGTTGACGCAGTTACAGTGACTCGAATGTAGTGTGCAGAAACTGAGAATGTGCAGTCCTGTCCACTGCCTGTTTCTAACTGGGAATCAGAATTTGTTATCTTTTATGCTACTTATAATTTTTCTCATAACACTGTTCAGTTCCTACTTCTGGTAATCTAGAGATTAAACCAGACTTGGGAGTCTCAGACATGGAAGGGATTTGCCTACCCACTGTGCTAGTTAGCTCAGCTATTTGTAGTCATATATATTTTTAATATTATTATTATTTACTTATTTATACCCTTTTGTTGCCCTTGTTTTATTGTTGTAGTTATTATTGTTGTTGTTATTGATGTCGTCATTATTAGGTAGGACAGAAAGGAATGGAGAGAAAAGGGGAAGACAGAGAGGGGGAGAGAAAGACAGACACCTGCAGACCTGCTTCACCGCCTGTGAAGCGACTCCCCTGCAGGCGGGGAGCCGGGGGCTCAAACCAGGGTCCTTCCACAGTGTAGGGAAATTGTGAGGATGTGGTTGAGCTTCGAAGGGTTTGATCTGAGGGCCACGTCCTTCCTGTCAGTATCTTTTTCTCTGCTGACTCCCCAAGGTTTGCCTTGTCCCATCAGACATCCTGCCTCACAAAGCACTCTGCATTCCTGATACTATGGCCTGCTCCTTTTTATCTACATAAACATTGTGTTGCCTGAAAGATCCCCACCTATTCCGTTCCTTGGACCCTCCCTGCCTGCAGGTTATTATTAATCACTCGTAGCCGACTGGGCTTCAGCGAATGACCTCTCCCTATTATACGATCCCAAACAGCCAGCCTCTTTTCACAGTGCTAGATGGAATAAAGACTCATCACCTGACCTGTGCTGGATTAGCACAGTCAACGGCCAAGCCTTTCCCGCTACGAGACAAGTTCTCAAGATCTTCCCGCACAGTCATCACCGCCCAGCTATCATCCACATTGGTCTCCAGCTCCCACTGATTCTGTGCTCGGAGAAACTAAGATGGAACTTTCGGAAAGCAAACTGGCATCTGTTCAGTGATCTTACCAACAAATCTATTCCTGCAATTCCAATTAACTCTATCCCCTCTGAAGATTCCTACAGGCGCTTCCGCCAAGCCATCTACAAAGCAGCTTCCCAAGCTATTCCTCATGGGAGACGTGCTAACTATACGCCTTGTCTTGATGCTGAATGCGAGCAACTACTAAAGCAGTATGATGAGTCGGGCGACCCAGATGTGGCTGACCATCTCATTGCCTCCCTGGATGCAGCACGCCAAGCCCACTGGCAACAACTCACGGAAAGTCTGAACTTCACCCACTCAAGTAGGAAGGCCTGGAAGCTTCTTCATAGTCTGGGTGCCGGTAGCCAACCCTCTCCCGTCTCCCATCCTCCTGTATCTCAAAATTCAGTGGCCAGTCACCTAACTCAAGTTGGATGTGCTAAGATTGACCCAGTCTGGAAAAGAGAAATTTCGCATGAGTGGTCATCCCACTTCCGTTTATCTTGTCCATCTCCAAAACTCTCTCCCTTTACACTGTCTGAACTGGAAGATGCTTTGAAGAGGGTTAAACCGGGAACGGCTGCTGCCTATGATAACATCACCCCAGAACTCATTCTTAACTTGGGCCCCACGGCAAAGAAGTGGCTCACTACATTCCTGTCCCACATCTTGGAATCCGAATCTATGCCCAAAATTTGGCGTCGTGCAAAGATAATAGCAGTTTTGAAACCAAAGAAAGACCCAACACTGGCCGCCAGCTATAGACCAATTTCTCTCCTCTCCGTGTGTAACAAACTCCTTGAGAGGCTGCTTCTGTCACGTTTTTCTCCTCTTACAGAGAAATTCCTATCACCCGCCCAAGCTGGTTTCCGCCCAGGAAGATCTACCTGCGAACAAGTCCTGGCCCTCTCAACTTAAATTGAAAATGGATTCCAGAAGAATTTAAAGACGGGTGCTATCTTTGTTGATCTCACAGCAGCCTATGACACGGTCTGGCACCGAGGTCTCCGAGTCAAGATCTCAAGATGCCTGTCTCCATGGGTGGCCAACACTGTATTGTTTCTTCTCCAAAACAGAAGATTCCGGGTGCATCTGGGTGACAAGTCTAGCAGATGGAGACTTGTCTCCAGTGGCCTCCCCCAGGGCTCTGTTCTGGCTCCTACGCTATTTAATATTTACATCAATGACCTTCCAGAAACTTCTTCAAGGAAGTTCATCTACGCCGATGACATCTGCTGTGCAACTCAGACATCCAAGTTCGACATCCTCGAGGAAACACTCACGAAAGACATGTCTCTGATATCTGATTACTGTAAAAAATGGCGACTAATCCCTAGCACTGCAAAAACGGTATCATCTGTTTTCCGTCTACACCATGCCTTGGCCTCGCATGAGCTTAATGTGCAGCTTGACGATACGAGAATCCGGCATGAAGCCCAGCCAGTCTATCTTGGTGTTACTCTCGATCGCACTCTGTCATTTCACAAACATCTCATAAAAACTGCAGCAAAGGTGGGCGCGAGGAATAACATCATTGCAAGACTGGTCAGCTCCTCATGGGGCGCGAGTGCTTCCACACTAGGATCATCATCTCTGGCATTATGCTATTCCACTGCAGAATACTGTGCCCCAGGATGGTTCCGTAGCCCCCATGTCTACTTGGTCGATTCCAAATTATATTCCTCCATGAGGATCATTTCTGGAACCATCCGTTCCACCCCGGTTCCATGGCTGCCAGTTCTTAGCAACATCGCCCCGCCAGATATTCGTCGGGATGCGGCATCATCTAAGTTCATTTCCCACGTCTACGCTCGACCGGACCTGCCAATATACGCGGATATCTTCGCCCACCCTGTCCAACGCTTGACGTCTCATCACCCAATCTGGTCCCCTACACCTACACTGAAATTCTCTGTTCCAGTCTCTTGGAAACAGAGTTGGCAGTCAGCTGAGGTCAAGAACAAACACCTCATCACAGACCCCTGCAAGCGTCAACCCGGCTTTGACCTAGCACGTTATGATCGGGCCCTCCTCAATCGCTATGGAACAGGCCATGGCCGGTGCGCCGCTATGTTCCATCGCTGGGGAGCCAGAGACGACCCGAACTGCCCCTGCAGCTACAGACAGACTATGACCCACATAGTCAACGACTGCCACCTCTCCAGATTCAAAGGAGGTCTCGAAACTTGACATCAGGCTCAACCTGATGCTGCTGACTGGCTACGGAAGAAGGGCAAACGCTAGAAGAAGAAGTGATTTAATATTAATTTATAAGATTATAAAATAATAGGGATATATTTCCATATAGTTCTCACTGCCAGAATTGTGTCCCATCCTCTCCACTGGAAACTGCAGTCGTTCTCCTAAGTTCACTGATATGGGCTGGTTCTGTAACTATCTGTCTATCTCTATATTTTTTCCTTCCCCATTTTTTCAGTGGTACATCCTTCACTTCTTTTCTAGTTCACTAGTGTTGTATACTTTTTATTATCACAGCATTACCGACATTATCATAAACAATGCAACCCTCTATCCTCTGAATTTCTAATATACTATTTTAATATGTAATCATCTTATGGTAGCATGATCTTTTTAAATATATATCTATAAATATCTGAGGGCCTTTGATTCTCTTTTCTCTTTTAAATAAGTATTTATTTAAAGGGAGGGAGTAGATGATAGCATAATGTTTATGCAAAGTGACTCTCATGCCTGAGGCTCCAAAGGTTCAGGTTCAATTCTCCTTACCACAAGAAGCCACATCTGAACTGTGCTCAGTAAGATAAGTAAATATATATGAAGGGTGCAGACTGCAGTGACTCTATGACAGGCTCCAAAACTGCAGAAATGAGATAGGCCCCAGTTTCAGAAGAACAGGTCCTGGAATTCAGGACCATTACTGGAAATTTAACCCATGGCCCTGCGTCAACAGGAACAAAGATAAGCTGAGCATTAAGAAAGCCATCTCCAGAGAGATAGAGCCAAGGCATCTCTGGAGAGATAGGGACCATTAAGCATTTCCCCACATTTCCCCGGATGTGTAAAGATAACCACAAGGCTAAGCTTGTCGTGTATGCTATGTAACCCATACCCTATATATCTCCTCCTGTGTTGTGGTTCGTGGTCGAGCTGTGAGGTCAGAACAGCTGTGAGGTCTCAGCCCTAGCCCCATCCATGCCTGGGCTAGTAATAAAAGCTTTTTGTCTTTACATCACTCTGCTCTCTCTTGGTGAATTTCTTGGACTACTGAACCTAACATATATACATATATACACAAATATTTATATATGTAATATATAATTTTACTTGATAGAACAGATAGAAATTTATAGGGAAATTTATGGGGAGAAAAGAGAGAAACTTGTGGCATTTTGTCATTGCATGTGTGGCTTCACCCTTACAGGATGAGAGACTTGAACACAAATCATTGCACATGGTAATGTGTGCACTCAATGTGGTGTGCCACCACCAGGCACATTATTGATTTTCCTTTAAAAAAAATTTTTTTTTTTTTATAAAAAGGAAACATTGACTAAATCATAGGATAAGAGGGGTACAACTCCACACAATTCCCACTACCTGAACTCTGTATCCCATCCCCTCCCCTGATAGATTTCTTTTTTTTTAATTCCCTTTTGTTGCCCTTGTTTTATTGTTGTAGTTATTGTTGTTGTTGTTGTTGGATAGGACAGAGAGAAATGGAGAGAGGAGGGGAAGATAGAGAGGGGGAGAGAAAGACAGACACCTGCAGACCTGCTTCACCACCTGTGAAGCGACGCCCCTGCAGGTGGGGAGTCGGGGGGTTGGAACCGGGATCCTTATGCCGGTCCTTGCGCTTTGTGCCACATGCGCTTAACCCGCTGCGCTACCGCCCGACTCCCCCTTTTTTTATTTTCTTTATTGGGGAATTAATTTTTCACATTCAACAGTAAATACAGTAGTTCGTACATGCATAACATTCCCCGGTTTCCCATATAACAATAAAACCCCCACTAGGTCCTCTGTCATCCTTCTTGGACCTGTATTCTCCCCACACACCCACCCACCCCAGAGTCTTTTACTTTGGTGCAATACGCAAATTCCATTTCAGGTTCTACTTGTTTTGTTTTGTTTTCTGATCTTGTTTTTCAACTTTTGCCTGAGAGTGAGATTATCCCATATTCATCCTTCTGTTTCTGACTTATTTCACTTAACATGAATTTTTCAAGGTCCATCCAAGATCAGCTGAAAACAGTGAAGTCACCATTTTTTACAGCTGAGTAGTATTCCATTGTATATATACCACAACTTGCTAAACCACTCATCTGTTATTGGACACCTGGGTTGCTTCCAGGTTTTGGCTTTTACAAATTGTGCTGCCAAGAACATATGTGTACACAAGTATTTTTGGATGGATATGTTGAGTTCCTTAGGATAGATTCCCCAGGAGAGGAATTGCAGGATCATAGGTTATGTCCATTTCTAGCCCTGATTATGGTCTCTTAAGTATTATAATATTAACTTGCTTAAACAATCTAAGCCCGGTATCAAAACTAAATCAGAATACATCTTTGAAAAGTAAAGTGTTTAGACTAAACTTTTAATATTTATTTATTTTTTCATTTTTTTACCCTTGTTTTTTTTTTGTTGTTATTGTAGTTATTGTTGTTACTAATGTCATTGTTGTTCGGGCAGAGAGAAATGGAGAGAGGAAGGGGAGACAGAGAAGGAGAGAGAAAGATGGACACCTGCAGACCTGCTTCACCACCAGTGAAGCAACTTCCCTGCAGGTGGGGAGCCAGGGCTCGAACCAGGATCCTCACCCCGGTCCTTTCTCTTTGCGCCATGTGCACTTAACCTGCTGTACTACCTACCCGACTCCCAACTAAACTTTCATATCTAATACCAAATCATTTAAGGACATCACATTGTTTTATTAATGAATTAGTTTATTTATAGCTCCCAGGTTATCACGGGCTTGATGCCAGCACTACAAATCCACTTCTCCTGGAGGCCATATTGTTACCCTTCTTGTTGTTATTGCTGTTGTTGGACAGAACAAAGAAATCGAAATAGGAGGGGGAGATACAAAGAGGGAGAAAAAGATAGACATCTGTAAGTCTGCTTCAGTGCTTATGAAGTCCCTGCAGGTGGAGGGCAGGGGATTGAACCGGGATTCTTAAGCCAGTTCTTGCACTTTGCACTATGTGCATTTAAAAAGACATGACAGCCTTTGTGACCTCTGCCCATCTCTTAGTTCTTGTACGCATAACTGTGAAACATTTTTTCTCAAATTTTCTTTATGTATAAAAGGAAAATATTTATTTATTTTCCCTTTTGTTTCCCTTGTTGTTTTTTATTGTTGTTATAGTTACTGTTTTTCTTACTGATGTCATCATTGTTAGATAGGACAGAGAAATGGAGAGAGGAAGGTAAGACAGAGGGGGAGAGAAAGACACCTGCAGACCTGCTTCACTGCCTGTGAAGCTACTCCACTGCAGGTGGGGAGCCAGGGTCTTAAATCGGGATCCTTACAGTCCTTGCGCTTCGCACCATGTGTGCTTAACCCACTGTGCTACTGCCAGACTCCCAAAAGGAAAATCTACAGCACATCAGAGCCCAGGAGCTTTTGGGATTAACTAACTCTGGGACTGTTGTGCCAGATATAAAAACTGTTTTCCAGTAATCCCTAGGTGTCCTGGTTTTGTTTGCCAATTTCCAATTTTATATTCCCTGTAGGTGTAATGCTTGCTGTCAAGCCAAGAGGCCTGGCTTGTGGAGGCAAATCACAGTCTAAAGATACTGCTTCGTTTAATTTTCTGGCCTGAAAAGAAATTGAGAGAAAGAGGGAGAGATGACACTTTCTCAGGTAAATGACATATGCCAGATCTGATTCTTTTTCCTCCTGAGTAAGTTGTATTTTAATTTACACATGCATTTTATGTTATGAATGTTCATTTCACTGCTTCTGATTTGCCTAAATATTTCTGTTAAAAACTTATTTTGTCACCAGTCTTTGCTGCCATGATATATAGATACAGATATTAAGTAGATATGATAAAAAGAGGAGGGAGGGAAAGTGAAGAAGAAACACCACAGTACTGTTCCTCCATTAAACCTGGAATGTGTGCTTTCTACTTTGTGTGCCACCAAGAAGATCCTGTTAAAGATTTTTTTGAGTTTCTTTTTTTTTAAATTTATTTCTTTATTGGGGAATTAATGTTTTACATTCAACAGTAAATACAATAGTTTGTACATGCATAACATTCCCCAGTTTCCCATTTAACAATACAACCCCCACTATGTCATTTATCATCCTTTTTTGAGTTTCTTAAAGCCCAGATACCGAGTTTAAATCCCTCACACCACACAGAGACGTGAAAAGGGGAACTTCATTAGTGGTACTCTGGTTTCTCTCCTGCTTCTTTCTCTCATGCGCTGTAGGAAATAATTAAAATTATCCCACTAAGAGAAATGAAGTTCATCAGAACATACCTTCTTATACCCAAAGGCTTTTATTCCTTTCTACCCAAACGCTCTGTATGCTATGAAAATTCTCCCAGTTAGGCATATAAATTACCATGGGAAAGAACACAGTTTCAAGTTTTGCTCTCCACCTGGATGGGGGTTTGCTTAACAAGCAGCCAGGTAGGTCTTCAGTTGTCTTTCTTTCTTTCTCTCTCTCTATGTGTCCCATTCTCTCTCAATTTACCTCAGTCCTATTCAATTACAAATAGACAAACAGGACAAAAGAAAGAAAATCTCTGCCTAGAGCCATAGATTTCTAGTGCTGGCACCAATTCCCAGTAATATCTAATCAATGGAAAATTCTTTCTTCTCACAGTTTGAATTAAAGCTATTATTTCAATATATCTATTGAGAAAGGTGTCTGTTCTGCTACGTCAGATTGTTCACATAATTGACTACCCTGACCCAAGAAATCAGTGCAGTGTGGCCCCATTATTCATGGGTTTGAAAAATTTAAAGGGATATGCAAAACATGTTCGAAAGACTTGTTCCATTCTATTCCTTCATTTCTTTTATCAACATTTTTCTTTTCCTAAGGTACTGCCTTGAAAAAAAGTAATTTTGGGGAGTCAGGTGGTAGCCCAGTAGGTTAAGCGCACGTGGTGCCAAGCGCAAAGACTGGCTTAAGGACCCTGGTTCGAGCCCCCGGCTCCCCACCTGCAGGGGAGTCGCTTCGCAGGCGGTGAAGTAGGTCCGCAGGTGTCTGTCTTTCTCTCTCCCTCTCTGTCTTCCCCTCTTCTCTACATTTCTCTCTGTCCTATCCAACAACGATGACATCAATAACAACAATAAAAAACAACAAGAGCAACGAAAAGGAATAAATAAATAAATATTTTTTTAAAAAAGAAAAAAAGTAATTTTACCTTTCCTGGGCTACTTGTTTATCAGAGATAGCACAGCTCTTGAGCTCCCCTCTTGCTATGGTGCCATATGCTCCCAGGTCTGGAACTTGGGTCTCATCTATGTCAAGGCACACTCTCAAACTGGTGAAATCT
The DNA here is from genome assembly GCF_950295315.1 of Erinaceus europaeus. NCBI lineage: Eukaryota > Metazoa > Chordata > Mammalia > Eulipotyphla > Erinaceidae > Erinaceus > Erinaceus europaeus. Next base: position 7,970,490 of record NC_080184.1, on the reverse strand, counting down.
CTCTTTGGCCCTCTTCTTTTAATTTTTTCATTTTTATTAGTGATTTAATACTAAAATATTAAATATTAAAATATTAAAATTATAAAGTATCCAGGGCATAAAATCCACAGTGTTCTCACCACCAGAGTTTTGTGTCCCCATTTCCTGCAGTGGTAGGTAACTGCAGTGATTCTACTACATATAGGTTGAATGTGATTTCTACAAATATATAATTTTGACGATGGCCCTTCTCTTCCTAAGTATCACCTATACCAATAACTACTTCTGAGTGTCATTGCTTTTTTCCTCTGTTCTCTCATTGTCCTGATAGAATTTTGACCCAGAGCCATCTAGTCATATTTCCCTAACATTTCTCCCCCTCTGGGTGTGTGGACAAAAACTGTATGTGGTGCAGAAGGTGGGAGTTCTGACTTTTGCAATTACTTCTCTGCTGGACATGGACATTGGCAATTTTGATCTATACCCCCAGCCTGTTTGTATCTTTCCTTACAATGGTCGGGCTCAGGAGAGTTCTAGTTATAGGGGCACATTTATGAAGTTATCTGTCCAGAGTATTCAAGATGGAATCATATCATCTGCAACCTGGTGACTTAACGGCAGTAAAACATAAATCAGAACAAAATGTTTAATAAATAGGAACCAGAAAATAAGATTAGAGCAGATTAGAATAGGAATTTTAAAGTATAATAAAGCTATGTAGTCTTCTTTAAATATGTTTCTAGGGGCCCATGGTCTGAGTGATTTTTACTGAAGCTTGATAGTAACATGAAGATGGACTAAAAATATTGTTTGGGAAGATAGCATCAGAATTGAGAATAGAACTAGAGAACTAGATTAAGGCAGACAGTACTTGGTACTGTCAACTTGGTAACATCAAACTTGGTAGTAGCGACCAGTAATGATGGAGAGATATTAGAGGTCTTGGCCCATCATTTCTATGGGGAAATCCAAGAATTGCCTGACTAATGATGCTCAACTTTTACCTAATTTTAAGGAGCAAGCATGTTTTATTTCTCTCTCAACAAATAGATACTGTTATTTTTGGATCCAATTCTAGACAGTAAGTATGTGCACTTACTTGGAAGTTGTTCTATGGTGTCAGTCATGTGTCTTCTTTTTTTTAATATATAAAATGGAAACATTGACAAGACTATAGGATAAGAGGGGTACATTTCCACACAATTCCTACACCCACAACTCCATACTCAATCCCCTCCCTTGAGAGCTTCCCTAAGTTTTATCCCTCTGGGGTACAGAAGGTGGAAAGTCTAACTTCTGTAATTGCCTCCCCGCTGAACATGGGTATCTTCCATTTTTTTAAGCCACAAACTGACCTCCAATTTAAGTCATTTTTTACAATGTTTTCCTCTTTTTAAAATACTTATATTTATTTATCTATTTATGGTATAGAGACAGCCAGAAATAGAAAGGGAAATAGTAAGAGAGACAGACACCTGCATCCCTTCTTCAAGTGAGGACCAGGGGCTTGAACCTGGGACCTTGTGCACTGTAATGTGTTAAGAATTTAGGATTAGTGATTTTTTGTTTGTTTGTTTTAAAGATTTTATTTATTGATTCATGAGAAATGAGAGAGAACCAGAAATCATTCTGGGTACACGTGCTGCCAGGGATTGAACTTAGGACCTCATGCTTGAGAATCCAATGCATTATCCACTGCATCACCTCTCGGACCATGTGGATTAATGTTTTTTAAATATTCATTTATTCCCTTTTGTTGCCCTTGTTGTTTTATTGTTGTAGTTATTGTTGTTGATGCTATTGTTGTTGGATAGGACAGAGAGAAATGAAGAGTGGTGGGGAAGACAGAGAGGGAGACAAAGATAGACACCTGATACCTGATTCACCACTTGTAAAGCAACTTCCCTGCAGGTGGGGAGCCAAGGGCTCGAACTACGATCTTTACACCAGTCCGTGCACTTTGTGCCATCTGTGCTTAATCCACTTTGCTACCACCCACCTCCCAATGTGTGCCATTTATCCAGGTAAAACACTACCTGGTACCTCTCTCTCTCTTTTTTTTTAATTAAAGATTTATTTATTTTATTTAAGAAAGTGAGACCAGAACTCCCCTCATCTCTAGAATTAAAGGATGTTTGGAATTTAACTTATAACCATTGGGGCTTTAAGCCTGAAAGTCTGATGTTCGTGCTCACTGTCCCCAGTCATTCTCATTTAAACAAAATAAAGGTTAATTTCATTTACTACATGTGAATAACAATTCACATGACACGGACATAGGGTGAGAGAAAGAAAGACTGAGATAGAACCCATAGCCCCATTTTGGCCCATGTTGGGCCTAGAGAAGGAAGGAAAAAGTATCTTAGGCACGCAAATCCAGTGATCTAAAAATTGAGTAGTTTCAGATTTACTCATTTGAAAAACTTGTTTATCCTATTACTCCTAGAAATAAGAGGATTAGGAATTAGCTTAATCCACAGAACATATTTTACAATGAATGAAGACCTGATATAAAGTTTCCCAGCCATCACTTGATTGTGCATATGCAAATAATTTCACAGGTGGATGAGTGATACTATAATACCTCTCCTACTTGCTCTGTCTCCATATTCCTCCCTGCCACTCTCTCCCTCCATTTGGAAATAATGATATGGTTTGTCAGCACCCTCATGTGTCATTATGCTTTAGCAATTTTTACTCATACCTCACTCTCATCCATGTAGGATGTAAATGACTGCATTGAAGAAGAAAATAGGTTTGGGAAGACAATATAAAAATTATTGCTCAAAAGACTTTAATCCATGAAGTGCTACAGCCCAAAAGCCAGTCTCCAGGAATAATATAAACCAGAGCTTAGTAGTATTCTGTCTTTCCCATAACACCTCTTTATTAATACATAAATAGTATAATGTTAAAATGCCATGTGCATGGTCCTCAATTAAGTCAGACCTCTACTGCATTGGAGTTTAAGTGAAGGGGTCTCTTTCTTTTTTCTCTTTTTCTTCCTCAAATTATAGCATGGAGCTCTAAAGCCTCAGTGATGAAAACATAAAAATGTAAAGAAATTAAGTTGTTCACTGAATGCTCTCCCAAACCTGACTCAGTTATCCTTGGACCTGTTTCTTCACCCTTCCAAGTGCACTTCATAACATCACTGTCATATGAGATTCCAGGGACTGGGGTCAGGACCTGATGATACCACAAAGCTTTAATCACTGTACCAATTACTGTATCACATTCTAGACCATGGGAGTGGAGTCTTTGTTATGTTTGGTGATGAGACAATCTCTGACTTCATAAAGTAGATCATGGATGTCTAATATGCTGTCAGTATGAAGTGTTTTCTCATATAAATAAATACACTGTATGTTTTAGTGCTCAGTGACCTATGAAGATGTAACAGTGATATTCACTCAAGAGGAGTGGGCACTACTAAATTCTTCAGAGAAGAAACTCTACAGAAACGTGATGTGGGAAAACTTTAGAAACATTCTGTCTATAGGTAATTATGATATTCATTCATTTCTCAATGAAAAGACATACTTTTCCCACCATTACTCAACAATGTATGTGGACACATTGTTAAGTGAAAAGGGCATGGTTGTGATTGTGACTCATGAGGGATGAAAAATTCATTATATGTGTGTACTTTCTGATATCTTTTGTATTTTTAGGAATGTTCCAAGGGGACCATTCCATCAAAGAGCCGTATAACCACCAAGGAAGTAAAAGGTTTGAATCTCATTCATAATAAAATATACTTGTATTACCCAGAAAGCTACTGTGAACTTCTCTGTGATTTGTTACCTTCATGATTTCCATATGTGAATGGACTCTTATGGGTTCCTAAGTGTGTGCTCTCTAGTATTTGAGCTATTTCTTGGCTCCTGCTATAATACAATCTTTTTAAAGTAAAGAAAATTTATAATGACTGATATAAATAGATAATTCTTAAACTATTTCATAAAAATGAATGCCATGAATAGCTTATGGAATAGTTGGTAAGTGACTCAAATAATGATGGATCTGATGTTCATGCCTGGGGTTGTCAGTTAAATCACTGGCAGCACAAGTAAGAAAATGGTGTTCTGGATTATCATTTTTCTCCACTTCATGAAAACATTTCTTTCACTGATAAGAAGGAAATGGAAACTTTTAGAAATAAGGCATATGCAAAGCTCAAAGACCAGTGGAAGGATCCCGGTTCGAGCCCCTGGCTCCGCACCTGCAGAGGAGTCGTTTTACAGGTGGTGAAGCAAGACTGCAGGTGTCTATCTTTCTCTCCCCCTCTCTGTCTTCCCCTACTATCTCCATTTCTCTCTGTCCTATCCAACAGTGGGAATAAATTAAAAAATAAATAAGGCAGGGGGGAGTCAGGTGGTAGCACATCTGGCTTAGCTCACATGGTGCAAAGTGCAAGGACCACCATGAATGTCATGGTTTGAGCCCCAGACTCCCCACCTGTAGGGGATTTGCTTCACAGGTGGTGAAGCAGATTTGCAGGTGTCTGTCTTTCATTTCCTCTCTGTCTTCCCCTCCTCTCTCCATTTCTCTCTGTCCTATGAAACAATGATGACATGAATAACAAAAATAACTATAACAATAATAAAAACAAGGGCAACAAAAAGGAAAAATAAATATAAAAAAACAATAAATAGATAAGGCAAAGAAACTCAGTGTTTACAAAGTAGTACACTTGGAAACATTAAGCATATCTCCCTTGTATGAATATCTATGTTTATGTTTAGAGAGAGTTTTAATAGAAAAAAATAGTTATTTCATAAAAAAATTTCAACATAGGGAGTCGGACAGTAGAGCAGTGTGTTAAGCTCATGAGGCACAAAAAAAAAGAGTGCAGTCAATGTGGTAAAAAGATTCAGTTCTTGTGATTCTCTTCACAGATATGAAACAATACACATTGGAGAGAAACCCTGTGAATATAAACAGTGTGGTAAAAGATACAATTGTTCCAGTGCTTTTCATAAACATGAAAGAAGTCACAGTGGAGAGAAGCCCTATGAATGTAAACAGTGTAATAACACATTCAGTAAAAGCAGTGCTCTTCGGAGACATGAAAGAACTCACAGTGGAGAAAAACCCTATGAATGTAAACTATGTAGTAAAACATTCAGTTGTTCCAGTAATCTTCGGACACATAAAAGAACTCACAGTGGAGAGAAACCCTATGAATGTAAACAATGTAGGAAAAAATTCAGTTATTCCAGTCATCTTCGGGTACATGAAAGAACTCACAGTGGAGAAAAACCCTATGAATGTAAACAATGTAGTAAAACATTCATTGAAAGCAGTGGTCTTCGGAGACATGAAAGAACTCACAGTGGAGAAAAACCCTATGAATGTAAACTATGTAGTAAAACATTCAGTCAATCCATTGAACGTCGGACACATGAAAGAACTCACAGTGGAGAGAAACCCTATGAATGTAAACAATGTAGGAAAACATTCAGTACTTCCAGTCATCTTCGGACACATGAAAGAACGCACAGTGGAGAGAAGCCCTATGAATGTAAACAATGTAGTAAAACATTCCGTCAGTCCAGTGCTCTTCGGAGACATGAAAAAACTCACCGGGGAGAGAAGTTCTAGGCATGGAAACATTGCCAACCTGACCACAGTGAACCCTGGGGAGAGAGAAGCAGTTCTGTTTCCCTAGAAGAACAGGGAGTGGTTTTTGCTTGCTTATTTGTTTGTTTTCATCAGAATTCTACTCAGTACTGGTGGTGCTGAGTCTGGGTCCTCAGAGCCTAAAGTATAAGAGTCTTTTTGCAGCTCTTACACCTGACAACAATTAGCGTGGTATTGTCTAGTATCTGTCAGTTGTAGTCCTTCCCACAAAGATACTAAAATATAACAAATGTCTTAAATTCACTAAAATTAAATAATATACTGATGTGATTTGGATTTATGTGACTATATAAACTAATTTTTAAACAATGTTTTAAGTAAAATGTCTATGCCATAGTACTAAATTTAAAAGACAGTATAAAGTTCAACAATATAAAAATGAGTATGAAGCAATTTAATGGATAGATTATTTTAGGCTGGGGAGATAGCCTAATGCTTATGCAAAAAGACTTTCATGCTTGAGGAACCAAGGGTCCCAAGTTCCATCTTCAGCCCCACCATAAGCCAGAGCTCAAAAGTGATCTGATGATAATAAAGAAAATTTTCCATGATGGGATTATCAATGATTCTAGTTCACCTACAGAATGTCTCTATTTTCCAAACTGTTTACAACAAATGTGTTATTTTCTAATCAGGTAACTATATTATGTTCAAAAACAACTAAAAAATTTACACCATTTTATTGGTGAATAGTACAGTTGTTGGCATATAGGTACAGATTCTTATCTCCTAGTAAATATGTGTGTGCATGTCATTCTTATTCCCTCTTCACCATCTGAACACCCAAGATCAATGCTCCTACCTCACTCTAATCCAGAGTGATTTGCTTTGTACAATGCACCCCACCCAGTCCAAGTATGACCTTCTTTGCCTTGCCTTGCCTTGCCTTGCTTCTTTTTTTTAGTATTTATATATTCCCTTTGGTTGCTCTTGTCGTTTTATTGTTGTAGTTATTATTTATGTTGTAGTTGTTGGATAGGACAGAGAGAAATGGAGAGAGGAGAGGAAGACGGGGGGGGGGAGAAAGATAGATGCCTGCAGACCTGCTTCACCGCTTGTGAAGCGACCCTCGGCAGGTGGGGAGCCAGGGGCTCGAACTGGGATCCTAACACCGACCCTCGTGCTTTGCGCCACGTGCGCTTAATCTGCTGTGCTATACCACCTGACTCCCCTTGCCTTGCTTCTTAAGTACCATGTGTAAGTAGGATCACCCAATGTTAATTCTTCTCCTGGATTTTCTCACTTGGCATGGTTCCTTCAAGTTCCATCCAAGAAATGGGAAAGGGAAGGATCTCATCATTTCTTATATTTAGTAGTGTCCACTTTTGTATATATGCCATAATTTTCTTAACCAATCATCTCCCCTTGGTGGAAAAAAAAAGGTCATTCTGCATAACTATTTTTAAAAATTTATTTACTTTTTTATTAATGAGAAGGATAGGAGAGAAAGAAAAAACCAGACATCACTCTGGTACATGTGCTGCCTGGGATTGAACTCAGGTCTCATGCTTGAGAGTCTCATGCTTTATCCACTGCACTACCTCCTGGACCACTCTACATAGTTGTTATATTATCTCATCAGCATCATATGCTTTTGTGAGAGAGTCCTGAGCTTAATGTATATAAATATTGTGTTTATGCTTCACCTCAGACTGTACCAGAGACATCAGACCGGATTGCCAACCCTTCACCCTCATCATTTGGGTGAGACCTTTCCTTTCATGGTATTCTCTAATTCCATTCCAGGAGGAGGTTCACTTCCTAACAAAGTCCCAAAACCTAGATATAGGCCAGGTCCCATAAGGTAGAGCATATGTTCACATGTATCCATAAATTAGGGCAAAATATAATTCTGAAATCAAAAATACACAATAGTCTGTAGTGAGTAACAAGTTCATAATGAAATAGTGTCCACTTAGACTTAGATACCCTACTAAACCAGTTAGGAAGTACCTTAACTGTAAGTTCTCTCACTCACTCCAAAGCTAACCTTAGCAAAGCAAGGACTGCAAAAGCTGAATAAGGGTAAGAGACTGGCATACTTTAATGATGACTCTTTAGTCACTATCAGGCCATTCTACCAGGTGGGCCCTAATTGGGGAGTCCTGAAATTCCCAAACAGACTTCATGGGCCTAGACCTTGAATAAGTGCCTCCATTGTTACTGGTCATTTCTATCAGGAACAAAAAAATAGACCCCTTTGTGGACACCCATAGGACCATGTCCTCAACTTGGATCAACAATGGTAGAAAATGTTCCATCCTCCGAAGGGAAGATGGACAACATACTCTATGCTATACCTGAGGAAGATGGTTCGATCCTGGGGCAGCATGGAATGTTCCTACACATGACCACAGAATGTAAGCTCAGATCTAGAGGGATGTAGAAGTCACACAGGCTCCTAAGCTAACTTTGGGCCCCAGATCACATCAAATCAATGGAGTTTACAGTAATATTTATACCTCTTTCCCATATTTGGGAGCTACTCTCTTCCCTGATCCAGTTTTCTGGTTTTTCCCAGCCATGATATCATCTCCCCAGACAATAATTAGGATCCACCTGCATATCAGATTTCAGGCTCAAACAAAAAAAACACTAGTATAGCTACAGGCCCTTTGAAATATAATGAAAATATGCCTGCTAGCTATCTACAAAATGCAGGACCCTGCAACTCTTCATTTGCACTATTCCAGCCTTTAGGTTCATGATTGTTCGACAATTTCTTTGGCTTTGTATATTAACTCTCTTTTCAGCCACTAAGTTCCAGATGCTAGGAGGATGCAACCAGACTTCCCTGGACAGACAACCCCACCAATATCTCCTGGAGCTCCACTTCCCCAGAGCCCTTCCCCAGTAGGGAAAGAGAGAGACAGGCTGGGAGTATGGATCAACCTGTCAACGCCCCTGTTCAGTAGGGAAGCAATTACAGAAGCCAGACTTTTAAAATTTTTTTTATTTAAGAAAGGATTAATTAACAAAACCATAGGGTAGGAGGGGTACAACTCCACACAATTCCCACCACCCAATCTCCATATCCCACCCCCTCCCCCGATAGCTTTCCCATTCTCTATCCCTCTGGGTCATTGAGGGTTGCAGAAGGTAGAAGGTCTGGCTTCTGTAATTGCTTCTCCGCTGAACATGGGTGTTGACTTGTTGGTCCATGCTCCCAGTCTGCCTCTCTCTTTCCCTAGTAGGGTGGGTCTCTGGGGAAGCTGAGCTCCAGGATACATTGGTGGGGTCTTCAATCCAGGGAAGCCTGACTAGCATCCTGATAGAAGCCAGACTTTCAACCTTCTGTATCCCCCTAGGATCTTGGGTCCATACTCCCAAGAATAAAGAATAGATTAAAGAATAGGAAAGCTCTTCAACATAGTATGGAAGTTCTTGCCATAGCAATCAGTTAAGAGAAAGAAATCAAAGGAATACAGATTGGAAGGGAAGAAGTCAAGCTCTCACTATTTGCAGTTGATATGATAGTATACATAGAAAGACCTAAAGAATCCAGCAGAAAACTACTGGAAGTTATTAGGCAATATAGCAAGGTGTCAGGCTACAAAATCAGTGTACAAAAATCAGAGACATTTCTTTATACAAACACTAAATCTGAAGAAGAAGACATCCAGAAATCACTCCCATTTACTGTCTCAGCAAAATCAGTAAAATACCTAGGAATAAAGTAGACCAAAGAAGTGAAAGACTTGTATACTGAAAACTATGAGTCACTACTCAAGGAAATAGAAACTGATACCAAGAAATTGAAAGACATCCCATGCTCAAGGACTGGAAGAATAAATATCATCAAAATGAATATTCTCCCCAGAGCCATATACAAATTTAATGTGATACACATAAAAGTTCCACCAAGCTTCTTTAAGAGAATAGAACAAAAACTACAATCATTTATCTAGAACCTGAAAACACCTAGAATTGCCAAAACCATCTTGAGGAAAAGAAACAGAAATGGAGGCATCACACTCCCAGATCTCAAACTATATTATAAGGCCTTCATCATAAAAACAGCCTGATACTGGAACAAAAATAGGCACATAGACCAGTGGAACAGAATTGAAAGCCCTGATCTAAACCCCCACACCTATGGATATCTAATCTTTGATAAGGGGGCCCAAAGTATTAAATGGAAGAAGGAGACTCACTTCAACAAATGGTGCTGGGAAAACTGGGTTGTAACATGCAGAAGAATGAAATTGAACCACTTTATCTCACCAGAAACAAAATCAACTCCAAATGGATCAAGGACCTGGATGTTAGACCGGAGACTATAAACTACTTAGAGGAAAACATTGGTGGAACACTTTCCCACCTAAATCTTAAGGGCATCTTTGATGAAAGAAACCCAATTACAAGGAAGGCTAAAACAAAATCAAACCAATGGAACTACATCAAATTGAAAAGCTTCTGCACAGACAAAGAAATTATCACACAAAGAGACCCCTCACAGAATGGGAGAAGATCTTCACATGCCATACATCAGACAAGAGACTAATAACCAAAATATACAAAGAGCTCAGCAAACTTAGCACCAAAAAAGCAAATGACCCCATCCAAAAATGCGCAGAGGATATGAACAAAACATTCACTTCAGAGGAGATCCAAAAGGCTAACAAACATGAAAAACTGCTACAGGTCGCTGATTGTCAGAGAAATGCAAATAAAGACAACATTGAGATACCACCCCACTCCTGTGAAAATGGCATTTATCAAAAAGGACAGCAGCAACAAATGTTGGAGAGGCTGTGGGGACAGAGGAACACTTTTGCACTGCTGGTGGGAATGTAAATTGGTCCAGCCTCTCTGGAGAGCAGTCTGGAGTACTCTCACAAGGCTAGACATAGACTTTCCATATGACCCAGTAATTCCTCTCCTGGGGATATACCCCAAAGATTCCATAATGCCCAATCAAAAAGACATGTGTACAACCTATGTTCATAGCAGCACAATTCATAATAGCTAAAACCTGGAAGGAATCCAAGTACCCAACAGCAGATGAGTGGCTGAGAAAGCTGTGGTATATATACACAATGGAATACTATGCAGCTATTAAAAACAATGAACCCACCTTATCTGATCCATCTTGGACAAAGCTAGAAGGAATTATGTTAAGTGAGTGAAGTCAGAAAGATAAAGATGAGTATGGGATGATCCCACTCATCAACAGAAGTTGAGAAAGAAGAACAGAAAGGGAAACTAAAAGCAGAATCTGATGAAATCGAGAGTAGGGCACCAAAGTAAAAACCCTGTGGTGAGGGGGAGGGTGGACATTCGGCTTCCTGGGATGGTGGGGGGTGGGGGTTGGTGGGTGTGATGAGACACAGTCTTTTGGTGGTGGGAATGTACACTCCTATTAAAGTGTATTCATATAAACCACTATTTAATTAATATGAGGGGAAGAATTGATCATATGTCTGGAACTTTTAAAAAACACAGACTGAGTCTTTCTTATACATAGTCTAAGTCTTTGATATGTTGACTCTCTCAAAAATCTAGACCAGGTAGAACAGAAGCAACCGGTCGCACAGCTATACACAAGATCTGGGTATTATACAACAAATCCTAACAAAGGGAATTTTCAAAGTTAACCCAATTACCAAATAATGTGATGATAACAATAACTATTCATTGTCTTCTTGAACCCTAAGACAGCAGGGACCTCACATTTCCACTATAGAGCCAATATTTCCCCCAGTTCTGGAACTTTAGGGTGGGGCCCACGTTCCTGCATGCTTCTATCAATTCATATCAAATAATATTGTATCCGCTGATTGCAACCTAATAAACACAATGAGTGCCACCCCAGCATGCTTCACTTCAGACTGTGTCCAGAGACTTCAAGAGTGGAATGACAACCCTTCAGCTTCATCACTCAGGTGAGACCTTTCCTTTCATAGTATTCTCTAATTCCATTCTAGGTGGTCCACTCCTCAATAAAGTCCCCAAACCTAGGTATAGACCAGGCCCCCCCTGAGACACAGCATATGTTCACAGGTGTCCATAAACCAGAGAAAAATATATATCTGAAAGCACAAGTAGACAAGAGTCTGCAATGTGTACCCCCTAACACTTCATCTGCACTATTCCAACCTTTAGGTCCATGATTGTTCAACAATTTGTTTGGCTTTGTATGTTAACTCTCTTTTCAGCCACCAGGTTCCAGATGCCAGCATGATGCCAACCAAACTTCCCTGGACTGATGACCCCACCAATGTGTCCTGGAGCTCCACTTCCCCAGAGACCCACCCTACTAGGGAAAAAAAGAGGCAGTCTGGGAGTATGGATCGACCAGTTAACAGCCATGTTCAGTGGGGAAGCAATTACAGAAGCCAGACCTTCCACCTTCTGCAACCCACAATGACCCTGGGTCCATACTCCCAGAGGGATAGAGAATGGGAAAGCTAGTGGGGAGGGGATGGGATATGGAGATTTGGTAGTAGGAATTGTGTGGAGTTGTACCCCTCCTATCCTAAGGTTTTGTTAATGTCTCCTTTCTTAAAAAAAAAAAAAGTTCATGAGATCATCTGAACATAAACATATGCTAGAGAAGATAAATAAAATGTTGTTCCTGTGGTCTGGGAAGTGGCACAGTGGATAAATTATAGAACTCTCAAGCATGAGGTCCCAAGTTCAATCCCTAGCAGCACATGTACCAGAGTGATGTCTGGTTTTTTCACTTTCTGCTCCTATCTTTTTGATAAATAAATTATTTTTTATTTATTTTCCCTTTTGTTGCCCTGTTGTTTTATTGTAGTTATTATTATTGTTGTTATTGATTTCATCGTTGGATAGGACAGAGAGAAATGGAGAGGGGAGAGGAAGACAGAGGGGGGGAGAGAAAAATAGACACCAGCAGACCTGCCTTACAGCCTGTGAAGGGATTCCCCTGCAGGTGGTGAGCAGGGCGCTCGAACCGGGATCCTTACACCTGTCCTTGTGCTTTGTACCACTAAAGTGCGCTTTACCCACTGCCCTACAGCCTGACTCTGATAAATAATTTTTTTTTAAATGTTGTTCCTTCATAAAACAATGGAGACTTTTGTTATAAAGCTGAGAACTCTAGTAACTGAGATGGATAAAGACACTTTTTGAGGAAAAGACATCAGAAGAGAGATGTTTGCATCATTGCTTTACTGCTTGTGATTTGAAAATTAAAATTGAACAGAAATGTACTTTTACGTAAGACAGATATAATTCACTAATATGAATTTTCACATAGTATAGTACCTATTTTTATTCTACTGATCTACCTTCAATGGTTTTATTTAATTTTTATTTAGAAAATGGAAATATTGACAAGATCATAGCATAAGATACAATTCCACACATTTCCCACCACCAGAACTCTGTATCCAATCCCTCCCTTGATAGCTTTCCTATTCTTTATCCCTCTGGGAGTATGAACCCAGGATCATTATGGAGTACAGAAGGAGGGAGGTCTGATTTACCTTCAATGGTTTTTCTCTCATGTTCAAGTTCATTAGTAGTCAAGTATTTCCACAATATCTACATGAATACAGTCTTGCTTCTTCATTTTTATTAACTTTCTTTTTATTTGATAGAGACAGACAGAAGTAGAGAGGAAGAGGGACATAGAGAGGGTGAGAGCTAGACACCTACAACCCTACTTCAGTACTCATGAAACTTTACCCTAGCGGGAGGGAATCAGGGGCTTGAACTTGGATCCCTGCACTCTGTAACATATGTACTCAACCAGGTGCACCACCACCCAGCCCCAAGGTCTTGTTTCTAATGCTAGTGCATTTACATGTGTGAAAAATGTCACTCTATTTAAATATTTAATCATTTTCACATTAATAGACTTTCAGTACCATGTAGGATTTTCTGTGTATTAGAATTGAAGATGAAGATAGTCCAGGAGGTGGTGCAAGAATATAGCTTTACACTCTCAAACAGGAGGTCCCAAGTTCAATCCCCAGCAGCATATACATGTACCAAAGTGAAGTCTGATTCTCTGTCACTCTCCCTATCATTCTACATGAATAAATACATATTAGAAAGATGTAAAAATAAAATTAAAGATGAAGAATTGCAATATTTATTCATATTCTTTACAAGCACATAGGTATGGGTTCACTTGTTCATTAAGAAAATATGATCTCTAATTATATTTAAAATTTTACTTAATGTTTTCTCTGCACTGTGAGCATATTCATGTGAATGAAGATTACCAAATTCACTGTTTAATTCATACTGTGCCTATTTTCATATGCTCTATCAATAGTGGAATAACTGAAAGGTTTTCTGTATTGTCTATATTCCTAGGGTTTCTCTCCATTGTGTGTTATTTCTTGTGATTAAAGATGACTGAATTGACTGAATGTTCCATTGCATCATCTATATTCATAGGCTTTCTCTCCACTTTGAGTTCTTTTAAGTACCTGATGAGTAGAGGAATCACCAAAGGGTTTACTACATTGTTTCCATTCCTAGAATTTCTCTCCACTGTGATTTCTTTCATGTGTCTGAAGATGACTAGATCGACTGAATGTTTTACTACATTGTTTACATTCATAGGGTTTCTCTCCACTGTGAGTTCTTTCATGTCTTCGAAGAGCACTGCTTTGACTGAATCTTTTACCACACTGTTTACATTCATAGGGCTTCTCTCCACTGTGCGTTCGTTCATGTGTCCGAAGAGCACCAGATTGACTGAATGTTTTCCTACAGTGTTTACATTCATAGGGTTTCTCTCCACTGTGAGTTCGTTCATGTGACCGAAGAGCACCAGATTGGCAGAATGTTTTCCTACATTGTTTACATTCATAGGGTTTCTCTCCACTGTGAGTCCTTTCATGTCTCCGAAGAGCACTGTTTTCACTGAATGTGTTACTACACTGTTTGCATTCATAGGGCTTCTCTCCACTGTGCGTTCTTTTATGTTTATGTAAAGCACTGGAACAACTGAATCTCTTACCACACTGTTTACATTCATAGGGTTTCTCTCCACTGTGTGTTGTTTCATATCTGTGAAGAGAATCACAAGAACTGAATCTTTTACAACATTGACTGCACTCTTTTTTTGTGCCACATGAGCTTAACACACTGCTTTACTGTGTTGAAATTTTTTTATTGAAATCACTGATTTTTCTATTAAAACTCTCTCTAAACATTATAAAAACATAGATATTCATGCAAGGGAGATATGCTTAATGTTTCCAAGTGTACTACTTTGTAAACACTGAGTTTTTCTGCCTTATCTATTTATTGTTTGTTTTTATATTTATTTTCCTTTTGTTGCCCTTGTTTTTATTATTGTTCTAGTTATTATTGTTGTTATTGATGTCATCATTGTTTCATAGGACAGATAGAAATGGAGAGAGGAGGTTAAGACAGAAAGAGGGAAAGGTAGACACCTGCAAATCTGCTTCCCCACCTATGAAGTTACTCCCCTACAGGTGGGGAGCCTGGGGCTCAAATCAGGACACTCACGTTGGTCTTTGCACTTTGCACCACGTGAGCTTAATCTGCTGTGCTACCACCTGATTCCCCTCTGCCTTATTTATTTTATTGTTGTTGATGTCATTGTTGGATAGGACAGAGAGATATGGAGAGAGGAGGGGAATACAGAGAGGGGAAGATAAAGATAGACACATGCAGACCTGCTTCTTTACTTTAAAAAGATTGTGTTATAGCAGGAGCCTAGTAGTAGCTCAAATAATAGAGAGTACACACTTAGGAACACATAAGGATCCATTTACATAGGGAAATCATGAAGGTACCAAATCACAGAGAGGTTCACAGTAGCTTTCTTGGTAGGACAGTATATTTTAAAAAAATAAGATTCAAACCTTTTACTTCCTTGATGGTTATACGTCTCTTTAATGGAATGGTCACCTTGTAACGTTCCTAAAAATGCAAAAGATATTAGAAAGGATACAAATATATTGAATTTTTGATCCCTCATGAGTCACAATCATAATCATGCCCCTTTCACTTAACAATGTCTCTGCATACATTGGTGAACAATGGTGGGAAAAGTATGTCTTTTCATTGATAAATGAATGAACATTATAATTACCTATTGACAGAAAGTTTCTAAAGTTTTCCCACATCACATTTCTGTAGAGTTTCTTCTCTGAAGAATTTAGTAGTGCCCACTCCTCTTGAGTGAATATCACTGTTACATCTTCATAGGTCACTGAGCACTAAAACATGCAGTGCATTTATTTATATGAGAAAACACTTCATACTGACAGCAGATTAGACATACATGATCTACTTTATGAAATAAGTGATTGTCTCATCACCAAACACAACAAATACCCCACTCTCATGGTCTAGAATGTGATACACTAATTGGTACAGTGAGTACAGCTTTGTGCTGTCATTAGGTCCTGAACCCAGTCCCTGGAATCTCATGTGACAGAGTGATATTATTATGAAGTGCACTTGGAAGGGTGGAGAAACAGGTCCAAACATAACTGAGTCAGGTTTGGGAGAGCATTCAGTGAACAATTTAATTTCTTTACCTTTTTATGTTTTCATCACTGATGCTCCAATGCAGTAGAGGCCTGACTTAATTGAGGACCATGCGCATGGCAAAGAAGCAAATAATTTGAGTGAGCTATTTGCTGACCATGGACCATGGTATTTTAATATTATACTATTTATATATTAATAAAGAGGTGTTATGGTAAAGATAGAACACTACGAAGCTCTGGTTTATATTACTTCTAGAGACTGGATTTAAGGCTGTAGAACCTCATGCATTAACGTCTTTTGAGCAATAATTATATTGTCTTCTCAAATCTACTTTATTCTTCAATGTAGTTATTTACATCCTACATGGATGAGAGTGAGGAATGAGTAAAACTGGCTAAAGCATAGTGATACATGAGGGTGCTGACAAACCATATTTTTCTTTCCAAATGGATGGAAAGAGCATCAGGGAGAAATATGGAGACTGAGCAAGTAGGAGAGGTATTATAGTATCACTCAACCACCTGTGAAATTATTTGCCTGTGTATGGCACAACCAAATGGTGGCTGGGAAGCTTACTTCAGGTCTTCATTCATTATAAAATATGTTCTGTGGATTAAGCTATCTCCTAATCCTCTTATTTCTAGGGGTAGTAGGACAAACAAGTTTTTCCACTGAGTAAATCTGAAACTACTCAATTTGTAGATCACTGGATTTGAGTGCCTGAGAAAAAATTTTTTTTCCATGCCCAACATGTACCAAAATGGGGCTACTGGTTCTATCTCAGACTTTTCTTTCTCTCACCCTATATCCGTGTCATGTGAATTGTTATTCAGATGTAGTAAATGAAATTAATATTTATTTTGTTTAAATGAGAATGACTGGGGACAGTGAGCACAAACATCAAACTTTCATGTGTAAAGCCCCAAAGGCTATAAGTTAAATTCCAATCATCCCCTAATTCTAGAGCTGAGGGGAGTTCTGGTCTCACTTTCTTTCATAAAGTAAGTAAAGCTTTAATTAAAGGAAAAAAAGTGCACACATTACAGTGCACAAGGTCCCAGGATCAAGCTCTTGGTCCCCACTTATAGGAGGGAAGCTCTATGAGTGGTGAAGCAGGGCTGCAGGTATCTGTCTCTCTCACTATCTCTCTTTCCCTCTCGATTTCTGGCTGTTTCTATACAATAAAATAAATAAATATAGTGTTTTTTAAAAAAGGAAAAAAACTTTTAAAAATGAATTAAATTGGAGGTCAGTTTGTGGCTTTAAAAAATGGAAGACACCCATGTTCAAGAGGGAAGCAATTACAGAAGCCAGACTTTCCACCTTCTGCATCCCATAATGATGCTGGGTCCATCCTCCCAGATGAATAAAACATAGGGGAGCTATCAAGGGAGGGGACTGTATATGGAGTTGTGGGGGTGGGAATTGTGTGGAAATGTACCCCTCTTATCCTATAGTCGTGTAAATGTTTCCATTTTATAAACAAAAATAAAAACAAACAAACAAAGAAACAAAAAGACAGAAGACACATGACTGACACTACAGGACAACTTCCAAGTAAGTGCACATACTTACAGTCTAGAATTGGATCCAAAAATAAGAGCATCTATTTGTGAAAGAGAAAAAAACATACTTGCTTCTTAAAATTAAATACATAAAATTAGATGAAAGGAGAGCACCATTAGTCAGGGAATTCTTGGATTTCCCCATAGATACGATGGGCCAAGATCTCTAACATATCTCCATGATTACTGGTCACTACTATCAAGTTTGGGAACTACTCTCTTCCTTAACCCAGTTTTCTAGTTCTATCCTCAACTCTCATGCCATCTTCCCAAATAATATTTTTAGTTCATCTTCATGTTACTACCAAGCTCAAGCAAAAATCACTCAAATCATGGGCCAGAAATATACCTAAAGAAGACCACATAGCTTCATTATACTTTAAGATTCCTATTCTAATCTGCTCTAATCTTTCTTTCTGGTTCCTGTTTATTAAACATTTTGTTCTGCTTTATGTCTTACTGCCTTTCAGTCACCAGGTTGCAGATGCTATGATTCTATCTTGAATACTCTGGACAGATGACTTTTTGTCATATCTACCTAATATCTGTATCTATATCAGATACAGATATTAGCAAAGACTGGTGACAAAATAAGTTTTTAACAGAAATATTCAGGTAAATCAGAAGGAGTGAAATGGACATTCATAACATAAAATGCATGTGTAAATAAAAATACAACTTACTCAGGAGGAAAAAGAATCAGATATGGCATATGTCATTTACCTGAGAAACTGTCATTTCTCCCTCTTTCTCTCAATTTCTTTTCAGGCCAGAAAAATAAAAGAAGCAGTATCTTCAGACTGTGAGTCAAATCCACACGCCAGGCATCTAGGCTTGACAGCAAACACTACACCTACAGGGAATGTAAAATTGGGAATTGGTAAACAAAGTCAGGACACCTAGGGATTATTGGAAAACAGTTTTTATATATGGCACACCAGTCTTGTTGGTATGTTTCATATTGGTTTGGTCTCCTTCCCCCCACCTCTGAGAGAATTGGTTTGGCCCTTGCTAGTTTCGCGCCCCTTTTTCTCCCTGCCCCCTATGCTACGTAGTTCCAGAGTTCTTGGCGCAGCACCGTGAGAGGAGGCAGGACAGATCTGTGTGGTGATTAGTTTAAGGGTCTCTCTCTGCCGCCAGAGCAGAAAGACAGGAGAGCACATTTGCCCGTTCGTGAATAAAGCTTCTCTGCCCAGCCGTGTGTCTCTGGTTGTCTCTGTCTGCTGCTGCAAAGCTAGCCCGGCCTGCTGGAGGCTCCGAACATTAACGACACAGTCTCAGAATCAATTAATAACAAAAGCTCCTGGGCCCTAATGTGCCATAAGATTTCCCTCGTGGGAGTTGGGCAGTAGCACAGTGGATTAAGCACACATGGAGTGATCCACAAGGACAACTTAAGTATCCCTGTTCGAGCCCCTGGATTCCCACCTGTAGGGGAGTTGTTTCACAGGTGATGAAGCAGGTCTGCAAGTGTCTTTCTCTCCCCCCCTCTGTCTGATCCTCCTCTCTCCATTTCTCTCTGTCCTGTCTAAAAATGACAACATCAGTAACAACAGCAATAACTACAACAATAATAAAAAACAACAAGGGCAACAAAAGTGAATATAAATATTTTTTTAAAAGATTTCCCTTTTACACATAAAGAAAAGTTGAGAAAAAATGCTTCACAGTTATAAATACAAGGACTAAGAGATGGGCAGAGGTCACAAAGGCTGTCATGTCTTTTTAAATGCATATGGTGCAAAGTGCAAGAACTGACTTTAGGATCACAGTTCAAGCCCCCACTCCCAACCTGCAGGGAACTTCATAAGAACTGAAGATTTACAGATGTCTGTCTTTTTCTCCCCCTTTGTACCTTCCCCTCTTCTCCCAATTTCTCTTTGGCCTGTCCAACAACAGCAATAACAACAATAACAATAAAAACAACAAGGGTAACAAAATTGGAGAAATGGCCTCCAGGAGAAGTGGATTTGTAGTGCTGGCATCACGCCCCAGAGATAACCCTGGGAGCTATAAATCAATCAATCAAACACACAAAAAAGCAATAAGTTGTCCTTAATTGACTTGCTACTAGATGGAAACGCTTAGTCTAAACACTTGATGTTTTAAATATGTATTCTTATTGAGTTTTTTTCTTTTTTTTAATTGGGGAATTAATGTTTTACATTCAACAGTAAGTACAATAGTTTGTACATGCATAACATTCCCCAGTTTCCCATATAACAATACACCCCCCACTAGGTCCTCTGAATCCTTCTTGGACCTGTATTCTCCCCACCCACCCACTCTACTTTGGTGCCATACGCCAATTCCATTTCAGGTTCTACTTGTGTTTTCTTTACTGATCTTGTTTTCAACTTCTGCCTGAGAGTGAGATCATCCCATATTCATCCTTCTGTTTCTGACTTATTTCACTCAACATGATTTTTCAAGGTCCATCCAAGATCGGCTGAAGACGGTGAAGTCACCATTTTTCTACAGCTGAGTAGTATTCCATTGTGTATATAGACCACAACTTGCTAAGCCACTCATCTGTTGTTGGACACCTGGGTTGTTTCCAGGTTTTGGCTATTACAAATTGTGCTGCCAAGAACATATGTGTACACAGATCTTTTTGGATGGATGTGTTGGCTTCCTTAGGATATATCCCCAGGAGAGGAATTGCAGGATCATAGGGTAGGTCCATTTCTAGCCTCCTGAGAGTTCTCCAGACTGTTATTCACAGAGGTTGGACCAATTGACATTCCCACCAGCAGTGTAAGAGGGTTCCTTTGGCCCCACACTACCACCAGCATTTGCTGCAGTTACCTTTTCTGATGTATGACATTCTCACAGGAGTGAAGTGGTATCTCATTGTTGTCTTTATTTGCATTTCTCTGACAGTCAGAGACTTGGAACATTTTTTTCATGTGTTTCTCAGCCTTCTGGATCTCTTCTGTGGTGAATATTCTGTCCATGTCCTTCCCCCATTTTTGGATGGGGTTATTTGTTGTCTTGTTGTTGAGTTTGGCAAGCTCTTTATATATGTTGGTTATTAAACTCTTGTCTGATGTATGGCATGTAAAGATCTCTCATTCTGTGAGGGGTCTCTTGGTTTGGGTAGTGGTTTCTTTTGCTGTGAAGAAGCTTTTTAATTTGATGTAGTCTCATAGGTTTATACTTGCCTTAGTCTTCTTTGTAATTGGATTTGTTTCTTTGAAGATGTCTTTAAAATTTATGTGGAAAAGAGTTCTGCCAATATTTTCTTCTAAGTATCTGATAGTTTTTGGTCTAACATCCAAGTCCTTGATCCACTTGTGTTGTTAAAATTTTCGGAGGCTCTGGCCGGCCGGGTCTAGCTTCACAGCGGGTAACAGAGACGCGGGGACAACAGCTGGGCAGGGAAGCTGTATTTCTTTATTCAGGAACAACGATTCACAAACTAAGACAAACTAATCACCAAACAGAACTCTGCTGTCTCTTTACGGCGGCGCAAGCACTCTCTCTTACTCTGGAACTCAGGAACTTTCCAGCTCTGGAACTCTGGAACTCTCGTACTGGGGAACCCCCTGAAACTCTTCCACTGTGGAACTCTCTCTTACTCTGTAACTCTGAAACTCTCGAACTCAGGAACTCAGGAACTCTCCAACTCTCGAACTCAGGAACCCTCTCCCGGGGTTCCTTGGGGCGGGGCCAAGCAGGCCCGTGAAATTAACAGGACTCATCCAATTCTCTTGGCGGGGGAGGGCTAGAACAAACCAATGTAAAGCATACGACAATTCCCCCTTTTCTTTTTAACTAAATGACTATAGTATCAAGGGTGTGGGGTGAACAGAAACATATATAACAAAAACCAGCATGTTGCCAAGGGAAGGCCTGAGGGGGCCATATCTGAAAAAAAAAAAAACATTTCTTGCCTCTGGGGGGCTACTTGCCTCGACGGGCAATTGCATGGGGGCAGGGAATGGCCTAGAGTCCCACAGGCAGCTGGCTGCAACTTACTTACTATGAAACAAAACTTGTTATTAGCATATCTACTGCACGATCCAACGTTTCTAATAGAGAAGGAATTTGAGACTTTTACATATCAACAACATCTTTTAACCTTTTGTTACACCCATTCAAGATGGAGACACACCCTAGGTGTGGGCCAGAGAGGAAACCTCAGGCATGAGAATAATTAGCATAGCCATTGTGCGATCTACCATTTCTAATAGAGAAGGTAGTGTTTTACATATCAACAAGTCTATTTAACCTTTTGTTTAGACCAACTTAGTTAAAATATATTGATTGTTAACTAATTTTTACCTCAGACTTTAAATGTAAGTTAATTTTATCTTTATGAGAATTACATTGAAAACCTTTTTCATTTAACTTTGACTAGTAAGAATTTAGCCTTAAAGCTACTGTTTACCAAACTTTAAACATACACATAAACATGGTCATTAATACACAAGGAGAGAAACCTTTGTTACGAAGACATGTCATTTTAAACACAAATTTAAATCTATACTGTCTTAGTTGTTGGGGGGGGGGGTTTCACTATCCGGAGGTGGCTTCCCACGCAGCTTCACTCCTAGGAATTGCAGGTTGCGATCTCTGCACGAATCTCTGCGTACTCCAGCTTGTCTGCCTTCAGACCGGACCGGCGGCTGGAGATCTCGTGTGCCCAGTTTCGGCAGGGAGCCCGGGGGTCCGGGAGGCCCGGGATGGTTCCAGAATTCATAGAAAGAGGGCAGGCAGGCCAGTTTTTCAGAATGCGTGGGCCTAGGTGCCCAGGGGTGGCGGCCATGACAGGCCGCAGCGGCCCTGCCCCATGGCCCTGCCATGTCTGCTGCCCTGCTCGCAGTGGCCAAGCAGCGTGGAGGGATCCCGCGTCCAGTGCCCTGCGCCACGCAGTGGAGATCTGGCTCCTGTGGGCTGGCCTCGGGCTCTAGCGTGTTGGCTTCGGGCTCCAGTGTGTTGGCACCGGGCTCCTGTGTGGCGGCATCGGGCTCCTGCGTGCTGGCATCAGCCTCCTGCAGGCTGCAGGGCTGCGGGGCTGCAGGGCTGCGGGGCTGCGGGGCTGCGGGCGCGGTGCGCAGGGTTGTCTGGGCACAGCCGGCTGGCTGGCTGTTTAACCAGGTGGAAACAGTAGCTCCACGCCTCGCCTCCCACCCGCTGGCTCTTCCCGCTGGCTGTTCTGAGTTCGCCCGAGCGAGTGGAAACCACAGAGTGGTCCAGAGATAAATGTTCCAGAAACAGCAAAACAGTCTCGTGAAGAAAGAGTAGAGGCCTTTGGAGATCTCTTCACAAGCAGAAGAGAAGGCCATCGTGCATAGGTAGCCAAATTGTCTTTACTTATCTGAGAGATGCGCAGGTCAGGTCCACGTGGGCGCCATTTGTTGTTAAAATTTTCGGAAGGCTCTTGCTGGGCGGGTAGCTTGCTTCACGGGCGGGTAACAGAGACGCGGAGACAACGGCTGGGCAGGGAAGCTGTATTTCTTTATTCAGGAACAATGATTCACAAACTAAGACAAACTAATCACCAAACAGAACTCTGCTGTCTCTTTGCGGCGGCACAAGCACTCCCTCTTACTCTTGAACTCAGGAACTTTCCAGCTCTGGAACTCTGGAACTCTCGTACTGGGGAACCCCCTGAAACTCTTCCACTGTGGAACTCTCTCTTACTCTGTAACTCTGAAGCTCTCGAACTCAGGAACTCAGGAACTCTCCAACTCTCGAACTCAGGAACCCTCTCCCGGGGTTCCTTGGGGCGGGGCCAAGCAGGCCCGTGAAATTAACAGGACTCATCCAATTCTCTTGACGGGGGAGGGCTAGAACAAACCAATGTAAAGCATACGACACACTTGGAATTTACTTTTGTATTTGATGAAATACAGTGGTTCAGTTTCATTCTTCTGCATGTTTCAACCCATTGTTTCCAACACTATTTGTTGAAGAGACTCTGCTTTCCCCACTTAATAGTCTGAGCCACTTTGTCAAAGATTACATGTCCATAGGTGTGGGGCCTCACTTCTGGGCTCCCAATTCTATTCCACTGGTCAGTGTGTCTATTCATGTCTAGTACCAAGCAGTTTTGATGACAATGGCCCTATAATACAGTTTGAGATCTGGGAGTGTGATGCCTCCGGTTCTGTTATTTTTTCTCAAGATTGTTTTGGCAATTCTAGGTCTTTTCTGGTTCCAGATAAACATTTGTGGCATTTGTTCTATTCTCCTAAAAAATGTGCTTGGGATCTTGATGGGGATAGCATTCAATTTGTAGATGGCTCTGGGTAATATATTCATTTTGATGATGTTAATTCTTCCAACCCATGAACATGGAATATCTTTCCACTTCTTTGTGTCTTTTTCAATTTCCTTGAGTAGTGACTCATAATTTTCAGTACACAAGTCTTTCACTTCTTTGGTTAGGTTTACTCCTAGATATTTTATTGTTTTTGTTGCTATAGTAAAAGGAATTGATTTCTGGATTTTAATTTCTTCTAGCTTAGTGTTTGCATAGAGGAATGCCACTGACTTTTGAATGTTAATTTTATAGCCTGACAACTTACTGTATTTCCTGATGATTTCCAAAAGCTTCTTGCTGGATTCCTTAGGTTTTTCCATTACTATCATGTCATCTGCAAATAGGGAGAGTTTGACTTCTTCTCTTCCAATCTGTATCCCTTTAATTCTGTGGTCCTTCCTGATTGCTATGGCAAGAACTTCCAACACTATGTTGAATAGTAATGGTGATAGTGGGCAGCCCTGTCTAGTACCTGATCTGAGTGGAAGTGCTTCCAGTTTTTCACCACTGAGTATGATGTTGGCTGTAGGTTCTGATTGAGTTTTGATACTGGGCTTAGATTGTTTAAGCAAGTTAAAATTATAATATTTAGGAGATTATAATCCTTTTATTCTGTCAGTGCCTTAGATATTGATTTGAATGTATGCTTACTAATTAGGATGTATAAAACATATTGAAATAAAAATATGTTGTCAGTTATAGCAACTGGGCTGTCACATTTAAACAAGCTCCCAACTTGGTTATAGTAATAACTAACTATGGTAATTTATAAAGAACCTGTACTGCTCTTACAGTTCCTACTTCTGATCTTGGAATAGCTGAGACTTTACTTGCACTTCCTGTTAGTCACAACTGAATGACTGCTTTCCATGCTGCCATACAAGCCACACAGCTGCTTCTGAAGTCTCCTGAGAAGTCAAATCAATCTCCCACCTTTCATCTGGTGAGAGCTTTCTTTTTGTAAATTAATTTATTTATTTTTAATATTTATTTATACCCTTTTGTTGCCCTTGTTGTTTTATTGTTGTAGTTATTATTGTTGTAGTTATTGATATCATTGTAGTTGGATAGAATAGAGAGAAATGGAGAGAGAAGGGGAAGACAAAGAAAGGGAGAGAGGAGGAGGAGACACAAAGGGGGAGAGAAAGGCAGAGACAACTGCAGACTTGCTTCACCACTTGTGAAGTGATTCCCCTGTAGATGGGGAGTGAGGCTTCAAACCAAAATCCTTATGGTGGTCCTTGCACTTTGCACCACCTGTGCTTAACCCTGACTCCTGATACTACCAATTCTTTACCTAAGTGTTTATTAATCCCAGATATCTTCTGTTCTAATCCTACTTTTTCTCATCCTACTGTCTAATTATTATTATTATTATTTTAATTTTTTAAATATTTATTCCCTTTTGTTGTCCTTCTTGTTTTATTGTTGTAATTATTATTGTTGTTGATACTGATGCCATTGTTGGACAGAACAGAGAAAAATGGAGAGAGGAAGGGAAGATAAAGAGGAGAGAAAGACACCTGCAGACCTGCTTCACCACCTGTGAAGCAACTCCCCTGCAGGTGGGGAGCTGGGGGCTCGAACTGGGATTCTTACTCAGGTCCTTGTGCTTTGAATCACCTGTGCTTAACCCGCTGCACTACCATCTGACTCCCCTGTCTGATTATTTAAGTAGCTATATACTAAGTAGTAAATAAAATCTACCAGTCCAATTTTAATCTGTGGCAAGACATTAACATAGTCACCACCTGGCAGCTACCTTGACAATTGGCTGAAAGTACTCTGACAAATGTAAACCAAGTAAAAGATAATCTGTAAGATCTCCCTATTGTAACTAGAAAACAAGCTAATACTAAAAACCTTGAAGTTAACTGAGGGACTTCTGAAAACTTAGATTACTTCTTTTCTTATTTATTTTCTTTATTATTAGATAGAGACAAATACCCCTGGAATGTGAATGTTCCACAAAGCAGGAGGTATCCCCTACCTGTGCTGTTCTTACTTGGTGATTTTTGTTTTAATAATCTGCTTGAGTATGAAAGAGATGTCAGCTTGAGCTTGATTCCACATCAACTCACTGCTCCCTCATTCTTCCTCATTCTGTGCCGTGGCCTCTCCTCTTTCAGGTTACACTAATAAACTGCTGGGGCTGGCCCCTGGCACAGGTTGGGGATTCAGCACGAATGTTCAGCACCCTGCAGCCTCCGGCTATGTCCAGTGGAGCACTGATTGCTTTGCTCTCTTTGAGCCCACTGAGATTGAGAGTAAACATAGAATAACAAAGCTGTTCCTGTGGTCTGGGAGGTAGTGCAGTGGATAAAGCACTGTACTCTCAAGCATAAGATCCTGAGTTTAATCCCTGGCAACACATGTACCAGAGTGATATCTGGCTCCTTCTCTCTCTTCTCCTATTTTTCTCATTAATAAATAAATAAAATCTTTAAAAAAAAAAAAAGAAAGAAAGAAAGAAAGAAAGCTGTTCCTGTGGTCTGGGAGGTGGCACAGTGGCTAAGGAACTGGACTCTCAAGCATGAGGTCCTGAGTTCAGTCCCCGGCAGCATATGTACCAGTGATGTCTGGCTCTTTCTCTCTCTTCTCCTATCATTCTCATTAATAAAATAAATAATATCTTTTAAAAAAGAAAGAAAGGAAGAAAGAAATAAAGAAAGAAAGAAAGCTGTTCTTATGTCTTCTTTTTGGTGATTAGAGCACTGTTCAGCTCTGGCTCATGGTGGTGCAGGGGACTGAACCTGGGACTTTGGAGCCTCAGGCATGATAGTCTGTTTGTGATTATTTTTAAAACTCCCTTGGTCAGTTGCCCCTCACTACACCCTCAACTTAGAGGTCTTTATATTGTTACTCCCTTTTGTTCTGAGCTTAGTCAGGGAATGGTATCTTTTTCCACGTTTTAGGAATATCTTGCCTCCCAAAATGGCACAGGCACCACCATGAGAACTGCTTGACACGGTACCAGCTTCACAGAAGTTCATCACGACTAGACGCTCCAGGCCAAACTGAAACAATCTTGCCTTTTGCCATGTATAGGGCTTGGGATTAAACTCTGTGTGGTCTTAATAACATTTCCTTATGACCAGGCTCAGAGCCTGACCAATAACAAAAATAATGACAAAACCTGCACTGCACTCTGTAAGACTGATCAGAACGGAACAAGCAATACCAATAATGCAGAATTTTTTAGGAGACTCCAAGAGAAAGAAATGTTTCCCTCTTTATCTACACTACTTCCTTTAGTATTTCCACTAAATAAATGGAAAGTTGGGAGTCCGGCAGTAGTGCAGCAGGTTAAGCGCAGGTGGCTCAAAATGCAACAACCAACGCAAGGATCCCGGTTTGAGCCCCCAGCTCCCCACCTGCAGGGGAGTCGATTCACAAGTGGTGAAGCAGGTCTGCAGGTGTCTCTTTTTCTCTCCCCATCTCTGTCTTTCCCTCCTCTCTCCTCATTTCTATATATTCTATCCAACAACGATGACATCAAGAACAACAACAATAATAACTACAACAATAAAACAACAAGAGCAACAAAAGGGAATAAATAAATAAATATTAAAAATAAAATTAAAATAAATGGAAAGTTATGGTACCCACCTAGATACAATGGGCCTTTTAATCTACCACCCAGCACTATGCTCCCACATCCTTATACCAGAATAGTACACAAGAACCTAGGTCACACAGTGAGCATACACAGAAGATGGATTCCAGCTAGAGAGCTTAATTTTATGGAGAGGCTGGCCAGGTCAGCACAACCCTGGTGCTTTCTCAGTAAGGAACAAAACAAAAGTCCTTCATCAAACAATGGAACCAATTTTATGAAAAAATGGGCTGCTCAATTTGTTTAAGGCTCCTAGAAACATAACAAGCTTGAACTTTGTATGAACCACAGCTTCTGACACATAGGGACAATAGAATGGCATAACCATATAGGCAGAATATTAATCTTAATCAATAGGACATTTGCCTAGCACACATGTACAGCAATAACAAAAAAACATAGAAACTGTGATGTGATCTCTAGGGAGAAAAGTGACCCTGGAATGTGACTGCTCCACAAAGCAGGAGGTGTTCCCCACCTGTGCTGTTCTTACTTGGTGATTTTTGTTTTAATAATCAAAGCCTTGGTGATTTTTGTTTTAATTATCTAAGCCTTATGAGACTATAAAAATAAAGTTCTGCTTAAGGATGACAGAGATGTCTGCTTGAGCTGATGCCCCCTCTCCCAGGATACCCTAATTACCTGCTGGGGCTGGCCACCAACAACAAAATAAGTTGAAAATTTTCATGAACTCATAATCACTCTTCCACGCAGTGTGCAGAGCTTTGACAAAGAGGGTTCCTGTGCCACCACCTGCTTACAGCTGTGGTCAGATTCTAATGCAATCCTGTAAAATGTCACCTGTAAAAGTCAGGTATTTTCAATAATGATTAAAATTGTAATTAACTGAAGGTAACGATTAATTGATACTTTTGTTTCAAAAAGAGATAACCAGGGAGTAGGACGCTAGCGCAGCAGGTTAAGTGGTGCAAAGAGCAAGGACTGGTTTATGGATCCTGATTTGAGCCCTCGGCTCCCCACCTGCAGGGGAGTCACTTCACAGGTGGTGAAGCAGGTCTGCAGGTGTCTTTCTCTCCCCCCTCTCTGTCTGCCCCTTCTCTCTTGATTTCTCTCTGTCCTATCCAACAACATCCTCAATGACAACAATAACAATAATGACAACAACAATAATAATAAAAAAAACCCAAGGGCAACAAAAGGGAAAATGAATAAATAAAATTTAAAAAAAAAGGAGAGATAACCAGGGTCCAGTGATTAAAACCATGAAGGTGGCCTGAGGAAGGGCTCACTGTACAGGGTGCCTCTCTTGCTTTGTGCATGAGCCTGTGTCGGCCTCACTGTCTGTCAATCTATCTAAATAAAAATGTAGCCATGGAGTGATAAAACCAATGATGGCAAGGCCCTAGATTCTCAATAAATTAAGTTAAATGAATCATAAATATACCTAAGAATTTTTCTCCATTACTTTATATTGTACAAAGTGGAAGCAATTGTTCTTGGGCTCTTATCTACATAAGGAGTT
Source organism: Erinaceus europaeus (assembly GCF_950295315.1). Classification (NCBI taxonomy): domain Eukaryota; kingdom Metazoa; phylum Chordata; class Mammalia; order Eulipotyphla; family Erinaceidae; genus Erinaceus; species Erinaceus europaeus. The sequence continues at coordinate 7,941,475 of NC_080184.1, read as the reverse complement.
GGGACTTTTATTCTCATTAAATGAAGGCACAGGGGCCAGGTAGTGGCTCACCAGGTTAAGTGCTCTCATTACAGTGCACAAGGTTCCAGGTTCAAGCCCCTACTCCCCACCTGCAGGGGGAAAGCTTCATGAGTGGTGAAGTAGAGCTGCAGGTGCCTTTATGTCTCTCTGTCCCTCAATATCTCCCCCTCCTCTTTCAATTTCTCTCTGTCTCTATCCAATAATAAGCAAATAAAATATTTTTTAAAAATAAACAAATAAATGAAGGCACAAGGCAATCCATTTGAGCACTGATATTTTTTCCCTTTATGATGTCTTTATTATTATCTGGGTGGAGACCCAGAGAAATCTAGAGGGATGGGTGACACCGAGAAGGAGAGAGACCTGTAGCACTGTATCCCTACTCATGAAGCTATCCCTGAAACTGGAAATGAGGGCTGAACTCAGTCTCTTACATGTGGTAACCTGTGAGTTCAACTGGCTGTGCCACTGCCTGAACTCCCAAAACAGAAATTAAACATATCTTTGTTTTTTCTTTTTGTTATAGTTTAAAATATTTCCCTGAGGGAGTTGGGCAGTAGCATGGCGGATTAAGCGCATGTGGCACAAAGCACAAGGACCCATGTACTAATCCCGGTTCAAGCCCCTGGCTCCCCACCTGCAGGGGAGTCGCTTCACAGGTGGTGATACAGGTCTGCAGGTGTCTATCTTTCTCTCCCCTTCTCTTTCTTCCCCTCCTCTTTCCATTTTCCTATCCAGCAATGACAACAATAATAACTACAACAACAATGCAAAACAAGGGCAACAAAAGGAAAAATCTATAATTAAATAAATATAAAAATATTTCCCTGAATTTAATGACTTAGTCATAGTCTGATGCTATGCCTTCCATTTTGCAGACACTGCAGTCATTGTCATTATACTCTGACCTTTCTCTTTGCCACTGAGGACATCAACACCCATCTGCTCCCAAATTTAAAATGGTGTCAGTATCTCAAAATCATTTTACACATATCATAATTCCTTAAAGAACATCTTACTTTGGTTTTACAGGATGGAATCAGCTTTTCCTTAATGATTGACGAAAATCTGCTGAGGCCTGACCCCCTACTCCACAGGAAGAAGTAATCTTGCTCAAACAGACTGAAGGGACCATGTTGAGAATAAGAAGACCCCTCACCCACATAGGAAGATTTAGTTCTGCCTGCACCAGACACCTCCAGCCAGAAATGGATCATGAATCCTATGAACCATGGAATGATCCCATGCCAGAAATAATAACAGGACTCTATATAAGGACCAATAGCCTGTCTCACTGTGGGCATCTTAGCTCCCCCCACCCCCAGCTGGGCTCTATTGATACCAATGGGTGCTTCTCACTTCCCCCTTGGTTACTACAGTAAACTTTTATTTGTCTACACTCCTGATTCTACTTGCCTCAATTTCAGCATCTTTTTTTTTTTTCCCCCAGAGCACTGCTCAGCTCTGGCTTATGGTGGTATAGGGGACTGAACCTGGGACTTTGGAGCATCAGGCATGAGAGTCTGTTTGCATAACTATTATGCTATCTACCCCAACCCCATAGCATCTTATAATTCTAACATTTTGGTGCAAAAACCTGAAAGGGGCTACAAATCTAGCCTCATCCTTTGGGTATTTAGTGCCCCAGTACTCTAACAATTATAACTGCTAGAAACAGAAAAAATATAAAGCTGCTATCATTATTTCAATATTTAGACCAAAACTTTTAACAGATATTGGGTGATGGAACTCTGCAAAAGCTCACAGGTAAAAGAAATGTATATTCTGGAGGGCAGGAGGAATTGAATATTCTCCAATGACTTTCCTTGTCTTTCTGATCAAAGTGATTCAATGAATCTGGAGGGAGCATCTCCTGAAATACTTTCAAAAGACCCTGCCAGCTATTCCATTTTGAATTACTCTTTCTCTCTCTTTTTTTAAAAATTATTTCCCCCTTCTATTAACCTTTTTTTTTTTTTTGTAGTGATTATTGTTGTTAATGATGTCATCACTGGTGTATAGGACTGAGAAATGGAGAGAGGTGGGGTAGACAGAAAGGAGATAAGACAGATAGACACCAGCAGACATGCTTCACAGCCTTTGAAGCGACTCCCCTTCAGTTGGGGAGCCAGAGGCCCTAACCAGGCCCCTTAGGTCAGTCCCTGTGCTTCATGCCATGTGCGCTTAACCCACTGTGATACCACCCAATCCCCTAATTACTTTTTTAGTTGTATGTATTAATATTATAGCAGGGAGAAAGCAGAATACTTCACAGATCTTGCATGGACAGTACCAGGACACAAATTTGGAACTTAAATTTGGTAAGTGGTGTATCTACAATTGAGATATCAGCCTTATGACTGGAGTAAGAGATGCTTAACTGACTAGAAGAAGAAGGAATAAAGGAGTCTGTTATACATTTTGATTCTCAATCCAGATTCTCAATCAGGAGAAATACACCTCTTTGCTGATTCCAATGCCCTTTCCTGAAAGTTGGTGGCTATGTCCATGACTGAAAATTCTCACTCCAAAGAGAAGTAACCATCACAGGATATAAACTTACTAGTGTAAGTCTAGTTGTCAATAAGTGGCCTATATTGGGATTCAATTATCCAGTTCTCTAGCTGTGGTTCTGGACAATAATGAATATTCCCACCATTACTTGAGATCTCTTTACAGTTAATCATTGTTCATATTCCCTCTCTGCCAGTCTGTATAAATGAAGCTTTTGGGAGTTCTACCAGAACATAAAAGTTATCTCAACATCTTCTTGCAGTTAAGACAATGTAAGAAAATTGGAGGACTTCCAGAGGCTGGGCTTCGGAGTAGCAGCAGCTGTTTTTCTCTCCTCTCCTCTACTGGGAATACCAAAGGAGATTTGTTATCTTTATTTATTGGATATAAACAGCCAGAAATTGAGAGAGAAGGAGAAGACAGAGAGACACCTGCAGCCCTGCTTCACCACTTGCAAAGCTTTCCCCCTGAAGGTGGAGTCCTTTCGCACTGTAACATGTCACTCAACCAGGTGCGACACCACCCGGCCCCCTAAATAAACTTCCATGTTCACAGCAATCATTCTAACATTTCAACACTAATTCTTTTAAATTCTTATTCTTGAACACGTTCTCACATGTCGAGTTGATGCTCATAGTCTTGCCCTCTCTACTCACACATAGAATATAATCAGAATGTTTCCGAGTATAATGAAATTCAGAACAGTCATACTGATTTTTAGGTTACATATAAGCCATTCGATTCTCTATGTAAAGATCAGTTTTCATCATCTTTGAATAGCTACTATGGACAACTTCCTGATCCATGGAGAGATCTAATTATTACCTGGAATCAATAACAATAATTACAAGAAGAATAGAATAAGAGCAACAAAGAATAAAATAAATAAGTAAATATTTAATAAGTAAATATATTGTAGTTATTATTATTATTGTTATTGATGTCCAACTTGTTGGATAGGACAGAGAAAAATAAAGAAAGGAGGGGAAGACAGAGAAGGGGAGAGATAGACACCTGTAGACCTGCTTCACCGCCTGTGAAGCGAATCCCCTGCAGGACATCAGTGGTAGCAGTCCCATATCTCCATCCTAGCCCCTCCCCTTCACTTCATGTTCTGGCAGAACCACTGCTTCCTAACTAAGGAGGGACAGTGCCTCTCTGGCAGTCCTGCAGACCAGGAACCCAAGCTTCACAGAACATGACCCATGTCCTCAGCTTTGACTGCACCAGCTTCTCTACTGTAGAGAGGGACTCACAGATGGGAGGGAACACTGACTCTCATGCGTGTGACCTTAGAATAGTCTCAGGAAGAGTGAGAGTATGAGGACCAGGCAAGAAAGATTATACACACTAGGGATGTCACAGAACTATGGGACCTGTTCTTCTTGGGTGAAGAAGCTTCATAAGGAATCATGCTATATATATATATATATATATATATATATATTACGAGCTTAATACAGACATTGGAAAAGTTTTACAAAAATTCAAGCATATTCCAAAGTAAAGATAGTTTTACAGTGAATGTGTCTGCACTTATTCCCTAGCTTTAATAATTGTCAACTCATAGCTGACCTTAAATGTTTTTTACTCACCCTACCCAACAGGATGGATTTATTTATTTGGTTAGTTATTTTTAGAAATAACAAATTTGGGAGGGCTGAGCAGGTGGCGCACCCAGTTAAGGCCACATGTTGCCATGTGAAAGGACTTGAGTTTAAGTTCCAGGTGTCCACTGAAAGAAAAATGAAGAAAGCTGTATGAGTGATGAGGGGGCTGCAGTCTCTTTCTCCTATCTCCCTCCCCTCTCAGTTTCTCCTGTGCTATGAAAAAAAAAAATTAAGATCTGTATGGGGGTATTCCCCCTCCCCCCCAAAAATAGTCACTGCAACATATAACTGCGCTGAAGATAAAAAGTAATTAATAAATAAATAAATACACCATGTTCCAATAGGTGGTACAGTGGATAAATCTTGGATTTTCAACCATGAGGTTCTGAACTCAATCCCTATAGAGAAGAAGGTCAGACTGACCTTCACTGAGTAAGCAGTAGAGAAGTAGAGCAGAAGGTCAGTAAAGTCAAATGCCTTCTATGGAGACTAGAATGTGCCTAACTGTATCTAGTAACCTAGGTGAACTGTCCCATTTTTATTTTGTATTTCTCTCTTGTTTGTTTGCAATACCTACTTGCCATGTTAGTTTCTGTAAACTGGGCTAGCTTCCGTATTTCTAGGGTATAAAGCTGGAACCGAAGCTTTGTTCAGTGCCATGAGTTTTCAGAGGGATCTGGACTCTCAGTTCAAATTAATAAATTCCTTTATTCTTCATGCACCTTGGCTCTGGTCTTTCTGATATTCAATAGAATTCCTTCACAAAAGGGATGTCTGGACTGAGTGACATGTACACCTTACATCTCAAGTGCTAATGAGTATAGAAACCACAGAGTATGAAGGGTTAATTAATTTAACTTACTTATTCAATTTAACCTCATTAAATTAAAAATATATGATCTTGGTGTGGGGGTAAATAGCATAATGGTTATGCAAACAAACTTTCATGGCTGAGGCTCCAAAGTCCCAGGTTCAATACCCTGTACCACCATAAAACAGACCTGAGCAGTGTTCTGGTAGGAAAAAAAAAAAATATATATATATATATATATATATACACACAGGTCTTACAGTTTTTCCTATTCCTTAAAATTAATGAACTTAAAAATCGTAGTCCTGGTAGTGGGGTGGTAGCGCAGTGGGTTAAGCACACGTGGTGTGAAGCACAATTACCAGCACTAGGATCCCCCTTCGAGCCCGCCGGCTCTTCTCCTGCAGGGGAGTCGCTTCACAGGCAGTGAAGCAGGTCTGCAGGTGTCTATCTTTCTCTGTCCCTCTCTATCTTCCACTCTTCTCTCCTTTTCTCTCTGTCCTATCCAAAAACATCAATAACATCAGCAATAATAACTACAACAACAATAAAAAAGGACAACAAAAAGGAAATAAATATTTTAAAAGTCTTTAAAAAAATGTAATCCTGTTGTTACATCATGAGGCCCATGACTTGCTACCTTAACAACATCCTTCAGTGCTGCAGATAATCACCTGCTCCATTCCCACAGGCACTGTGCTAGGAACCTCAGCCACAGTGTTAAAAAGAAGCAGATCCCAAAAGATTTTTGACACTTTGACACTTTCCTATTAATGACACAAAGTCCTCCAACTTCAAATGCATAAAAAAATCTACAGAACCTCTACTTCCACATATGTACAAGGAGAAATAGAGATCATAGTGCACTTTTTAAAAATATATTTTAATACTTATTTTCTTTTTTGTTGCCCCTTTGTTGTTATTGTTGTTATAGATGTTGTCATTGTTGAATAGGACAGAGAAATGGAGAGAGGAGGGGAAGAAAGAGAGGGGGAGAGAAATACAGACACCTGCAGACCTGCTTCACCGCCTGTGGAGAAACTCCCCTGCAGGTGGGGAGCTGGGGTCTCAAATAGGGATCCTTATGCTGATCCTGGCACTTTGCACCATGTGCACTTAACCAGCTGTGCTACCGCCCAACTCCCCATAGTGCACTTTTATGATCTTAAATAACTGGAAGCTTTCCTTCTACTACTAAAAAAGGTCTATGTCCATTATTTGATGTACAGTAATACATTTTAGAACTGAACTTAACAGAATTGAACACACCAGTGTTCAGGTCACACTGGAGAACACTGTATTAAAATCTGATTACAGGGGGCTAGGTCTTGCTGTACCTGTTGAGAGCACATATTACAATGTGCAAGATCCTGGGTTCAAGGCCCCAGTCCCCACCGGCAGGGGAAAGCTTCATGAGTGGTGAAGCAGTACTGCAGGGATCTTTCTGTCTCACTCCCTCTCTAACCCCCACATCCCTCTCAATTTCTGACTGTCTCTAATGAATAAATAAATAAAAATAATTTTTAGAAGTTTAAAAGTAGGAATATAATTTTTAAAAGTTTAAAAGGAGGAAAAAAATGGCGATCCACACCTTTTTCCAAAGAGCACACTGTTTAACTTCCCAACAAGGAATCAGGACAATTCAAGAGGAATCCAGTCCTGGTGTAAGGTGGTGATGGTGGATTGACCAGGAAGAGACCCAGACACACGGCTGCTTCCCAGAATACTTTTTTAAAATAATTTTTTAATTTATTTTCCCTTTTGTTGCCCTTATTGTCTTTAATTGTGGTTGTAGTTATTATTATTGTTGTTATTGACGTCGTCGTTGTTGGATAGGACAGAGAGAAATGGAGAGACAGAGAAAGACATAGAGGGGGAGAGAAAGACACCTGTAGACCTGCTTCACTTCAACTCCTGTGAACTCGTAGCCTTATCCGGTCTCTGTGCTGCGCGCCACAAGCGCTTAACTCGCTGCGCTACCGCCCAGACTCCCATCCCGGAATATTCTTGCAAGTCTCAAGCAGACCCTCCCAATCTCAGCCTCAATGAGCCACACTCACAATATCCCGTCCAGTCTGAACTTACTGGTCTCCTCTCCAACGTCCAAATCCGCAGGAGATGAGAGCAGCACTGAGAGAAAAGTAGAGAAAAGCAGCATCCTAAAAACACAGGATCAATTGCTAGCGTCTCTTCCTCGAGTGTCGGCTGTCACTTTGGAGCACCGCCCACCAGCAGCCCACATTGGTCCATGTCCACTGTCTCAGAGTTCAATTGGACGTACACAAATACTCTTCTGATTGGATAATGTTCAGACCAAATCGAAAGCACAGATTTCTAAGTGACAGCAATGCTGTCCTATCAACTTCTATAGGGGCTACCTGGAGAGCCATTAAAGCCAGAAATGGCTGGCAAAGCTTTCTCTGAGTACTCTAGAAGTTTCAGCTGTTAAAAACCTACAATTCCATCAGCTTCCTCACCCAGTTAGCTTTCTCCTGCTCGCTCTCTTCCGTGCTGCTTGGCCATATGAGGTGCAGTTCTGTGATCCCGCACCCCGGGGACTTGGTTCTGCTGCTGTGTCCAGCATGCAAACTGCACCCTGCAGCCTGCTCACAGCCTGGCTCCTGCAGTGCAGTGGGCTCCTTTGACCTGGAGGCTGCCTGGTAGCCCTGAGCCCTGCTCTGCTCTGCTCTGCTCTGCTCTGCCCTGCCCTGCTCTGCTCTGCTCTGCTCTGCTCTGCTCTGCTCTGCTCTGCTTTCTGTGGGTAAGTTCACAAACAAAAATGAATAACGATAGAAAATGTTATTGGCACTGTGGGTATCATCAGTGTTGCACAGTAAGCTTTGGGCGATGTTCAGTGTAGTCTACCTGATGTTGCAACTGAATGGAACCAACAGATGAGTTTGGTGCTTTGAAAAGTGTACAAGCTGCTACTGAACTAGATTCACTATTGAGAAGGAGGGAGCAGCTAACAGAGGCCATTCCCCATTCCCTCCCAGGGGAGTTCTAGACTGACTCTGACTTGGAAAAAAATGCAAGAGAGCCAATCATGTTTCAGGGATATGAAAAATTAGTGGGAGCAAGAAAGGACAGAAAATGAGAATAAAACACAAGGCATGTAGTATTAGTACTCTCAAGACAGAGAAAGGGGGGCCGGTGGTGGCACACCTGGTTGAGCTCCCATGTTACAGTGCAAAAGGACCCAGGTTCAAGCTACCAGTTCCCACCTGCAGGGAGAGAGATTTGTGAGTGGGGAAGGAGGGCTACAGGTGTCTCTCTGTCTCTCTATCTCCTTCTCCTCTCAATTTCTGGCTTTCTCTATCCAATAAATAAATATAATAATTAAAAAAAAAAACAGAGAAAGGAAACCCAGACACTCCTGATCGTCCAAGCTCCATAGTCCCCTTGAAGGAAGGACAGGACTCTCAGGGGATGTGCTTCAGCCCTAGTCTTCAGGGGCGCACATCTGCATTTTATGACCTTTTGCAGTTGGGTAGAGAGGCAGTGCTGGTGCCTTTGGCTCCTGCCTAGGTCCCTTCTCCTGGCATCCTCCAGGGTGCAGAGGGAGGGGAGCTGTTTTCCTTGAGTTGCCCTCCAACACACACCTCTGTCAGGAAAAAGCAGCTGAAATTAGTGAGGCTCTGGGAGAAAATCCAGGACTCATCAATAAAACATGTTATAGAGATGTGAGGCTGATCAAGATGACAGTGAGTAATCCTTCAGAACTAGATGATCTAATGAGTGAGGAAGCATATGAAAAATACCTTAAATTATGGGGGTAAATAGCATAATGATTATACAAAGAGTCATGATTGGGCCTTCAAAGTCTCAGATCAATCCCCAGCACCACCTTAAACCAGGAATGAGAAGTGCGTTGGTAAAATAATAATAATGATAAATTGAAATAATAAATAATAGTATTAATACATGAATTCTATCAAGGAGTAAGAATGAAAATTCTTTTTTTTTTAATTTTTTATTTAAGAAAGGATTAATGAACAAAAACATAAGGTAGGAGGGGTACAACTCCACACAATTCCCACCACCCAATCTCCATAACCCACCCCCTCCCATGATAGCTTTCCCATTCTCTAGCCCTCTGGGAGCATGGACCCAGGGTCGTTGAGGGTTGCAGAAGGTAGAAGGCCTGGCTTCTGCAACCTAACCAACGCAACGATTGCCACCTCAACATGCTTCACCTCAGACTGTGTCCAGAGACTTCACGTGTGGAATGACAACCCTTCAGCTTCATTACTCGGGTGAGACCTTTCCTTTTATAGTACACTCTAATTTCATCTCAGGTAGTTCACTTTCTAACAAAGTCCCATAATCTAGATATACACCAGTTTCTGTGAGAGAGAGCTTATATTCACACGTATCTATAAACTACTGCAAAATATATACCTGAAAGCAGAAGTTCACTAGAGTTTGCAGTGAGTACCTCCCTAACACTTCCTCTCCACTATTCCAAGCTTGGGATCCATGATTGCTCAACAAATTGTTTGGCTTTGTATGTTAACTCTCTTTTCAATCACCAGGTTCCAGATGCCACCAGGATGCTGGCCAGGCTTCCCTGGATTGAAGACCCCACCAATGTGTCCTGGAGCTCAGCTTCCCCAGAGACACACCTTACTAGGGAAAGAGAGAGGCAGACTGGGAGTATGGACCAACCAGTCAATGCCCATGTTCAGCGGGGAAGCAATTACAGAATGAAAATTCTAAACTAATATGAAACAACTTCATCTAGCACAGTTGCTTTAAGTTAGTCATGGATAGAAGAATTTAGTTGGCAAATTCTAGCAATAGCTATGGAAGGAGAAATTATTTACAATAATACTACTGGGTGAAACTACCCCTTAACTTACTATTGCATATCAGCATGACTTTTTTATAACACCCTATAATTTCAAGGCCACTGTCCATTTCTAACATTTAATTTTGTGAGAACTTGTGTCACAAAACAGAATAAATAAATAAATAAATTTTTTAAATTAATAAATAGATTTAAAAAGAAACTTAACAGTTGAAAGGTCTTTTGACAATCCTTGAGGAGCCTCTCTCATTCAGATTCATCAGTTGTCTCTGATCAGACTGAAAACAAAACTCTTTGAGTAATATTCAGTTTTCTACACCTGGTATTAGCACAAGGCCCAGAATCAATCAGTTTTCTTCTCTAGATGTGAATTTCTCTTAACTGTGGATTCCCCTCCCCCCCCCTTTTTTTTTTAACAAGAACACTGTTCAGCTCTGGATTATGGTGGTGTGGAGGATTGAACCTGGGACTTTGGAGCCTCAGGCATGAGTGTTTGCATAACCATCACTTTATCAACCCTCCACCCTTAACTGTGGATTTTGTAGAGTTTCATAAGTGGTTCAATCTCAGCTAAAGATTCTGGAATAATTCCTGAAACAATACAACCCCCACTAGGTCCTCTGAAGGACCTGTATTCTCCCACACACACACCCCAGAGTCTTTTACTTTGGTGCAATATGCAAATTCCAGTTCAGGTTCTACTTGTGTGTTCTCTTCTGATCTTGTTTTTCAACTTCTGCCTGAGAGTGAGATCATCCCATATTCATCCTTCTCTTTCTGACTTATTTTACTTAACATGAATTTTTCAAGGTCCATCCAAGATCAGCTGAAAACTGTGAAGTCACCATTTTTTATAGCTGAGTAGTATTCCATTGTGTATATATACCACTACTTGTTCAGCCACTCATCTGTTGTTGGACACCTGGGTTGCTTCCAGGTTTTGGCTATTACAAATTGTGCTGCCAAGAATATATGTGTACACAGATCTTTTTGGATGTGTGTTGGCTTCCTTAGGATATATCCCCAGGAGAGGAATTGCAGGATCATAGGGTAGGTCCATTTCTAGCCTTCTGAGAGTTCTCCAGACTGTTCTCCACAGAGGTTGGACCAATTGACATTTCCACTAGCAGTGCAGAAGGGTTCCTTTGACCCCACAACTTCTCCAGCATTTGCTGCTGTTCCATTGACTGTTTCTAAGGCTGCTTCTGTCATTTATTACTGGATACTGGCTGTCTCTTTCTAGAAAACGAAGTGTCAATTCACTATTTATTGTACAATAATATACTTGTGAATTAAACAGAATTTTGAAAATATCTGAGTTTTGTAAGCCACAAGTCACAGAATTGCATTAAATTCTGCTTAGCCTCTGTAATCAGGTGAAGAGACAGGCTACTCTGGACATGGCATGGAAGAGTCACTATGTTTTCATGAACACTTTTGATCTATTTTTTTTTCCAAATATGAAATTCACTGACTAAACCCAGTATAATAAGAGTAAGAATATAAACAGAACAGGGTGGGGCAGGATTGGGGTAATAACTCTTCATTATAACAGTCACTTTAAAAAAAAGGAAATGAAGAAAAAAATAGGAAGGTAGTGGTTATGCAAAGAGACTCTCATGTCTGAGACTCTAAAGCCCTAGGTTCAGTCCCCTGCACCACCATAAGACAGAGCTAAGCAGTGCTCAGTGGGGGCAGGGCGGTGTCGCACATGGTTGAGAACACATATTACAATGCAGAAAAACCCAGGTTCAAGTCCCCAGTCTGCAGGAGGAAAGTTTTACAAGTGATGAAGCAGGGCTGCAGGTGTCTCTATTTCAGTCTCCCTATCTCCCCCACTTCCTCTCTGTTTTTGGCCATCTCTATAAAATAAACAAAGGTAATTTTTAAAAAGGTAGTAAATGTTAGGGAAAGATAACCACATGGCTCTGAACTCCAATTACATCAGGAACAGGAGAGAGAAGAGGGAAAAACAAGCAAACAAAAATACAAGGAATGATGCTAGTAGTTGTTTTTGTGTATTGCACCAAAGTAAAAGACTCTGTGGTGGGAGGGGGAGGTTCCAGGTCCTGGAACCTGATGGCAGAGGAGGACTTAGTGGGGTTTGAACTGTTATTTGGAAAACCGTGAAATGTTACACATGTGCAAACTATTGTATTTTACTGTTACCTGTAAACCATTATTCCTCCAATAAAGAAATTTTAAAAAAAGAAAGAAAAGAAATAAGAGAAAGAGCAACCCTTCTCCTCAAAAAAAAAAAAAAAAAAAAACTAGGTGTACCTTAGAAAAGAATAGAAGGGGGCCAGGTGGTGGCGCACCTGGTTAAGTGCTCACATCACAGTGCACAAGGACCCAGGTTCAAGCCCCTGGTCCCCACCTGCAGGGGGAAAGCTTCACGAGTGGTAAAGCAGGGCTGCAGGTGTCTCTCTGTCTTGCTCCCTTTGTATCTCCCCCGTCCCTCTCAGTGTCTCTCTGTCTCTATCCAATAATAAATAAATAAATGGAAACAAAAACAAATTTAAAAAAAAGAAAAGAATAGAAGACAGGATCATAGGGGGGAAAAAAGGTAAATATATGTAAGTAGAAATAGTTATATATGTAGTAGTCAACCCATATCTGTGATCTTGTGATAATTAATATTTCTGTGGGGATAACTGTGAAAGCATGGTAAGAGCATAGGGGAACTCCCATCATAAAGATGGAGGTCTGAAAAGATACCCCACCTGTCAACTCTCCCTTCCAGGGGTTGATCATGGAGGGAAAAGCTTTCCTGACTCAGTTTCCCCTTGTCAGTCTCCCAAGCATCACAAGAACCTACACCCCCTAACACTTAACTCATTTCCTTGTTATAAACCAAATGGTTTGCCTGATTAAAGTCCACTATAGTTCACCTGCTGTGATCACACATACTCTATATATCCATTCTGCCTTGACCAAAAGGCTCTTCCTTCCTATTTCCTTAAACCCCTCCTCCACTTTGATCTAACTCCTCTTATCTTATCTCTCTTCCTTCAAGGCTGCTCTCTGTCTGCTTCTCCCTTGCTGGGATAATTAAACTGTCCTTCTAAACACCTTCAGCTAATTGACTCTCTTACCCAATTGCCACTAATCACTCTGGAACTCTCCCTTACCACTATCAATTCTTCTCATTCCTTGGAACCTTCACCGTGAGAGTTCTGACCTTCAAAAGCCCACCCTTATCGCCACAAGTGAAAAAATGTCCTTTGTTCCCTTCTTCTATTTAAACCCTGCCTTCTGTACAATAAATGGATCATTTGCAACCAAAAGGTCTTCTGGTCTTATCCTGTTGTTAGCCTCTAGAGTTAACACGAGAGCCAATATGGTTTATCTCTGCTGCGAGTCCCCCACGCAAGTACCATCAGTTTCCAATGAAAGGAATGGAGACACCAAACTCTGGTGGTGAAAGAGTTGTGGAATTATACCCCTGTTATCTTATGATTTTGTCAATCAATGTTAAATCACTAATAAAATACATATATATATATATATATATATATATATATATATATATATATATATGAAAGAAATGGAGGCTTCCTTAATTTGCACTGAAAATGTGCACCCTGTGAGAGCCAAACAAGAAACCAGTGATCCTCTGGGCACAGCAGGATGCTACAGGGTGTTGACTCCTCCCAGTACTCAACCCTCCCAGCCTGATGATCCTGCCTGGGGCCATCCAGCCTTTTCCTTACCCCCCAACATGGTCAAGGGCCTGATTTCAGGTCCAGGCACTCATTCTCAGGACAGGACTCTGGACCACCATGGCCTTGATCACATAGAAAAGACAAGGAAAATCCATGATGACTGACAGTTGATAGCAGTCCGATACTGAGATTCTGATGTGGGAGACACTGATCCAGGAGGACACCACACAAAGGTGGAGATCCAGCAGGACTGCAGAGAGGATACTTGGGAAGACATGGACACAGGATTCTTCCAGATGTGTCCAGGTCACTTTTTTTCCCTAAACATTTCAGTTTCTATTTATTTATTTATTTATACAGACCAGATCACTGCTCGGCTCTGGCTTATAGTGGTGTGGGGGATGGAACCTGGGACTTGAGAGCCTCAGACATGAAAATCTCTTTGCATAACCATTATGCTATATTCCCACATTTTAAAAAAATATTTTATTTATTTATTTATTTATGAGAAATGTTAGCGAGCTAAAATCAAACCACCATCCACTGCAAGGAAGCAAAAGATGTTTATTCATGAATTCGAATCCGGGCCGAGTGGTGACTGACAGCAGTTCATCAGCTCGACCCCAAACAGGGCTCAAACCACACAATTTATAGAATTTCTGAATACACTCAGGGAGGGGGAACACATCACCTTATCAATCTATATCCAATAACATGCTATAGAAAACGCGGAATCCAATCATTTCAAACCTAGCAAAAAGCATGATCCATTCAAAGCAAAGCACGGGCTAGTTTCAAACATTGCAAAATCACACAACCAACAGAATCTAGCCAGGTAGGGTCACCACATCCTCCCGCCATCAGCTGCCCCTTCCTAGAAAATAATTTCCTTGTGCAAAGGCCCTGATAAGCCTTGCCTGTCTGCAGGGTCTTGGTAAACAACCGGTGGTTTAATGATTAGGTCCTGTTTTAGAGGAAAGGGCAAGGAATTTTCCATCTCACACTAAGCAGAAAAGCAACTATACTTAAAACTTTAAAACTACTGCATCTAACAAGAAAGAGTCAGGCATCGTTCTGGCACATGTGCCACCGGGGATCCAACTTGGGACCTCATGCTTGAGAGTCCAAAGCTTTATCACTGCACCACCTCTCAGACCACCAGGTCACTTTTAAGTAGCCTTTCCATATCTCTGCCCTGGGTGAAGGGTGCAGACTGCAGTGACTCCATGACAGACTCCAAAAACTGTAGAAATGAGACAGGCCCCAGTTTCAGAAGAACAGGTCCTGGAATTCAGGACCATTACTGGAAATTGAACCCACGGCCCTGAGTCTACAGGAACAAAGATAAGCTGAGCATTAAGAAAGGCATCTCCAGAGAGATAGACTGTTAAACATTCCCCACATTTCCCCTAGATGTATAAAGATAACCACAAGGCTAAGCTTGTCTTGTATGCTATGTAACCCATACCCTATATATCTCCACGTGTGCTGGGGTTTGAGGTCGAGCACCCAGAGCAGCTGTGAGGTTCAGCCCTAGCCCCATGCCCAGGATAGAAGTAAAGGCTCTTTGTTTTTACATCACTCTGGCGTCTCTTGGTGAATTTCTTGGATTACCGAACCTAACATGGGGACCTGTACTCACCATCTTCCTCCCTGAGTCTTCAGACTCCCTGCAATGTCCTCCTAGCTGTCTGAGGCACTATCCCACCAGCAAGACCTGGAGACAGAACAAGAGAGAGTGGTGGTACATATGGCGTTGACTGCTTCACTGCTCATGAAGCTGCTCCCTGCAGGGCTCTTGCTCATGGTAAAGTGTGTGCTTAACTTGGTGTGCCACTAATCAGCCCCATAAATAAAACATTTTAAAGATTTTATTTTTAAAGCTGAGGCTGGTGGTATTGTAGGTTTTTAACTGCTGAATCTTCTTGATGGCTACTCACGGGAAATATTTGCCCACCTTTACTTGCTTTATCTTCTCTCCAGGCACACCCTCTATAAAAGTTGATAGGTCAGCATTCCTGTCACTTAGAAATCTCTGGTTTTGATTGGATCTGAACATTATCCAATCAGAAGAGTAGTCGTGTGTGGCAAGGGCTTCACCCAATTAAATTCTTCTTCTTCTAGCGTTTGCCCTTCTTCCGTAGCCAGTCAACAGCGTCAGGTTGAGCCTGATGTCAAGTTTCGAGACCTCCTTTGAATCTGGAGAGGTGGCAGTCGTTGACTATGTGGGTCATAGTCTGTCTGGAGCCGCAGGGGCAGTTCGGGTCATCTCTGGCTCCCCAGCGATGGAACATAGCTGCGCACCGGCCATGGCCTGTTCGATAGCGATTGAGGAGGGCCCGATCATAACGTGCTAGGTCAAAGCCGGGTTGACGCTTGCAGGGGTCTGTGATGAGGTGTTTGTTCTTGACCTCAGCTGACTGCCAACTCTGTTTCCAAGAGTCTGGAACAGAGAAGTAGGTGTAGGAGTAGGAGACCAGATTGGACCAGATTGGATGACTCTGAGAGAGTGGACATGGACCAATCTGGGCTGCTGGTGGGCAGTGCTCCAAAGTAAAAGAAGACACTGTAGGAAGTAAGGCACAGTAGCAAACAATCTTGTGTTTCTGGGACACCACTTTTCTCTCTAGGTTGCTCTCATCTCCTGCTGATTAGGACCTTGAAGAGGAGTCTTCATATGTTCAATACTGAATGGGATATCGTGAGTGTGGTTCATTGAGCTGAGTTTGGGAGGGGTTCCTTGAGGCTTACAGTCCTGTGTTTCTGGGACACCACTTTTCTCTACTTTTCTCTCCGGGTTGCTCTCATCTCCTGCTGATTAGGACCTTGAAGAGGAGTCTTCATATGTTCAATACTAAATGGGATATCGCGAGTGTGGTTCATTGAGCTGAGTTTGGGAGGGGTTGCTTGAGGCTTGCTAGACTATTCTGGGATGGGGAGTCGGACAGTAACACAGCGGGTTAAGCACAGGTGGCGCCAAGCACAAGGACCGGCCTAAGGATCCCGGTTCAAACCCCGGCTCCCCACCTGCAGGGGAGTCGTTTCACAGGCGGTGAATCAGGTCTGCAGCTGTCTATCTTTCTCTCCCCCTCTCTGTCTTCCCCTCCTCTCTCCATTTCTCTCTGTCCTATCCAACAACAACGACATCAACAACAACAATAAAACAACAAGGGCAACAAAAGGGAATAAATAAATATTTTAAAAAGAGTTTTAAAAATTCTGTAATGAAGCCATGTGTCTGGGTCTCTCCTCCCTGTCAATCTATGGTCTCCACCGTACACTGGGGCTGGCCTTCCCTTGACCTGTCCTCATCCTTTGTGAGGGTGCTAAATAAGGTGTGCTCTATGGGTAGGGTATGAGATGACCATTCATCCACCACCACCCACTCCCCTTTTATTTCTCTCTCTCCCAGCACATGGATGCAGACTTCCTGGGTCCAGTACTATGCTCTCCTGAGTGTACTGGGATCTGGATCCAGGTTAGAGGAGCAAGGAAGGATTTGCTGACCCTAGGCAAGAAGGTCATTTTGGGGGACCAGCATGTTTGTCAGCACCTTGAATCCTCCAGTTGAGTCCAGTGTGGCTGTGACTGTCCTGCCTTCATTGTGACTTGGAGTTTTATTAGATATAAACTAAAGAATTCTAGGGTGGGGATAGGTACCATAATGGTTATGTGAAGAAACTCTTATCCCTGAGACTCCAAAGTCCCAAATTCAATCCTTCACACCACCATAAGCTAGAGCTGAGCAGTGCATTACTAGAAAGAAAAAAGAACACTTTTATTCTTTCTCATTTTTAATTTTTTTTATTTATAAAGTGGAAACACTGACAAGACCATAGAATAAGAGGAGCACAATTCCCACCACCAGGGCTCTGTATTCCATCCCCTACCGTGATATCTTTCCTATTCTTTAACCCTCTGGGAGCAGGGATCCAGGGTCATTATGGGGTGCAGAAGGTGGAAGGTCTGGCTTTTGTAATTGCTTCCCCGCTGAATGTGGGTTTTGTTTTTCTTATTGATAGGATTTAATTTTTTGTTGTCTTTTAAATAATCCCTGGAGCTGTTGCATTTTGTTTTTATTCAATTTATTCAGGCCTTTGCAGTGAATCCAACAAAAGTGTCCCAGGATTGGCTTGTCTTCTAATAAATTTGTTGGAGAAATATAAGTAGTTTCAAACCTTAAAGTGAGGGGCATGACAACTTGGAATAAAACTGTTGACACAATTATAGTGGTTCCAATGTAGTACACAGAAATTGAAAATGGGGGATCCTTCCTGTTTCCAGCTGGGAATCACAACTTGTTATTTTTTATGTTACCTATTATTGTATTATGTAGCACTATTCAGTTCTGACTTATGGTAGTCTAAAGATTGAACCAGAGATTTGGAAGTCTCAGGCTTGAAAATAATTTGCATAGTCACTGTCATTTAAAAAATTATCTGTAAAATGGAAATACTGACAATACCATAGGACGAGAGTGGTGCAAGTCCACAAAATTCCCACCACCAGAACCTTGTATCCAATCCCCTCCCTTGATAACTTTCCTATTCTTTATCCCTCTGGGTGTATGGACCCAGAATCACCATAGGGTGCAGAAGGTGGAAGGTCTGGCTTCTGTAATTGCTTCCCTGCTGAACATGGGCATTGACAGGTTGATCCATACTCTCAACCTGTCTCTCTCTTTCCCTAGGGGGCAGGGCTCTGGGGAAGTGAGACCCCAGGAAACATTGGTGGGTTCATTCATCAGCCCTGGGACTTTGGGTTGGCATCATGGTATCATCTGGAGCCTGATGACTGAAGAATCATTAAGATATAAAGCAGAACAAAATTTTAAGTAATCAGGAACCTAAAGGCAAGAATATAGCAGATGAAATTTGGGGTCTTTATTTTGGAAAAAGCTAGTAGATCTATTTTATGTATTTCTCAAAAAGACCATAACTTTACTAGTTTTTTCCTCAGCCTGACATCTGATATGCAGGTGAACCCAGGTTATTGTCTGGGGAGATGGTGTCATAGTTGGAAAAAGGACTAGAAAGCTGGATCAGGGAAGAAAGTAGCTCCCAAATATGGGGCAAGTATAACTGTAAACCCCATTGATTTGATCTGGGGCCCATAGTAAGCACAGGAGCCTATGTAACCTCTGAATCCCTGTAGGTCTGAGCTCACATTCTGTGGTCATGGCTTGGAACATTCCAGGCTGCACTAATTTCAGGACCTGTCTTCCTAGAGTGGTAGAGTACGTTGTCCAACCTCCCTTTGGAGAATGGAACATTCCCTACCATTGTTGATCCACATTGAGGGCAAGGTCCTATAGGGGCCCACAAAGCGGTCCATTATGTTTTCCTTTCTTTTTTATTTCTTTATATTTATTTATTGCTTTTGTTGTTCTTGTTGTTTTGTTATTGTAGTTATTATTGATGGTGTTGTTGTTGGATATGACAGAGAGAAATGAAGAGAGGAGGGAAAGACAGAGAAGGGGAGAGAAAGATAGAAACTTGCAGACCTGCTTCACCGCCTGTAAAGCAACTCCCCTGCAGGTGGGGAGCCTGGGGCTCAAACCGGGATCCTTCTGCCTGTCCTTGAGTTTTGCACCACCTGTGCTTAACCCGATGCACTACTGCCCGACTCCCCCATTATGTTTTTCATGATGGAGATGACCAGTGACAGTGAAGAGAAGGATCTGTTAGAGGTCTAGGCCCATTCTGTCTGTGTGGGAATTCCAGGGCTCCCTGACTAGAGCCCCAGGTGATGGGGTTGGTAGTGACTAAAGAGTCATCATTAGAGTATGCGGTCTCTTGCCCTTATTCAGTTTTTGTAGTCCTTACTTTGTCTGAGAAGGCTAGCTTTGGAATGATTGAGAGATGTATAATAGGAGGTAGGTGAGGAGGATAACTAGGTTTAAGTAGAAACTATTTCATTAGGAACTTTATGGTATCTTTTGGGTCTTTCTACTTGCTTCATTTATTGACTCACTGTAAACTACTGTGCACTTTTGCTGTTAGGTAAACATAAACCCTACCTCATGGACCCTGGTCTACATCTAGGTTTTGAGGTTTTTTTTAAAGAAGTGCACCATGCAGAATGGAATTAAGGAGTCCTATGAGCTGGGAAAGTCTCACCAGACTAATGAAGCTTAAAAGTTGAGCTTCCAGGGAGTCGGGCTGTAGCGCAGCGGGTTAAGCGCAGGTGGCTCAAAGCACAAGGACCGGCATAAGGATCCCGGTTCGAACCCCGGCTCCCCACCTGCAGGGGAGTCGCTTCACAGGCGGTGAAGCAGGTCTGCAGGTGTCTAGCTTTCTCTCCTCCTCTCTGTCTTCCCCTCCTCTCTCCATTTCTCTCTGTCCTATCCAACAACGACAACAACAATAATAACTACAACAATAAAAAAACAACAAGGGCAACAAAAGGGAATAAATAAATAAAATAAATATAAAAAAAAAGTTGACATTCCACGCCTGACGTCTCTGGACACAGTATGAAGTGAAATATGTGAAGATAGTACTGGTTGCATTGATTATGTTGGGATCAACAGATCCAGTATCATTTGGTATGACTTGAGAAAACATGAAGGAAAGTGAGCCCCACCCTAGAGGTTCCAGGACTGGGGAAAATATGGAGTTTTATATAGAAAGGGGAAGGTTAAGTGCAAGGACCAGCTTAAGGATCCCGGTTCGAGCCCCCAGATCCCCACCTGCAGGGTAGTTGCTTCACAAGCAGTGAAGCAGATCTGAAGGTGTCTGTCTTTCTCTCCCCCTCTCTGTCTTCCCCTCCTCTCTCTATTTATCTCTGTCCTAACAACAAGGACATCAATAACAACAACAATAAAAAGCAACAAGGACAACAAAAGGGAAAATAAATATAATTTTGAAAAAAGAAGGGAAGGTTACTACTGTCTTAGGGTTTAAGAAGGTAATAGATAGTTATTGCTATAGCCAAATTATTTGGCAATTGGGTTAATTTTGAACATCCCATTTTAGGATTTTCTGGATCATACCAGACCTAGCCATAATTTGTATTGTTTTATGCTATTTACCACTGTCATATTTTTAAAAATATTTTTATTGATTTATTTTGGCTAGGGTCAGAGATAAATTGAGAGGGTAGTGGGAGATAGAAAGGAAAAGAGAGATATACATAAAGTGCTCCTACACACCAGTCTTGAAACTCTCCTCCATTATGTGAGGACCAGGAGTTGAACCCAGGTCTTTGAGCACTGCAATGTGTATACTCAACCTGGTCCACTACCACTTTGCCCCTGTAATGAGATTTTTTTTTTTATTTCTTTTGGGGAATTAATGTTTTACATTCAACAGTAAATCTGTAATCAGATTTTAATGCAGTGTTGTGTAACATGACCTGAAAAACATAGGTTTGTACAATTCTGGTTAGTTCAGTTATAAAATGTGTTATTGTACAGAAAAAGATGGCCATGTGGTCCGCGAGGTGACACAGTGGATAAAGCATTGGATTCTCAACCATGAGGTCCTGAGTTTGATCCTTGGCAGTACATGTACCAGAGTGATGTCTGGTTCTTTCTCTCTGCCAATCTTTCTCATGAATAAATAAATTCTTAAAAAAATAATGAACACATATACTTTTTCAGTAGTTGAGAAAGTTTACAATTATTTAAGATCATAAAAGCTTCAGACAAGAGGCTAATAAACAGAATATTTACAGAACTTGCAAATCGCAACAATAAGACAACAAATAATCCCATCCAAAAAAGTGGGGAGAACATCTACAGAGTATTCACCACAGAAGAGATCCAAAAGGCCAAGAAACACATGACAAAATGCTCCAAGTCTCTGATTGTCAGAGAAATGCAAATAAAGACAACAATGAGATACCACTTCACTCCTGTGAGAATGTCATCCATCAGAAAAGGTAACAGCAGCAAATGCTGGAGAAGTTGTGGGGGCAAAGGAACCCTCCTGCACTGCTGGTGGGAATGTCAGTTGGTCCAACCTCTGTGGAGAACAGTCTAGAGAACTCTCAGAAGGCTAGAAATGGACCTACCCTATGATCCTGCAATTCCTCTCCTGGGGATATATCCTAAGGAAACCAACACATCCATCCAAAAAGATCTGTGTACATATATATTCTTGGCAGCACAATTTGTAATAGCCAAAACCTGGAATCAACCCAGGTGTCCAACAACAGATGAGTGGCTGAGCAAGTAGTGGTATATATACACAATGGAATACTACTCAGCTATAAAAAATAGTGACTTTATCAACAACAAAACAACAAATAACCCCATCCAAAAATGGGGGAGGACATGGACAGAATATTCACCACAGAAGAGATCCAAAAGGCTGAGAAACACATGAAAAAATGCTCCAAGTCTCTGATTGTCAGAGAAATGCAAATAAAGACAACAACAAGATACCACTTCACTCCTGTGAGAATGTCATACATCAGAAAAGGTAACAGCAGCAAATGCTGGAGAGGGTGTGGGGGTCAAAGGAACCCTCCTACACTGCTGGTGGGAATGTCAATTGGTCCAACTTCTGTGGAGAACAGTCTGGAGAACTCTCAGGAGGCTAGAAATGGACCTACCCTATGATCCTGCAATTCCTCTCCTGGGGATATATCCCAAGGAACCCAATATATCCAAATATAATCCAAAAAGATATAATATCCAAAAAGATCTGTGTACACATATGTTCTTGGCAGCACAATTTGTAATAGCCAAAACCTGGAAGCAACCCAGGTCCAACAACAGATGAGTCGCTGAGCAAGTTGTGGTATATATACACAATGGAATACTACTCAGCTGTAAAAAATGGTGACTTCACTGTTTTCAGCTGATCTTGGATGGACCTTGAAAAATTCATGTTAAGTGAAATAAGTCAGAAAGAGAAGGCTGAATATGGGATGATCTCACTCTCAGGCAGAAGTTGAAAAACAAGATCAGAAGAGAAAACACAAGTAGAACCCGAAATGGAATTGGCATATCGCACCACAGTAAAAGACTCTGGGGTGGGTGGGTGGGGAGAATACAGGTCCAAGAAGGATTCAGAGGACTAGTGGGGGTTGTATTGTTATATGGGAAACTGGGGAATGTTATGCATGTACAAACTATTGTACTTACTGTTGAATGTAAAACATTAATTCCCCAATTTAAAAAAAAGTTAAAAAATTAGATAAATGACTTAGCCAAAAATGGCCAAAGAGAATTACCTTGTTAACAAATAGTTACGGAACAAGTAGATATAGATCTGTAGTAATAAAATGAACCTACATCCATATTTATATGTAGGGACAAAAAAAAAGGTGACTTCACAGTTTTCAGCTGATCTTGGATGGACCTTGAAAAATTCATGTTAAGTGAAATAAGTCAGAAACAGAAGGATGAATATGGAATGATCTCACTCTCAGGCAGAAGTTGAAAAACATGATCAGAAAAGAAAACACAAGTAGAACCTGAAATGGAATTGGCATATTCCACCAAAGTAAAAGACTCTGGGATGGGTGGGTGGGGGAGAATACAGGTCCCAGAAGGATGACAGAGGACCTAGTGGGGGTTTTAATTTTATATGGAAAACTGGGAAATGTTATGTATGTACAAACGATTGTATTTACTGTCAAATGTAAAACATTAATTCCCAAATAAAGAAATTAAAAAAAAGAAAGATCATAAAAGCTCTGTAGATAACAGTTGAGAAAGTCAGTCTATTTTAATTTGTTATATTGATTTGACAGCATTTACAAAATCATAGTATTTCAGGGATATACTTTCTCACCCATACATGGATCTAGTCTTCTGGATTCCACATATGAGAGTAATAATCTGACACTTAGCTTTCACCTCTCAATTCAGTTAGTACTCCAGGCAGCATTAAGCTGAGACTTGGGTTAAATACTAAGGCTCTTAGGCAGTTTAGCAGAGTTGATCATGGACTTTTGTTGAAAGAGATGTTAAATAGTCTGCTCTGCTCCACATAGATCTGGTTGAGGCAGGTAAGTGCAGTTCATACTCCCCACTGAAGCAGCAAAATTTGCCAGTTGGAAAGACCTTAAAAAAATGTTGGCGAGAGGGTGGGGGTATAGCACAATGGTTATGCAAAGAGACTTTCATGCTTGAGGCTCTCAAGTACCAGGTTCAATACCCCACACCAACATAAGCCAGAGCTGAGCAGTGCTCTGGTAAAAAAAATAAAAATAAAAAAAGGTTGGAGAGGTTGGAGGGTAGCTAGCATAATGGTTATGCAAACAGACTCTTATTCTTGAGGCTCCAAAGTCCCAGGTTCAAGCCCCTGCACCACCATAAGCCAGAGCTGAACAGTGCTCTGGTAAAAAATAATAATAATAATAAAACAGATTAGAGAAACACTGTGTATGCTACATAGATTAGCTCATTGTTTCTAAATCTCTCCTTTTAACATTGCAATACTAGGAAGTTGAGACTTTTTAAAAACAATTTTATTTATTTATTCATACAGAGATAAAGAAACAGATATCACTCTGGTACATGTACTTCCAAGGATTGAACTCAGGACCTCATGCTTGAGAGCCCAGTGCACCACCTCCTGGACCACAACCTTTTATGTTGATAATGTCCTACGTATAAGTGCAGTGTTATCAAGTGAAAAAAGCTGTTCTAAGTGAAAAAAACAAAAACTGTTCTTGTGGATTTAAAGCATATTCTCAAGGTGCTGCTGTGATTACAATTCATTTTCTCTTATGTCTCTTTCTCTCTCCTTTTTTTAAAAATTTTATTCATGAGACAGATGGGAGGATAGAAAGAAATAACCAGACATCTCTGGTACAAGCCCTGTCGGGTGCAACCTCACTACCTCCTGCTTGAGAGCCCAGTGCTTTATCTACTACACCACCTTTTAGATCACACCATAATTCATTTTCTCGAATGAAAAGGACAGAGAAGAAAGAGAAATTAGCAGTCCTTCAAGGAGGTGACCTGTCCCAGGTCAGAGGCTGTGTCTGAACCAAAGTAAGATGTTCTCTATAGGATTATGTTGTGTGTTAAAGAAATTATAGCTATTAAGGGACCAGGTCGTGGTGCACCAGGTTGAGTGCACATGTTACTGTACACAAGGACCAAAGTTTGAGCCCTGCTCCTGACTTACAGGGGGAAAGCTTTGTGAGTGGTAAAGCAGTGTTGCAGGTGTCTCTCTGTCTCCCTACCACCTCCTTTCATCTCAAATTCTGGCTCTCTCTATCCATTAAATAAAGATACTAAAAAATAAGTAAGATTTATTTGAAAAAAGATATAGATATTGAAAGCCAGTGTCACATTTGGGATCAAATGGGTGTTGATGTTGTGCTCTACAGTGGCAAAGAGGAAGGTGAGAGCACAATGTTAACTATAGCTGTGCCACCTGAATGGAGGACACATCAGAGACTGTGATCAAGTCACTCTACTCAGGCATCTTTAAAACTACTCCGGGTAATAAGTCAGGCTTAGTTATCTTTGATGTTCAGTCATTAGCACACCTAGTTGAGTTCACAAAGCTAGTTGATCAAGGGTCTGTGTTAAAAACCTTGTTCCCAGCTGCAGGGGCAGCTCCATAAGTGGTGAAGCAGGACCACAGGTTTCTCTTTCTCTCTCTCCCTTCCTCCTTAACTATCCGTCCTCTCCCAATATCTCTCTCTTTCATTAAATTAAAGGAAATATATGGTAAAAAGAAAAATATTTCCTATAGCAGTGGTTCTATCATACAGGTACTAAATTCAGTAATAGCTGATGACTATTTTTTGAATTTTAATTAAAAATAGATATAAGTTTATATTTTATTAAAGTTTTATTATAATTGTATGTTTAAATTACCTTTCATATTTTTTCTAATTTATTCCTAATATATTTTAGCATCCAAAATTTACTGCATATCTATGTGTTGAATTTTGAGAGGCCAGTGAACAGAACATCACCTAGAAAGTCCCATGGGAATTAATTTAGTATTTTTAGTACAGCTATATCTGTTACCAATTTTAGATTAACACACTCAGTCTAATTTTCATGTTTGTACCTAGTTGTACAAAAATATTAGGTTGGGTTATCAATACTACATAAGAGGATTTTTTTTTTTAAATAAGTGAAACGTTCAGCTCTGATTTATGATGGTGTAGGGGATTGAATCTGGGACTTTGGAGCCTCAGTAGAGATTATCTTCACATATCTGTTATGCTGTCTACCCATGATCCTCCTATTTTAATGAAAAAAACATTTAAGAAATATGCTGACCATTTTGATTGGTTTTGTTGTCTATATTTTATTTCTCATTTGTGTTCCAATAATGGCTGGCATGATCGTCAGATTACAGGCATATAGTTCCCCATCAGGCACAATGCCACAGTTCTGTTCCTTCTCCATCCCCCAAATCCATGCTTTCCCAACGATAACCACCACAATGTTATAAACATATGTTGCCCTATGTTTTAAACTTTAATGTAGATATAGAAGTGTAGCATTTTTAAACTTTAAATAGTACTCTCCATGAGCTTTCAAAATTCACAATGGTCATATATCATTGTCATATATCACTGTCTGCAGTTTGTCATCTCCTAATAGGAAGTCCTGTACTAATGGTACTCTCTCTTCACCACTATACCCCATAGTCTGCTGAATATCTCTCTGTTCCTATGTCTGCTGTGATGTTAATTTTTTTCTTATCTTTGTCTTTCTTTTTTTTTGTGGAATAGAAAAAAGTTGAGAGGGGAGGGACATGGAGGAAAGAGACTACAGCTCCACTTCATCACTCATAGCTTCCCTCCTGCAGATGGGCACCTGGGGCTTAAACTCAAGTACTTTCACATGGCAACAGGTGCTCTTAAGTGAGTACCGCAACTGCTCAGCCCCCAAACTCTGTTATTCATAAAAATAAATAAGGACCGGTGCAAGGATCCCAGTTTGAGCCTCCAGCTTCCCACATGCAGGGGAATCACTTCACAAGTGGTGAAGCATGTCTGCAGGTGTCTATCTTTCTCTCCACCACTCTGTCTTCCCCTCCTCTCTCCATTTTCTCTCTGCCCTATCCAACAATTATGACATCAATAATAACAATAAGAACTACAACAATAAAAAAACAAAAGCAACACAATTCTTTTTTTAAAAAACTATCTTTACTTTGTATATGAATGAATTTTTGCAAAATTTTTCAAATCTCTGTATAGTTGGTCATATATATATTAGTATTCCTTATGAAATCTCCTCACCTAAAAAGAGCATATCCCCATAGTTTTGTAACATCCCATGGGTGTAAAACCTTTCTTGCCTGGTCCAGATACTATTTCTCTTCCTGAGACAATTCTTTTTTTTTTTTTTTTTAGTATTTATTTATTTTCCCTTTTGTTGCTCTTGTTTATTATTGTAGTTATTATTCTTGTTGTCATTGTTGGACAAGACAAAGAGAAATGGAGAGAGGAGGGGCAGACAGAGAGAGGGAGAAAAAAGATACCTTGAGATCTGCTTCACAACTTGTGAAGTGACTACCCTGCAGGTGGGGAGCTGATGTCTGGAACAGGTATTCTTAAGCTGGTCCTTGCACTTTGCGCCACATGTGCTTAACCCACTGTCCTACCACCTGACTCCCTCCGGAGACAATTCTAAGGCCACATCCTTGAGTCAGTGGTCTCTCCGTTCATCATGGTCTGTATATGGCTGCAGATAGTGCAAACACTAGCCAGTTCCTTACTATTTCCCCACCATTTGTCAAATCAGAGCTGCTTCTTTTTCTTTCTGAGGAGACTGAGCTCTACATTGATGTGGTTGAAGTCCCTCCACAGGGAGCCCCTGGGGCCCTTCAAGGTGACCGTGAGACCCTTCAGAGAGATGTTGACATTCTCTGGGTTTTTTTTTTTAATATTTTATTTTATTTATTTATTCCCTTTTGTTGTCCTTGTTGTTTTATTGTTGTAGTTATTGTTGTTGTCGTCGTTGTTGGATAGGACAGAGAGAAACGGAGAGAGGAGGGGAAGACAGGGGGAGAGAAAGATAGACACCTGCAGACCTGCTTCACCGCCTGTGAAGCGAACTCCTCTGCAGGTGGGGAGCCGGTTGACATTCTCTGGAATGTCGACAGTCTGGTTGCTGAGAATGGTCTTCATTCTCGCAGTAGACATGGCAAAGGAACTTCTTTCGTCCACATCAACTCTTTTTACTGTAGTAACAAAAACAACAAAAGATCTAGGAATAAACCTAACCAAAGAAGTGAGAGACTTGTATAGTGAAAATTATGAGACTCTCTCTCTCCCCAGGTTTCCATGTGTTCAGGTAGGTGAGTGTGGCCTACAGCTCCCTGTGTCTAAAGGAACCAAGCAGCCTCTCCCTCATAAATATTCACTGTATTAGGCAGAGTAGTGCACTCACCAACCCTCTGTGCTTCCAGGGGAATTAGACAAGCCTCTCGCCCACAGGATTCACCTTATTGGTGCTGGCATGTTATCATATACATGTAAATTTCTCACATGCTTATTAAAAATTCTATCATTTCCTGATTGTTTTTATGTACTGCAAGTAAAAATGGTGTTAGACCAGCCTGAGAAACAGAATATCAATGTATAGTTTGCAAAATCACATCTTTGTACCGCATTTTAAAACATAAACATATGCTAAAAAGAAATAAAATGTTGTTCCAGTGGTCCGGGAGGTGGAACAGTGGATAAAGCATAGAACTCTCAAGCATGAGGTCCTGAGTTCAATCCCCACAGCACATGTACTAGTGTGAAGTCTGGTTCTTTCACTCTCTTCTATGTTTCTCATAAATAAATAAATTCTTAAAAAAATAAAATGTTGTTCCTAAATAAAAACAATGAAGAGTATTGATATAAAGATGAGAACTCTACACTTCCAAGTTAAAAAAGGTCATCAATCCCAATCTTGTAAGCTAAAACACCTGATGACAACAAAAATATGCATACGAGATAAGATAGGATAAGAGGTACAATTCCACACAATTCCACCACCAGAACTCCCATATCTTATCCCATCCCTTGATAGTTTTCCTATCTTTATCCCTCTGGGAGTATGGACCCAGAATCTTATGGGGTACAGAAGGTGGGAAGTCTGATTTATCTTCAATGGTTTTCTCTCATGTACAAGTTGTTTAGTAGTCAAGTATTTCCACCATATATACACACAGTCTTGTTTCTTTATTTTTTATTATTTATTTTCCCTTTTGTTGCCCTTGTTGTTTTGTTGTAGTTATTATTATTGTTGTTGATATCGTTGTTGTTGGATAGGACAGAGAGATATGGAGGAGGGGAAGACAGAGAGGAAGAGAAAAACAGACACCTGCAGACCTGCTTTACCACCTGGGAAGTGATTCTCCTGCAGGTGGGGAGCCGGGGGCTCGAACCAGGATCCTTATGCTTTGCGCCACATGCGCTTAACCCGCTGCGCTACCGCCCAACACCCTTGTTTCTTTTATTTTTTATTAACTTTATTTTTATTTGACAGAGACAGCCAGAAATGGAGAGTAAGAGGGACACAGAGAGGGAGAGAGAGAGAGACACCTACAGCCCTACTTCACCACTCAAGAAACTATCCTCTAGCAGGTGGGGATCAGGGGCTTGAACCTAGATCCTTGCACATATATACTCAACCAGGTGCACTACCACCCAGCCCCAAGGTCTTGTTTCTAATGCTAGTGCATTCATGTATGTAAAAAATGTCACTCTATTTAAATATTTCATCATTTTCACATTAATAGACTTTCAGTATCAAATTGGCTTTTCTATGTATTAGAATTGAAGATGAAGATAGTCCAGGAGGTGGTGCAGTAATATAGCTTTAGTCTCTCAAGCAGTAAGTCCCAAGTTCAGTCCTCACAGCACAGACATGTACCTGAGTGAAGTCTGATTCTCTCTGTATCTCTCCCAATCATCCTCCATGAATAAATACATATTTAGAAATATTTAAAAAATAAAATTAAAGATGAAGAATTGAAATACTTATTCATATTCCTTACAAGCACATAGTTATGGGTTCACTAGTTTATTAAGAAAATATGATTTTGGGACTCTGGGGCTAGCACAGCAGGTTAAGCACATGTGGCAAAAACACTAGGACTGGTGTAAGGACCCCGCTTCAAGTCCCTGGCTCCCCACCTGCAGGGGCATCACTTAACAGGTGGTGAAGCAGGTCTGCAGGTGTCTATCTTTCTCTCCCCTCTCTGTCTTCCCCTCCTCTCCATTTATCTCTGTCCTATCCACCAAGAACATCAATAATAACTACAACAATAAACCAACAAGGGCAAAAAAAAGCGGATAAATAAAAATAAATTAAAAAAAGAAAATATGATCTCTAATTATTTTTAAAATTTTACTTAATGTTTTCTCTGCACTGTGAGCATTTTCATGTGACTGAAGATTACCAAAATCACTGTTAAAGTAATACTGTGCTTATTTTCATATGCTCTGAGTAGTGGAATAACTGAAAGTTTTTCTGTATTGTCAATATTATATTACTAGGGTTTCTCTCCATTGTGCATTATTTCTTGTGATTAAAGATGACTGAAATGACTGAATGTTCCACTGCATCATCTATATTCATAGGCTTGCTCTCCATGTGAGTTCTTTTTATAACCTTACGAGCAGAGGAATCACCAAAGGCTTTACTACATTGTTTCCATTCCTAGAACTTCTCTCCACTGTGAGGTTTTTCATGTCTCAGAAGATGACTGGATCATCTGAATGTTTTCCTACACTGTTTTACATTCATAGGGCTTCTCTCCACTGTGCATTCTTTCATGTGTCCTAAGATTACTGGAATAACCGAATGTTTTCCTACACTGTTTACATTCATACGGCTTCTCTCCACTGTGAGTTCTTTCATGTCTCCAAAGAGTACTGGAACAACTGAATGTTTTCCTACACTGTTTACATTCATAGGGTTTCTCTCCACTGTGAGTTCTTTCATGTGTCCGAAGATGACTGGATTGACTGAATGTTTTACTACATTGTTTACATTCATAGGGCTTCTCTCCACTGTGCGTTCTTTCATGTGTTTGAAGATTACTGGACTGACTGAATGTTTTCCTACACTGTTTACATTCATAGGGCTTCTCACCCCTGTGCCTTCTTTCATGATTCCGAAGAGCACTGTTATCACTGAATGTTTTACTACACTGTTTACATTCATAGGGCTTCTCTCCACTGTGCGTTCTTTCATGTGTTTTAAGATTACTGGATTGACTGAATGTTTTACTACATTGTTTACATTCATAGGGTTTCTCTCCACTGTGAGTTCTTTCATGTGTCCGAAGAGTACTGGATTGACTGAATGTTTTCCTACACTGTTTACAGTCATAGGGTTTCTCTCCACTGTGAGTTCTTTCATGAGTCTGAAGATGACTGGATCGACTGAATGTTTTACAACACTGTTTACATTCATAGGGTTTCTCTCCACTGTGCGTTCTTTCATGTTTCCGAAGAGTACCGCTTTCACTGAATGTTTTCCTACACTGTTTACATTCATAGGGCTTCTCTCCACTGTGCGTTCTTTCATGTTTCTGAAGTTTACTGGGACAACTGAATGTTTTCCTACATTCTCTACACTCATAGAGTTTCCCTCCACTCTCAGTTTTTTCATGTCTCCGAAAATCACCAGGTTGACGGAATGTTTTCCTACATTGCTTACGTTGATATGGTTTCTTTCCAATAGGAATTCTTTTCTGTTTTTTAAGCTGACTGATATATGTGAATACTTTGTTGTACACTTCACATTCTTGAGGTTTCCCACTATTTTGACTTTGTTTTTCGGCCTCAGAGATTTTCATTATATTACTGGAAAACAGTGAGAATTTACTTAATGATATTGTAATGAAAAAAATGAAACTTTACTTTATGAAGAAAATACAAGTCATTATTATACATAACAAAAATTCATAGATACTATCAATACATTTGACTGAAAATGTTTATACTGACAAAATTACAATAATAAATTAAAATTATATAAAGGCTCTTATATTTAAAAAGAAAAAGATGCTCAAAGAAAAAGATGATAAATACTAAATAGTTAGTATAATACATAAGAGAGTTAAACCACAACCAATAATATACTCAATCTTTGCATTTTGTGCCATGTGAGCTTAACTGCTGAACAACCACCTGACTCCCCCTTGCCTTATTTCTAAAAGTTTCCATTTCTCTCCTATCTGTGTCAGAAATTTTTTATGAAGTGGAAACAAATGATAATCCAGAACAGCATTTTCTTACATGTACTGCCATTGATTTAAATGAGAACCTCAGGCTTATACATCACATTCATCATTATTTGAGTCAATTACCAACTATTCGATAAGCTATACATGTCATCATTTTATATGAAATACTTTAAGAATTATCTATTTATATCAGTCATTATAAATTCTCTTTACTTTAAAAAGATTGTATTATAGGGAGTCAGACAGTAGTGCAGTGGGTTAAACACACATGGTGCAACTTGAAAACACTAATGTAAGGATCCGGGTTCAAGCCCCTGGCTCCCCACCTGCAGGGGAGTCATTTCACAGACAGTGAAACAGATCTGCAAATGTTTATCTTTCTCTCCCCCTCTCTGTCTTCCCCTTATCTCTCCATTTATCTCTGTCCTATGCAACAATGATAACATCAATAACGACAACAACTACAACAATAAAAGAACAAGGGCAACAAAGGGGAATATTAAATAAATATAAAAAAATAAATGTTATAAAAAAAGATTGTGTTATAGCAGTAGCCAAGCAATAGTTCAAATACTAGAGAGCACACACTTAGGAACACATAAGGGTCCATTCATTTAGGGAAATCGTAAAGGTAAAAAAATCCAAGAGATGTTCACAGTAGCCTTCTGGGTAGGACAGTGTATTTTATTATGAATGAGATTCAAACCTTTTACTTCCTTGGTCGTTATAATGCTCTTTGATGGAATGTTCCCCTTGTAATTTTCCTAAAAATACAAAAGGTATTAGAAAGGGTACAAATATATTGAATTTTTGATCCCTCATGAGTCACAATCACAATCATGCCCCTTTCACTTAACAGTGTCTCTGCATACATTGGTGAACAATGGTGAAAAACGTATGTCTTTTCATTGAGAAATGAATGAATATTATAATTACCTATCAACAGAAAGTTTCTAAAGTTCTCCCACATCACATTTCTGTAGAGTTTCTTCTCTGTAGAATTTAATAGTGCCCACTCCTCTTGAGTGAATATCACTGCTACATCTTCATAGGTTATCGAGCACTAAAACACAGTGTATTTATTTATATGAGAAAACACTGTTCATACTGACAGCAGATTAGACATTCATGATCTACTTTATGAAGTCAGTGACTGTCTCATCACCAAACATATCAAATACCCCACTCTCATGGTCTAGAATGTGATAAAATAATTGGTAAGTGAGTACAACTTTGTGCTGTCAACAGGTCCTGAACCCAATGCCTAGAATCTCATATGACAGTGATATTATTATAAAGTGCACTTGGAAGGACAGATAAACAGGTCCAAGCATAACTGAGTCAGGTTTGGGATAGCAGTTAGTGAACAACTTAATTTTTTACATTTTTCTGTTTTCATCACTGAGATTTTAGTGTTCCATGTTATAATTTTAGGAAGAAAAAAATGAAAGAAGAAAGACACCCCAGAATGGGAACTCCTGTGTGGTAGACGCTTGACTTAATTGAGGACCATGCACATGGCAAAGAAACAATAAGTAAATGTAATTTAAAAAAAAAAAAAAAAGGAGGGAGTCAAGTGGTAGCACAGCAGGTTAAGTGCAGGTGGCGCAAAGTGCAGGGCTCAGTGTATGAATCCGGTTGGAGCCCCCGGCTCCCCACCTGCAGGAGAATCGCTTCACAGGTGGTGAAGCAAGTCAGTAGGTGTCTATCTTTCTCTCCTCTTCTCTCTACTCCCCTCCTCTCCATATCTCTCTGTTTTATCCAACAATGACAAGATCAATAATAACAACAGTAATAACAACAATAATAAAAAAACAAGGACAACAAAAGGAAATAAATAAATATTTTTTAAAAAGGAAAAACTTTTAAAAATGACTTAAATTGGAGGTCAGTTTGTGGCTTAAAAAACAGTGGAAGTCACCCATGTTCAGCGGGGAAGCAATTACAGAAGCCATAATTTACACCTTCTGCACCCCATAATGATCCAGGGTCCATCCTCCCTGAGGGAGAAAACATAGGGAAACTATCAAGGGAAGGGATTGAATATGGAGACGCGGGGGTAAGAATTGTGTGGAAATGTACTCCTCTTATTCTATAGTCTGGTCAGTATTTCCATTTTATAAAAAATTTTTAAAAAAAGAAGACACATGACTGACATTACAGGACACTTCCAAGTAAGTGCACATACTTATTGTCTAGAATTGGATCCAACAATAACAGCATCTATTTGTGAGAGAGAAAAAAACATACTTGCTCCTTAAAATTGAATAAATAAAATTAGATAAAAAGAGAGCACCATAGTCAGGAAATCTTGGATTTCCCCAGAGATATTATGGACCAAGACCTCTAATATCTCTCCACCATTACTGGCCACTACTATCAAATTTGGGAACTATTCTCTGCCTTAATCCAGTTTTCTAGTTCTATTCTCAACTCTGATGCCATCTTCCCAAATAATATTTTTAGTCCATCTTTATGTTACTATCAAGCTCAAGCAAAAATCACTCAAATCATGGGCCCATAGGAAAATACCTAAAGAAGACTATATAGCTTCATTATACTTTAAAATTCCTATTCTAATCTGCTCTAATCTTACTTTCTGGTTCCTGTTTACTAAACATTTTGTTCTGCTTTATGTCTTACTATCTTTCACCAGGTTGCAGATGCTATGATTCCATCTTGAATACTCTTGATAGATGACTTCTACAGTGTGCCCTAGAACTACAATTCTCCTGAACTCTACCTTTGTAAACAAACAAACAGGCTGGGGGTATAGATCAAAAGTGCCAATGTCCATGTCCAGCAGAGAAGCAATTGCAAAACTCAGAACTCCCACCTTCTGTACCACATGCACAGTTTTTGTCCACACTCCCAGAGGGGGAAAATGTTAGGGAAATATGACTAGTTGGCTCTGGAACCCAATTCTATCAGGACAGTGAAAGAAAAGAGGAAAAAAGCAATGATACTCAGCTATTGGTATAGGTGATACTTAGAAAGGAAGAGAAGGGTCATAATAAAAATTATATATTTGTAGAAATAACATTCACTGCAGTTAGCTTCCAGTGGAGGAAATTAAGACACAAAACCCTGGTGCTGAGAACACTGTGGACTTTTATGCCCTGGATACTTTATAATTTTAATATCAATATTAAATCACTAACAAATTAAATAAAAGGAGAGGAACAAAGAGAGATTTCACCAGTTTGAGAGTGTGCCTTGACATGAATAAGACCCAGATTCCAGACCTGGAAGCATATCACACCATAGCAAGAGGGGAGCTATCTCTCAATAAACACGTAGCCCAGGAAAGGTGAAATTACATTTGTGCAAGGCAGTACCTTGGGAAAAGAAAAATGTTGATAAAAGAAATGAAGGAATAGAATGGAACAAGTCTTCCTAACATGTTTTGCATATCCCTTTCAATTTTTCAAACCCATGAATAATGGTGCCACACTGCATTAATTTCTTGGGTCAGGGTAGTTAATTATGTGAACAGTCTGACATAGAACAGACACCTTACTCAATAGAAATACTGGAATAATGGCCTTAATTCAAGCTGTGAAAAGAAAGCATTCCCCATTGTTGCATGCCACAATTAGATAAGAATTTTTCTCCTACCATCAGGGTTATTGCTGGGAATTGGTGCCAGCACTACAATCTATGGCTCTAGGCAGAGATTTTATTTCTTTTGTCCTGTTTGTCTGTAATTGAATATGATTGATATAAATTGAGAGGGAATGGGGCAGATATAGAGGGACAAAGAAAGACAGACTCCTGAAGACCTACATGTCTTCTTGTTAAGTAACCCCCCCCCCCCCCCCGATCCTGGTGGAGAACAGAACTTGACACTGGGTTATTTCCCATGGTAACTTATATGCCTAACAGGGGGTCCCCATCAAGATAAGTATTTTCATAGTATACAGAGTGCTTGGGTAGAAAGGAATAAAAGCCTTTGGGTATAAGAAGGTATGTTCTGATGAACTTCATTTCTCTTAGTGGAATAATTTATTTATTTCCTACAAATCATGAGAGGAAGAAAAGGGAAAGAAACCAGAGTACCACTAATGAGGTTTCTCTCTTCACGTCTCTGTGTGGTGTGAGGGATTGAAACTCACTATCTGGGTATGAAACTCAAAAAAGTCTTTTTCAGGATCTTCATGGTGGCACACACAGTAGAAAGCATATATTCCAGGTTCAATGGAGGAACAGTACTGTGATGTTTCTTCTTCACTTTCCCTCCCTCCTCTCTTTTTCTCATATCTACCTAATATCTGTATCTATATATCATGGCAGC
The DNA here is from genome assembly GCF_950295315.1 of Erinaceus europaeus. Lineage (NCBI taxonomy): Eukaryota > Metazoa > Chordata > Mammalia > Eulipotyphla > Erinaceidae > Erinaceus > Erinaceus europaeus. The sequence continues at coordinate 7,905,622 of NC_080184.1, read as the reverse complement.
AAAGACTGGTGACAAAATAAGTTTTTAAGTAAATATTCAGGCAAATCAGAAGCAGTGAAATGAACACTCATAACAGAAAATGCACATATAAATTAAAATACAACTCAGGAGGAAAAAGAATCAGATCTGGCATATGTCATTTACCTGAGAAAGTGTCATTTCTCCCTCTTTCTCTCAATTTCTTTTCAGGCCAGAAAATGAAAAGAAGCAGTATCTTCAGACTGTGATTTGCCTCCACAAGCCAGGCCTCTTGGCTTGACAGCAAGCACTATGCCTGCAGGGAATGTAAAACTGGGAATTGGTAATCAAAGTTAGGACACCTAGGGATTACTGGCAAACAGTTTTTATATCTGGCACACCAGGTCCAGAATTAGTTAATAACAAAAGCTCCTGGGCCCTGATGTGTTGTAAGATTTTGGGAGTTGGGTAGTAGTGCAACGGGTTAAGCACACATGGCAAGAAGCGCAAGGACGACATAAATATCCGGGTTTGAGCCCCTGGCTCACCACCTGCATGGGAGTCACTTCATAGATGGTGAAGCAGTTCTGAAGATGTAAATATTTCTCTTCCCCTCTCTGTCTGATCCTCCTCTCTCCATTTCTCTCTGTCTTAACAACAATGACATTAGTAACAACAATAATAAAAAAAAAAAAAAAAAGGCAGCCAAAGGGAATATAAGTAAATATTAAAATAAAAAAGATTTCCAATTTATACATAAAGAAAAGTTAAGAAAAATGTTTCACAGGTATGCATACAAGGACTAAGAGATGGGCAGAGGTCACAAAGGCTGTCATGGCTTTTTATTTTTTATTTATTTATTTTTTTATTCTGTGTTTTTTTTTTATTATTATTATTTTTTAGAAAGGATTAATTAACAAAACCATAGGGTAGGAGGGGTACAACTCCACACAATTCCCACCGCCCAATCTCCATATCCCACCCCCTCCCCCGATAGCTTTCCCATTCTCTATCCCTCTGGGAGCATGGACCCAGGGTCATTGTGGGTTGCAGAAGGTAGAAGGTCTGGCTTCTGTAATTGCTTCCCCGCTGAACATGGGCGTTGACTGGTCGGTCCATACTCCCAGTCTGCCTCTCTCTTTCCCTAGTAGGATGGGTCTCTGGGGAAGCTGAGCTCCAGGACATATTGGTGGGGTCTTCGATCCAGGGAAGTCTGGCCGGCATCCTGATGTCATGGCTTTTTAAATGCGTATGCTGCATAGTGCAAGAACTGGCTTTAGGATCCCAAGTCAAGTCCCCACTCCCCACCTGCAGGAAACTTCATAAGCACTGAAGCAGATTTACAGATATCTATCTTTTTCTTCCCCTTTGTATCTTCCCCTCTTCTCCCAATTTCTCTTTGGCCTGTCCAACCACAGCAATAACAACAATAACAATCACAACAACAACAAGGGTAACAAAATGGGAGAAATGGCCTCCAGGAGAAGTGGATTTGTAGTGCTGGCATCAAGCCCCAGCAATAACCCTGGGGACTATAAATCAATCAATCATACACACAAAACAAACAAACAAACAAACAAAAAACAAAGGGTTGTCCTTAATTGACTTGGTATTAGATATAAATGTTTAGTCTAAACACTTGATGTTTCAAAGATGTATTCTGGTTAAGTTTTGATAGTGGGCTTAGATTGTTTAAGCAAGTTAAAATTATAATACTTAAGAGATCATAATCCTTTTATTCTCAATGCCTTAGATACTGATTTGAATTGGGATGTATGCTTACTAATAATTAGGATGTATAAAGCATATTGGAATAAAAATATGTTGTTAGTCATAGCAACTGGGCTGTCACATGTAAACAAGCTTCCAACTTGGTTATAATAATAACTAATTATTGTCATTTATAAAGAACCTGTACTGCTCTTACAGTTCCTACTTCTGATCTTGGAATAGCTGAGACTTTATTTGCACTTCCTGTTAGTCACAACTGAATAACTGCTCTCCATGCTGCCATACAAGCCACACAGTGGTTTCTGAAGTCTCCTGAGAAGTCAAATCAATCTCCCACCTTTCATCTGGTGTGATCTTTCGATCTTTCTTTTTATAAATACTTAATTATATATATACTTATTTTCCATGTTTTGTTTTTATTGTTGTAGTTATTATTATTCTTGTTATTGATGTTGTCATTGTTAGGACAGGAGGGAAGATGGGGGGGGGGAGAGAAAGGCAGAACCTTGCAGACCTGCTTCACAGCATGTGAAGCAATCTCCCTGCAGGTAGGGAGCTGGGTCCAAACTGAGATCCTTAAGCTTGTTCTTGTGCTTTGCCCCATGAACACTTAACTCGCTGGCTTCCGTCTGAATTCCTGGTGGGATCTTCCTTAAGAAAGGGATTTTACTTCCAGTATAATTTCTTTCTTTCTTTTTTTTTTTCCTTACTGGGGATTAATGTTTTACAGTCACCAGTAAATATAATAGTTTGTACATGCATAAAATTACTCAGTTTTCCACATAGCAATACAACCCATTCCAATATCTGATATTTCATTCATAAGTGGGTAGTACCCTTTCTTTTATAAGCTATGAACAATATATGCTTTCAAAATGCTTATAATACTCTAACTAGACTCAGACCTGAAAGGCTAATGATGACACAGTATAGATTCCTTTTTCCCTTTTTTTATATTTATTTATTCCCTTTTTGTTGCCCTTGTTTTATTATTGTTGTTTTTATTTATTTTTTACCAGAGCACTTCTCAGCTCTGGCTTATGGTGGTGCGAGGATTGAACCTGGGACTTTGGAGCCTCAGGCATGAGAGTGTCTTTGCATAACCATTACACTATCTACCCTCAGCACTAATGTTGTTATTGATATTGTTGTTGTTGGATAGGAAATAGAGAAATGGAGAGAGGAGGGGAAGACAGAGAGGAGGAGAGAAAGACAGACACCTGCAGACCTGCTCACCGCCTGTGAAGCGAGTCCTCTGCAGGTTGGGAGTGGGGGCTCGAACCAGGATTCTTATGCAGATCCTTGCACTTGGTGCCACCTACGCTTACCCCTGACTTAAGATACTCTAGATTTATTAATCCCAGATACCTTCTGATCTACCGTTACTTCTTCTCATCCTACTCTCTAGTTATTTAAGTAGCTATACACTAAGTAGTAAATAAAGTTTACCAGTCCAATTTTAATCTCTGGCAAGACCTTAACATAGTCACAACCTGGCAGCTTCCAGTATATACCTTGACAACTGGCTGAGAGTACTCTGACAAATGTAAGCCAAGTAAAAGATAATTTCTAAGATCTCCCTATTGTAGCTAGAAAATAAGCTAATACTAAAAACCTTGAGGTTAACGGAGGCCCTTCTGAAAACTTAGATGTACTTCTTTTCTTCTTTTATTTATTTATTAGATAGAGACAAATGCCCCTGGAATGTGAGTGTTCCACAAAGCAGGAGGTGTTCCCTACCTGTGCTGTTCTTACTTGGTGATTTTTGTATTAATAATCAAAGCCTTGGTGATTTTTCTTTTAATGATCTAAGCCTTATGAGACTATAAAAATAAAGTTCTGCTTAAGTATGACAGAGATGTCTGCTTGAGCTTGATTCAGCATCAACTCACTCGTCTCTCACGCTTCCTCATTCTGTGCCAATGCCTCTCCTCTTTCAGGTTACACTGAAATAACATGCTGGGGTTGGCCTCCGGCACAGGTTGGGGGTTCAGCATGGATGTTCAGCACCTGCAGCCTCTGTCCAGTGGAGCACTGATTGCTTTGCTGTCATTGAGCCCACTGAGATTGACAGTAAACGTAGAATAAGAAAGCTGTTCCTGTGGTCTGGGAGGTGACACAGAAGCTAAGGAACTAGACTCCCAAGCATGAGGTCCTGAGTTGAGTCTCCAGCAGCGCATGTACCAGAGTGATGTCTGGCTCTTTCTCTCTCTTCTCCTATCGTTCTCATTAATAAAATAAATAAAATCTTAAAAAGAAAGAAAGAAAGCTGTTCCTATTTCACCTTTTTGGTGATTAAAAAAAAATTTTTTTTTACATTTATTTATTTATTTATTTTCCCTTTTGTTGCCCTTGTTGTTTATCGTTGTTGTTATTATTGCTGTTATCATTGTTGGATAGGACAGAGAGAAATGGAGAGAGGAGGGGAAGACAGAGAGGGGGAGAGAAAGACAGACACCTGCGGACCTGCTTCACCACCTGTGAAGCGACTCCCCTGCAGGTGGGGAGCCGGGGGCTCGAACCAGGATCCTTATGCCGATCTTTGTGCTTTGCGCCACCTGCGCTTAACCCACTGAGCTACGCCCGACTCCCTTTGGTGATTATTTTTAAACTCCCTTGGTCAGTTGCCCCTCACTACACCCTCGCCTCAGTGGTCTTTATGTTGTTACTCCTTTTGGTTCTGGTTTTAGTCAGGGATTGGTAACTTTCTCTGTGTTTTAGGAATATCCTGCCTCCCAAAATAAGTTGAAAATTTTCATGAACTCATAGCCACTCTTCCATGAAGTGTGCAGAGCTGTGACAATGAGGGTTCCTGTGCCACCAGCTTTTTATAGATGTGGTCAGATTCTAATGAAATTCTGTAAAATGTCACCTGTAAAAGTATTTTGAACAGTGATTAAAATTATAATTAACTGAAGGTAATCATGAATTGATACTTTTGTTTCAAAAAGAGATAACCAGGATGCAGTGATTCAAACCATGAAGGTGGCCTGAGGAAGGGCTCACTGTACAGGGTGCCTCTCTTGCTTTGTGCATGAGCCTGTGTCGGCCTCACTGCCTGTCTCTCTTATCTGAATGAAAATATAAACATGGAGTGACAAAACCAAAGATGGCAATGCCCTGGATTCTCAATAAATAAATTTAAATGAATCATAAAGATGCCTAAGAATTTTTCCCCATTACTTTTTATTATACAAAGTGGAAGCAACAGTTCTTGGGATTTTATTTACATAAGGAGTTGGGACTTTTCTTCTCATTAAATGTAGGCACAGGGACCAAGTGGTAGGTTAAGTGCTCACATTACAGTGCACAAGGTCCCAGGTTCAAGCCCCTGCTCCCCACCTGCAAGGGGAAAGCTTCATGAGTGGTGAAGCAGAGCTGCAGGAACCTCTCAGTCTTTCTGTCCCTCTCTCTCTCCCCACCTCCTCTCTCAATTTCTGTCTCTATCCAATAATAAATAAATAAAATATTAAAAAAATAAATGAAGGCACAAGGCAATCCATTTGAGCACTGATATTTTTTCCCTTTATGATGTCTTTAGTATTAGCTGTGTAGAGACCCAGAGAAATCTAGAGGTATGGGTGACAGAGAGGGAGAGAGACCTGTAGCACAGAATTCCTACTCATGAAGCTACACCTGAAACTGGAAATGAGGGCTGCACTCAGTCTCTTACACGTGTAACCTGTGAGTTCAACTGGCTGTGCCACTGCTTGGACCCCCAAAACAGGAATTAAACATATCTTTCTTTTTTCTTTTTGTTATAGGTGAACTGAATGACTTAGTCATAGTCTGATGTTATGCCTTCCATTTTGTAGACACTGCAGTCATTGTCATTATGCTCTGACCTTTCTCTTTGCCACTGAGGACATCAACACCCATCTGCTCCCAAATTTAAAATGGTGTCAGTATCTCAAATTCCTTTTACAGATATCCTAATTCCTTTAAAAAAAAAAAAAAAATCTTACTTTGGTTTACAGGATGGAACCAGCCTTTCCCTAATGATTGAAGAAAATCTGCCGAGGGCTGACCCCCTACTCACAGGAAGAACTTACCTTGCTCAAACAGACTGAAGGGACCATGCTGAGAAGAAGCAGACCCCTCACCCACATAGGTGGATTTAGTTTTGCCTGCACCAGACACAACCAGCTAGAAATGGATCATAAATCCTATGAACCATGCCATGATCCTTCCCATGGCAGATATAATAACAGGACTCTATACAAGGACCAATAGCCTGTGTCACAGTGGGCCTCTTAGCTCCCCCAACCCCAGCTGGGCTCTCTTGATATTAATGGGTGCTTCTCACCTTCCCCCTTGGCTAATACAGTAAACCTTCATCTGTCTACACTCCTGACTATACTTGCCTCAGTTTCAGCATCTTGTTATTGTTTTCTTTTATTTTTCTCTACAGTGCACTACTAAGCTCTGGCTTACGGTGGTATAGGGGACTGAACTTGAGCCTCAGGCATGAGAGTCTATTTGGATAACCATTATGCTATCTACCCCTACCCCTCACCATCTTGTAATTCTAACATTTTTGTGCAAAAACCTGAAAGGGGATAGAAATCTAGCATTTCCCTTTTGATATTTATTGTCCCACTATTGTAACAATTATAACTGCTAGAAACAGAAAAAATATATATCTGCTATCATTATTTCAGTATTTAGACCAAAACTTTTAACAGATACCGGGTGATGGAACTCTGCAAAAGCCCACAGGTAAAATAAATGTGAGTTCTGGAGGGGAGGGGGGAATTGAATATTCTCCAATGACTTTCCTTGTCTTTCTGATCAAAGCGATTCAATGAATCTGGAGGGAGCATCTCCTACAATACTGTCAAAAGACCCTGCCAGCTATTCCATTTTTAATTACTCTCTTTTTATTTTTTAATTTATTTTTCCCTTTTTTTGCCCTTCTTGTTTTTTTATTGTTGTTGTTGTGATTATTGTTGTTGTTATTGATGTCATCATTGTTTTATAGCTAGCAAAATGGCCGCCTCCCACTATGCGCAGCAACCCTTCTCTGCGTCAGGTCACTGAGGTGAAAAGGGGACAAGAGAGTAAAAGGGAAAAGGAGGAGGGGCTTTCTAGGGCAAAAGCCAGAAGTGGCAAGTCAGGGCAGGATTGACCAGGGGAAGGGGGTGCAGAGAGGCAAAAGGAACGAGAAGGTAGTGTTTCAGCTCTTGTGGAAATGGGCGCTACCCTGAGGGACAACATGACACAATTTCCCAACACTTAAGCCAGTCTTTGTACTTTGTACCATGTGCGCTTAACCCACTGTGCTACCACCCAACCCCCTAATTACTTTTTGAGTTGTATGTATTAATGTTATAGCAGGGAGAAAGCAGAATACTTCACAGATCTTGCATGGACAGTAATAGGACTCAAATTTGGTACTTCAATTTGGTAATAGATGAATCTACAATTGAGATATCTGCCTTATGACTGGAGTAAGAGATGCTTAACTGACTAGAGGAATAAGGAATAAGGGGGTCTGTTCACATCTATTGCTATTTCTGAACGTCCTCTTTTATCCTCTTCTCTCTCCAGGTCCTAATGAAATTGGAGTTTGGAGCTTTCTGGTCATCTTCCCCTAACATTTCTCTTCCCTCTAGGAGTGTGGACCAAATAATTTCAAGTACTAATAATATTTTCTTTTAAGTTTTGTATACAATGGCTCAAAATAAAACATTTTATGATGAAGCATGATTTTCTGTGTCTAAAACAAAGCAAGATCACTGTAAGTGAAAACATTTGTCTTCATGGGTACTGTACAGCAAACCATAACAAAGGGACTTTTCAAAGTTAACCCAATTAACAAATAATGTGTGGGTAATATTAACTATTGATTGTCTTTTTGAACCCTAAGACAGCAGGAACCTCACATCTTCACTATAGAGTCCCTACTTCCCCCAGTCCTGGCACCCTTGGATAGGGCTCACTTTCCCGTATGCTTCTCCCAATCCATACCAAATAATATTGCATCCGCCGATCACAACCTAACCAAAGCAACGATTGCCATCTCAACATGCTTCACCTCAGAGTGTATCCAGAGACTTCACGTGTGGAATGACAACCCTTCAGCTTCATTACTCGGGTGAGACCTTTCCTTTTATAGTACACTCTAATTTCATCTCAGGTAGTTCACTTTCTAACAAAGTCCCATAACCTAGACATATACCAGTTTCTGTGAGAGAGAGCGTATGTGCACACGTACCCATAAACTACTGCAAAATATATACCTGAAAGCAGGATTACACTAGAGTTTGCAGTGAGTACCTCCCCAACACTTCCTCTCCACTATTCCAATCTTGGGATCCATGTTTGCTCAACAAATTGATTGGCTTTGTATGTTAACTCTCTTTTCAATCACCAGGTTCCAGATGCCACCAGGATGCTGGCTAGGCTTCCCTGGATTGAGGACCCCACCAATGTGTCCTGGAGCTCAGCTTCCCCAGAGACACACCCGACTAGGGAAAGAGAGAGGCAGACTGGGAGTATGGACCGACCAGTCAACGTCCATGTTCAGCAGGGAAGCAATTACAGAAGCCAGACCTTCTACCTTCTGCAACCCTCAACGACCCTGGGTCCATGCTCCCAGAGGGCTAGAGAATGGGAAGGCTATCAGGGGAGAGGGTGGGTTATGGGGATTGGGTGGTGGGAATTGTGTGGAGTTGTACCCCTCCTACCTTATGCCTTTGTTCACTAATCCTTTCTTAAATTAAAAATTTAAATAAAAAAAAAAAAAAAAAAGAAAACATTTGTCTTCATCTAACTTTTGATTTTTTTAATTACCTTTATTCAGTGATTGGATAAAGAGAGAAACTAAGAGATAAGGGGCTGATAGAGAAGAAGAGACGTAGAGAGACACATGAAATACTGCTTCACCACATGCAAAGCTATCCCCCTGTAGGTGGGGACTGGAGGGCTTGAAGCAGGGTCCTTGTGCACTGTAACATGTGTGTTCAACCAGGTGCACCACTACCCAGCTCCTCCTTTTAATAACTCAAAATTTTAAGAGTATTTTCTTTTAAGTTTTGTATAGAATGGTAATTCAAAATATTAAAAGGGAGTACAATAAAATCAGTAAATGTAATCAACATTATCCTATTGTATTGTATCATCACCCAAACTCCATTTTTGGTGATGATGTCGTGTATAGATGTTGAACTATAATGTACACATGAAAGAATGTGTTTTAAACTCGGATAGTTCAATAAAGACATCTAAATAAACTTACTTTTAAAAATATTTATTTCCTGGGTGGAGGGTAGATAGCATAATGGTTATGCAAACAGACTCTCATGCCTGAGGCTCCAAAGTCCCAGGTTCAATCCCCGGCACCACCATAAGCCAGAGCTGGTTAAAAAATAAAAAGGTAAAAAAAAAAAAAAAATTATTTCCTTTTGTCGCCCTTGTTGTTTTCTTCTTATAGTTATTATTGATGTCGTTGTTGGATAGGACAAAGAAATGGAGAGGGGAAAGGAAGACAGAGAGAGGGAGAGAAAGACACCTGCTTGCCTGCTTGTGAAGCAATTCCCCTGCAGGTGGGGAGCCAGGGGCTGGAACCAGGATCTTTACACTAATCCTTGCACTTTGCACCAGGTGAGCTTAACCCGCTGTGCTAATGCCAGACTCCCTCTAAATAAACTTCGATGCTCACAGCAATCATTTTAACTTTTCAACACTAATTTTTAAAGTTCTAATTCTTGAATACTTTCTCATGTGTCGAATTTCTGCTCATATTCTTGCCTCCTCTACTCACACACAATACAATCAGAATATTTCCAAGTATAATGAAACTCAGAACATTCATACTGCTTTTTAGATCACATAGAGGCCATCTGACTCTTTATGTAAAGATCAGTTTCCATTACTCTTTGCACAGCTACTATGGACAACTTCCTGATCTATGGAGAGATCTGATTATTACATGACAGTCACTGAATCTGGATGGAAATCTTTAAGTCAGCTGACAAAAGATGAGAAATTCCACTCAAAGGTGAGCAATTCCACTCAAAAATTCCACATTACAACCTCCACTAGGTCCTCTTGTCATCCTTCTTGGACCTGTATTCTCACTCCCCACCCAACTCTGAGTCTTTTACTTTGGAACAATACGCCAATTCCAGTTCAGGTTCTAACACTAGCCTATTTAAACAGTTCTAGTTATTACATATTCTGTTTTCCATAGATGTATGCAGCCCTAATGGAAATAATCTATGAAGTGAGACACAGAATCCTTCCACCTTGTGAGAAAATTTAATCAATGATCAAATAAAAGATAGAGGCTAGATTTTAATCAAAGTCATGTGACCTATAACTTTTTGAAATGACTCATGGGTCTACATACAAGTACTATATGGAACTATTCTCAAGCAACGTTTACAATGGAGAAGAATGAGACAGAGGGAAAAGCTATCAGGGCTGATGTGTTGTGATAATTTACATTGAGAAGGAAGGGGTGATAGAAAGGGAAAGAGAAAAAAAAAAAAAAAAAGAAAGGGAAAGAGATGTGGTCTGAGAGATGGCTCAGTGGATAAAGCACTGAACTCTCAAGCATGAGGTCCTGAGTATCAAGCCCCAGCAGCACATGTACCAAGTGATAACTGGTTCTTTCTCTCTCCTCCTATCTTTCTCATTAATAAACAAAAATAAAAAAAAAAACCTGATCATAAAAAAAAAAGAAAGGGAAAGGGACAAATAGATGCCTGCAGACCTGCTTCACTGTTCATGAAGTGGGGGCTTGAACCAAGAATCTTGCACTTGGTGATATCTGTGCTTAATTGAGAGTGCCACCGCCCAGCGCCTTCTACAGGCATTGTTATGAAACTATGAACACCTCATTCCCATCATGTCTTTTTTTATGAAATATAAATTTTTTAAATGTACAGATGAGTGCATAAACATGATTACATCAAATGTTGATGCCTTGTAATTTGTTCCATTTTCTTTCTATTTTTAAATTTTGCAAAGAACATTGCTTTATACAGTGTTTATATGTAGACTGATGTGTCATTTCAGGTGAGCTAAAAAGTTCAAATGACCAGGATTAAGATGGAATCTACATTTTACTTGATGTCTCTTTAAATTTTCTCACTCAATTGAAAGAATTATATATATCATTTTATGTTTTACTTATATTAATATGTTGCATTAACTTATGAAAGAATATTGGTGGTGGTAGATAGCACAATAGTTATACAAAGAGAATCTCATGCCTGAAGCTCCAAACTCCCAGGGTCAATCCTCCACACCAACATAAGCCAGAGCTAAACAGTGCTCTGATTAAAAAAAGAAAAATAAGTAATAAATTATTGTGTAGTAACTAGCAATGCCTAAATAGACTTATGTTGAACTGGGGAGATAACATAGTAGTAATATAAAAACACACTCCTGCCTGAGATATAAATGCTCCAAGTTTTAGTCCCTAGAACTACCAAAAGCCAAAGTTTAGCAGTGCTCTAGTAAAAAATGATAAAGTAAATAGAATTGGCTGCCATTTGTTGTGGTGAAGCTGTATGCCCTGACACAGTGCTGATGCCAGCCTTGGCGACAGAAGGCTGACAGAGTATGCAGTGATCTGTGCAGGCGCATGGTGGCCTGTAGGTGAATTCAGACTGTGCTGGTGTGCAAGGCATTGTGGGTAGGCTGAATAGACTTAAAAGGACAGCAGCCACCACTCTGGGGTCTCTTTGGCCGCGGCTTCTTCTCCTAGTCAGATGCCTCTCAGCGGAGGTGCTCCAGGCATCCATCTGCCATCTCTACTTCTCCTGGAAACTGAACATGTGTGACTCTGCTAGCCAGTAAGGTTTTAAATCCCTCTACAGCCATGATCAACCTTTACCAGAGCTTATAATTGTTTATCTTATGGGACTAAACTTTGATAACCATATTTAGACTTTATAGACCTAGCGTAGGCTTAACCCTTAACGATAATTGCTTATTTTTCCTTTTACCTGTTTCACCCTAATAAACCATGTATTGATTAAACGAGTTCCCAACTCCCACAGTGAATCCTTCTACGGGCAGCAGCAGCCCCCAACCTAACCCCATTTTATGTTAAGTTTAATTTGCAGCAATTTGTCAGTTTACATTTCTCTCTATATTTGTCATAAGTTTGTCCAAAGATATTCAAGAATAATTCCTTTAGGGCTGGGGACACAGCATAATGGTTATGCAAAGATACTCCCATGCCTGAGGCTCCAAGGTCCCAGGTTCAATCCCCAGCACCACCATAAGCCAGCGCTGAGCAGGGCTCTTTCTTTCCTCTCTATATATCTCTCATTAAAATGAATGAATAAATAAAATATTTTTAAAAAGAATAATTCCTTTGTACATTTACTCTTTGTTATGCCAATTATACCCCTTGCCCATACACTAATACTTACTTAGAAATGTAGACTTGGGACTTCTGAGAGGTGTGGCCTTGAAGTAACAGACACACAGACTGTCTCCCAAAACAACAAAAATTGACAGCTATTTAATTAAACAAACTTCAACTACAGCTGATATATCCATGGAAACAGTGTAGCCTTAGCCACCAAGTTGGAAATACTACTATGATTGCATTCTGACCTCCCTGTGCAGACGACTTCACAAACATGACCCAGAACCTCACCTCTCCAGAGTCCTAACCTGCTAACAAAAGATAGAAACAGACTGGAGGTATGGATCGACCTCTTGATGTCCATGTTCAGTAGAGAAGCAATTACAGAAACCTCTTGCACCCATGAAAAGAACTTTGGTTCATGCTCCCAGAGCAAGAAAAATATAGTGGAAGATCCGCTAGACCCTCTGGACAAGAAATGCCTGTCAGCAGGAATTTGTTTTTTCTGTGCTGTCACTGAAAGAGAAGCAGATCTGGAAAGCACCAGAGAAAGTCAGGCACTGTTAAACTAATCTGAGACGGGGGGGAAGGTCAATATTCATAAGCAGTAGTAGGTGTACATACAGTGACATCTAAAATAAGTGAAGACAGGTCCACTGAAAAAAAAGTGGAGGTACACACACACACACACACACACAGTCACCCACACAAAATCAAGCCTAATCTATAACAGAGCAACAACTATTTCCTCTGCAGAGGACAGGGCCACAGAACAGTAGGGGGAACAGTGTGGAATCATGCCACTATTACCTTAAAAAGTCAAGAGTCATGCGGTAGCACAATGGGTCACACAGGTGGCACAAAGCGCAAGGAGCAGCTTAAGGATCCTGGTTCATGCCACCATCTCCCCACCTGTAGAGGACTCGCTTCATAGAAGCAGTGAAGCAGATCTGCAGGTGTCTATCTTTCTTTCCCCCCTCTCCATTTCTCTCTGCCCTATCCAACAACAACAGCAATGGCAACAATAACAACAACACAACAAGGGCAACAAAAATGGGAAAAATGTCCTCCAAGAGCAGTGGATTTGTAGTACAGGCACCTAGACTCAGCAATATCACTGGTGACAAAAAAAAAAGTCAATAATAAATCACTAACAAAAAATTAAAAAAAAAAAACTATGGGAATGAGAATTCTCCCTGAAATCCTGAATTAATATCTGCACAGAATAAAAACAATAGCTATTATTATTTCTTTATAAATTTATTTTTATTTAAATAGCCTATATTCTCTGAAGCCTACTGAACCAACTCCAGGATGTAAGGATTCTGCTTCCCTAGGAGGGCACAGACCCTGCTTGATGAGCAGCTCTGGCTTCTCCTCACTGACTCCTGTGGCATAGATTGGTCTGCAGAACATAGGGTCTGAGGCAGGGGTCCTCATGTGTGTCCCTGCCCTCACCCTTCTGGAATAGCCACTTGTGACTCTGCACGGCCAGCTCCTCAGCTTATCATTTTGTTGTACTCCAACAGAAATTTCCTTCCAGAATACCATGCTCTGAGAATTTTTTGTACCATCTCTCTGCTCTGTCATACCAACCGTGTCCTTTAAGGGAATATCACTCATTTCTGCCACCTGATGCCAGGGCTCAAAGCCTCTGCTACACCTCCCTTCCCATGTGCTCTGGATATACCAGGGACCTGTGCACCTAGCCTTTACAGCTCTTCCTTCAAACTCCACAGAGATGCTGGGTGGGGAGGATGGAAGTAGGGAGTAATGTGAGAAGAGACTGGGGATCCCTGGGTCCCTCTTTGGGTCTGTGGAGAGTCACCCCAATCTTCTGCTTTTTCTGCTATAACTGCATGTTGGTCTGGGTCTGGCCTCCAGAAACTCCTGGGCCTTCTGATGCTCCTCCAACAGATGCCTGAGAAGGACATCAGTGGTTGCAGTCCCTTATCTCCATCCCAGTCCCTCCCCTTCACTCCATGTTCTGGCACAACCACTCTGGCAGTCCTGCAGACCAGCTGTGAGCCAAGCTGTGAGCACAGAACATGACCCAGGTCCTCAGCTTTGACTGCACCAACTTCTCTACTGTAGAGTGGGAGTCACAGACAGGGCGGGAACACTGACTCATGGGTGTGACCTTAGTCTCAGGAAGAGTGAGAGTATCTGGACCAGGCAAGAAAGTCACTAAAAATGTGACAGAACTATAGGAACTACTTTTCTTGGGTGAGGCTTCATAAGGAATCATGCTATATTTTTTACCAGCTTTATACAGACATTGGGAAAGTTTTGCAAAAAATCAAGCATATTCCAAAGTAAAGATAACACTACAGGAATGTGTCTGCACTTATTCTTAGCTTTAATAATTGTCAACTCATAGCTGATTAAATTTTTTAACTCACCCTCCCAATAGGATAGATTTATGTATTTGGTTAGTTATTTTTAGAAATAATAAATTTTGGGAGGCTGAGCAGGTGGTGCGCCCAGTTAAGGCCATCTGTTGCCATGTGAAAGGACTTGAGTTTAAACTCCAAGTGCCCACCTGCAGGAAGAAAGGTGTATGAGTGATGAATGGTGCTGCAGTCTCTTTCTCGTATTTCTCTCCCCTCTCAGTTTTTCTCTGTGCTATGAAAAAACAATTTTTTTTTTTTTCCCTCTAGGGTTATTGCTGGGCTCGGTGCCTGCACCATGAATCCACCGCTCCTGGAGGCCATTTTTCCCCCTTTTTGTTGCCCTAGTTGTTGCAGCCTCGTTGCAGTTATTATTGCCATTGTTGACGTTGCTTTGTTGTTGGATAGGACAGAGAGAAATGGAGAGAGGAGGGGAAGACAGAGAGGAGGAGAGAAAGACAGACACCTGCAGACCTGCTTCACCGCCTGTGAAGCGACTCCCCTGCAGGTGGGGAGCCGGGGTTTGAACCGGGATCCTTATGCCGGTCCTTGTGCTTTGCGCCACCTGCGCTTAACCCACTGCACTACAGCCCGACTCCCCATAGTGCATTTTTTAAAAATATACTTTTTAAAATATATTTTCCCTTTTGTTGCCCTGTTGTTGTTGTTATTGATGTCATCGTTGTTGGGTAGCACAGAGCTGGGGGCTCACACCTGGATCCTTATGTTGGTCCTTGCGCTTTGTGCCACCTGCATTTAACCTGCTGTGTTACCGCCCGACTCCTCACAGTGCACTTTTATGATCTTAAATAATTGGAAACTTTCCCTAACTATTGAAAAACATCTATGTCCATTATTTGCTGTACAATAACACATTTTAGAACTGAACTAACCAGAACTGAACACACGTGTTCAGGTCACACTGGAGAACACAGCATTAAAATCTAATTACAGGGGGTCAGGTGGTGCTGCACCTGGTGAGAGCACATATTACAATGTGCATGGTCCTGGGTTCAAAGGACCTCGTCTCACCTGCAGGGGAAAGCAGTACACGAGGGGTGAAGCAGTAGTGCAGGGGCCTTTCTGTCTCACTCCCTCTCTAACCCCCCTCTTCCCTCTCTATTTCTGGCTGTCTCTAACCAATAAATATAAAATATTTTTTAAAAGTTTAAAAGGAGGAAAAAAAGAATGGCGATCCACCTCCTTTTCCATAGAGCACACTGTTTAACTCCCCCCCCCCCCCCCGACAGAATCAGGACAGCTCAAGAGGAATCCAGTTCTGGGGCAACGTGGTGACGGTGGATTGACCAGGGAGAGGCCCAGACACACGGCTGCTCCCCAGCATATTATTTTTTTAAAGACATATTTATTTTCCATTTTGTTGCCCTTGTTCTTTTTCATTGTTGTAGTTATTGTTGTCATTGATGTTGTCGATGTTAGATAGGACAGAGAGAAATAGAGATAGAGGAAGACATAGCGGGGGAGAGAAAGACACCTGCAGTCCTGCTTCACTTCATCTCCGGTGAACCCAGAGCCTTACCCGGTCTCTGTGCTGCGAGCCACTTGTGCTTAACCCGCTGCGCTACTGCCCGACTCTGATCCCGGAATATTCTAGCAAGTCTCAAGCAGACCCTCCCAATCTCAGCCTCAATAATCCACACTCACACTCACTCTGAATTTACTGAAGTCTCCTCTCCAACGTCCAAATCATCCGATGAGAGCAGCACTGAGAGAAAAGTAGAGAAAAGCAGTGTCCCAGAAACACAGGATCCATTGCTAGTGTCTCTTACTTCCTTCAGTGTCGGCTGTCACTTTGGAGCACCGCCCACCAACAACCCACATTGGTCCATGTTCACTGTCTCAGAGTTTAATTGGGTGAAGCCCTTGCCACACACAACTACTCTTCTGATTGGATAATGTTCACACCCAATCAAAACCAGAGATTTCTAAGTGACAGCAATGCTGTCCTATCAACTTTTTTAGGGGCTGTGCCTGGAGAACCATTAAGGCCAGAAATGAAATGACTGGCAAAGCTTTCTCTTGCATAATCTAGAAGCTTCAGCTGTTAAAAACCTACAATTCCATCAGCTTCCTCACCCAGTTAGCTTTCTCCTGCTCGCTCTCTTCCGTGCTGCTTGGCCATAAGAGGTGCAGTTCTGTGATCCCGCACCCTGGGGACTTGGTGCTGCTGCTGTGCCCAGCATGCAAACTGCACCCTGCAGCCTGCTCACAGCCTGGCTCCTGGAGTGCAGTGGGCTCCTTTGACCTGGAGGCTGCCTGCTGGCCCTGAGCCCTGCTCTGCTCTGCTTTGCTCTCTGTAGGTAAGTTCACAGACAAACAAGCATAGATGCTTAGTAAGCTTTGGGAGATGTTTAGTGTAGTCTACCTGACGTTGCCACTGAATGGAACAAACATGAATTTGGTGCTTCCAAAAGTGTACAAGCTACTACTGAACTAGACTCATTGTTGAGAAGGAGGGGGTACTTAACTGAGACCATTCTCCATTCCTCCACAGGGGAGTACTAGACTGACTCTGACTTGGAAAAAATTGCAAAAAGAACCAGTTAACATGTTTCAGGGAAGTGAGAAATTATTGGGAACAAGAAGGACAGAAAAAGAGAACAAAATACAAGTCATGTAGCATGTAACCCTCAAGAAAGAGAAAGGAAAGCCAGACACTCCTGGTCTTCCAAGCTCCATAGTCCCTTTGAAGGAAGGACAGGACCCTCAGGGGATGTGCTTCAGCCCTAGTCTTCAGGGGCGCACATTTGCATTTTATGACCTTTTGCAGTTGGGTAGAGAGGCAGTGCTGGTGCTTCTGGCCCCTGCCTATGTCCCTTCTCCTGGCTTCCTGCAGGGTGCAGAGGGAGGGGAGCTGCTTTCCTGAAGTTGCCCTCCAACACACACACCTCTGTCAGGAAAAAGTAGCTGAAATTAGTGAGGCTCTTGGAGAAAATCCAGGACTCATCAATAAACCTTGTTATACAGATGGGAGGCTGATCAAGATGACAGTGAGTCCTAGAACTAGATGATCTAGTGGGTAAAGAAGCATATGAAAAATACATTAAATTATGGGGGTAAATAGCATAATGGCTATACAAAGAGTCTCTCATGATTGAGTCTTCAAAGTTCCAGATCAATCCCCAGCACCACCTTAAGCCATGGCTAAGTACTGCTTTGGAAAAAGAATAATAATATTGGGCATATGTTCACACGTATCCATAAACTAGGGCAAAATATATTATAAAATAATAGGGCATATATTCACACGTATCCATAAACTAGGGCAAAATAAATATAAATAATATATCCATAAAGTAGGGGAAAATGTATACCTGAAAGCAAAAGTACACAATAGTCAGCAGTGAGTACCCCCCAAGACTTCATCTGCACTATTCCAGCCTTTAGGTCCAAGATTGTTCAACAATTTCTTTGGCTTTATGTCAACTCTCTTTTCAGCTACAGTTTCCAGATGCCAGCATGATGCCAACCAGACTTCCCTGGACAGACAACCTCATCAATGTGTCCTGGAGCTCCACTTCTCCAGAACCCACCCTACTAGGGAAAAAGAGAGGCAGGCTGGGAGGAGTATGGATCACCCAGTCAATGCCCATGTTCAGCTGGGAAGCAATTACAGAAGCCAGACCTTCCACCTTCTGCATCCCACAATGACCTTGGGTCCATACTTCCAGAGGGATAAAGAATAGGAAAGCTATCAGGGGAAGGGATGGGATACAGAGATCGGGTGGTGGCAATTGTGTGGAGTTGTACCCCTCTTGTCCTATGGTTTTGTTAATGTCTCCTTTTTTAAATAAATAAAATAATAATAATAATAGATTGAAATAATAAATAGTAGTAGTATTAATGCATAAATTCTCAAGGAGTAAGAATGGAAATTCTAAATTACTATGGAACAATTTAATCTAGTACACTTGCTTTAAATTAGTCATGGAGATAAGAATTTAGGTGGCAACTTCTAGCAATAGTAATGGAAGGAGAAATTACTTACAGTACTACTGTGTGAAACTACCCCTTAACTTACTATTGCATGTGAGCATGATGTTTTTATAAAACCCTATTATTTCTAGGCCACCCTTCAGTTCTAACATCTGATTTTGTGATAATGTCTAGCTAAAATTATGTAATTCAAATATAACATTAATATCTTAAGTCATATATAATGTAATCACCTTACATTCATCTCAGGTCACAGTACTTAGTGATTGATCTTTGGAAATAACTGGGGATAAGAGGTAGTGGCATAGTGCCAGACCAATAATACTGTCTTAAGTTTTGCAATATACTGTGTTTTATGGTACGGTTTTTATATAGTGAAGCAATAGTCTTGCTGGAAAACAAGGCAAGTTTAATAGTAAAACATTTAAAGAATGACTCTCTCTAGATAACAGATAGCAAGTAATCTTTCATAACTAGATGATCTAATGAGTGAGGAAGCATATGAGAAATATATCAAATCAGTGTTCCTGATTGTCTCCTTAGGACCTGCTCATGGACAGATGACTTCCCACTAGAAGAATGTTGCTGAGAGCCAGGAGTCAGGGCAGAGGAAGGTGAGTGAGGGTCCCCAGTGCTGGCAGTTGGAGGGGCTGCTTCAAAGAGGCAGGAATGTGGCTGGAAGCAGCCCTGAGGCTGAGGACTCTAGCTGAGAACTCCACATCCTGACATGAGCCCCTGCCTTACTTAGGCCGCAGGAAAGAGTCCCCAGATCTGTATTGTCCCCATGTGGTAGACTGAACACCAGACTCTGCCCTCAGCCTCCAGCATTGGTTCCCCTGGGGTCCAACCTGATTCTCCGCAGACCAGAGGTGGAGTTGAGTCCTGTTCTGTCCTTGAGTGAGGGTGCTGGCTCTGCAGTCAGTGCTGTGTCCCGGGTGTGGAACCAGGAAAGACTAAAGACCTCAAGCAGACTGGGAATTCAGCACTGGTGCTCATCAGCCTGCAGCTTCCAGCTCTGTCCAGTTGATTATTTTGCCTTTATGAGGCCCATAGTTTCAGTAAATGTAGAATAGGGGTGGGGTATGCAGTGGTGCACCCAGTTGAGCACACACATTACCATGCACAAGACCCTGGGTTCAAGCCCTAATCCCCACTTGCAGGGGCAACTTTATGAGTGGTGAAGTAGGACTGCAGGTGTGTATCTTTCTCTCCCCTTCTCTACTTTCTCCTTCCCTCTCAGTTTCTCTTTGTCTTATTAAATAAAATAGATTTTTTAAAAAGGAAAAACTGGCACTAGCTTTTGGTGGTGTGTTGTATTGCATGGGGCCTTGGATCCTTAGGAATGAGAGTCTCTTTTGAAAAACTATTATGATAGCACCTTTTATTTTTTAAATTTTTTAAATTTATTGTCTTTATTTATATGATCAAGAAAGCCAGAAATCAAGAGGGAGGGGTGATAGAGAGGGAGAGAGACAGAGAGACACCTGCAGTCCTGCTTCACCACTCATAAAGCTTTCCCCCTGCTGGTGGTGGTGACCTGGGAATCAAACCCGGGTCCTTGCACATTGTAATACATGCACTCAACCTGGTGTGCCACCACCTGGCCCCAGCACCTTTCTTTTTAATGTATTATGTATTAAATGGTAACACAGGGAAAATCATAGGGAAAGAGATAGAGAGGAAAGGGAAAGAGAGAGACCTTCAGATATCTCAGTTGTAGGTATCCCCCTTAACACTCTTAAAGTACCAAGTTTCATCCTGGGACTGCCTATGTCAGAGCTGAGCAGCATTCTGTTCTCTCCCTCCCCTAAAATTAATAGATTTGAAAAAATGCTTAACAATTGAAGGGTCTTTTGACAATTCTTGAGGAGCCTCTCTCATTCAGATTCATCAGTTATCTCTGCTAAGAATGAAAATAAAACTCTTTGAGGAATATTCAGTTTTCTACACCTGATCTTAGCACAAAAAGCCCAGAGAATCAGTAAACATTCAGTTTCTTTCTCTAGATGTGAATTTCTCTTAACTGTGGATTTTGTAGAGTTTCATTAAGTGGTTCAATCTTAGCTAAACGTTCTGGAATAATTCCTAATTAATGGCAGCAGATTTTATATGTTTGGGGCTGTTAGAACAATCTGACAAACACACACACACACATACACACATACACACACACACACACACACACCTTATTCCTTTGACCCAAAGTAAGATGTTCTCTAAAGGATTATGGTATCTATTAAAGAAATGATAGATAATTGAAAGCCAGTGTCACATTTAGGATCAAATGGGTGTTCGTGTTGATCTCTACAAAGGCAAAGATAAAGGTCAGAGCATGATTTTCATTGCTACTGTGCCCCCTAAATGGAGAGCACAGCATCAGAGACTGTGATCAAGTCACTCAGTTCAGGGACATCTTTGAACCTATTCCAAGTAATGAGATATGCTAGATTCTGTTTGAGGTCCAGACATTAGCACACCTAGTTAAGTTCACAAGGCTAGCTGAGCAAGGCCCTGTGTTAAAACTGTAGTTCCCAGCTGTAGGGGAAGCTTCACTAGTGGTGAAACAGTACCACAGCTCGCTCTCTGTCTCCCTTTCCCCCCCCCCTCTACCCAGGCTCCCCACCTGCAGGGGAGTCACTTCACAAGCAGTGAAGCAGGTCTGCAGGTGTCTGTCTTTCTCTCCCCCTCTCTGTCTTCCCCTCCTCTCTCCATTTCTCTCTGTGCTATACAACAATGACATCAATAACAACAACAATAACTACAATAAAACAACAAGAACAACAAAAGGAAAATAAATAAATATTTTTTAAAAATAGAAAAGAAGAATGCAGTCACTCCAAAATATAACTGTGCTGGAGATAAAACAAAAAAACACATAACAACAACACCACCACCAACAACAAAAAAAAACCACCATGTTCCAGGAGGTAGCGCAGTGGATAAAGCACAGGATTCTCAGCCATGAGGTTCTGAATTCAATCCTTGGTACACATGTACCAGAGTAATGACTGGCTTTTTTTTCTCTCTCTCTCTCCTCCTATCTTTTTCATGAATAAATAATTATTTAAAAAAGCACCAATTGCATTTTTCTTCTGGAAAAAACAACACACAGATAAAGGAACTAAGAGATAAAGCAGAATGTGTAGTGGGGGTCAGTGAGTGCCTTTAGTACAATGCTTCCTCTGGGGAGATAGTGTATTCTGCAAACAGTGATGTAAAGTTCACACAGTATTGTGGGTTTTGAATCCTCATGGAGAGGACTATGTAAAGTTTCAAAATGCTTAGTTTATATATCTACATCAAAGTGTAAGCCAGAGGACAACATATGTTTATAACACTATAGTGGTTATCCTGGGGGGAAACCTGGATTTGAGGGTGGGAAGGACAGAACTATTGTAGTGGGCATGGAGCTGAACTATATCCCAGTAAATTTATGATCTTATAAATACAAATGAGGTATAAAATAAAATATAGACAACAAAACCAATCATAATGGTCAGCATACTTAATAAATACTTACCTCATTAAAAAGAGGAAGGGCAGGGGTAGACAGAATAAGTGTTATGCAAAGAGAATCTCCCTATGGAGGTTTTCAAGTCCCAGGTTCAATGCCCTGCACCATCCTAAACCAGAGATGAACGTTGCACTGCCAAAAAAAATTCTCTCAACAATATTTATATACCTTTCCCATATTTGGGAGCTACTCTCTTCCCTGATCCAGCTTTCTGGTCCTTCTTCCAGCCATGACATCACTTCTCCAGACAATAGTTAAGATCCACCTGCATATCAGATTTCAGGCTCAGGCATAAAGAAAAAATAAAAAATACTAGTACAGCCACATGCCCTTTGGAATATAACTAAAATATGCCTACTAGCTATCTATGATATGGAGACTCCCCCAGTCTTCATCTATACTATTCCAGCCTTTAGATCCATGATTGGGCAACAATTTGTTTGTCTTTGTATGTCTTTTTTTTGTTTGTTTTTGCCTCCAGGGTTATTGCTGGGGCTTAGTGCCTGTACCATGAATCCACTGCTCCTGGAGGCCATTTTCACCCCTTTTTTGTTGCCCTTGTTGTTGTAGACCTTTTTTTGTGGTCATTACTGTTGTTGTCGTCGTTTGTTGTTGGATAGGACAGAGAAATGGAGAGAGGAAGGGAAGACGGGGAGAAAGACAGACACCTGCAGACCTGCTTCATCACTTGTGAAGTGACTCCCCTGCATGGGGTGCCGGGAGCTCAAACTGGGATCCTTCTGCTGCCCTTATGCTTTGCGCCAGGTGCACTTTTTGCCGCTGTGCTACCGCCTGACCCCCTGGCATTGTATGTTAACTCGCTTTTCAACCACCAGGTTCCTGATGCTAGCTGATGCCAACCAGACTTCCCCACCAATGTGTGTTGAATCTCCGCTTCCCTAGAGCCCTTCCCTACTAGGGAAAGAGAGAGACAGGCTGGGAGTATGGATTAACCTGTCAATGCCCATGTTCAGTGGGGAAGCAAGTAAAGAAACCACATCTTTGACCTTCTGCATCCCACAGTGACCTTGGACTCATCCTCCCAGAGGGTTAAACAATAGGTAAGCTATCTGGGGAGTGGATGGGATACAGAGTTCTGGTGGTGGAAATTGTGGGAAGTTGTACCCCTCTTATCCTATGGTTTAGTCAGTGTTTCCTTTTTTATTTTTTTAATTACCTTTATTTATTTATTGGATAGAGACACGTAGAAATTGAGAAGGAAGGGGATGATAGGGAGGGGGAGAGACAGAGAGACACCTGCAGCCCTGCTTCACCACTTGTGAAGCTTTCCCCCTGCAGGTTGGAAAAGGGATCAAACCTGGGTTCGTGCACACTGTAACATGTGCACTCAACCAGGTACACCACCACCTGTCCCCTCAGTGTTTCCTTTTTATAAATAAAAAATTAAGGGCAGGGGATACAGCATAATGTTTATGCAAAAAGACTCTAATGCCTGAAGCTCCTAAATTCCAGGTTCAATCCCCTGCGCCACCATAATCCAGAGCTGAGCAGTGCTCTGGTGTTTCCCTGTGTGTGTGTGTCTCTCTCTCTGCATCTCTCTCAAAAATAAAATTAATTTAAAAAATGAAACATTTTTAAAAAATAATTCTTAGATATTTAGTATTGATAACCCAACCCAACATCTTTGGACAACTAGACATTAGCAAGAAAATTGGACTTGAGGGAGTCAGGCGGTGGCGCAACAGGTTAAGCGCATGTGGTGGAAAGCACAAGGATCGGCATAAGGATCCTGGTTCGAGCCCCTGGCTCCCCACCTGCAGGGGAGTCCCTTCAAAGGCGGTGAAGCAGGTCTGCAGGTGTCTGTCTTTCTCTCCCCCTCTCTGTCTTCTCCTCCTCTCTCATTTCTCTCTCTCCTATCCAACAGCAATGACATCAATAACCACAACAATGTTAAACAATAAGGGCAACAAAAGGGAAAATAAATAAATGAATATAAAAATTAAAAAAAAGAATATTAGATCTGAATGTGTTGAAGTTAAATTGCTAACTGACATAGTTTTATCTGTATTAAATATTTTAAATTTATTTTTATGGGACATTTCATGTGATGATCTGCTCTGTGGCCTCCAAAATTCCACAAAAATGGATATGCAGTAAATTTGGGATGCTGAAATATACTTTAAGAGTGAATTTGAAAAAAAAGTATAAATGTAGGGAGTTGGGCGGTGGCGCAGTGGGTTAAGCGCACGTGAAGCAAAGAGCAGGGACCGGCATAAGGATCCCGGTTCGAGCCCCCGGCTCCCCACCTGCAGGGGAGTCGCTTCACGGGCGGTGAAGCAGGTCTGCAGGTGTCTATCTTTCTCTCCCCTCTCTCTCTCTGTCTTCCCCTACTCTCTCCATTTCTCTCTGTCCTATCCAACAACAAAGCAACATCAACAATGGCAATAATAACTGCAACGAGGCTGCAACAACTAGGGCAACAAAAAGGGGGAAAAATGGCCTCCAGAAGCGGTGGATTCATGGTGCAGGCACCGAGCCCAGAAATAACCCTGGAGGAAAAAAGAAAAAAGGTATAAATGTAAATTTAAACATACAGTAACAAAAAAAAATCAAGTGTCACTTAAACTCAGTAATTGTATAATGAATCCATTGATACAAGTAGTATTTTTCTTATTTGATTTGATTAGAGGGGAGGGATAAGTAGGGAGAAAGGGAGAGGGAGAGGGGGAGAGAGAGAGAGAGAGCTGTGGTGCTGCTTCCCTGCAGCTGGGAACTACAGTTTTAACACAGGGCCTTGCTCAGCTAGCCTTGTGAACTTAACTAGGTGTGCTAATGTCTGGACCTCAAACAGAATCAATCATATCTCATTACTTGGAATAGGTTCAAAGATGTCCCTGAACTGAGTGACTTGATCACAGTCTCTGATGTTGTGCCCTCCATTTAGGGGGCACAGCAACAATGAACATTATGCTCTGACCTTTCTCTTATGCCATTATAGAGATCAACATGAACAGCTATTTGATCCCAAATGTGACACTGGCTTTCAATATCCATAATTTCATTAATAGATACCATAATCCTTTAGAGAAAATCTTACTTTGGGTAAAAAGGATAAGAGGTGTGTGTGTGTGTGTGTGTGTGTGTGTGTGTGTCAGGCTGTTCTAACTGTAACTAACTGTAAAATATGCTGCCATTCTTTCAGTAATTATTCCAGAATGTTTAGCTGAGATTGGACCACTTATAAAGCTCTACAAAATCCCACAGGTAAGAGAAATTTACATCTACAGAAAGAAGCTGAATAGTCACTGATTCTGGGCCTTTTTGCTAAGATCGGGTATAGAAAACTGAATTCCTCAAAGAGTTTTGTTTTCATTCTAATCAGAGACAACTGATGAGTCTGAATGAGAGAGGATTCTCAAGAATTGTAAAGAAGACCCTTCAACTGTTAAGTTTCTTTTAAAATCTATTTATTAACTTTATGGAAGGGAGTTAGCAGAATGCTGTTCAGCTCTGACATAGGCAGTCCCAAGATCAAACTTGCTACTTAAGAATGTTAAGGGGGCAGTCAGGCAGTAGCACAGAGGGTTAAGCACAGGCAATGCAAAGCGTAAGGACCGGCATAAGGATCCAGGTTCGAGGATCCAGGTTCAAGCCCCCGGCTCCTCACCTGCAGATGAGTCACTTCACAGGTGAAGCAGGTCTGCAAGTGTCTGTCTTTATCTCCCCCTCTGTCTTCCCCTCTTCTCTTCATTTCTGTCTGTCTTATCCAACAACAACAACATCAGTAACAATAATACCTACAGCAATAAAACAACAAGGGCAACTAAAGGAAATAATAATAATATATATTTTAAAAAATAAAAAAGAATGTTAAGGGGGAAACCTACCACTGAGATATCTGAAGGTCTCTTTCCATTCCTTTCTATCTCTTTCCCTCTGATTTTTACTGTGTTTCCATCCAATAAATAATACATTAAAAAGAAAGGTGCTATCATAATGGCTATTCAAAAAATACTCTCAGGCCTACAACTTCAAGGCCCCAGGCAATACCACACACCACCATAATCCAGTGCCATTTTTTCCTTTTTTAAAAATCTATTTTATTTAATAAGACAAAGACAAATTGAGAGGGAAGGAGAAGATAGAGAAGGGGAGAGAAAGATACACACCTGCAGTCCTACTTCACCACTCATAAAGTTGCCCCTGCAAGTGGGGAGTGGGGCTTGAACCCAGGGTCTTGTGCATGGTAATGTGTGTGCTCAACTGGGTGCACCACTGCATACCCCACCCCTATTCTACATTTACTGAAACTATGGGCCTCATAAAGGCAAAATAATCAACTGGACAGAGCTGGAAGCTGCAGGCTGATGAGCACCAGTGCTGAATTCCCAGTCTGCTTGAGGTCTTTAGTCTTTCCTGGTTCCACACCCGGGACAGAGCACTGACTGCAGAGCCAGCACCCTCACTCAAGGATAGAACAGGATTCAACTCCACCTCTGGTCTGCGGAGAATCAGGTTGGACCCCAGGGGAATCAATGCTGGAGGCTGAGGGCAGAGTCTGGTGTTCAGTCTACCACATGGGGACAATACAGGTCTGGGGACTCTTTCCTGCAGTCTCAGGCAGGGGCTCATGTCAGGATGTGGAGTTCTCAGCTGGAGTCCTCAGCCTCAGGGCTGCTTCCAGCCACATTCCTGCCTCTTTGAAGCAGACCCTCCAACTGCCAGCACTGGGGACCCTCACTCACCTTCCTCTGCCCTGACTCCTGGCTCTCAGCAACATTCTTCTAGTGGGGAGTCATCTTTCCATGGGCATGTCCCAAGGACACAATCAGGAACACTGATTTGATATATTTCTCATATGCTTCCTCACTCATTAGGTCTAGTTATGAAGGATTACTTCCTATCTAGAAAGAGTCATTCTTTAAATGTTTTACTATTAAACTTGCCTTGTTTTCCAGCAAGACTATTGCTTTACTATATAAAAACATTTTAAATTAGAAAGTACCATCACAGTATTTTGCAACAATTAAGACAGTATTGTTGGTCTGGCACTATACCACTACCTCTTCTCCACAGTTATTTCCAAAGATCAATCACTAAGTACTGTGACCAAGGATGAATGTAAGCTGATTACAGTGTGTATGACTTAAGATATTAATGTTATCTTTGAATGACATAATTTTAAGCTAGACATTCTCACAAAATTAGATGTTAGAACTGAAGAATGGCCTAGAAATAATGGGGTGTTATAAAAACATCATGCTGACATGCAATAGTTACTAAGTTAAGGGGCTGTTTCATCCAGTAGTATTTTGTAAGTAATTTCTCCCTCCATTACTATTGCTAGAAGTTGCCACCGGAATTATTTTTTTAAAGATTTTATTGATTTATTTATGATAATGATAGGAGGAAAGAGAAGGTACCAGTTATTACTCTGGCACATGTGCTGCCGGGGATCGAACTCAGAATCTCATGCTTGAGAGTCCAAAGCTTTATCACGGTGCCACCTCCTGCACCATGTCACCTAAATTATTATCTCCATGACTAATTTAAAGCAACTGTGCTAGATTAAGTTTTTTCATAGTAGTTTAGAGTTTCCATTCTTACTCCTTGATCGATTCATGTATTAATACTACTGTTATTTATTATTTCAATTTACTGTTATTATTATTATGTTGCCAAAGCAGTACTCAGCCCTGGTTTAAGGTGGTGCTGGGGATTGGTCAGGGACTTTGAAGCCTCAATCATGAAAGACTCTTTGTATAACCATTATGCTATTTACCCCCATAATTTAATGTATTTTTCATGTTTCCTTACTCATTATATCATCTAGTTCTGAAGGATTACTCACTGTCATCTTGATCAGCCTCCCATCTGTATATTGATGAGTCCTGGATTTTCTCCCAGAGCCTCCTTAATTTCAGCTACTTTTTCCTGATAGAGGTGTGTGTTGGAGGGCAACTCCAGGAAAACAGCTCCCCTCCCTCTGCACCCTGCAGGAAGCCAGGAGAAGAGACCTAGAAAAGGGCCAGAAGCACCAGCACTGCCTCTCTACTCAACTGCAAAAGGTCATAAATGCAAATGTAAGTCACTAAAGACTAAGGCTGAAGCACATCCCCTGAGGATCCTGTCCTTCCTCAAAGCGACTATGGAGCTTGGAAGACCAGGAGTGTCTGGCTTTCCTTTCTCTGTCTTGAGGGTATTCATGCTACATGGCTTGTATTTTGTCCTCTTTTTTGTGTCCTTCCTTGCTTCCTATAATTTCTCATCTCCTGAAACATGGCTGGTTCTTTTGCAATTTTTTCCAAGTCACAGTCAGTCTAGAAGTTCCCTGGGAGGGAATAAGGAATGGCTTCATTTAGCTGTTCCCTCCTCCTCAACAGTGAGTCTAGTTTAGTAGCAGCTTGTACACTTTTGTTTTAAATTTTTTTATTATTATTTATTTTCTCTTTTGCTGTCCTTGGTGTTTTTTATTGTTGTTGTAGTTATTATTATTATTGTTGTTGTTGTTGATGTTGTCATTGCTGGATAGGACAGAGAGAAATGGAGAGAAAAGGAGAAGACAGAGGGGGGAGAGAAAGATAGACACTTGCAGACCTGCTTCACTACCTATGAAGTGACTCCCCAGCAGGTGGGGAGCTAGGTGCTTGAACTGGGATTCTTACACCAGTCCTTGTGCTTCGCGTCATGTGTGCTTAGCCCGCTGCACAACCGCCTGATTCCCCAGCAGCTTGTACACCTTTCAAAGCACCAAACTCATTTATGTGTTCCATTCAGATGCAAGGCCAGGTTAAGTATTTTGCTTCTGACTATACCCAGTGCAAACTGAGACAGACTGAGGCTGACACAAGAAATAGGGGAAGTTGAAGTATTTATTCACACAAACTCACAGAATAGCCATTATTACAAGCTTACACATGTACAGACAGAGAACAAAGAACACTGACATAGAACACATAGGAAACCTGAGCCACCCATCCCCCAAGCCAGAGTGCCAATAAATGGCCTGGTTGTTTGGGAGAGAGACCCAGATGTCAAACAAGGTATGTTTCTCTTTCTTCTCCTTCTCCTTCTCCTTCTCCTTCTCCTTCTCCTTCTCCTTCTCCTTCTCCTTCTCCTCCTCCTCCTCCTCCTCCTCCTTCTCCTTCTCCTTCTCCTTCTCCTTCTCCTTCTTCTTTAAATATTTATTTATTTATTTTCCCTTTTGTTGCCCTTGTTGTTTATTAGTTATTGTTGTTGTTGTTATTGATGTCACTGTTGCTAGATAGGACAGAGAGAAATGGAGAGAGGAGGGGAAGACAGAGGTGGGAGAAGAGAAAGAGATACTTGCAGACATGCTTCTCCACCTGCAGGTAGGGAGCTGGGGGCTTTAACCAGGATCCTTAAGCCAGTCTTTGCACTTTGCACCACATGGGCTTAACCCGCTGTGCTACCTCCAGACTCCTGAGCTCTTCTTTTAAAGGAAATGAGAGTGGGGATCTTCAAGGTGGTCACAAGGGTACATTCCTAGAATGTTTTCGCCGGGCTGGCTTCACGGGCGGGTAACAGACGACCAGGGACTCATGGTTGAGCTGTAGGCAGTATCTTTTTATTCATGCAGAACGCAGCACAATCTAAGCCCAGCTAAGCTAAACTAAGCTACTACAAACAATCTTGTCCTTATAAATATACTAGCCCAGTAGGGTGGGAACAGGATGCGACGCAGAGAGGGTGGAGAGAAAAGTGACTGGTGAAAATCAGGGTATGACAAGGAGAGGGGGCAGAGCAAAAACATATCATGAACCAGTGGGGATTGAACCAATGCCCTGGAGGGAGGGTGGTGCTTTTTAACAGTGGTTATGTAAATAGAATGAAGTGGTTATGTAAATAGAATACAGTGGTTATGTAAATAGAATACAGTGTTAAGCAGGGGGTATTAAACCAATGAAACAGAAGGGGTCTCATGCATACCAACACTAGAATGTACATTCTGAAACTCATGTGGCTTCTGCTCACTTCGGCAGCACATATACTGAAACTCATGTGGCTCCAGGAAGCAAGTGGGCAGGTTAGTGAATATCATCATGACACAAAGGTTACAAGACAAAAGGGTTTCAGTAACATTCTTAGATTATCAGAAATTCTCTGCTGTCCTTGGGTAGGGGAAATTCCTTAATTATCTAGTCCTCTAAAGGTTTGCTCTAAATCACTAAAATTACCTAGCTTTCTATATGGGGCATTTCTAATTGAATCAATTTGGGGGACTTATTCATTTCCATTCCTTCCTATCCTTGTAAGTCTGAAGAACATCTGTCTGAGTCTTCTTCAGGGTTTCTGATTTCTCCTAGTAATGCATAATGTTGTTATGAACATTAATGTTACATTCTCTATCTTCTGGGTTACATATTGAACCAACTTGTTTAATACACAGGGTCCACCAATAAGCAATCCTATCACCAAGTGAGCCTATTGTGGCAGTTATAAGGCTCGTTAATTCCCGGTGACCAACTAAACAAAGATTCAAACCAATTTAATTCATTCATCCTTTCTTCATTTTCACTCCCTCAATCTCTTCTTGAGCTGGGCCATGCTATCTCTGATCACACCTGAGTTCTTGATATAAAAACGGCAAGTTTAGGGAGTCAGGCTGTAGCACAGCGGGTGAAGTGCAGGTGGTGCAAAGCACAACAATCGGCATAAGGATCCTGGTTCGAGTCCCCAGTTCCTCACAGGCAGTGGAGTTGCTTCACAAGCAGGCCTGTAGGTGTCTGTCTTTCTCTCCTCTCTGTCTTCCCCTCCTGTCTCCATTTCTCTCTGTCCTATCCAACAATGATGACAACAATAATTATAACAATAAAACAACAAGGGCAGCAAAAGGGAATAAATAAAGATTAAAAAAAAAAAAAAGCAAGTTTCTCCAAATGCAGCACAAAGTCCTCCTTGTCTCAGGAATAACAGGTCCATGCCCTGCCTATTAAGACAACCTATTTCCACTCTCCAAGGGGAACCAACAGTGGCATCTGTTGAGCTGGAAACTGGTCCTTCCCCATGGTTTGTTCCACAGCATTCCAAGTGCCCTGCAATACAGGCTGGAGATTCTGTGAGAACTTAGTACCCTACCATTGTTGGGGTTAGTGACAAAGGCATCAGGGATTATGACAGGCATCAGAGGCAGCAGTCTGCCAAAAACAATTTCAAATGGAGACAAGTTATTTATGAATGGGGAACAGCGCATTCTCAGGAAAACCAGAAGTAGAAATGACACCCATCTCCCGCCAGTTTCAAGGGTTAATTTAGTTAAAGTCTCCTTCCGGTTCTAATTTACCTCTCTACTTGCCCAGAGCTATGGGGTCCATAAGCACAATAAAATTTCTAATTTTCCCCCATAGCTCAGGACACTAACTGAAACACAGTAGCTGCGAATCCCAACCCATTATCAGAACCAGTGGTGAGGGGTAATCTCTACCTGGGCACTATTTCATCTAAAATTTTTCTTTCTCACCACCCATGTGCCCTCAGACTTTGTTGGATAAGCCTCTCCCCCCACCTGAAAATGTGTCTGTCAATACCAGCAAGTACTTATACCCCAAAGTCTCTGGTTTCACTTCTATAAAATCCCAATGATGTCTTTTCAT
Organism: Erinaceus europaeus; assembly: GCF_950295315.1. Classification (NCBI taxonomy): domain Eukaryota; kingdom Metazoa; phylum Chordata; class Mammalia; order Eulipotyphla; family Erinaceidae; genus Erinaceus; species Erinaceus europaeus. The sequence continues at coordinate 7,874,167 of NC_080184.1, read as the reverse complement.
CTGATCTTTTCTTTCTCTAGTCCCTAGTCCTAATCTCCTGCTCATATTATCTTCCTCCTTACTGTATCCAGGGACCTTTGGAAACAGGGGGTCTGATGGAATCAGTGCCAAGGTTGGCCCTGCTTGCTGTGTAGCTGTGCAAGCAGCTTCGTCTGCCCTCCATTTCATTTGATGTCCGGGACAATGAATCTATTGTCCTTAGGAATCCTGGCAATCCAGCAGCCACTGGGTCCAATATTTGACAAATAGGCAATGGGTCGGTGCCATAACCCAAGCTTTTGGATCAACACTCCCTGGCTTATGCCTTTACGTTCATCCACAGTCTAAATGGCTTGTTGATAAGACATTCTTCTAGTGTCCTTTCTCTTTGCAGTATAAGCACTGATCTTTCTCTATCCTTGGCCTAATCTTTTTAACTCCCCCCACCCTGCTCTGGGCTCTGCCCCAACTTTTTTTTTTCTTTTTTCTTCTCAAAGTCCAATGTCAAACTCTTGCCAACTTCTTAAAAACGCTCTGAGCAATTTCTACCATTTTACTGGACAGCTTTCCTTTAAATCTTTAAAACTGACTGTATCTTCCTTCTCATATCTGGGGATAAAAGGCCAAATTCAGTGCCATCCTAGTCTCTGGGGCTCCCAGGTTAATTGGGATGTGCATATGATAAGTCTCCATGAGGCCTTCTAGGAATAGAGAGGAGCTCTCTGTTGGCCCCTGCACAACCTTGCTCACCTTAGAGAGGTTTGTGAGGCATCTTGTCTCTCCTTGGAGACTACCTAGGAGAAACTGATGGTATGATTGAAGGTGTGTCACAGCTGCAATTGTTCATTTGTGACCAACAAGACATATACAAGGCCAAATTAGGAGTTTTCTAAAATTGATAATCCAATGACTAGAGTTGGCTTATATATCTTTATATACTTTTAGAAGGCCCTTTTAACAAACAGGTATACAAGTAAACTATATAAGGTCAATAGCCAATAAGTTGACATAATAAAATGATTACCATTTCTTTAGTATGATTTTAAAACCACTTAAAAAATTGAAGCACAATATTCAAACTTAATTTACTGCTATGATCTTTACTCATCACAAAGCTATCACACCCCTGGAGTGGCTATGAGTAATGGTGAATATAAAACTCTATTATATTTGACACTTTAAAACTCTGATATGGCAACTTTAAAGGCTAAAATAAACCTCATAGCTTTTAAATATTCAAACTAATCTTTTACTTTTACATCACCTTAAAATAACAATTTTAGACTAAATAATTTTGCTAAATGAACATTTGCCAAACATTAAATCTTTTTTTTTTTTTTTAATTTAAATTTTTAATTTAAGAAAGGATTAGTGAACAAAAGCATAAGGTAGGAGGGGTACAACTCCACACAATTCCCACCACCCAATCCCCATAACCCACCCTCTCCCATGATAGCCTTCCCATTCTCTAGCCCTCTGGGAGCATGGACCCAGGGTCGTTGAGGGTTGCAGAAGGTAGAGGGTCTGGCTTCTGTAATTGCTTCCCCGCTGAACATGGGCGTTGACTGGTAGGTCCATACTCCCAGTCTGCCTCTCTCTTTCCCTAGTAAGGTGTGTCTCTGGGGAAGCTGAGCTCCAGGACACATTGGTGGGGTCTTCAATCCAGGGAAGCCTAGCCAGCATCCTGGTGGCATCTGGAACCTGGTGATTGAAAAGAGAGTTAACATACAAAGCCAAACAATTTGTTGAGCAAACATGGATCCCAAGATTGGAATAGTGGAGAGGAAGTGTTGGGGAGGTACTCACTGCAAACTCTAGTGTAATCCTGCTTTCAGGTATATATTTTGCAGTAGTTTATGGATACGTGTGCGCATACGCTCTCTCTCACAGAAACTGGTGTATGTCTAGGTTATGGGACTTTGTTAGAAAGTGAACTACCTGAGATGAAATTAGAGTGTACTATAAAAGGAAAGGTCTCACCCGAGTAATGAAGCTGAAGGGTTGTCATTCCACACGTGAAGTCTCTGGATACACTCTGAGGTGAAGCATGTTGAGATGGCAATCGTTGCTTTGACATTAAATCTTTTATCAGACCAGAAACACATGAAACATTAGCAATTTAAATGTCTGACAGGTTCTTAAATAAACCAGATATATTTTTTTAATTTTATATTTATTTATTTTCTTTTTGTTGCCCTTGTTTTATTGTTGTAGTTATTTTTTTTATATTTTTATTTATTTATTATCAGATAGAGACAGAGAGAAATTGAGAGGGGAGGGGGAGATTGTCAGAAAGTCGGAGAGACACCTGCAGCTCTACTTCACCACTTGTGAAGATTCCCCCTGCATGTGGGGACCAGGGGCTTGAACCTGGATCCTTGTGCACTGTAATGTGAGCGCTTAACCAGGTGCGCCACCACCTGCCCCCCTGTTGTAGTTATTATTGTTGTTGTTATTGATATCATTGTTGGACAGGACAGAGAGAAATGGAGAGAGGAGGGTGTGAGAGGCAGTAACTCTAGAATAGTTATAAGTATAGTTGCTTTTTGAGTTTGAGTTTTAAGAATAGTTTAAATATAGTTGCTTTTTGCCCTCCTGCCCAGTGAGGTGGAAAATTCCTTGCCCTTTTCCCCACGACAGAACCTAAGAGGCCATCAATTATTTTGACAGACCCTGCAGCGAGCAGGACTCATCATGACCTCTGCAACAGAATACTGTTACCAGACAGTTAAAAATGGCCTGACAAATGATGACCTGATAGATTGCAAACAGATGGTTGGTGGTCCCAACAAAGAACAAAAAAATGTGGTGACCCCCACTTGGTCTGGTGTAATGTCTAAAACTAGCCCATGCTTTGCTCTGAATAGATCAGGCTTTTGCTAAGTTTGAAATGATTGGATATAGGCTGGTAAGGTGATGTGTTCCCCCTCCCTGAGTGTAGTCTGAATTCCTATAAATTGTATGGTTTGAGCTTTGTTCAGGGTCGAGCTTGGTAGACTAACACCAGTCACCATCTCGGCCCGGATTGCAATTCGTGAATAAACATCTTTTGCTTCCTTGCAGTGGATGGTGGTTTGATTTCGCTCTTTAACATTTGGAGGCTCCAGCGAGATCTCCTCGGACAAGAGATTCCCGAGGACACCCCATCCCAGGTCCGGACTCCAGGAGGCCTTGGAAGCTTTGCCCGGCGCCGGTAAGTCAGGCCTGATTTTTTTCTTTTTGAGTACGGTACCGTCTGTGTGTCCCTGCAGGGCTTGGGGTCTGTGGATTGCGGGACGCCGCATTGAAATCCCAGACTGCAGCACTGGGAAGTGACGACTTCCAGGCTGCTTGGGTTGGGTGATAACTGGATCTGAAACAGGGTCCGCACCCTAAGGATCTGAAACAGGGTCCGACAGCCCAGGGTTGGGTGATAACTGGATCTGAAACAGGGTCCGCACCCTAAGGATCTGGAATAGGGTCCTACAGCCCAGAATATTAGTTCTGTCTCTTGTGGCCACTCTTTGTGTCTGTTCTCTCCCACTCTCAATGTGGAATCCAGGGTGTTAGATATTGTCTAGACATTTGTTAATATCAGATTGATTAAGCGTGCTTGTCTGTCTGTGTGTGTCTTGTCTGTTTGTCAGTTTGTGTTTTGTGTTCACTCACTTTCACTTTGCAGGAATGGGCCAGGCAGCAGCTCTAGTGCAGGGACCACACCGCTGCCCTGCCTAGGTGTGGCTGTTACCCCAGACGGGCCCGTGAGTGCTCCCTCCCTGCCTGCTGTTCAGGTCTCAGCTGCAGGGGCATGCCTGGCTGGCTTGTGAGCCCCCCAACATTTAAAGCTTTCTGCCCACTCATGGTAGCTGAGTTTCCCTGTTGTCTGTTATCCTAATGATTGTTGAAATAGATATTCTCATTGCTCTCCTCTTCCATTAGGGTTTGGTTTCTGATACTCCCCAGCTGGGAGAACAGGCTCCTGGTAATTTTAGTTTTTCTCTTTGGAGTACCTAATTCCTGGACTTTTGTTGTTTTGGTCTGGACCTAACCTGATCTTCAGCACTGCCTGACAAGCTATGTTTTGTGAGTGAGTGTTTCAAATGACTGACTTCTTGGGTGTGTGACCCATTTTGGAAGAAACTTGGTCAGGGTAACTCTTAAGATGGGCACAGCAAGAGTTTTGTGAAGATGAGCTGAATAGAGAAGTCTGGAAAACTGTCCTTGGTCCTCTTGGGCTTCTCGTGGAGAGAAGCAGAAAGAATTTGTTTATTCCTCCTTGTTTTTTCTAGGGCTAGTTAAGGTCGTCCTAGGAGCTGTTAGTTTAAAAAAGAAAATCTTAGTGTATAAATGTGAGATGTTTCATCTTGAAAAACTGTGTGAGTGCAGGTCTAAATTTGTGTTTGACCAGGTATGTTGCTAAGATGTGTCTGTACTGGTTAAAAGCTGCTCTTTTCCCTTAAACAATCAGCCCAGATATATAAATGATAAAAAGGTGACTATGATATGTCTTACATGTTTATATGTGTGTGTTAGGTTTGTTTTTGTCACCTGAAAAACGTTAATCTTACGGTTAAAAGTGTAAGTGACTTTAAAGCTATATTCTTATCAAAGTTCTTTAAAAAAGAGTTTTCAATACAGTTCTTATGTGGTAATATAAGGGTAAAAATTAATTTGCTAAGGCAGCTAAAGATTTAAAGTCTTAAGTATTTGATGTGACAATTTTTCTTCTCCAAATTGATATGCAAATTATCTATGTATTTAACTGATATTGGTCCACAGCAAATTTGCATTTGTCTGACACTGGAGATGTTTTGAGAAGTCACTAGTATGTGTTAACTCTCTAAGTAATTAAAGTTCGTTTAAAGTTTTAAAAAAATTAGTTAAACTGAATTTGGTTTAGAGATCCTGGTTATGGGAATTGCTACAGGAGGTTAAAAAGATAACTTTTAAATGTATGCTCTTTAAAATTCAAACAGAGCTTCTCAAGTTAGGTATCACACACTGAAGATGTGTCTCTATCTCCTGTGTAAAAAATGGCAGAAAAGGTTATTGACATGTAAGAGTTTTAAAATACCTTCTCAACTAAAGAAGTAGAACTGGCTTAGGTGAGTGAAAAATAACACAGTGGTTATACTAATGATTTTCTAGCCTAAGGCTTTTGCTCTGGTTTTCCTCTTTATTATCTTTCTGCTTTTAAAAATTATCTGGTTTGTTTTAAGACACTGTCAGAGATTTATTCTTGGCAAATGGTGTTTTTGGTCTGATAGAAGACTTGTTTTGGCAAATCCTGATTTAACAAAATTATTGTTTTGAATATTTAAGTTATGAGGTTTATTTTAGCCTTTTAAGTTGCCATATTAGAGCTCTAAGGGGTAAAATCTATTAAGAGTTTTATATCTATGCCTACTCATGATAGCTTTGTGATGAGTAAAGGTCTTAACAAAAACTGTTTTAATATTGTGCTTAAATTGTTTAAGCAGTTTTAAATAATGCTAAAGAAATGGTAATCATTTTATCATGTCAACACATTGGGTATTGACTTTATGTACTGTACTGGTATATCTGTTTGTTAAAAAGGCCTTCTAAAATTATATAGAGATGTATAGGCCAATTCTGGTCATTAGATTGTCAATTTTGATAAGCTCTTAATCTGGTTTTGTGTATGTCTTACTGGTTACAAATGTACAAGTACAGCAGTGATACCCTTTCAATCATACTGCCAGACTCTCTTAGGGGGTCTCCAAGGGGCAGTAAAATGGCCCACAAATCTCTCTAAGGTAAATAAAATGGCACTAAATTTGGCCTTTTGTTGCTCAAATCTGCCCCAGGTGTTAAAAGAAAGTTACAGAAGACAGAAAGATTTTTTTTAAAAAAGCTGAGAGATTGCTCAGAAGGTTTTTTTTAAAAAGTTGGCAAATGTTTTGACATTAGACTTAAAAAAAAAAAAAAGAAAGTCAAAAAGATGGGTCTAGGGGTAGAGAAAGACCAGTGATGCTACTGAAAAGAAAAAAGACACTAGAAAGAAAGGCTGTTTTACCAACAAGCCATTTAGACTGCTTGTGGATGAACTAAAGGCATAAACTGGGGAGTGCTGACCAAAAAAAAAAAAAAAAAAAAAACTTGGGCCATGGCACAACATTGCTTATTTGTCAAATATTGGGCCCAGTAGCTGCTGGATGGACAAAATGCCTGAGGACAATAGCACCTGTGGCACAGCTGGTAAGGAAAGCAGACAAGCCATCACTGGGGCAAGTCCAATGCCCACCTAACCTGCTACCAAGTTCTGTTCCTAGACCAGCCGTGAGTGAAATTCAGTGCTGCCACCGGCCTGAACCCTGCCACCCTGATGTTGGAGATGGATCCTGAGGCTCCCCGCAAAAACATGACTACCAAGAGGTATGCCTTTGCTACATGGCATGTGCATGGAGCACGTGGGGAGGGAAGATTCCTGACTCCCGCCGGGAAGATGACCCAGCACAAAAAAAAAAAAACCTACTGGAGGCCACATGGACCCTGCAAGAAGCAGCCGTGACCCATTGTTCCGGACATCAGAAAAGAAACTAGAGGGCAGATGAAGCAGCTTGTGCAGCTACACAGCAAGCAGGGCCAGCCTTGGCATTGATTCCACTAGACTTCCTGCTTCCAAAGGACCCTGGATACAGTAAGGAGAAAGATAAAATGGGCGAGAGATTAGGACTAGAGACTAAATAGATTTTACAGAATTAAAATCAGAGACTTTTGGGTATAAGTACTTGCTGATATTTATAGACACATTTTCAGGTTGGGTAGAGGTTTACCCAATAGAGTCCGAGGAGGCATAGATGGTGAGCAAGAAAATTTTAGATTAAAAACAGTGCCCAGGTGGAGAGTTCCCTCTCACCATTGGTTCTGGTAAACAGACTTTCACTGTTTTTGTGCGTCAGTTAGTGGCCCGAGAAATGGGAACAAATTGGAAATTTCATTGTGCTAATGAGCCCCATATTTCTGGGCACGTAGAGAGGTAAATTAGATCCTAAAGGAGATTTTAACTAAATTAACCCTTGAAACTGGCAGGGGATGGGTATCGCTCCTGGCTCAGGCCCTTCTGAGAGTGCACTATTTCCCATTTGTAAACAAACTGTCTCCCTTTGAAATGGCTTTTTGCAGACTGCTGCTGTCATGATCTGTAATTCTCTTGTCTCTGATCCATTCCACAACTGTTATCAAGTTCTTACAGATCTCCAGCCTATATTGCAGGACAAAGTAGAATGTTGTGCTATGAGCCTTTGGGAAAGACCTTATATCGTGATCCTGAGTACACCAACTGCTGCAAAGGTTGCCGGAAAGTGCCACTAGATTCATCACACTCGTTTAAAGAGGACAGTTGCGGAGCCCACTGAAACAGAAGACTCTTAAGATAATGGTTCTTAGAACCGGGTATGCTGAGGCTTCAACAGAAAGAGAAGATGAAGATGAATCAAGGATTTGATTCCCAGCTAAGACGAGTGGGGAATGTGAGAGGCAGTAACTCTAGAATAGTTATAAGTATAGTTGCTTTTTGAGTTTGAGTTTTAAGAATAGTTTAAATATAGTTGCTTTTTGCCCTCCTGCCCAGTGAGGTGGAAAATTCCTTGCCCTTTTCCCCACGACAGAACCTAAGAGGCCATCAATTATTTTGACAGACCCTGCAGCGAGCAGGACTCATCATGACCTCTGCAACAGAATACTGTTACCAGACAGTTAAAAATGGCCTGACAAATGATGACCTGATAGATTGCAAACAGATGGTTGGTGGTCCCAACAAAGAACAAAAAAATGTGGTGACCCCCACTTGGTCTGGTGTAATGTCTAAAACTAGCCCATGCTTTGCTCTGAATAGATCAGGCTTTTGCTAAGTTTGAAATGATTGGATATAGGCTGGTAAGGTGATGTGTTCCCCCTCCCTGAGTGTAGTCTGAATTCCTATAAATTGTATGGTTTGAGCTTTGTTCAGGGTCGAGCTTGGTAGACTAACACCAGTCACCATCTCGGCCCGGATTGCAATTCGTGAATAAACATCTTTTGCTTCCTTGCAGTGGATGGTGGTTTGATTTCGCTCTTTAACAGAGGGGAAGACAGAGAGGGGGAGAGAAAGATAGACAGACACCTGTAGACCTGCTTCAAGACCTGTGAAGCAACCCCCCTGCAGGTGAGGAGCCAGGGGCTCTAACCAGGATCCTTATGCTGGTCCTTGCGATTTGTGCCATGTGCGCTTAACCAGATATTTTTTAAATCCACGGAAATGTAAAGAGGAAACCCAAAGCACTGCTCAGTGCCTCAGGCATAAAGTTTATTAGCATAACAATTGTGTTATCTCTCATCTACCCAGACCTTTTCTACCTCTTTAATTGGAAAGATATTGGAAACATTTACCTATCAATAATATCCTTTCTACCTTTTGCAGCACCTGGTTAAGATCAAGGCACACCCTAGGTGTGTGATACCTATTTTAAGAGACCCTGTTTGAAGTTTAAAGAAAATAACTTTAAAGATCAGCTTATTTAACCTCATGTAGCAGTCCCTGTAGGCCAGGATCTTCAAACCAAATTCAGTTAAAGTATATTGATTTTTCACTACTTTTACTTTAAACTTTAAACAAACTCAAGTTACTTAGAGAGTTAACACACATTAGTGACAATGCTTCTCAAAAGATTTACAGTGCCAGACAAATGCCATATTTGCTGTGGACCAATTTCCACAAATAAGAGTTCTCAGGGCATTTTTTTTTGGGTGGGGGCCTCCAAAATAGGACTTTTTCAGCTAAATACATAGATAATTTGCGTCTCAATTTGGAGATGAAGAATTGTCACATTAAATACTTAGACTTTTATTTTAAATACTCATCTACCTTAGCAAATTAATTTTACCTTTATATTACCACATAAGAACTGTCTTGGAGACTTTTTTTCTTTTAACTTTGTCTGATAAGAATGTAGCTTCAAAGGTACTTACACTTCGAACCTTAAAATTAATGTTTCTCAGGCCATAAGACCAACCTTAAAACACACATATAAACATGTAGTCAATACTCTTAACACCCAAGAGGAGAAAAATTTTACTACCAAGGCATATCTTTTTGATATCTGAAGCTGATTGCTTGGGGGAAAGAACAGCTTTAACCAGTACAGGTGCAACTCATATGGTCCAACACAATTTCAGATCTGCACTATCTTGGCTGAGCCATTCTCACTCACACAGTTTTCAAGACAAAATGTTTCACATTCACTCCTGGGTCTTTGTTCTTTTTCTCAAACACTGACCAACAAGATATCTAGCCTCCAAGACTATCTGTTTGGCTCTCATTTCAGCAGATTCTCTTGCCACCGTCCAATGATACCTCTGATAGGCCCCAAGGCCCCCGACTAGTCCAACTAGTTCCAGCAAGAGAAAAAAGCCTTATGCCCTCTGTTCCTCTCTCCAAGAGAGGGCCAAGAGAGCTCAGCCAGGACTGCTATGGACTTCTTGTGCAACCTACCGTTTGGGAACCTCTCCTGTGTCCAGCGTTCCCAGGGAAGGCCAACCACTCTTTCTCCAAGAGAGAGTCAGAGTAATCTGGACCCTTCCAATGGGTCACACAAAAATTCAGTCACTCAAAAACACTCACTCAAGGTTCTACACAACTGGCCGGTCAACCTAAGATGGTCAAGGAGAGTTAGTCACAAGAGGAGTGTTACTTAGAGGGTTGGCTGGTGCAGGAAACTGCAGGTCAAGATAGAATGCAGCTAAGAGGCAAGCACCCCAGATCACATATAAGGAGATAACACTGAACTGGTTTTTCCAAGGGAGGTTACTGATGGTAAACCACAAGCACAGAGCAGGATGACTCTACTGACTGCATTGATAAACACTAAAAGGAGGCTCATGAGGGAGAATAAAACATTAGGATAGAATTTGGAAATGAATCAGCATCAGGGCAATATTCCCAGTGGCGCGGAACCTATGGGCGATTTCCCTGATCCCTACCGTAAGCCTGTCACCTGAATTCAAGAGGTCTGGCATTTGCTCTATCAGCTTTTAGTTTTGGGGGTTCTACAGGTTCATCCAACACTGTCAGGAGACTGGAAGATGGCCGAAGACCATTAGGTCACGCCAGGTGGTACCCTGGATAGAGCCCTGCTATTGTCCTAGACCTTACCAATCTCCACCACGAAGGACTAGGCTGAAAAGGGGAACTCAGCTGCAATGGGTGGTCAGAAAGCCTCAAAGCTCCTGCCTGGCTCATCATAATGTTAAGTATTTTGCTTCTGACCGTACCCATTACAAACTGAGACAGACTGAGGCTGACACAAGAAATAGGGGAAGTTGAAGTATATATTCACAGACTCATAGAATAGCCATTATGGAGCTCCAGTGGTGCAATTGGTTAACGTGTGGTACTTATACAGAATAGCCATTATTACAAACTTACACATGTACAGACACAGAACATAGAACACTAGGACTTCAGAAAACCTGAGGGGTCCCCAGCAAGCCAGAGTGCCAATCAATGGCTCTGTTTTTTGGGAGAGAGACCCAGATTCTGGGAGCTCATCTCCTTTTAAAGGGAATGGGAGTGGATGTCTTCAAGGTGGTCACATGAGCACATTCCTGGAATGAACTCATGTGGCTCCAGGAAAGAAGTGGGCAGGTTAGTAATAACCATCATGGCACAAAGGTTAAAAGACAGGAGGGTTTTGGTAACATTCTTATTTGTTTATTTATTTATTTATTTATTTATTTACTTATTACCAGAGCACTACTCAGCTCTGGTTTATGGTGGTGCATGGGATTGACCCTGGGAATTTGGTGCCTCAGGCATGAGAGTGTTTGCATAACCATTATGCTATTTACCCCTGCTCACAGCAACATTCTTAGTTAATGAGAAATTCTCTGTTGGTAGGGAAAAGGGGGAAATTCCTTCATTATCTAGTCCTCTAAGGGTTTGCACTTAATCACTAAATTCACCTAGCTTTCTATATGGGGGATTTCTAGTTGAATCAACTTGGGGGATTTATTCCTTCACAAGGTAGACTACACTAAACAACATCTCCCAAAGCTTACTGTGCAACCCTGCTGATTCCCACAGTGCCAATACCATTTTCTATTGTTACCCATGTTTGTTTGTCTGTGAACTTAGAAACAGGGCAGAGCAGGGCTCATGGCTCAGGGGCAGCAGGCAGCCTCCCCATCAAAGGAGCCCACTGCACTCCAGGAGCCAGGCTGTGAGCAGGCTGCAGGGTGCAGTTTGCATGCTGGGCACAGCAGCAGCACCAAGTCTCCAGGGTGCGGGGTCACAGAGCTGCGCCTCTTACGGCCAAGCAGCACGGAAGAGAGCGAGCAGGAGAAAGCTAACTGGGTGAGGAAGCTGATGGAATTGTAGGATTTTAACAGCTGAAGCTTCTAGATTATGCAAGAGAAAGCTTTGCCAGTCATTTCATTTCTGGCCTTAATGGTTCTCCAGGCACAGCCCCTAAAAAAGTTGATAGGACAGCATTGCTGTCACTTAGAAATCTCTGGTTTTGATTGGGTGTGAACATTATCCAATCAGAAGAGTAGTTGTGTGTGGCAAGGGCTTCACCCAATTAAACTCTGAGACAGTGGACATGGACCAATGTGGGTTGTTGGTGGGCGGTGCTCCAAAGTGAAAGCCGACAGTCCAGGAAGTGAGAGACGCTAGCAATGGATCCTGTGTTTCTGGGACGCCGCTTTTCTCTCAGTGCTGCTCTCATCTGCTGATGTTGGAAAGGAGACTTCAGTAAATTGTGAGTGTGGCTCATTGAGGCTGAGATTGGGAGGGTTAGCTTGAGACTTGACAGAATATTTCCCTGCTCGGAGTCCAGCGGTAGTCAGCAGGTTAGGTGCACGTGATGCGAAGCGCAAGGACCAGCAGAGAGCTCTGGGTTCGAGCCCCTGGCTCCCCACCTGCAGGGGAGTCGCTTCAAGAGGTGCAGCTCTGCAGGTGTCTATTTTCTCTCCTCCTCTCTGTCTCTCCCCCCCCCCCACTTCTCTCTGTCCTAACAACGACAATCAATAACAACAAGGGCAACAGAAGGGAAAATAAATAAATACTTAAATAAAGAAAAAAGGCATATTCCAGGATGGAGCTGTGTGTCTGGGCCTCTCCCTGGTCAATCCACTATCTTCACCTTACACCAGGGTTGGATTCCTCTGGTGCTGTCCTATTCGTGTGTCCTATTCTGTGGACAAGGGGTTGGATCACCATTCTTTTTTTTTTTTTCCCCTCCCGGTCATGGGTGCAGTTTCTTGGTCGTGTCCCATTCTCTACTGAGGGTCCTGGGATCTGGACCCAGGACAGGGGAGCGAGGACGGACCTGCTGACGGCAGGCGAGATGTTCAGGTTGGGGAGTCAGCATGTTTGTCAGCACCTGTCGGCCTCCAGCTGGGTGCAGTGCCCCTGTGATTGCTCTGCCTTCTTTGGGACCTGGGGTTTCAGTAGATAGAAACTAAGCACTTTTTGTGGCCCAGGAGGTGGCATAGTGGTAAAGCTTTGGACTCTCAAGCATGAGGTCCCAAGTTCGATCCCCAGCAGCACATATGTCAGAATGCTGTCTAGTTCTTTCTACTCCTGTCTTTCTCATAAATAAAATCTTTAAAAACATAGAAAGGGGGAGTCGGGCTGTAGCGCAGCGGGTTAAGCGCAGGCATAAGGATCCCGGTTCGAGCCCCGGCTCCCCACCTGCAGGGGAGTCGCTTCACAGGTGGTGAAGCAGGTCTGCAGGTGTCTGTCTTTCTCTCCCCTCTCTCTCTGTCTTCCCCTCCTCTCTCCATTTCTCTCTGTCCTATCCAACAACGACAACAACAATAATAACTACAACAATAAAACAACAAGGGCAACAAAGGGAATAAATAAAAATAAATATTTAAAAAAAACATAGAAAGGAAGAAACTAAGAACTTCTTTAATTCTTTCTCATTTTCATATTTCTTAGTGACTACAAATTTCTCTGTTATATTATCCCTGGAGCTGTTATTATTTTTTAATTTGCTTATTGAGGAATTAATGGTTTAGAGCCAGCAATAAAATAAAATAAAATAGTTTGTACATGTGTAACATTTGTTAGTTTTCCTAGTGGGGTTTGAATTGCTATTTGGAAAACTGAGAAATATTACCCATGTGCATCTTCTTTTTATTCAATTTATTCTGGTTTTAGCAGAGAATCTAGCATAAGTGTCCCAGGATTGAACTGTCTTCTAATAAACTTGTTAGGAAACATTAGCAGTCCCCTACCTTAAAGTGAGAGGCATGAAGAGAGGCATAAGAAATGTTGACGCAGTTACAGTGACTCGAATGTAGTGTGCAGAAATTGAAAACGTGGGGTCCTGTCCACTGCCTGTTTCCAGTTGGGAATGAGAATTATCTTTTATGCTACTTATAATTTTTCTCAGAACACTTTTCAGTTGTTACTTTTTTTTTTTTTTTTTTTTACCAGAGCACTGCTCAGCTCTGGTTTATGGCAGTGCAGGGGATTGAACCTGGGACTTTGGAGCCTTAGGCATGAGAGTCTGTTTGCATAACCATTATGCTATCTACCCCTGCCCTCAGTTGTGAACCGGAATTGGGAGTCTCAGAAATGGAAGTAATTTGCATACCCACTGTGCTTAGTTAGCTCAGCTACTTGTAGTCATATTTTAAGATTATTACTGTTTTTTTAATATTTACCCCCACCCCCTTTAGATATTTTTTATCATTCATTATTCGATAGAGACAGAATGAAATTGAGAATGAGATAGAAAGTGAGAGAGAGGGAGTCAGGCGGTAGCACAGCGGGTTAAGCGCAGGTGGCGCTAAGCACAAGGACCAGTGTAAGGATTCCGGTTGGAGCCCCCGGCTCCCCACCTGCAGGGGAATCGCTTCACAAGTCTTCCCCTCCTCTCTCCATTTCTCTCTGTCCTATCCAACAACAACGAGATCAACAACAACTACAACAATAAAACAACAAGGGCAACAAAAGGGAATAAATTAATATTTTTTTAAAAAAAGCAAAAAAAAAGAAAGTGAGAGAGAGAGAGAGACATTTGCAGCTCTGCTCTGTTTCATTATTTGTGAAGCTTTCCCCATTACAGGAGGGGACTAGGGTCTTGAACTTGGGTCATTGTGCATTGTGGTGTGTGAGATTAACCAGGTTTGCTACTGCCTGGCCTGCTAAAATGATATTTATTGATTGATATTTGGGTAGAGTCAGAGAGAAAGTGAGAGGGTAGTGGGAGATAGGAAGGGAAAGAGACACACACATACAGTGCTGTTGCCCCAGTTTTAACTCTCCTCCATCATCTTAACTCTCCTCCATCATCTGGAGACCAGAAGTTGAACACAGATTCTTGAGCAGTGCAGTGTATGTACTCACCATCTGGCCTCCTTAATGAAGATTTTCAATTTAATTTATTTATCGTGTGTTCAGTTCTGGTTAGTTCAGTTCTAAAAATGTGTTATTGTACAGCAAATAATAGACATCGATCTTTTTCAGTAATAGAGGGAAAGTTTCCAATTATTTAAGATCATAAAAGGGCACTATGGGGGGGGGGGGTCGAACTGGTTAAGCACAAGCGGCGCAAAGCGCAAGGACCAGCATAAGGATCCTGTTTCGAGTCCCTAGCTCCCCACCTGCAGGGGAGTCACTTCACAGGCAGTGAAGCAGGTTTTCTGGTGTCTATCTCTCCCTCCCCCTCTTGGTCTTCCCCTCCTCTCTCCATTTCTCTCTGTCGTATCCAACAAAATAAAAAACAACAACAATAAATAAATAAAGGGCAACAGACCAGAGCATATATTTTTTAAAAAGTGTACTATGATTTAATCCACTATTTTTCCTTGTACATATGTGGACTTAGAGGTTCTGTAGATTGTTTATGTATTTGAAGTTGGAGGACTTTGTGTCATTAACAGGAAAGTGTCAATAAATCTAACTCATGAACCTCATGATATAACAACAGGCTCACAATTTTTAATTTAATTTTTTTCTACCAGAGCACTACTCAGCTCTGGCTTATGGAGGTGCAGGTTATTGAACCTGAGACTTTGGTGCCTCAGCCATGAAGGTTTGTTTGCATAATTACTATGGTATCTATTCTCACCCCCAAATCGTAATTTTTTTAATTTAATGAATTTAATTTGAATAAGTAGATGATTAAATTAATTAAGCCTTCATACTCTGTGGTTTCTATACTCATTAGCACTTGAGATGTAAGGTGTACATGTCACTCAGTCTAGACTTTGCTTTTGTGAAGGAATTCTGTTGGATATCAGAAAGACCAGAGCCAAGGTGTGTGAAGAATAAAGGACTTTATTGACGCAAACTGAGAGTCCAGATCCCTCTGAAAACTCATGGCCCTGAGCAAAAAGTTCAGTTTCCATTTTATACTTTAGAAAAGCAGACGCTATCCCAGTTTACAGAAGCTAACATGGCAAGTAGCTATTGCAAACAAGCAAGCAAAAGAGAAATACAAAATAAAAATGGGGCAGTTCACCTTGGTTACTATAGATACAGTTAGACACATTTTAGTCTCCATATAAGGCATTTGACTTCTCTGGTCTTCTGCTATACTCTCTACTGCTTAATCACTTCTTCTTCTAGCGTTTGCCCTTCCGTAGCCAGTCAACAGCGTCAGGTTGAAAGCTGTCAGGAGCTGCTTGTTGCTGGCTTTGAAAGTGACTGGGATCCATGTGGATTCAGTCGGCTAGGAAGGATCACTAGGAAGGATCGTCAGTTTCCCCAATGAATGGGTGGGTACTCACGGGAAGGTCGATCCAATGCATCCCTTAATCACCCTTAATCACTGAAGGTCAATTTGACCTTCCTCTCTATAGGGATTGAATTCATTTCTCTCTGCCCTATCCAACAACGACAACATCAATAACAACAACAATAATAACAACAGTAAAACAAGGGCAACAAAAGGGAATAAATAAATAAATATTTAAAAAATCACCAAGGCTTTATTAATAGAAAAATCACCAAGTAAGAACAGCACAGGTAGGGAACACCTGCTTTGTGGAGCATTCACATTCCAGGGGCACTTGTCTCTATCTAATAATAAAAAATAATAAAATAAGAAAAGAAGTACAGTTAAGTTTTAAGAAGGGCCTCAGTTAACTTCAAGGTTTTTAGTATTAGCTTTTATTTTTTTAGTTACAATAGAGATATCTTAGAGATTATCTTTTACTTGGCTTACATTTGTCAGAGTACTTTCAGCCAATTGTCAAGGTATATACTGGAAGCTGCCAGGTGGTGACTATGTTAAGGTCTTGCCAGAGATTAGATTGGACTGGTAGACTTTATTTACTACTTATTATATAGCTACTTCAATAACTATAGAGAGTAGGATGTGAAGAAGTAGGGGTAGAACAGAAGGTATCTGGGATTAATAAACACAGGTAAAGAATCTATAGTGTCAGGAGTCAGGGTTAAGCACAGGTGGCATAAAGCGCAAGTACCAGCATAAGGATCCCGGTTGGAGGCCCCGCTCCCCACCAGCAGGGGAGTTGCTTCACAAGTGGTGAACAGGTTTGCAGGTGTCTGCCTTTCTCTCTCCCTCTGTGCCCCCCTCCTCTCTCCATTTATCTCTGTCCTATCCAACAACAACAATATCAATAACAACAATAGGGTGGAGGGTAGATAGCACAATGGTTATGCAAAGAGAATCTCAGTGCCTGAGGCTCCAAAGTCCCAGGTTCAGTCCCCCACATCACTATAAACCAGAGATGAGCAGTGCTCTGGTAAAATAAATAAATAAATAAACAAACAACAACAACTATAAAGCAAGGGCAACAAAAAATGGAATAAATAAATATTTAAAAAATGAGAAAAAAAGAATCTATAGTGTTGTCATTAGCCTTTCAGGTCTGAGTCTAGAGTATTTAAGCATTTTGAGAGCATAGATTGTAGCTTATAGCTTATAGAAGAAAGGGCCCTACCCACTTATGAATGAAATATCAGAAATTGGACTGGGTTGTACTGTTATGTGGACAACTGAGAAATGTTATGTTTGTAAAACTATTATATTTACTGATGACTGTAAAACATTAATCCCCCAATAAAGAAAAAAAAAAAGAAAGAAATTATACTGGGAATAACATACCTTTGTTAAGAAAGATCTCACCAGGAAGTCGGATGGGAGCCAGCCAGTTAAGTGCTCCTGGGGCAAAACGTAAGAACCAACGTAAGGATCCCAGTTTGAGCACCCAAGTCCCCACCTGCAGGGGGTTTGCTTCATATGCAGTGAAGCAGATCTACAGGTGTCTGCCTTTCTCTCCCCCTCTGTCTTCCCCTACTATCTTCATTTCTCTCTGTCCTAACAGTGACGACGACATCAATAACAAGAACAATAATAACTACAATAAAAAACAAGGGCTACTAAATGGAATATATATATATGAGTTGGAGTGTAGTGCAGCAGGTTAAGCGCAGGTGGTGTAAAGTGCAGGAACCAGCGTAAGGATCCCAGTTTGAGCCCCCAGTCCCCCACCTGCAGGGGAATTGTTTCACAGGTGGTGAAGCAGGTCTTTCACTCCCCCTCTCTTGTCTCCCCTTCTCTCTCCATTTCTCTGTCCTATCTAACAACAATGACATCAATAACAACAACAAAAGGGAATAAGTAAATAAAATAAAAACTATATATATATATATATATGTATATATAAAAAGAAAGATCTCACCAGGTGAAAGGTGGGAGATTGATTTGACTCCTCAGGAGATTTCAGAAGCAGCTGTGTGGCTTGTATGGCAGCATGGAAAGCAGTCATTCAGTTGTGACTAACAGGAAGTGCAAGTAAAGGCTCAGCTATTCCAAGATCAGAAGTAGGAACTGTAAGAGCAGTACAGGTTCTTTATAAATGACAACAGTTAGCTATTATTGTAACCAAGTTAGGAGCTTGTTTACATGTGACAGCCCAGTTGCTATAACTAACAACATTTTTATTCCAATATACTTTTTACATCCTAATTAGTAAGTATACATCCAAATTCCAATCAATAGCTAAGGTACTGACAGAATAAAAGGAATATAATCTCTTAAGTATTAATTTTAATTGCTTAAACAATCTAAGCCCGGTATCAAAACTCAATCAGAATACATCTTTGAAAGATGAAGTGTTTTTTTTTTTGTTTTTTTTTGTTTGTGTGTTTGCTTGCTTGCTTGACTGATTGATTTATAGCCCCCAGGGTTTTCACTGGGGCTGGATGCCAGCACTACAAATCCACTTCTCCTGGAAGCCATTTCAACCATTTTGTTACCCTTGTTCTGATAGTTACTGTTGTTATTGCTGTTCTTGGCCAGCACAAAGAAATTGAGAGCAGAGGGAAAGATACAAAGGAGGAGAAAAAGATAGATATCTGTAAATCTCCTTCAGTGCTTATGAAGTTTCCTGTAGGTGGGGAGCGGGGACTTGAACTGGGATCCTAAAGCTTGTTCTTGCACTATGTAGCATATGCACTTAAAAAGCCATGACAATCTTTGTGACCTCTGGCCGTCTCTTAGTCCTTGTATGCATAACTGTGAAATAATTTTGCTCAACTTTTCTTTATGTATAAATGGGATAGCTTTTAAAAAAATATTTATATTCCCTTTTGTTGCCCTTTTTGTTTTTTATTGTTGCGATTACTGATGTCATTGTTGTTAGATAGGACAGAGAGAAATGGAGAGAGAAGGGGAAGACAAAGAGGGAAAAAAAGATAAGGCACCTGCAGACCTGCTTCACAGCCAATGAAGCAACTCCCATGCAGGTGGGGAGCCGGGGGCTCAAACCAGGATACTTACGCGGTCCTGGTTCTTCTTGCCATGTGCACTTAACATGTAGCAACATTACCAAAAATGGAAATCATACAGCACATCAGGGCCCAGGAGCTTTTGTTATTAACTAATTTTGGAACTGGTGTGCGAGATATAAAAACTGTTTGCCAGTAATCACTAGGTGTCTTGACTTTGATTACCAATTCCCAGTTTTACATTCCCTGCAGGCATAGTGCTTGCTGTCAAGCCAAGAGGCCTGGCTTGTGGAGGCAAATCACAGTCTGAAGATACTGCTTCTTTTCATTTTCTGGCCTGAAAAGAAATTGAGAGAAAGAGGGAGAAATGACACTTTCTCAGGTAAATGACATATGCCAGATCTGACTCTTTTTCCTCCTGAGTTGTATTTTAATTTATATGTGCATTTTCTGTTATGAGTGTTCATTTCACTGCTTCTGATTTGCCTGAATATTTACTTAAAAACTTATTTTGTCACCAGTCTTTGCTGCCATGATATATAGATACAGATATTAGGTAGATATGACCAAAAGAGAGGAGGGAGGGAAAGTGAACAAGAAACACCGCAGTGCTGTTCCTCCATTGAACCTGGAATGTGTGCTTTCTACTGTGTGTGCCACCATGAAGATCCTGTTACAGATTTTTTTGAGTTTCATGTGCAGATATTGAGTTTAAATCCCTCACACCACACAGAGATGTGAAGAAGGAAACTTCATTAGTGGTAGTCTGGTTTTTTTTTCCTTTTCTTTCCCTCATGCTCTGTTGGAAATAAATAAATTTATTACACGAAGAGAAATGAAGTTCTTCAGAACTTACCTACTTATACCCTAAGCCTTTTATTTCTTTCTACCCAAGCTGTCTATATGCTATGAAAATACTTATCTTGATGGGTACACCCAGTTAGGCATATAGGTTACCATGAGAAATAACCGTTTCAACTTCTGCTCTCCACCATGACTGAAGCCAGGTAGGTCTTCAGGAGTCTGTGTTTCTCTTTCTATATATGCCCCATTCCCATTCAATTTATATCAGTTATATTCAATTACAAACAGACAAACAGGAGAAACGAAATAAAATCTCTGCCTAGAGCCATAGATTGTAGTGCTGGCACTAATTCCCAGCAATAACCCTGATGGTGGGGGGAAAATTATCTAATTGTGGCATGCAACAATGGGAAATGCTTTCTTTTCACAGCTTGAATTAAGGCCATTATTCCAATATTTCTATTGAGAAAGGTGTCTGTTCTGCTGTCAGATTGTTCACATAATTGACTACTCTGACCCAAGAAATTAATGCATTGTTATACCATTATTCATGGGTTTGAAAAATTGAAAGGGATATGCAAAACATGTTAGGAAGACTTGTTCCATTCTATTCCTTCATTTCTTTTATCAACATTTTTCTTTTCCCAAGGTACTGCCTTGCACAAATGTAATTTCAACTTTCCTGGGTGTTTACTCAGAGATAGCACAGCTCTTGAGCTCCCCCTCTTGCTGTGGTGCAATATGCTTCCAGGTCTGGAATCTGGGTCTTATCCATGTCAAGGCACACTCTCAAACTGATGAAAACTCTCTTTGGCCCTCTCCTTTTATTTATTTTATTTTTATTGGTGATTTAATATTGATACTATAATTATGAAATATCCAGGGCATAAAAGTCCACAGTGTTCTCAGCAGCACAGTTTTGTGTCTTAATTTCCTCCATTGGTAGCTAACTGCAGTGATTCTACCAGATATGGTTGAATGTTATTTCCACAAATATATAATTTTACTATGGCCCTTCTCTTCCTTTTTAAGTATCACCTATACCAATAACTACTTCTGAGTGTCAGTGCTTTTTTTCCTCTTTTCTATCATTGTCCTGATAGAATTATATTCCAGAGCCATATAGTCATATTTCCCTAACAATTCTCCTCCTCTGGGAGTGTAGACAAAAACTGTGCATGTGGTGCAGAAAGTGGGAGTTCTGATTTTTGCAATTGCTTCTCTGCTGGACATGGACATTGGCACTTTTGATCTATACCCCCAGCCTGTTTGTTTCTTTCCCTACAAAGGTAGAGTTCAGCAGAGTTGTAGTTCTACGGCACATTGATGAAGTCATGTATCAAGAGTATTCAAGATGGAATCATAGCATCTACAACTTGGTGACTGAAAGACAGTAAGACATAAAGCAGAACAAAATGTTTAATAAACAGGAACCAGAAAGTAAGATTAGAGCAGATCAGAATAGGAATTTTACAGTATAATGCAGCTATGTTGCCTTCTTTAGGTGTTTTCCTATGGGCCCATGATTTCAGTGATTTTTGCTTGAGCTTGATTGTAACACAAAGATGGACTAAAAATATTATTTGGGAAGATGGCATCAGAGTTGAGAATAGAACTAGAAAACTGGATTAAGGCCGAGAGTAGTTCCCAAATTTGATAGTAGTGACCAGTAATGATAGAGAGAGATTAGAGGTCTAGGCCCATCATATTTTTGGGGAAATCTAAGAATTCTCTGACTAATGGTGCTCTCCTTTTATCTAACATTATTTATTCAATTTTAAGGAGCAAGTATGTTTTCTTCTCTCTCACAAATAGATGCTGTTATTGTTGGATCCAATTCTAGACAATAATTATGTGCACTTACTTGGAAGTTGTCCTGTAGTGTCAGTCATGTGTCTTCCTTTTGTTGGTTTTTATTTTTTATAAAATGGAAACATTTACACGACTATAGGATAAGAGGGCTACATTTCCACACAATTCCCACCCCACAACTCCCCTCCCTTGATAGCTTCCCTATGTTGTCTTCATCTGGGAGGATGGACCCAGGATCATTATGGGGTGCCGAACATGGAAATTATGGCTTCTGTAATTGCTTCCCTGCTGAACATGAGTGCCTTCATTTTTTTTTTTTTTAAGCTACAAACTGACCTCCACTTTAAGTCATTTTTAAAAAGTTTTTTCCTTTATTTTTTAATTAAATTTATTTATTGCTTCCTTGCCATGTGCATGGTCCTCAATTAAGCCAGGCCTCTACTACACTGGAGCTTCAGTGCTGGGGTGTCTTTCTTTCTATTTTTCTTCCTAAAATTATAACATGGAGGTCTAAAAGCCTCAGTGATGAAAACATAAAAAGGTAAAGAAATTAAGTTGTTCACTGAATGGTCTCCCAAATCTGACTGAATTATGCTTGGACCTGTTTCTCCACCATTCCAAGCACACTTCATAGTAACATCTCTGTCATATGAGATTCCAGGGACTGGGGTCAGGACCTGATGATAGCACAAAGCTTTCATCACTGTACCAATTAGTGTGTCACATTCTAGACCGTGAGAGTAAGGTATTTGGTATGTTTGGTGATGAGACAATCACTGACTTCATAAAGTAGATCATGGTTGTCTAATCTGCTGTCAGTATGAAGTGTTTTCTCATATAAATAAATACACTGTATGTTTTAGTGCTTGGTGACCTTTGAAGATGTAAAAGTGATATTCACTCAAGAGGAGTGGGCACTATTAAATTCTCCAGAGAAGAAACTCTACAGAAATGTGATGTGGGAAAACTTTAGAAACATTCTGTCTATAGGTAATTATGATATTCATTCTTTTCTCAATGATAAGACATATTTTTTCCATTGTTCACCAATGTATGCAGAGACATGGTTAAGTGAAAGGGGCCTGATTGTGATTGTGACTCATGAGGGATGAAAAATTCAATATATTTGTATCTTTTCTAATATCTTTTTTGTTTTTAGGAAAGTTACAAGGGGATCATTCCATCAAAGAGAAATATAATGACCAAGGAAGTAAAAGGTTTGAATCTCATTCATAATAAAATATACTGTCCTACCCAGAAAACTACTGTGAACTTCTCTGTCATTTGTTACCTTCATGATTTCCCTGAGTGGACCCTTTTGGATTCCTAAGTGTGTGCTCACTAGTATTTGAGCTGTTGCTTGGCTCTTGCTATAATACAATCTTTTTAAATAACATTTTTTAATATTTATTTATTTCATTATCCTCTTTTGTTGCCCTTGTTGTTTTATTGTTGTAGTTGTTGCTGTTATTGATGTCGTCATTGTTGCATAGGACAGAGATAAATGGAAATAGGAGGGGATGACCTGCTTCACCACCTGTGAAATGACTCCCCTGCAGGTGCGGAGCCAGGGGCTCAAACCTGGACCCTTACACTGGTCTTTGCACTTTGTGCCATTTGTGTTTAACCCACTGTGCTACCTCTTGACGCCCTATAAAACAATGTTTTTAAAGTAAAGAGAATTTATAATGGCTAATACAGATAATTCTTAAAGTACTTCATAAAAAATGATGACATGAATAGCTTATGGAATAGTTGGTAATTGACTCAAATAATGATGGATGTGATGTATAAGCCTGAGGTCCTCATTATATCACTGGCAGTACATGTAAGAAAATGGTGTTCTGGATTATCATTTCTTTCCACTTGATGACAAAATTTGACACAGATAAGAAAGAAATCGAAACTTTTAGAATTAAGGCATAGGGAATTCAGGTGGTAGTGCAGTGGGTTAAGCTCACATGGCACAAAGGTCAAGACTGGTGTGAGCCCCCAGCTCCCCACCTGCAGGGAACTGCTTCACAGGCAGTGAAGCAGGTCTGCATGTGTCTTTCTTTCCCCCCTCTGTCTTCCCCTGCTCTCTCCATTTATCTCTGTACTGTCAAACAATGATAACATTAATAACAACAACAAAAATAATAACTACAACAATAATAAAAGCAACAAGGGCAACAAAAAGGATTATAAATATATATATATCATATGTATATATATATCATATATATATATACATATATATATCACATACAAAAAATAAATAAGGCAGAGAAAATCAAGTGTTTACAAAGTAGTACACTTGGAAAAATTAAGCATATGTCCCTTCTATGAATATCTATGTTTTTAAT
Organism: Erinaceus europaeus; assembly: GCF_950295315.1. Taxonomy (NCBI): domain Eukaryota; kingdom Metazoa; phylum Chordata; class Mammalia; order Eulipotyphla; family Erinaceidae; genus Erinaceus; species Erinaceus europaeus. The sequence goes on along the minus strand of NC_080184.1, from coordinate 7,850,533 downwards.
AATATTTAGAGAGTTTTAATAAAAAACTTAGTGACTTCAATGAAAAATTTCAACACAGGGACACGGGCAGTAGCGCAGTGTGTTAAGCTCACATGGTGCAAAGCACAAGGACTAGCATAAGGATCCCAGTTCGAACACCTAGCTTCGACCTGTGGAGACCTGTGGGAAGTCACTTCACAAGCAGTGAAACAGATCTGCAGGTGTTTATCTTCCTCTCACCTTCATCTCTACATTTCTGTCCTGTCCTACAACAACAACATCAATAATAAAAACAACAATTACTACAACAATAAAAAAAAAACATGGGCAACAAAAGAGAATAAATATATATATATATTTTTTTTTAATAATTTATTTCTTTATTGGGGAATTAATGTTTTACATTCAACAGTAAATACAATAGTTTGTACATGCATAACATTCCCCAGATTCCCATTTAACAATACAACCCCCACTATGTCATTCATCATCTTTCATGGACCTGTATTCTCCCCACACACCCACCCACCCCAGAGTCTTTTACTTTGGTGTAATACTCCAATTCCATTTCAGGTTCGACTTGTGTTTTCTTTTCTAATCTTGTTTTTCACCTTCGGCCTGAGAGTGAGATCATCCCATATTCATCCTTCTGTTTCTGATTTATTTCACTCAACATGATTTTTTCAAGGTCCATCCAAGATCGGCTGAAAACGGTGAAGTCATCATTTTTTACAGCTGAGTAGTATTCCATTGTGTGTATATATACCACAACTTGCTCAGCCACTCATCTGTTGTTGGACACCTGGGTTGCTTCCAGGTTTTGGCTATTACAAATTGTGCTGCCAAGAACATATGTGTACACAGATCTTTTTGGATGGATGTGTTGGCTTCCTTAGGATATATCCCCAGGAGGGAAATTGCAGGGTCATAGGGTAGGTCCATTTCTAGCCTTCTGAGAGTTCTCCAGACTGTTCTACACAGAGGTTGGAACAATTGACATTCCCACCAGCAGTGCAGGAGGGTTCCTTTGACCCCACACCCTCTCCAGCATTTGCTGCTGTTACCTTTTCTGATGTATGACATTCTCACAGGAGTGAAGTGATATCTCATTGTTGTCTTGATTTGCATTTCTCTGACAATCAGAGACTTGGAGCATTTTTTCATGTGTTTCTCGGCCTTTTGGATCTCTTCTGTGGTGAATATTCTGTCCAAGTCCTCCCCCCATTTTTGTATAGGGTTATTTGTTGTCTTGTTGTTGAGTCTGGCAAGCTCTTTATATATATTGGTTATTAAACTCTTATCTGATGTATGGCATGTAAAGATCTCCCATTCTGTGAGGGGTCTCTTGGTTTGGGTAGTGGTTTCTTTTGCTGTGAAGAAGCTTTTTAATTTGATGTAGTCCCATAGGTTTATACTTGCCTTAGTCTTCCTTGTAATTGGATTTGTTTCGTTGAAAATGTCTTTAAAATTTATGCGGAAAAAAGTTCTGCCAATATTTTCCTCTAAGTATCTGATAGTTTGTGGTCTAACATCCAAGTCCTTGATCCACTTGGAATTTACTTTTGTATTTGGTGAAATACAGTGATTCAGTTTCATTCTTCTGCTTGTTTCAACACCATTTGTTGAAGAGACTCTGCTTTCCCTATGTAATAGTCTGGGCCCCTTTGTCAAAGATTAGATGTCCATACGTGTGGGGCCTCATTTCTGGGCTCTCAGTTCTATTCCACTGGTCAGTGTGTCTGTTCATGTTCCAGTACCAAGCAGTTTTGATGACAATGGCCCTATAATACAGTTTGAATTCTGGGAGTGTGATGCCTCCGGTTCTGTTCTTTTTTCTCAAGATTGTTTTGGCAATTCTAGGTCTTTTCTGGTTCCAGATAAACATTTGTAGCATTTGTTCTATTCTCCTAAAAAATGTGGTTGGGATCTTGATGGGGATAGCATTCAATTTGTAGATGGCTCTGGGTAATATATTCATTTTGATGGTGTTAATTTTTCCAACCCATGAACATGGAATATCTTTCCACTTCTTTGTGTCTTTTTCAATTTCTTTGAATAGTGACTCATAATTTTCAGTATACAAGTCTTTCACTTCTTTGGTTAGGTTTACTCCTAGATATTTTATTGTTTTTGTTGATATAGAAAAAGGAACTGATTTCTGGATTTCAATTTCTTCTAACTTAGTGTTTGCATAGAGGAATGCCACTGACTTTTGAATGTTAATTTTGTAGCCTGACACCTTACTGTATTTCCTGATGATTTCCAAAAGCTTCTTGCTGGAGTCCTTAGGTTTTTCCATGTATACTATCATGTCATCTGCAAATAAGGAGAGTTTGACTTCTTCTCTTCCTATCTGTATGCCTTTAATTCCTTGCTCCTGCCTGATTGCTATGGCAAGAACTTCCAACACTATGTTGAATAGTAATGGTGATAGTGGGCATCCCTGTCTAGTACCTGATCTGAGTGGAAATGCTTCCAGTTTTTCACCATTGAGTATGTTGTTGGCTGTAGATTTGCTATATATAGACTCCACTATCTTCAGGAATTTTCCATCTATTCCCATTTTTTGTAGTGTTTTGATCATAAAGGGATGTTGTATTTTGTCAAAGGCTTTCTCTACATCTATAGATAAGACCATGTGGTTTTTGGTCTTGCTTTTGTTGATGTGGTGGATCACATTGATTGATTTATGTATATTAAACCAACCTTGCATGCCTGGGATAAACCCCACTTGGTCATGATGAACAATCTTTTTGATATACTGCTGTATCCAGTTGGCTAGAATTTTGTTCAATATTTTTGCATCTATGTTCATCAGAGATATTGGTCTGTAGTTTTCTTTTTTGGTTGTGTCCCAGTCTGCTTTGGTATCAGGGTGATGTTCGCTTCATAGAAGCTGGCAGGGAGTACTCCAGTGTCTTCTATCTTCTGGAAGACCTCTAAAAGTAGAGGTATTAGTTCTTCTTTGAAGGTTTTGTAGAATTCATTTGTAAAACCATCTGGTCCAGGACTTTTATTTTTGGGAAGATTTTTGATAACTGTTTCAATTTCAATAGCTGTGATGGGCCTGTTCATGTTATCCACTTCCTCTTTACTTTGTTTTGGTAGGTAGGTATCTAGGAAATCATTCATTTCTTCCAGGTTCTCTAGCTTGGTGGCATATAGTTGTTCATAGAAGCCTCGCATGATATGTTGAATTTCTGCAGTGTCTGTTGTGATTTCTCCTCTTTCATTTACTATGCGATTTATTTGGGTCTTGTCCCTTTTTTGTTTTGTGAGTCTGGCTAAAGGTTTGTCGATTTTGTTTACTCTTTCGAAGAACCAACATTTACTTTCATTGATCTTTTGTATGGTTTTCCTATTCTCAATGTTATTTATTTCTGCCCTAACTTTAGTGATTTCTGTCCTTCTGGTTGCTTTAGGATTCCTTTGTTGTTCTTCTTCTAGGTCTTTAAGATGTGCAATCAGGCTGTTTATTTGTGCCTTTGCTTGTTTCCTAATGTGTGCTTGTATAGCTATGAACTTCCCTCTTAGGACTGCTTTAGCTGTGTCCCAAATATTTTGATAGCTTGTGTCTTCATTTTCATTGAACTCTCGAAACATTTTGATTTCTTCCTTGATTTCCTCTTTGACCCAGAAGTTGTTAAGAAGTGTACTGTTGAGCTTCCACATTTTGGGACTGTTACTAATCTTTTGTTGATTGTTAAGTGTTAGTTTAATTCCACTGTGGTCTGAGAAGATGCTTGGGATGATTTCAGTACTCTTGAATAGGCTGATGCTGTCTTTGTGGCCTAACATATGGTCTATCCTTGAGAATGATCCATGTGGATTTGAGTAAATTGTGTATTCCAGTTTCTTGGGATGAATGACTCTGAAAATGTCCAATAGTTCTAGTTTATCTATGTCTTCATTTAGCTCCCTTATGTCTTTACTGATTTTCTTCCTGGATGATCTGTCAAGTTGAGAGAGTGGGGTGTTGAAGTCCCCTACTATGATTGTGTTACTGTTAATATATTGCTGTAGCTCTTTCAATAGAAGTTTGATGTATTTAGATGGCTTCTCATTGGGTGCATAGATATTAATAATTGTTAAGTCCTCTTGATTGACTGATCCTCTGAGAATTAAGTAGTGTCCATTCCTATCTTTTTTAATCTTATCTATTTTAAAGTCTATCATGTCAGATATGAGAATAGCTGTTCCTGCCCTTTTTTGTGAGCCATTGGCTTGTATGATAGTTTTCCATCCTTTCACTTTAAGTCTGTGTTTGTCTTGTTGAGTTAGGTGAGTTTCCTGTAGACAACATATTGTTGGGTTGTGTTTTCTGATCCATCTTCCTACTCTGTGTCTCTTAATAGGTGAATTCAGGCCATTGACATTTATTGATATCAAAGACTGAAGATATTTTAACGCCATTCTTGTAGAGTTTTAGAGTGTTTTGATATATGTCCTATTTGTGGTGGTCTGGTTGTTTATAGGAGACCTTTCAGAACTTCTTTCAGGGCAGGCTTGGTGATGGTTGCTTCCTTCAACTGTTGCTTGTCTGAGAAGGTTTTGATGCTTCCATCTAGTCTGAATGACAGTCTAGCAGGATATAGTATTCTTGGCTGAAAGCCTTTCTCATTGAGCAATTGATAGATATCTTGCCATTCTCTTCTGGCCTGTAGTGTTTGTATGGAGAAGTCTGCTGCTAATCTTATGGGTTTTCCTTTGTAGGTGACTCTTTGTTTTTCTCTTGCAGCCTTGAGGATCCTTTCTTTATCCTTATTCCTTTCCAATCTAAGTATGACATGTCTTGGTGTCTTTAGGTCTGGGTTAATTCTGTTTGGGACCCTCTGGGCTTCTTGAATCTTTATGTCTTTGGTGTTGTCTAGACTTGAGAAATTTTCAGCTATTATGGCCTGGAGAATGCTTTCTTCCTCTCCTTCTCTTTCTTCCTCTGGTAAGCCAATAATGCGTATATTATTTCTTTTGAAGTCATCCCATAGGACTCTGTTGTTGTTTTCAGCATCTCTTAATCTCTTTTTGAGATCTCTTACTTCTTTTTTAGTTGTCTCTAATTCATTCTCAATCTTGCTAATTCTGTCTTCAGCCTCATAGATTCTATTCTCTCTGCCCTCTACTGCTTTCTGGAGTTCATCTATTTTGTTGCCCTGCTCTGATACTGTTTTAGCTTGTTCAGCTAGTTGCCTTCTTAGCTCAGCGATTTCAGCTTTCAGCTCTCTTATAACCATGAGATAATTAGAATTTTCTTCCATATTCTCATTTGTTGTTCCTGCATTTCTGATTACAATTTTTTCAAATTCTTTACTCACTCCTGTTATTATTTCCTTAGCTAATGTTTGGATGTTGAACTCATTGTTTTGTGCTTCACCCTCTGGAGGACTTTTAGCTGGACTCTTGTCCTGGTTCAATTCTCCAATATTTTTTCTTGTTGTTTTAACCATTTTATATATTATGTTATGAGTTCCCTTTATCAGTACTTTTCAAATTATTGATCACTATTGCCTGGATTGACTTGTGTCTAAGTAATTTAATTAAATGGTTTACCGTGGTGGAAGTTAACAGTTTTTTCAATTTCTGAGTTGGAGCTCAGTGGTGTAAAAGCCTCTTTTTTTTTTCTTCCCTGTAGGCTATGGGAGCCTGGGGGCTTTTAAACTATCAATAGGCTTCTTAGCTTAATCACTGACTCCTGACCAAGAGATAAAGCAGGGTGTGGCAGAGATAATCTAGTGGTTATGCAAAGAGACTTTCACAGCCCCTCAGCTATGCCACCGAGGTATAGGTCTTCTCCTGAGTTTCCTGGTTAGATCTCTGTCCCCTGGTGTCCCTCCCTGTTGCTGCTCCAGATTCTGAGGGTAGTAGCAATGGAGACTCAGAGTTGCACTTGGTGAGTCTCTGGGGAGTCCTTTCCTCCCTTCAGCTGTCCCCTTGTTGTGGAGCAGACTGGAGGTGGTGTCTCCACTGATAAACTGTTGAACTGTTAGCAGTCACTTAATCTCTCCTTAGGCCCCTCTCTGTCACCAGCCACACGTGTTTGTACTCATGGGTGATTTACTCGGTTCCTGTGGTCATTGTAGTCCTGTCTTGTTTCGGTCCGGTTGGTCTCCTATGGTATTCCCAGTTGATCCGGGAGAGGGGAGGAGAGGAGAGGAGAGAAAGTGATCTGCTGCTCGTAGCTCCGCCTCTGGAAGTCGAATCTCCTATATATATATATATTTTATAATTTATAATACTTATATATATATTTTATAATTTATAATACTTATATATATATATAAGTATTTTCTTTTTTTTTTAGTATTTATTTTATTTATTCCCTTTTGTTGCCCTGTTGTTTTATTGTTGTAGTTATTATTGTTGTTGTCGTTGTTGGATAGGACAGAGAGAAATGGAGAGAGGAGGGGAAGACAGAGAGGAGGAGAGAAAGATAGACACCTGCAGACCTGCTTCACAGCCTGTGAAGCGACTCCCCTGCAGGTGGGGAGCTGGGGTTCGAACCGGGATCCTTATGCCGGTCCTTGTGCTTTGTGCCACCTGCGCTTAACCCGCTGCGCTACAGCACGACTCCTGAGAATATTTTTTTAAAAGGAAAAAAAAATCAACACAAAGATAAACCTTGCCATTGACAAAAAGTACTTCAATTAGTAAATACAATATTGGGAGTCGGGTAGCAAAACAGTGGGTGAAGCACACATGGTGCAAAGTGCAAGGACCTGTGTAAGGATCCCGGTTCAAGCTCCCAGCACCCCATCTGCAGGGGAGTTGCCTCACAAGCAGTGAAGTATACTATTTAGTATTTGACAACTTTTTGAGTTTTTTTTTTTAACTACAAGAGCCTTTATATAATTTAAATTTATTATTGTAATTTTGTCATTATAAACAGTTTTAGTCAAATGTATTGATAATGTGTATGAATTTTGGTCATTTATGCATAATAATGACCTGCATTCTCTTCATAAAGTTTCATTTTTTTCATTACACTATCACTAAGTAAATTCTCACTGTTTTCCAGTAATACAGTGGAAATTCCTGAGGCCGAAGAACAAAATCAAAATGGTAGGAAACCTCAAGAATGTGAAGTATACAACAAAGTATTCCCTTATTCCAGTCAGCTTAAAAAACAGAAAAGAATTCCCATTGGAAAGAAACCATATCAACGTAAGCAATGTAGTAAAACGTTCAATCAACCCGGTGATCTTCGGAGACATAAAAGAACTCAGAGTGGAGGGAAACTCTATGAGTGTAAACAGTGTAGGAAAACATTCAGTTTTTCCAGTAAACTTCAGACACATGAAAGAACGCACAGTGGAGAGAAGCCCTATGAATGTAAACAGTGTAGGAAAACATTCAGTTTTTCCGGTAATCTTCGGAAACATGAAAGAATGCACAGTGGAGAGAAGCCCTATGAGTGTAAACAGTGTGGGAAAACATTCAGTCAATCTGGTTCTCTTCGAAAACATGAAAGAATGCACAGTGGAGAGAAACCCTATGAATGTAAACACTGTAGGAAAACATTCAGTCAATCCAGTTATCTTAAAACACATGAAAGAACACACAGTGGAGAGAAGCCCTATGAATGTAAACAGTGTAGTAAAACATTCAGTGATAGCGGTACTCTTCGGAAACATGAAAGAATGCACAGTGGAGAGAAACCCTATGAATGTAAACAGTGTAGGAAAACATTCAGTTGTTCCAGTCATCTTCGGACACATGAAAGAACTCACAGTGGAGAGAAACCTTATGAATGTAAACAGTGTAGGAAAACATTCAGTCAATCCAGTAATCTTCAGACTCATGAAAGAACGCACAGTGGAGAGAAGCCTTATAAATGTAAACAGTGTAGTAAAACATTCAGTCAATCCAGTCATCTTCGGACACATGAAAAAATTCACAGTGGAGAGAAACCTTATGAATGTCAACAATGTGGGAAAACATTCAGTAATAGCCGTGCTCTTTGGATTCACGAAAGAATGCACAGTGGAGAGAAGCCCTATGAATGTAGACAGTGTAGGAAAACATTCAGTCAATCTGGTAATCTTCGGACACATGAAAGAACTCACAGTGGAGAGAAACCCTATGAATGTAAACAGTGTGGGAAAACATTCAGTTGTTCCAGTTCTCTTCGGACACATGAAAGAACTCACAGTGGAGAGAAACCCTATGAATGTAAACAGTGTGGGAAAACATTCAGTTGTTCCAGTTCTCTTCGGACACATGAAAGAACTCACAGTGGAGAGAAGCCCTATGAATGTAAACAGTGTGGGAAAACATTCAGTTGTTCCAGTTCTCTTCGGATACATGAAAGAACGCACAGTGGAGAGAAGCCCTATGAATGTAAACAGTGTAGTAAAACATTCAGTGATGGCGGTACTCTTCGGAAACATGAAAGAACGCACAGTGGAGAGAGGCCCTATGAATGTAAACAGTGTAGGAAAACATTCAGTTGTTCCAGTAGTCTTCGGACACATGAAAAAATTCACAGTGGAGAAAAACCCTATAAATGTAAACAATGTATGAAAACATTCAGACGGTCCAGTCATCTTCTGAGACATGAAAGAATTCACAGTTAAGAGAACCTGCTTCATCACCTGTGATGCCCCTGCATTTGGGGAGTTGGGGACTCAAACTGGGATCCTTATGCTGGTCCTGCGCTTTGCGCCACATGCGCTTTAACCCGCTGTGCTACAGCCCGACTCCTAAGATCATATTTTCTTAATAAACCAGTGAACCCAAACCTATGTGCTTGTAAGGAATATAAATATTTCAACATTTTCATCTTTAATTTTATTTTTAAATATTTCTAAATATGTATTCATGTAGAATGATAGGAAGAGATACAGAGAAAATCAGACTTCACTCTGGTACATGTCTGTGCTGGGGATTTAACTTGGGACTTCCTGCTTGAGAGTCTAAAGCTATATTACTGCACCACCTCCTGGACTACCTTCATCTTCAATTCTAATACATAGAAAAGCCCATTTGATACTGAAAGTCTATTAATGTGAAAAGATTAAATATTTAAATAGAGTGACATTTTTTATACATAGGAATGCACTAGCATTACAAACCAGACCTTGGGGCTGGGTGGTGGTGCACCTGGTTGAGTACATGTTACAGTGTGCAAGGATCTAGGTTCAAGCCCCTGATCCTCACCTGCTAGAGGATAGTTTTGTGAGTGGTGAAGTAGGGCTGTAAGGTGTCTCTCCCTCTATGTCCACCTTCCTCTCCATTTCTGGCTATCTCTATCAAATAAAGTTAATAAAAAATAAACAAGACTATCCATGTAGATAAGATGGAAATAATTGACTACTTGTACGTGAGAGAAAACCAGTGAAGATAAATCAGACCTTCCACCTTCTGCACGCCATAAAATCCTGGGTCCCTACTCCCAGAGGAATAAAGATAGGAGAGCTATCAAGGGATGGGATTGGATATGGGAGTTCTGGTGGTGGAAATTGTGTGGAATTGTACCCCTCTTACCCTATCTTCTCTCGTATGCTTCTCTCGTATATTTCTGCTGTCATCAGGTGTTTTAGCTTCCAAGATTGGGATTGATGACCTTTTTTTAACTTGGAAGCGTAGAGTTCTCATCTTTAAGAATTTATTTATTTATGAGAAACATAGAAGAGAGTGAAAGAACCAGACTTCACACTAGTACATGTGCTGTGGGGATTGAACTCAGGACCTCATGCTTGAGAGTTCTATGCTTTATCCACTGTTCCACCTCCCGGACCACTGGAACAACATTTTATTTCTTTTTAGCATATGTTTATGTTGAGATGATCTCATGAATGTTTTAAAATGCGGTACAAAGATGTGAATTTGCAAACTATACATTGATATTCTGTTTCTCAGGCTGGTCTAACACCATTTTTACTTGCTATACATAACAACAATCAGGAAATGATAGAATTTTTAATAAGCATGTGAGAAATTTACATGTATATGATTACATGCCAGCACCAATAAGGTGAATCCTGTGGGCGAGAGGCTTGTCTAATTCCCCTGGAAGCACAGAGGGTTGGTGAGTGCACTACTCTGCCTAATACAGTGAAGATTTATGAGGGAGAAGCTGCTTGGTTCCTTTAGACACAGGGAGCTGTAGGCCACACTCACCTACCTGAACACATGGAAACCTGGGGAGAAAGAGTGTCTCATAATTTTCACTATACAAGTCTCTCACTTCTTTGGTTAGGTTTATTCCTAGATACTTTGTTTTTGTTACTACAGTAAAAAGAGTTGATCTGGACGAAAGAAGTTCCTTTGCCATGTCTACTGCAAGAATGAAGACCATTCTCAGCAACCAGACTTGTTGACATTCCAGAGAATGTCAACGTCTCTCTGAAGGGTCTCACGGTCACCTTGAAGGGCCCCAGTGGCTCCCTGTGGAGGGACTTCAACCACATCAATGTAGAGCTCAGTCTCCTCAGAAAGAAAAAGAAGCAGCTCCGATTTGACAAATGTTGGGGAAATAGTAAGGAACTGGCTAGTGTTCGCACTATCTGCAGCCATATACAGAGCATGATCAAGGGAGAGACCACTGACTCAAGGATGTGGCCTTAGAATTGTCTCAGGAGTGAATCAGGTGGTAGCACAGTGGGTTAAGCACACGTAGCACAAAGCACAAGGAACAGCTTAAGGATTCCTGTTTCAGACCTCAGCTCCCCACCTGCAGGGTAGTCACTTCACAAGTTGTGAAGCAGATCTCAAGGTGTCTTATCTTTTTTCTCCCTCTCTCTGTCTTCCCCTCTTCTCTCCATTTCTCTTTGTGCTATCCAACAATGATGGCATTAGCAATAATAATAATAACTACAATAAACAAGGACAACAAATGGGAAAATAAGTACTAAACAAAGAAAAAATAATAATTGTCTTAGGAAGAGTGATAGTATCTGGACCTGGCAAGACAGATTTTGCACCCATGAGATGTTACAAAACTATGGGGACCTGCTCTTAGGTGAGGAGATTTTAAAAGGAATACTACTATATATATGACCAGCTTTATACATAGATTTGGAAAATTTTGCAAAACTTAATTCATATTCCACGCTGGGCACAGCAGCTGCACCAAGCACCCGGGGTGCGTGGTCACAGAGCTGCGCCTCATAGGGCCAAGCAGCACGGAAGAGAGCGAGCAGGAGAAAGCTAACTGGGTGAGGAAGCTGATGGAACTGTAGGTTTTTAACAACTGAAGCTTCTAGATTACTCAAGAGAAAGCTTTGCCAGCCATTTCTGGCTTTAAGGGTTCTCCAGGCACAGCCCCTATAGAAGTTGATAGGACAGCATTGCTGTCACTTAGAAATCTCTGCTTTCGATTGGGTGTGAACATTATCCAATCAGAAGAGTAGTTGTGTGTGGCAAGGGCTTCACCCAATTAAACTCTGAGACAGTGGACATGGACCAATGTGGGTTGTTGGTGGGCGGTGCTCCAAAGTGAAAACCGACACTGCAGGAAGTAAGAGACACTAGCAATGGATCCTGTGATTCTGGGACACCGCTTTTCGCTACTTTTCTCTGGTTGCTGCTCTCATCTCCTGCTGATTTGGACGTTCGAGAGGAGACTTCAGTAAGTTCAGACTGGACGGGATATTGTGAGTGTGGATCATTGAGGCTGAGATTGGGAGGGTTGGTGCAAAGCACAAGGACCAGCATAAGGATCCCAGTTCAAACCCCGGCTCCCCACCTGCAGGGGAGTCGCTTCACAGGCGGTGAAGCAGGTCTGCAGGTGTCTATCTTTCCCCCTCTCTGTCTTCCCCTCCTCTCTCCATTTCTCTCTGTCCTATCCAACAACAACGACATCAATAATAACTACAACAATAAAACAACAAGGGCAACAAAAGGGAATAAATAAATAAATAAAATAAAAATAAATTAAAAAGAACAAGGGCAACAAAGTGGAAAATAAATATGTATTAAAAAATAATATGCTGGGGAGCAGCCGTATGTCTGGGCCTCTCCCTGGTCAATCCACCATCACCACCTTCCACCAGGACTGGATTCCTCTTGAGCTGTCCTGATTCTGTGTGGGGTGTTACACAGTGTGCTCTATGGAAAAGGAGGTGGATCGCCATTCTTCTTTTTTTCCTCCTTTTAAACTTTAAAAAATTATTTTTATTTATTTATTGGTTAGAGACAGTCAGAAATAGAGAGGGAAGTGGGGTGGGGGGGCTATAGAGGGAGTGAGACAGAAAGGCCCCTGCAGTACTGCTTTAATATCATAAAAGTGAACTATGAGGAGTCGGGCGGTAGCACAGCAGGTTAAATACAGGTGGCACAAAGCGTAAGGACCAGGTTTGAACCCCCAGCTCTGTCCTACCCAACAACGATGACATCAATAACAACAACAACAGGGCAACAAAAGGGAAAATAAATATTAAAAAGTAATTGTTAAAAAGTGCACTATGATTTTTCTCCCATATTTCTCTTTGTTCATATGTGTAACTAGAGGTTCTATAGATCGTTTATGCATTTGAAGTTGGAGAACTTTGTGTCATTGATAGGAAAGTGTCAAGAAATCTTTTGGGATCTGCTTCTTTAAACACTGTGGCTGAGGTTCCCAGCACAATGCCTGTAGGAATGGAGCAGGTGATTATCTGCAGCACTAACAAGGATGTTGTTAAGATACTAAGTCATGCGTACCCCCATAGAGTCTTAAAAGTGTTTTTTTTTTCATAGCACAGAGAGAAAGCTAGAGGGGAGGAAAGAAAGATAGACACTTGCAGATCTGCTTCACTGCTTCTATGAAGCGAGTCCTCTACAGGTGGGGAGATGGTGGCTTGAACCAGGATCCTTAAGCTGCTCCTTGGGCTTTGTGCCACCTATGTAACCCATTGTGCTAGAGTAAACATTTACATCTAATACCAAGTCAATTAAAGACAACCCATTGTTTTTTTTGTTTTTTTTTTTTGTGTGTGTGTGTGTGTGTGTGTGTGTGTGTGTGTGTGTGTGTGTGTTTGATTGATTGATTTATAGCCCCTAGGGTTATTCCTGGGGCTTTATTCCATCACTACAAATCCACTTCTCCTGGAGGCCATTTCTACCATTTTGTTACCCTTGTTGTGATTTTTATTGTTATTATTGCTATTGTTGGACAGGTCCAAGAGAAATTGGGAGAAGAGGGGAAGATACAAAGGGGAAGAAAAAGATATCGGTAAATCTGCTTCAGTGCTTATGAATTTCCCTGCACGTGGGGAGTGGGGACTTGATCTGGGATCCTAAAGCCTGTTCTTGCACTATGCAGCATACGCATTTAAAAAGCCATGACAGTCTTTGTGACCTCTGCCCATATCTTAGTCCTTGTATGCATACCTGTGAAACATTTTTGCTAAACTTTTCTTTATGTATGAATGGGAAATCTTTATTTTAATATTTAGTTATATTCCCTTTTGTTTCCCTTTTTTATTATTATTGTTGTTACTAATGTCATTGTTGTTAGGACAAAGAGAAATGGAGAGAGGAGGATCAAACAGAGAGGGGGAGAGAAAGATATACACCACAGACCTGCTTCACTGCCTGTGAAGCGACTCCCATGCAGGTGAGGAGCCAGGGGCTCTAACCCGGATATTTATGTCATCCTTGCGCTTCTTTCCATGTGGCTTAACCTCTTGCCCAACTCCCAAAAGGGAAATATTACAACACATCAGAGCCCAGGAGCTTTTGGTGTTAACTAATTCTGGAACTGGTGTGCCAGATATAAAAACTGTTTGCCAGTAATCCCTAGGTGTCCTGACTTTGTTTACCAATTCCCAGTTTTACATTCCCTGCAGGTGTAGTGCTTGCTGTCAAGCCAAGAGGCCTGGCTTGTGCAGTTAAATCACAGTCTGAAGATACTGCTTCTTTTCATTTTCTGGCCTGAAAAGAAATTGAGAGAAAGAGGGAGAAATGACACTTTCTCAGGTAAATGACATATGCCAGATCTGATTCTTTTTCCTCCTGACTAAGTTATATTTTAATTTACACATGCATTTTCTGTTATGAATGTTCATTTCACTGTTTCTGATTTGCCTGAATATTTACTCAAAAACTTATTTTGTCACCAGTCTTTGCTGCCATGATATATAGATACAGATATTAGGTAGATATGACAAAAAGAGAGGAGGGAGGGAAAGTGAACAAGAAACACCGCAGTACTGTTCCTCCATTGAACCTGGAATGTGTGCTTTCTACTGTGTGTGCCACCATGAAGATCCTGTTACAGATTTTTTTGAGTTTCATGCCCAGATATTGAGTTTCAATCCCTCACACCACACAGAGATGTGAAGAGAGAAACTTCATTAGTGATACTCCGGTTTCTTTCCCTTTTCTTTCCCTCATGCTCTGTAGGAAATAAATAAAATTATTCCACTAAGATAAATGAAGTTCATCAGAACGTACCTACTTATACCCAAAGCCTTTTATTCCTTTCTACCCAAGCACTCTGTATACTATGAAAATACTTATCTTGATGGGTACACCCAGTTAGGCATATAGGTTACCATGGGAAAGAACCCAGTTTCAAGTTCTGTTCTCCACCATGATTGGGGGGGGGTACTTAATAAGAAGCCAGGTAGGTCTTCAGGAGTCTGTCTTTCTCTCTCCCTCTATATCTGTCCCATTCCCTCTCAATTTATATCAGTCATATTCAATTACAAACAGACAAACAGGAGAAATGAAATAAAATCTCGGCCTAGAGCCATAGATTGTAGTGCTGGCACCAATTCCCAGCAATAACTCTGATGGTAGGGGGAAAGCTCTCATCTAATTGTGGCATGCAACAATGGAAAACGCTTTCTTTTCACAGCTTGAATTAAGGCCATTATTACAATATTTCTATTGAGTAAGGTGTCTGTACTGCTACGTTAGATTGTTCACATAATTCACTGCCCAGACCCAAGAAATTAATGTAATGTGGTACCATTATTCATGGGTTTGAAAAAATTGAAAGTGATATGCAAAACATGTTAGGAAGACTTGTCCCATTCTATTTCTTCATTTCTTTTATTAACATTTTTATTTACCCAAGGTACTGCCTTGTACGAATGTATTTTCACCTTTCCTGGGCGACCTGTTTATTGAGAGATAGCACAGGTCTTGAGCTCCTCTCTTGCTGTGGTGCTATGTGCTTCCAGGTCTGGAATCTGGGTCTTATCCATGACAAGGCACACTTTCAAACTGGTGAAATCTCTCTTTGGCCCTCTCCTTTTAATTAATTATTTTTATTGGTGATTATTATAATATTGATACTAAAATTATAATGTATCCAGTGCATACAAGTCCACAGTGTTCTCACCACCAGAGTTTTGTGTCCTTCATTGACAGGTAACTGCAGTGATTCTACCAGATATGGGTTGAATGTTACTTCCACAAATATATAATTTTGACTATGGCCCTTGTCTTCCTTTCTAAGTATCACCTATACCAATAACTACTTCTGAGTGGCATTGCTTTTTTCCTCTTTTCTTTCATTGTCCTGATAGAATTATATTTCAGAACCTTCTAGTCATATTTCCCTAACATTTTCCCCCTCTGGGAGTGTGGACAAAAACTGTGCATGTGGTGCAGAAGGTGGGAGTTCTGATTTTTGCAATTGCTTCTCTGCTGGACATGGACATTGGCACTTTTGATCTATACCCCCAGCCTGTTTGTTTCTTTCCCTACAAAGGTAGAGTTCAGCAGAGTTGTAGTTCTAGGTCACATTGATGAAGTCATCTATCCAGAGTATTCAAGATGGAATCATAGCATCTGCAACCTGGTGACTGAAAGACAGTAAGACATAAAGCAAAATAAAATGTTTAGTAAACAGGAACCAGAAAGTAAGATTAGAGCAGATTAGAATAGGAATTTTAAAGTATAATGAAGCTATGTAGTCTTCTTTAGGTATTTTCCTATGGGCCCATGATTTGAGTGATTTTTGCTTGAGCTTGATAGTAACATAAAGATGGACTAAAAATATTATTTGGGAAGATGGCATCAGAGTTGAGAATAAAACTAGAAAACTGGATTAAGGTAGAGAGTAGTTCCCAAACATGATAGTAGTGACCAGTAATGGTGGAGAGATATTAGAGGTCTTGGCTCATCATATTTATGGGGAAATCCAAGAATTCCCTGACTAATGGTTCTCTCCTTTTATCTAATTTTATTTATTCAATTTTAAGAAGCAAGTATGCTTTTTTTCTCTCTCACAAATTGATGTTCTTATTTTTGGATCCAATTCTAGACAATAATTATGTGCACTTACTTGGAAGTTGTCCTGTAGTGTCAGTCATGTGTCTTCCTTTTTAAAAAAATTTTTTATAGAATGGAAATATTGACCAGAGTATGGGATACAAGGGGTACATTTCCACACAATTCCTATCCCCACAACTCCATATTCAATCCCCTCCCTTGATAGCTTCCCTATGCTTTATCCCTCAGGGAGGATAGAACCAGGATCACAGTGGGGTGCAGAACGTGGAAATAGTGGCTTCTGTAATTGCTTCCCCACTGAATATGGGTGCCTTCCATTGTTTTAAGCCACAAACTGACCTTCAATTTAAGTCATTTTTAAAAGTTTTTTTTTTTCCTTTTTTAATTACATCTATTTATTGCTTTTTTTGCCATGTGCATGGTCCTCATTCAAGCCAGATCTCTACCACACTGGAGCTTCAGTGCTGGGTATCTTTCATCTTTATTTTTTCCTTCCTAAAATTATAACATGGAGCTCTAAAAGCCTCAGTGATGAAAACATAAAAAGGTAAAGAAATTAAATTGTTCACTGACTGCTCTCCCAATCCTGGTTTAGTTATGCTTGGAGATGTTTCTACACCCTTCCAAGCACACTTCATAGTAACATCACTCATGTGATTGCAGGGACTGGGTTTAGGACTTGATGACAGCACAAAGATTTAATCACTGTACCAGTTAGTGTATCACATTATAGACCATGTGAGTAAGGTATTTGGTACGTTTGGTGATGAGACAATCACTGACTTCATAAAGTAGATCATGGTTGTCTAATCAACTGTCAGTATGAAGTGTTTTCTCATATAAATAAATACACTGTATGTTTTAGTGCTTGGTGACCTATGAAGATGTAAAAGTGATATTCACTCAAGAAGAGTGGGCACTATTAAATTCTCCAGAGAAGAAACTCTACAGAAATGTGATGTGGGAAAACTTTAGAAACATTCTGTTGATAGGTAATTATGATATTCATTCATTTCTCAATGAAAAGATATATTTTTTCCATTGTTCACCAACGTATGCGGAGACATGGTTAAGTGAAAGGGGCGTTATTGTGATTGTGACTCATGAGGGATGAAAAATTCAGTATATTTGTATCCTTTCTAATATCTTTTTTGTTTTTAGGAAAGTTACAAGGGGATCATTCCATCAAAGAAAAATATAATGACCAAGGAAGTAAAAGGTTTGAATCTCATTCATAATAAAATATACTGTCCTACCCAGAAAGCTACTGTGAACTTCTCTGTGATTTGTTACCTTCATGATTTCCCTAAGTGAATGGACCCTTTTGGGTTCCTAAGTGTGTGCTCTCTAGTATTTGAGTTATTGCTTGATTCATAGCAATTGCTATAATACAATGATTTTTATAACAGTTATTTTTTTATATTTATTTATTTAATTATTTTCTTTTGTTGCCCTTTTTATTGTTGTAGTTGTTGTTATGCATGTAATTGTTATTGCATAGGACAGAGATAAATGGAGAGAGATGGGGAAGATAGATTCCTACAGACCTCCTTCATTGCCTGTGAAATGAGTCCCCTGCCGGTGGTGAGCTGGGGGCTCAAACCCGGACCCTTATACTGGTCTTTGCACTTTGTGCCATGTGTGCTTAATCCACTGCACTACTGCCTGACTCCCTATAAAACAATGTTTTTAAAATAAAGAGAATTTATAATGACTGATATAAACAGATAATTCTTAAAGTACTTCTTAAAAAAAGATGACATGAATAGCTTATGGAATAGTTGGTAATTGACTCAAATAATGATGGATGTGATGTATAAGCCTGAGGTTCTCATTTAAATCATTGTCAGTACATGTACGAAAATGGTGTTCTTGATTATCATTTCTTTCCACTTCGGGATAAAATTTCTAACACAGATAAGAAAGAAATGGAAACTTAGAAATAAGGCAGAGGGGAGTCAGGTGGGTAGTGTAGTGGGTTAAGCTTACATGGTGCAAAGTACAAGGACTGGCTTGAGTATCCTGATTTGAACCCCTGGCTCCCCACCTGCAGGGAGTTGCTATACAAGCAGTAAAGCAGGTCTGCAGGTGTTTTTCTCTCCCCCTCTCTGTCTTCCCCTCCTCTCTCCATTTATCTCTGTCCTATAAAACGATGATATTAATAAAAACAATGTGATATTAATAAAAACAATGATGATATTAATAAAAACAATAATAATAACTAAAGCAATAATAAAGGCAACAAGAAGGAAAAAAATATAAAAACATAATAAGACAGAGAAACTCAGTGTTTACAAAGTAGTACACTTGGAAACATTAAGCATATGTCCCTTCTATGAATATCTATGTTTTTATAATATTGAGTGTTTTAATAGAAAACTTAGTGATTTCAATAAAAAACTTCAGCACAGGGAGATGGGCAGTAGCGCAGCAGGTTAAGCTCACATGGTGCAAAGCACAAGTACCAGCATAAGGATCCTGGTTTGAGGCCCTGGCTCCACACCTGCGGGAAGTCACTTCACAAGCAGTGAAGCAGATCTGCAGGTGTCTATCTTTCACTTCCCCACATCTCTCTGTTCTCTCTGTCCTGACCAACAACAGTGGCATCAATAACAACAACAACAATAACTACTACAACAATAAAAAACAACAAGGGCAACAAAAGGGAATAAATAAATAAATATTTTTTAAAAATAAAAAAAATTGAACACAAAGATAAAATTGCCATTGACAAATGTACTTCAATTAATAAATACAGTATTGGAGTTAGGCGGTAGCACAGTGGGTCAAGCACATGTGGCACAAAGCACAAAAACTGGTATATGAATCCTGGTATGAGCTCCTGACACCCCACTTGCAGGGGAGTCGCTTCACGAGTGGTGATGGAGGTCTACAGGTGTCTATCTCTCTTTCCCCCTCTCTGTCTTCCTCTCATCTCTCTACTTCTCTCTGTCCTATCCAGCAACAATGACAAAATTAACTGCAACAATAAAACCAACAAGGACAATAAAAGGGAATAAATGAATGAATAAATAAAATATTTTTAATAAATAAAATAAATAAATATTGCTGTCAGTATATTATTGGTTGTGGTTTAACTCACTTATGTATTATACTATTTAGTAATTAACAGCTTTTTTGAGTTTTTTTTCTTTTTAACTATAAGAGCCTTTATATAATTTTAATTTATTATTATTATTTTGTCAGTATAAACATTTTTAGTCAACTGTATTGATAATGTGTATGAATTTTGGTCATTTATGTATAATAATGACCTGCATTTTCTTCATAAAATTTCATTTTTTTCATTACAAAATCACTAAGTAAATTCTCACTGTTTTCTAGTAATATAGTGAAAATCTCTGAGGCCAAAGAACAAAGTCAAAATGGTGAGAAACCTCAAGAATGTGAAGTATACAACAAAGTATTCAGTCAGCTTAAAAAACAGAAAAGAATTCCTGTTGGAAAGAAAGCTTATCAATGTAAGCAATGTAGTAAAACATTCAGTCAACCCGGTGATCTCTGGAGACATAAAAAAACTCACAGTGGAGGGAAACTCTATGAATGTAAACAATGTAGGAAAACATTCAGTTTTTCCAGTAAACTTCAGACACATGAAAGAACGCACAGTGGAGAGAAGCCCTATGAATGTAAACAGTGTAGTAAAGCATTCAGTGTTTCCAGTTCTCTTCGGACACATGAAAGAATCCACAGTGGAGAGAAACCCTATGAATGTAAACAATGTAGTAAAGCCTTCAGTGTTTCCAGTTCTCTTCGGATACATGAAAGAATCCACAGTGGAGAGAAACCCTATGAATGTAAACAATGTAGGAAAACATTCAGTTGTTCCAGTAAACTTCAGACACATGAAAGAACGCACAGTGGAGAGAAGCCCTATGAATGTAAACAATGTAGTAAAGCATTCAGTGTTTCCAGTTCTCTTCGGATACATGAAAGAATCCACAGTGGAGAGAAACCCTATGAATGTAAACAGTGTAGTAAAGCCTTCAGTGTTTCCAGTTCTCTTCGGACACATGAAAGAATCCACAGTGGAGAGAAACCCTATGAATGTAAACAATGTAGTAAAGCATTCAGTGTTTCCAGTTCTCTTCGGATACATGAAAGAATCCACAGTGGAGAGAAACCCTATGAATGTAAACAATGTAGGAAAACATTCAGTTGTTCCAGTAAACTTCAGACACATGAAAGAACGCACAGTGGAGAGAAGCCCTATGAATGTAAACAATGTAGTAAAGCATTCAGTGTTTCCAGTTCTCTTCGGATACATGAAAGAATCCACAGTGGAGAGAAACCCTATGAATGTAAACAGTGTAGTAAAGCATTCAGTGTTTCCAGTTCTCTTCAGATACATGAAAGAATCCACAGTGGAGACAAACCCTATGAATGTAAACAGTGTAAGAAAACATTCAGACTATCCAGTTATCTTCGGACACATGAAAGAACACATAGTGGAGAGAAACCCTATGAATGTAAACAGTGTAGTAAAGCCTTCAGTGTTTCCAGTTCTCTTCAGATACATGAAAGAATCCACAGTGGAGAGAAGCCCTATGAATGTAAACAGTGTAGGAAAACATTCACACGATCCTGTCATCTTCAGATACATGAAAGAACGCATAGTGGAGAGAAGCCCTATGAATGTCAACACTGTAGGAAAACATTCAGTCGTTACAGTAATCTTTGGAAACATAAAAGAACTCACAGTGGAGAGAAACTCTATGAATGTAAACAATGTAGGAAAGCATTCAGTTGTTCCAGTTATCTTCGGTCACATGAAAGAACTCACAGTGGAGAGAAGCCCTATGAATGTAAACAGTGTAGGAAAACATTCACACGATCCTATCATCTTCGGATACATGAAAGAACGCACAGTGGAGAGAAGCCCTATGAATGTAAGCAGTGTAATAAGACATTCAGTCAATCCAGTCATCTTCGGACACATAAAAGAACTCACAGTGGAGAGAATGTCTAGGAATCGAAACAATGTAGTAAAGCCTTTGGTGATTCCTCTACTCATCAGGTACTTGAACTCACATGGAGAGCAAGCCTATGAATATAGATGATGCAGTGGAACATTCAGTCATTTCAGTCATCTTTAATCACAAGAAATAATGCACAGTGGAGAGAAACCCTAGTAATGTAATATAGACAATACAGAAAACCTTTCAGTTCTTCCACTACTCATAGAGCATATGGAAATAAGCCCAGTGTTACTTAAACAGTGACCTTGGTAATCTTCAGTCACATGAAAGCGCTCACAGTACAGAGAAAACATTAAGTAAAATTTTAAAAATAATTAGAGATCATATTTTCTTTTTTTTAATTATTATTTACTCCCTTTTGTTGCCCTTGTTGTTTTATTGTTGTAGTTATTATTAATGTCGTTGTTGTTGGATAGGACAAAGAGAAATGGAGAGAGGAGGAAAAGACAGAGAGGGAGAGAAAGATAGACACCTGCAGACCTGTATCACCACCTGTGAAGTGATGCCCTTGCAGGTGGGGAGCTGGGGACTCGAACTGGGACCCATACACCAGTCCTTGCGCTTTGCACACCACATTCACTTAACCCACTGCACTACCGCCCAAATCCCAAGATCATATTTTCTTTTTTTTTTTTTTTCCCTCCTCCAGGGTTATTGCTGGGCTCGGTGCCTGCACCATGAATCCACCGCTCCTAGAGGCCATTTTTTCCCCTTTTGTTGCCCTTGTTGTAGCTTCATTGTGGTTATTATTATTGCCCTTGTTGACGCAATTCGTTGTTAGATAGGACAGAGAGAAATGGAGAGAGGAGGGGAAGACAGAGAAGGGGAGAGAAAGATAGACACCTGCAGACCTGCTTCACCACCTGTGAAGCGACTCCCCTGCAGGTGGGGAGCCGGGGGCTCGAACCGGGATCCTTACACCGGTCCCTGCGCTTTGCGCCACATGCGCTTAACCCACTGCGCCACTGCCCGACCCCCCATATTTTCTTAATAACTAGTGAACCCATACCTGTGTGCTTGTAAGGAATATGAATATTTCAATTCTTAATCTTTAATTTTATTTTTACATCTTTCTAAATATGTATTTATTTATGTAGCATGATAGGGAGAGATACAGAGAGAATCAGATTTCACTCTGGTACATACATGTCTGCTGCTAGGGATTGAACTTGGGACTTCCTGCTTGAGAGTCTATCAGGTCTCTGGCAGGGTGGTCTCCAGGGGAAAGGTAACGGACCGGTTCTTTCTTGCTCACGACAGGGGTGACACGAAGTAAAAGACACCAGGGAGCTCTTTAGAGTGCTCAGAACCCGTTTATTAACAAGGTGCACATGAGTTAAATAGAAAACCAAACAAAGGGAATTATTGTTGAAATATGTCAGAAATTACAGGTTTCTTACAGATCAGTTTGCCCTTATGGTAGGGGGCTGGTATGACAGGAATTGGTGAGATACAAGACAGTTATTCTCCATGACGCAAGCAACTTAATTATCCAAAGGTATTTGAGAGAAGCATAGGGGTTAAACCCGTAGGGTGAGAAAGAGAGAAGATGGATATTAAAAGGCCATATAGTTTGGAATTTCTCTTGTCTGGGGTCTCAGGTGTATGATGGAGTGTGTGATAAGGTGTGTTCTTTTGTGATCAGAAGGTGACTTTGAATAAGTGAATCTGTGGCCATGTGGCCTGCAGTTAATGGAGGGAAGTATTCGGGTTTCTGTGGGCCTGAGAGTCAAGAAGGAAAGAACCAAGTCTGAGTTTCCCCCCTTTTGCTCACCTCGGTTGAGAGAGACCAAGAGGTTATCTTCTCAGACCTCCATCCAAGGACGGGGGTGGTTCTCCCTAAGCTCTATCAGGCTTACACATAGTCCCAGCAAGAGTCTAAAGCTATATTACTTTCCATTTCTTGGTATCAATTTCTATTTCCTTGAAGAGTGGCTCATAGTTTTCAGTATACAAGTCTCTCACTTCTTTGGTCAGCTTTACTCCTAGGTATTTTATTGATTTAGTTGCAACAGTGAATGGGAGTGATTTCTGGATGTCTTCTTCAGTTTTAGTGTTTGCATAGAGAAATGCCACTGATTTTTGTACATTGATTTTGTAGCCTGACACCTTGCTATATTTCCTAATAACTTCCAGTAGTTTTTTTCTACTGGATTCTTTAAGTTTTTCTATGTATACTATCATATCATCTGCAAATAGTGAGAGTTTGACTTCTTCCCTTCCAATCTGTATTCCTTTGATTTCTTTCTCTTGCCTGATTGCTATGGCAAGAACTTCCAATACTATATTGAAGAGTAATGGTGATAGTGGACAGCCCTGTCTAGTCCCCGATCTGAGGTTGAATGTTTTCAGCTTCTCTCCATTGAGTATGATGTTGGCTGTAGGTTTGCTATATATGGACTCCACTATCTTGAGAAATTCCCCATCTATTCCCATTTTTTGTAGAGTTTTGAGCATGAATGGATGTTGGGTTTTGTCAAAGGCTTTGGTATCAGGGTGATGTTGGATTCATAGAAGGTGGAAGGGAGTGTTCATGTTTCTTCAATCTTATGGAAAAGCTTTAGGAGTATGGGTACTAGCTGTTTCCTGAAAGTTTTGTAGAATTTGTGATGTCATCTGGTCCATGCTCATGGATTGGAAGAATAAATATCATCAAAATGAATATTCTCCCCAGAGCCATATACAAATTTAATGCAATACCCATCAAAGTTCCACCAAGCTTCTTTAAGAAAATAGAACAAAAACTACAATCATTTATCTGGAACCAGAAAACATCTAGAATAGCCAAAACCATCTTGAGGGAAAGAAACAGAAAATGGAGGCACCACACTCCCAGATCTCAAACTATATTATAAAGCCATCATCATCAAAACAGCCCGGTACTGGAGCAAAAATAGGCACACATACCAGTGGAACAGAATTGAAATCCCAGATCTAAACCTCCACACCTATGGACATCTAATCTTTGATAAGGGGCCCAAAGTATTAAATGAAAGACGGAATCTCTCTTCAATAAATGGTGCTGGGAAAACTGGGTTGTAACATGCAGAAGTATGAAATTGAACCACCTTATCTCACCAGAAACAAAAATCAACTCCAAATGGATCAAGGACCTCAATGTTAGACCAGAAACTATCAAATACTTAGAGGAAAACATTGGTGAAACACTTTCCCACCTAAACCTCAAGTACATCTTTGATGAAACATGGATACATACAGAGAGAGAGAGAATGGGAAGGCTATCGGGAGGGGATGGGATATGGAGATTGGGTTATGGGATTTGTGTGGAACTGTACCCCTCTTATTCTATGGTTTTGTTAATGTCTCCTTTCTTAAATAAAAATAAAAAAATAAAGCTATATTACTGCACTACCTCCTGGACTATCTTCTTCAATTCTAATACATAGAAAAGCACATTTGGTACTGAAAGTCTATTAATGTGAAAATGAATAAATATTTAAGTAGAGTGACATTTTTCACACATATGATTGCACTATCATTAGAAACAAGACCTTGTTGCTCGGTGGTGGTGCACCTGGTTGAGTACATATGTTACAGTGTGCAAGGACCCAGGTTCAAGCCCCTGGTCCTCACCTGCTATGAGATAGTTTCTTAAGTGGTAAGGTTGGGCTGTAGTTGTCTCTCTGTCTCTCTCCCTCTCTATGTCCCTCTTCCTTTCTATTTCTAGCTGACTCTGTCAAATAAAATAAAGAAGTTAATTAAAAATAAACAAGACTGTATCCATGTAGGTACTGTGGAAATACTTGACTACTAAAGAATTTGTACATGAGAGAAAAACATTGAAGATAAATCAGATCTCCCACCTTCTGCACCCCATAATAATCCTGGGTCCATACTCTCAGAGGGATAAAGATAGGAAAGCTATCAAGGGAGAGAACTGGATATGGGAGTTTTGGTGGTGGGAATTGTATCGCTCTTATACTATCTTATCTCTTATGAATATTTTTGTTGTCATTTTTGGTGTTTTAGCTTCCCAGGTTGCGATTGATGGCCTTTTTTAACTTGGAAGTGTAGAGTTGTCATCTTTATATCAATAGTCTTCATAGTTTTATGAAGGAACAACTATTTTTTAAAAAATTTATGAGAAAGATAGAGGAGAGTGAAAGAACCAGACATCACAATGGTACATGTGCTGCCAGGGATTGAACTCAGGACCTCATGCTTGAGAGTTCTGTGCTTTATCCACTCTGCCACCTCCTGGACCACAGGGACAACATTTTATTTATCTTCTCTAGCATATGTTTATGTTTGATGATCTCATGAATGTTTTAAAATGCAGTATGAAGATGTGATTTTGCAAACTATACATTGATATTCTGTTTCTCAGGCTGATCTAACACTATTTTTACTTGCTGTACAATAAAATCAATGAGGGAATGGTAGAATTTTTAATAAGCATGTGAGAAATTTACATATATATGATAACATGCCAGCACCAATGAAGTAAATCCTGTGGGTGAGAGGCTTGTCTAATTCCCCAGGAAGCACAAAGGGTTGGTGAGTTTCACTACTCTGCCCTAATACAGTGAAGACTTAAGAGGGAGAGGCTGCTTTGGTTTCTTTAGAGACAGGGAGTTGGAGGCCACACTCACCAACCTGAACACAGTGAACCCTGGGGAGGGAGAGTGACTCATAATTTTTACTATACAAGTCTCTCACTTCTTTAGTTAGGTTTATTCCTAGATATTTTATTGTTTTGTTATATAGTAAAAACAGTTGATCTGGATGAAAGAAGTTCCTTCTTTGCCACATCTACTGCAAGAATAAGACCATTCTCAGCAACCAAACCGTAGACATTCCAGAGAATGTCAACGTCTCTCTGAAGGGTCTCACGGTCACCTTGAAGGGCCCCAGTGGCTCCCTGTGGAGGGACTTCAACCACATCAATGCAGAGCTCAGTCTCCTCAGAAAGAAAAAGAAGCAGATGCCAATTGACAAATGGTGGGGAAATAGAAAGGAACTGGCTACTATTCCCACTATCTGCAGCCATATACAGAACATGATCAAAAGGAGAAACTACTGACTCAAGGATGTGGCCTTAGCATTGTCTCATGATGGAGTCAGGTGGTAGAGCAGTGGGTTAAGCACACGTGGCTCAAAGCACAAGGACCAGCTTAAGGATCCCTGTTCCAGACCTCAGCTCCCCACCCGCAGGGGAGTCACTTCACAAGCTGTGAAGCAGATCTACAGATGTCTTATCTTTTTCTCCCTCTCTATCTTCCCTTCCTCTCTCCATTTATCGTTGTCCTATCCAACAATAATGACAACAATAATAATAACTACAACAATAAGCAGCAAAAGGGAAAATAAATACTAAAGAATTGTCTCAGGAAGCGTGATAGTATCTGGACCAACCAAGAAAGATTTTACACCCATAGGATGTTACAAAACTATGGGGACCTGCTCTTCTGAGGTGAGATTTCATAATGAATACTACTATATATATGACAAGCTTTATACAGGGATTTGGAAACTTGCAAAAATTCATTCATATTCCAAAGTAAAGATAGTTTCTTAAAAAATATATTTATTGTATTGCTCTTGTTTTTTTATTGTTGTAGTTATTATTGTTGCAGATCTGCTTCACCACCTGTGAAGCAACTCCCCTGTATGTGGAAAGCTGGAATCTCAAATTGGGATCCTTGCGCTGGACCTTATTTATATTTATGAATAACAAAGTTGCTGCACTCACTTAAGAACACATGTTGCCATTTGAAAGACTTGAGTTTAATTCCCAGGTGCCCACCTGCAGGAGGGAAGCTCTATGAGTGATGAAGTGGCGATGCAGTCTCTTTCCTCCATGTCCCTCCCCTCTCAATTTTTTTTCTGTTCCACAAAAAAAAGAAGAAAGAAAAGAAAAAAATTAACATCATAGCAGACAAAGGAACAGAGATATTCAGCAGACTATGGGGTACAGTGGTGAAGAGTGAGTGCCATTAGTATAGGATTTCCAATTGGGAGATGACAAACTCTGCAGACATAGTGATGGTCATATAGCATTGTGAATTCTGAAAGCTCATGGAGAGTACTATTTAAAGTTTAAAAATGCTACACTTGAAGCCCATATGGTAGCACAGCGGGTCAAGCGCATGTGGTGAAAAGCTCAAAAACTGGTGTAAGGATCCCAGTTCGAGCCCCTGGGTCCCCACCTGTAGGAGAGTCACTTCACAGATGTGTCCTCCGCTCAGGTGGCACAGCTATAGTTAACATTATGCTCTGACCTTTCTCTTTACCATTATAGAGACCAACATCAACACCCATTTGGTCCCAAATGTGACACTGGCTTTCAGTATCTATAACTTATTTATTTTTTCAAATAGATCTTATTTTATTTATTTTTCAGTATCTTTAGTTAAGGGATAGAGAGAACCAGAAATCGAGATGAAAGGAGGTGGTAGGGAGACAGAGAGACAACTGCAATACTCTTTACCACTCAAAGCTTTTCCCCTCTAAGGAGCGGGGCTCAAACTTTGGTCCTGTGTACAGTAACAAGTGCACTCAACCAGATTCAGCAGGTCCCTTAATATCTATAATTTCTTTAACACACACACCATAATCCTTTAGAAAACATCTTACTTTGCTTTGTTCAGACACAACCTCTGACCTGGGACAGGTCTCCTCCTTGAAGAACCGCTAATTTCTCTTCTCTGTCTTCCTTTTCATGCGAAAAAATGAATTGTGGTGTGATTGAAAAGGTGGCATCGTGGTTAAAGCATTGGGCTCTCAAGTAGAAGGTACTGAGTTTGTACCTGACAGTACATGTACCAGAATGATAACTGTTTTTTTTTTAAGGAGATATTAACAAAACCGTAGGATAGGAGGGGTACAATTACACACAATTCCCACCATCAGATCTCTATATCCCATCTCCTCCCCTGATAGATTTCCCATTATTTATCCCTCTGGGAGTATGGACCCAAGGGCATTATGGGTTGCAGAAGGTGGAAGGTCTGGCTTCTGTAATTGCTTCCCCACTGAACATGGGCATTGACTGGTCAGTCCATACTCCCCATCTGCCTCTCTCCCTAGTAGTGTGGGTCTCTGGGGAATCGGAGCTCCAGGACATATTGGTGGGGTCATCTGTCCAAGGAAGTTTGGTTGGCATCATGCTAGCACCTGGAACCTGGTGGCTGAAAAGAGAGTTAACATACAAAGCCAAACAAATTGTTGAACAGTTATGAACCTGAAGGCTGGAATAGTGCAGATGAAGTGTTGGGGGTACTCACTGCAGACTCTAGTGTACTGCTTTCAGGTATATATTTTGCCCTAGTTTATGGATACGTGTGAACATATGCTCTATCTCAGGGGACCTGGTCTATGTCTAGATTTTGGGACTTTGTTAGGAAATGAACCACCTGGAATGGAATTAGAGAATACTATGAAAGGAAAGGTCTCACCAGACTAATGAAGCTGAAGGGTTGTCATTCAACACCTGAAGTCTCTGGACACAGTCTAAAGTGAAGCATGCTGAGGTGGCACTCGTGTTGATTAGATTGTGATCAGCAGATGTAGTATTATTTGATATGAATTTAGAGAAACATGCAGGAAAGTGTGCCCCACCCTAAGGTTCCAGGACTGGAGGAAATACAGGCTCCATAGTGGAAATGTGAGGTTCCTGTTGTCTTAGGGTTCAAGAAGACAATGGATAGTTATTGTTATCATCACATTATTTGGTAATTGGGTTAACTTTGAAAAGTCCCTTTGTTAGGATTTGCTGTATAATACCCAACATCTTGTGTATAGCTTGCTATTGGTTGCTTCTGTTCTCCCTCGTCTAGGCTTTTGAGAGAGTCAACATATAAAATGCTCAGCCTATATATTAAAAAGACTCAGTCTGCTTTAAAAAGTTCAAGACATACGATCAGTTTTTACTCTCTCATACTAATTAGTGATTTCTTTTTTTTTAATTTTTTAAATATTTATTTATTTATTCCCTTTTGTTGCCCTTGTTGTTTTATTGTTGTAGTTATTATTGTTGTTGTCGTTGTTGGATAGGACAGAGAGAAATGGAGAGAGGAGGGGAAGACAGAGAGGAGGAGAGAAAGATAGACACCTGCAGACCTGCTTCACCGCCTGTGAAGCGACTCCCCTGCAGGTGGGGAGCCGGGGTTCAAACCGGGATCCTTATGCTGGTCCTTGTGCTTTGCGCCACCTGCGCTTAACCCGCTGCGCTACAGCCCGACTCCCTAATTAGTGATTTCTATGACTACATGTGGGGAGCCACATGTGCCCTCAAGGTTGCTATTGGCATGGCCATAGAGTTTATGTTAAAAGATAGTTCCTGGGAATCAGGTGGTGGCACAGCGGGTTTAGCGCAGGTGGCACTAAGTGCAAGAACCAGCTTAAGGATCACAGTTTGAGCCCCTGGCTCCTCACCTGCAGGGGAATCGCTTCACAGGCAGTGAAGCAGGTCTGCAGGTGTCTCTTTCTTTCCTCTTCTCTGTCTTCCCCTCCTCTCTCCATTTCTCTCTGTTCTATCCAACAACCACAATATCAGTAACAACAACAATATAATTACAACAATAAAACAACTAGGGCAACAAAAGGCAAAATACCAAAAAAAAAAAAAAAAAAAAAGATCCTGCTTCCCTACACCTTAGAGTCCTTGTTAAAAGATAAGCTCTTTTTCCCCATGAATCACCCAGGACCTTCCAGATAATGGCTGACTACCATGACAAATAATATAAAATAATAATAATAAATGAATAGGAAAGATACACCCCCAATACTCAGTTGGCTAAGGCACCAAACCTCTTTTTCTATAAAGCATTCAAATCAGATGCCCTACTAACCACGAGAAGCAGATTGTTTGTGTTTCTTCCACAGGAATCCCGGACCATCTGGACCCCTGCACACCCTGACATCACCCACTAGATGGCACGACTACAGTGGCACACCCCCCCCCCCGAAACCTTAGATGTCACCTGACGTGATCTGAAGAACCTGATTCACAGACTCCAAGGACAGAACTTTTTTACTGCCTGTCTGCCTTTCCTGCTTCTGCCTTGACCTGTCACATTTAGGCAGTTCCAGCTCACTCTCTACAGAAAAGCAGAATTCCAGAGGCTGACCTTCCTCATGCAGCATTTCATCCCCTGCCATTTCTCCCCCTAGTCGCCTACTTTGGACTGAGACTTCTATTGGACTTGCTGGTATACCCTTTGGACACTTTAGACAATTTTACAGCAGCTTCCTTCCCTTCACATTGCTGGTTTTTCATAGACTGACCCTGAGTAGTTCATAGACTTTACACACTGTTGCTCTGGGCATTAGATAAAAGGAAAGGGGGAGATGCTGGGAAATTATGCAGATGCAGTCACATCTGCCATGTTGTCCCCTCAGGCTACTGCTAGTTCCCCCGAGAGTTAGGATATTCTTGGAGTGCCTGTTTCACCATGTTGTGCCCTCAGGGCATTGTCTATTTCCCTGTGATATTTGGAGTGCTTTGGTCACTCCTCCCCCCTCCTATTCTCACAAGAGTTATTATCCTATCCTGGAGTGCTATGGTTTCTCCTCCCCCTTCCCATTCTCACGAAAGCTGCTCCTATAAAAGCCCTTCTTCCGCACCTCACTCTCTTGCCAGCACTTCACTTCAATGTTCAGACGCAGGAAAGGTTACTGTGTGAGGCGGCCATTTTTGCTACCTCCACGTGGCCCAACCTGCTTCTCTAGCACCCAACTCTGAGGTGCCAGCGCAAATAAAGATTTGTCTTCCCTCTTCGCTCCGGACCTCATCTCTCTCTTCTCCGCGGTACACAACAACAACTACACTTTAATAGGAATGTACATAAACATCATTCCCACCACCAAAAGACTGTGTGTCCCATCCCACCCACCACACCCCCTGTTGGTATGCTTCTGGGATCTCTTCTGTTAACATTGCTTGGTGTTGTGGTCTATTTACATGACATCACACCTTTCTTCTGTAAAGGAGCCCAGCCAGGGACCCAACCCACCACTCCGCCCACCACACCATGTAACAATAGCAGAGGGTAAGTGGGAGGAGGAGTGTGTGGCGTTGGGAACTCCCAGTGTAAAACTAGCCACCTGGAGCAAGTAAATGGCGTGGATTCAGAGCCTGAGATTTTGTGAACTACCCCTGTTTTAGAAAGGGGTCACCCTACTATGACAGTAAGGATTGGTAAAATTCCTTTTCAGTGTCTAATTGACACCGGAACAGACAAGACAATTTTAAGGCAAGCAGAGGTTCCCCAGAGTTGGGAACTCCTTTCAGGACCATGCTACATGGTGTGGGAGGATTGACACATTACTACAGTAAATCTTTTTTAATATTTACAAAAACTCAAACCAGCCTCCTATTATTCTTCATTGGCAAACACCATCCACCCTCCCAGCTATTAAGGTCAAATGGAAAGACCCACTTGATAAAATTTGGCAAGGGCCTGACCCCCTATTGACCATGGGGAGGGGTTTTGCATGCATGTTTCTGCAGGATTACTCAAAACCTGTCTGGCTTCCTTCCCTTCATGTCTGGAAATACCTGCATGATGGCGCTACTATCTCTGAGGAACAAGAAACACTGCAAGAGGACTGGTTGCAGGATGCACCCCTAGACCTCTAATATAACATGGTAGGATCTGAAAATCTGGTTCACAGAGCCCTCTCTTCCCCCTCTCCTCTGAATATCTTATGCTATGACTGGCCAGTTGTGTTTTGTGTGTGAGTTGAATGACAAAATTTTTGTATGACTCATTTTGCTCAGAGTAAAAAAAGAAGGGGAATGCACCCCCCAGTATTCAGTTGGCTAAAGTATCAATGAAGTAACTTTACTAAACCTTCTTAATATTTACAGAAATTCGAATTGTCCATTTATTATATCTCATTGACAAAGCCACCCAATTTATAGAGACACATAGTCATAGAGACACATTTTTTTTCTTTTTTCAATGCTGGAATGTTTGTTTTCCTTTTATTATGGTGGATGACATTACTGCTCTTGGAAAATCCACAGAGTCCCTATTGGCAAGTCCTTACCATTAAAGTACACCATGCCAGTATATACTCCAGCTAACCTCACCAGCCTACCCAATTCTCTTTCTGCTGACCTAATTTTCGTGTCAGTTCTTCTCTACCTGGTCCTTGCCTCCTAGTTTTTCTTATTCCACAGCTGACCCTCTATGAAGAAGAAGAATTTCGTCAGCTGGCGCTGACCCAGCAGAGAACCAGACGTGCTCTTTCTTCCCCTGGACATTACATCAACTGACTGCATCCCTTAAACTTGCTGGTGGACTTTGGGACAATCTCTCTATGCTGCTGGACACATTGAAAATCAATTTCAACAGTCCATTTGACTTCACCTCGGACAGCTTGGAGCCTCTCCAGAGACAGATGAACTCCCTTGCCAAGGTGGTACTCCAGAACTGCCATGGTTTGGACTTGATTTATGCTAAATAGTGTGATCTTTGTCTAGAAAAATGTTGTTTCTTTTGTAAATGAAATTAGATTTATAAAACTGAAATGTTAATATCTTGCACAAACTTAGCTGTGATATTAAGAATTCCTTTTCCTCTTTCAATACTAACTCCTGGTTCTCTTCTCCTTTAACTGCTTGGCTTCTACCTCTCCTAGGTCCTTTGCTAGCTATGGTAGCTCTATCGCTGATTATTCCTTGCCTCATTCAATTCCTCAAGAAACGCATACATGACATAATTAATGTTACAGTACAGAGAGTCTCAGTTCACCCTTACACTCGTATTCCTTTAGAGGAAAGAAATGCTCTAACTGACATTGATCCATAAACACTGTTCATTAATTAAAGAAATTAGGAGGAGATGTTGGGAACATGTGTAAGCCTGATACAGCTTAGGGAGAACCACCCCGATCTTTGGATGGAGGTCTGAGAAAATAACCTCTTGGTAAGTCTCTCTCAACCGAGGTGAGCATAAGGGGGGAAACTCAGACTTGGTTCTTTCCTTCTTGACTCTCAGGCCCACAGATACCCCAGTACTTCCCTCCATTAACTGCAGGCCACATGGCCACAGATTCACTCATTCAAAGTCACCTTCTGATCACAGAAGAACACGCTTTATCACACACTTCATCACACACCTCAGACCCCAGACAAGAGAAATTCCAAACTATACGGCCTTTTGATATTCATCTTCTTTCTGTCTCACCTTAGGGGTTTAACCTCTATGCTTCTCTCAAATACCTTTGGATAATTAAGTTGCTTGTGTTATGGAGAATAATTGTCTTGTATCTCATCAATTCCTGTCATACCAGCCCCCTACCTTAGGGGCATGCTGACTGTTAAGAAACCTGTAATTTCTGTCATATTTCAACAATAATTACCTCTATTGCTTTTCTATTTAACTCATGTCAATTTTGCTAATAAACGGACTCTAGGATTCTGGGACTCAAGGACTCAGATTCTAGATTCACGCTGAGTCCCCTGGTGTCTTTTACTTCGTGTCACCCCTGTCGTGAGCAAGAAAGAACCAGCCCGTTACCTTTCCCCTGGAGGCCACCCTGCCGGAGAAGGAGAGAGACACCCCGAAAGCAGCCATTTTGTCTCTGGTTCCGGGAAAAACCACACAGTTTCAGAGAAATGACACCACCCCAGAACAAGCTAATCTGAGTAGAAGGAAAGCCCTGATGTCAAAAAATTGCTTAGCTGTCTAAACTGCTGAGATGGGGTTAAGATAACTGCTGAGCTGGGGTTAAGATAAGTATGTCACAAAACAAGTTTGTACTTTGCTTAACCTTTACCCAATATTTCTCTTTTTGGTGTATAAATAGGATCGGCTTATCTCCTTGGGGCTCACAAGTCACTATAGGGAAATGCTTGTAGTCCAGGCTTAAGCTTTCTCCAATAAAGGCTCTTGTCTTTGCATGTGAGTGTGGTTTCCTTTCTACAGGAGTGGGACCTGGAATCTGGGCATAATATTAAGAAGAGGCTCTGATGAATGAGGTTTAGTGTAAATAAGATGTGTGGGTCAAAGTAAGTGAAGATGTGTGGGTAAGAGTAAGTGGAGATGTGTGGATAAGAGTAAGTCAACTTGTGTGGGTAAGAGTAAGTGAACTTTCATTGGCTGGGGGTTGGTGAACTTTCATGTGTCCCAGGTTCAATCCCCTGCAACACCATAAGCCAGATCTGAACAGTGCTCTGATTAAAAAATAAGTAAAATAAAAAATTCAAAAAAATTTTTAACAAGGAAACACTGACTAAACCATAGGATAAGAGGGGTACAACTTCACACAATTTCCACCACCAGAACTCTGTATCCCATCCACTCCCCTGATAGCTTACCTACTCTTTAACCCTCTGGGAGTATGGGCCCAAGTCATTGTAGAAGGCTGAAGGTCTGGCTTCTTTACTTGCTTCCCTGCTGAACATGGGCATTGACAGGTTGATCCATACTCCCAGTCTGTCTCTCTCTTTCCCTAGTGGGGAAGGGGTATGGGGAAGCAGAGCTCCAGAGCACATTGGTGGGGAAGTCTGGTCAGCATCATGAAACCTTGTGGTTGAAGAGAGTTAGCATACAAAACCAGGGGGTCGGGCGGTAGTGCAGCGGGTTAAGTGCATGTTGGTGTAAAGGCGCAAAGACCCGGGTTCGAGCTTAGGCTCCCCACCTGCAGAGGAGTCGCTTCACAGGCAGTGAAGCGGGTCTGCGGGTGTCTTTCTCTCGCCCTGTCTTCCCCTCCTCTCTCCTATCCAACAAAAAACAACAATGATTACCACAACAAGGCTACAACAAGTACAACAAAAAGGGGGGATGGCCTACAGGAGCCAGTGGATTCATGGTGCAGGCACTGAGTCTCAACAATAACCCTGGAGGGGAAATAAAAAAAAACATACAAAGCCAAACAAATTGTTGACCAATCATGGACCTAAAGGCTGGAATAGTGCAGATGAAGCCTGGGGGAGTCTCCATATGGTAGATAGCTAGTAGGCATATTTTAGTTATATTCCATAAGGCCTGTGGCTATACTAGTGTTTTGTTTTTCTCCTTTATGCCCGAGCCTGAAATCTGATATGCAGGTGGAGCCTAATTATTGCCTGGGGAAGTGATGTCATGGCTGGACGAAGGAGCAGAAAGCTGAATCAAAAAAGAGAGTAGCTCCCAAATATGGAAAAGGTGTATAAATATTGAGATTTTTTTTTTTTTAGGCAGTGCAATCTTTCTCTCTGGTTTAGAATGGTGCAGGTCATTGAACCTGGGACTAGGAAACCTCCAAGCATTTTCTTGTAGTCTGTGTGTGAAGGTGTCTGTTAAGATGCTGACTCCCTTTGCTCTGTATACACTTTTAAGTTAGATATACTCATGTTTCTTAATTTTTTGTTATTGTTTCTCTGGCAATTAAATCTCAATTAATGAATATGTTGCAAAAACTTATATGGAGAAATGTTTCATATTTTTCTCTAAATATTTGATGGTCTCTAATGTGGTAATTCTCTCATTCTAGTTAAGTTTTTGAAACTTCATTTAGATGGAGAAAGAAAAGTTTTGAGGAAAAGAGGACACAGGGAGAGGGATTCTTGCATCAATTTACTGCTCGTCACTTGAGAATTAACATTGAACAGAAATGTACTTTTACATGAGAAATCAAGTTCATGTATTTTTAACATATGGTAGCACCTATTATTGTTCTACTGATCGACCTTTACTGCTTTTCTTTGTTTAACTTCTATTTATAAAATGGAAACATTGACAGACCAAGAATAAGAGGGGTACAATTTAGATTTAGCTCCAAGAAAAAATGTTTATTCATACAGAAGGTCAGAGCAGGGGGATGATCAAAATGCAATTGGCTATTTCAAGGGAACTACCAAGGGAATAGCAAGAGCCCAAGAAAAATACACCCTTCAAAGACACTCGCATGAACCCCCTATTTGTTTCTCCTATAGTAACCATTTGTGATGCTTACAGGGGTACAATTTCAAAAATTCCCACCCCCAGACCACTGTATCCAGTCCCCTCCCTTGATAGATTTCCTGTCTTTATTGATACGGGAGTATGGACCCAGGGTCATTAAGGGGTACAAAAGGTGGGTCTAATCTACCTGCAATGGTTTTCTCTTATTTACAAGTTCTTTAGTGGTAAAGTATTTCCACAAAATCTACAGGGATACAGCCTTGTTGACTTTTTATTAACTTAATTTTTATTTGATAGAGACAACCAGAAATGGAGAGGAAGAGGGACATAGAGAGGGAGAGAGACACCTATAGCCCTACTCCACCACTCATTACACTTTCCCCTAGCAGATGGGGATCAGGGGCTTGAACCTGGATCCTTGCACCCTGTAACATATGTACTCAACCAGGTGCACCACCTCACAGTCCCAAGTTGTTTCTAATGCTAGTGCATTCATATATGTGAAAAAAGTCACTCTATTTAAATATTTAATCATTTTCATATTAATAAAATTTCAGTACCAAGTGGGCTTTTCTACACATTAGAATTAAAGATTATGATACTCCAGGAGGTGGTGCAGTATTATAGCTTTAATATTTATTTATTTCCTTTTGTTGCCCTTGCTTTTTTAATTGTTGTAGTTATTGATGTTTTCACTGTGGGAGAGGAGGGGAGCCAAGGGCTTGAACTGGGATCCTTAAGCTGTTCCTTGTGCTTTGTACCACATGTGCTTAACCCGCTGCAGTACCATCCAAATCCATAGTAATATAGCTTTAGACTCTGAAGCAGGAGGTCCCAAGTTCAATCCCCAGCCTCACAGACATGTACCCGAGTGAAGTCTGATTCTATCTCTCCCTATTATTCTACACTGTCGTATGCTTTACATTGGCTTGTTCTAGCCCTCCCCCGCCAAGAGAATTGGATGAGTCCTGTTAATTTCGCGGGCCTGCTTGGCCCCACCCCAAGGGACCCTGGGAGAGGGTTCCGGAGTCCGAGAGTTCCTGAGTTCCCCAGTGACAGAGTTCCTGAGTTCCGGAGTTCGAGAGTGCGAGGGTGCGAGAGTTTCTGAGTTCGAGAGTAAGGGAGAGGGTTCCTGAGTTCCAGAGTAAAAGAAAGAGTGCTTGCGCCGCCGCAAAGAGACAGCAGAGTTCTGTTTGGTGATTAGTTTGTCTTAGTTTATGAATAGTTCCTCCTGAATAAAGAAATACAGCTTCCCTGCCCAGCCGTTGTCTCCGCGTCTCTGTTCACCACCGTGAAGCAAGCCAACCCGGCCGGCAAGAGCATCCGAAATTTTAACAACAAATGGCGCCCACGTGGACCTGACCTGCGCATCTCTCAGATAAGTAAAGACAATTTGGCTACCTATGCACGATGGCCTTCTCTTCTGCTTGTGAAGAGATCTCCAAAGGCCTCTGCTCTTTCTTCACGAGACTGTTTTGCTGTTTCTGGAACATTTATCTCTGGACCACTCTGTGGTTTCCACTCGCTCGAGCGAACTCAGAACAGCCAGCGGGAAGAGCCAGCGGGCGGGAGGCAAGGCGCGGAGCTGCTGTTTCCACCTGGTCAAACAGCCAGCCAGCCGGCTGCGCCCAGACAACCCCGCGCACCGCGCCAGCAACCCCGCAGCCCCGCAGCCCGCAGGAGGCCTACGCCACCATGCAAGAGCCCGATGCCAGCACGCTAGAGCCCGATGCCAACATGCTGGAGCCCGATGCCAACATGCTGGAGCCTGAGGCCAACATGCTGGAGCCTGAGGCCAGCCCACAGGAGCCGGCTCTCCACCGCGTGGTGCAGGGCACTGGACGCTTGATCCCTCCACGCTGCTCGGCCACTGCAAACAGGGCAGCAGACATGGCAGGGCCATGGGGCAGGGCCGCGGCGTTCTATCATGGCCGCCACCCCTGGGCACCTAGGCTCACGCCTTCTACAAAGATGGCCTGCCTGCCCTCTTTCTATGAATTCTGGAACCATCCCGGGCCTCCCGGACCCCCGGGCTCCCTGCCAAAACTGGGCACACGAGATCTCCAGCCGCCGGTCCGGTCTGAAGGCAGACAAGCTGGAGTATGCAGAGATTTGTGCAGAGATCGCAACCTGCAATTCCTAGAAGTGGAGCTGCTCGGAAATGGAGCTGCCATTTCCATGGGTTCACCATCCGGAGGTGGTGGGAAGCCACCTCCGGATGGTGAACCCCCCCCCAATAACTAAGACAATATAGATTTAAATTCGTGTTTAAAATGACATGTCTTCGTAACAAAGGTTTCTCTCCTCGTGTATTAATGACTATGTTTATGTGTATGTTTAAAGTTTGGTAAACAGTAGCTTTAAGGCTAAAATTCTTACTAGTCAAAGATAAATGAAAAAGGTTTTCAACGTAATTCTCATAAAGATAAAAATTAACTTACATTTAAAGTCTGAGGTAAAAATTAGTTAACAATCAATATATTTCAACTAAGTTGGTCTAAACAAAAGGTTAAATAGACTTGTTGATATGTAAAACACTACCTTCTCTATTAGAAATGGTAGATCGCACAATGGCTATGCTAATTATTCTCATGCCTGAGGTTTCCTCTCCGGCCCACACCTAGGGTGTGTCTCCATCTTGAATGGGTGTAACAAAAGGTTAAAAGACGTTGTTGATATGTAAAAGTCTCAAATTCCTTCTCTATTAGAAATGTTAGATCGTGCAGTAGATATGCTAATAACAAGTTTTGTTTCATAGTAAGTAAGTTGCAGCCAGCTGCCTGTGGGACCCTAGGCCGTTCTCCGCCCCCATGCAAATGCCCGTCGAGGCAAGTAGCCCCCCAGAGGCAAGAAATGTTTTTTTTTTCAGATATGGCCCCCTCAGGCCTTCCCTTGGCAACATGCTGGTTTTGGTTATATATGTTTCTGTTCACCCCACACCCTTGATACTATAGTCATTTAGTTAAAAAGAAAAGGGGGAATTGTCGTATGCTTTACATTGGCTTGTTCTAGCCCTCCCCCGCCAAGAGAATTGGATGAGTCCTGTTAATTTCGCGGGCCTGTTTGGCCCCGCCCCAAGGGACCCTGGGAGAGGGTTCCTGAGTTCCCCAGTGACAGAGTTCCTGAGTTCCGGAGTTCGAGAGTGCGAGAGTGCGAGAGTTTCTGAGTTCGAGAGTAAGGGAGAGGGTTCCTGAGTTCCAGAGTAAGAGAGAGTGCTTGCGCCGCCGCAAAGAGACAGCAGAGTTCTGTTTGGTGATTAGTTTGTCTTAGTTTATGAATCGTTGTTCCTGAATAAAGAAATACAGCTTCCCTGCCCAGCCGTTGGCTCCACGTCTCTGTTCACCACCGTGAAGCTAGCCGGCCGAGGCCAACCTGCCCAACCAGAGCCTTCCGAATTTTAACAACACTACACGAATAAATACATATTATGAAAGATTTAATTTTTTAATATTTATTTATTCCCTTTTGTTCCGCTTTATTGTTGTAGTTATCATTGTTGTTATTGATGTTGTTGTTGGATAGAACAGAGATAAATGGAGAAAGGAGGGGAAGACAGAGAGGAGGGGAAGAGACAGACACCTGCAGATCTGTTTGACCACTTATGAAGTGACTCCACTGCGGGTGGAGAGCTGAGGGCTTGAACCGGGATCCTTAAGCCGGTCCGTGCCCTTTGCATCACATGTGCTTAACCCACTGTGCTACAGCCCAACTCCCATTAAGAAAGATTTTAAAAATAAAATTAAAGATGAAGAATTGAAATACTTATTCATATTCTTTCCAAGCATACATAGGTATGGGTTCACTAAGTTATTAAGAAAATATGATTTCTATTATTTTTAATTTTTTTTTTTAATTTTTTATTAAAGAAAGGATTAATTAACAAAACCATAGGGTAGGAGGGGTACAACTCCACACAATTCCCACCGCCCAATCTCCATATCCCACCCCCTCCCCCGATAGCTTTCCCATTCTCTATCCCTCTGGGAGCATGGACCCAGGGTCATTGAGGGTTGCAGAAGGTAGAAGGTCTGGCTTCTGTAATTGCTTCCTCGCTGAACATGGGTGTTGACTGGTCGGTCCATACTCCCAGTCTGCCTCTCTCTTTCCCTAGTAGGATGGGTCTCTGGGGAAGCTGAGCTCCAGGACACATTGGTGGTGTCTTCAATCCAGGGAAGTCTGGCCGGCATCCTGATGACACCTGGAACCTGGTGACTGAAAAGAGAGTTAACATAAAAAGCCAAACAAATTGTTGAGCAATCCTGGTCCCAAAGCTTGGAAAAGTGGAGAGGAAGTGTTAGGGAGGTACTCACTGCAAACTCTAGTGTACTTCTGCTTTCTTACTTTGGTGCCATACTCCAAACTCAGTCAATTTCTGCTTTGCGTTTCTACTTCTTCTTTTTTTTTTTTTTACATGCATAACATTCCCCAGATTCCCATTCAACAATACAACCCCCACTATTTCATTCATCATTTTTCATGGACCTGTATTCTCCCCACCCACCCACCCACCCACCCCAGAGTCTTTTACTTTGGTGTAATACTCCAATTCCATTTCAGGTTCGACTTGTGTTTTCTTTTCTAATCTTGTTTTTCAACTTCGGCCTGAGAGTGAGATCATCCCATATTCATCCTTCTGTTTCTGACTTATTTCACTCAACATGATTTTTTCAAGGTCCATCCAAGATTGGCTGAAAACGGTGAAGTCACCATTTTTTACAGCTGAGTAGTATTCCATTGTGTGTATATATACCACAACTTGCTCAGCCACTCATCTGTTGTTGGACACCTGGGTTGCTTCCAGGTTTTGACTATTACAAGTTGTGCTGCCAAGAATATGTGTACACAGATTTTTTTTGGATAGATATGTTGTGTTCCTTAGGATATATCCCCAGGAGAGGAATTGCAGGATCATAGGGTAGTCTATCATGTCAGATATGAGAATAGCTGTTCCTGCCCTTTTTTGTGGGCCATTGGCTTGAATGATAGTTTTCCATCCTTTCACTTTAAGTCTGTGTTTGTCTTGTTGCGTTAGGTGAGTTTCCTGTAGACAACATATTGTTGGGTTGTGTTTTCTGATCCATCTTCCTACTCTGTGTCTTTTAATAGGTGAATTCAGGCCATTGACATTTATTGATATCAAAGATTGAAGATATTTTAACGCCATTCTTGTAGAGTTTTAGAGTGTTTTAATATGTGTTCTATTTGTGGTGGTCTGGTTGTTTATAGGAAACCTTTCAGAACTTCTTTCAAGGCAGGCTTGGTGATGGTTGCTTCCTTCAACTGTTGCTTGTCT
Source organism: Erinaceus europaeus (assembly GCF_950295315.1). Classification (NCBI taxonomy): domain Eukaryota; kingdom Metazoa; phylum Chordata; class Mammalia; order Eulipotyphla; family Erinaceidae; genus Erinaceus; species Erinaceus europaeus. Next base: position 7,809,239 of record NC_080184.1, on the reverse strand, counting down.
GAGAAGGTTTTGATGCTTCCATCTAGTCTGAATGACAATCTAGCAGGATATAGTATTCTTGGCTGAAAGCCTTTCTCATTGAGCACTCGATAGATATCTTGCCATTCTCTTCTGGCCTGTAGTGTTTGTATGGAGAAGTCTGCTGCTAATCTTATGGGTTTTCCTTTGTAGGTGACTCTTTGTTTTTCTCTTGCAGCCTTGAGGATCCTTTCTTTATCCTTATTCCTTTCCAATCTAAGTATGACATGTCTTGGTGTCTTTAGGTCTGGGTTAATTCTGTTTGGGACCCTCTGGGCTTCTTGAATCTTTATGTCTTTGGTGTTGTCTAGACTAGAGAAAATTTCAGCTATTATGGCCTGGAGAATGCTTTCTTCCTCCCCTTCTCTTTCTTCCTCTGGTAAGCCAATAATGCGTATATTGTTTCTTTTGAAGTCATCCCATAGGACTCTGTTGTTGTTTTCAGCATCTCTTAATCTCTTTTTGAGATCTCTTACTTCTTCTTTAGTTGTCTCTAATTCATCCTCAATCTTGCTAATTCTGTCTTCAGCCTCATTGATTCTATTCTGTCTGCCCTCTACTGCTTTCTGGAGTTCATCTATTTTGTTGCCCTGCTCTGATACTGTTTTAGCTTGTTCAGCTAGTTGCCTTCTTAGCTCAGCAATTTCAGCTTTCAGCTCTCTAATAACCATGAGATTATTAGAATTTTCTTCCATATTCTCATTTGTTGTTCCTGCAGTTCTGATTACAATTTTTTCAAATTCTTTACTCACTCCTGTTATTATTTCCTTAGCTAATGTTTGGATGTTGAACTCGTTGTTTTGTGCTTCGCCCTCTGGAGGACTTTTAGTTGGACTCTTGTCCTGGTTCGAGTCTCCATTATTTTTTCTTGTTGTTTTAACCATTTTATATAAGTTAACAGTTTTTTCAATCCCTGAGTTGGAGTTCAGTGGTGTAAAAGCCTTTTTTTTTTTTTTTCCCTGTAGGCTATGGTAGCCTGAGGGCTTTTAAACTATCAATAGGCTTCTTGGCTTAATCAATGACTCCTGACCAAGAGATAAAGCAGGGTGTGGCAGAGATAATCCAGTGGTTATGCAAAGAGACTTTCACAGCCCTTCAGCTATGCCACCGAGGTATAGGTCTTCTCCTGAGTTTCCCGGTTAGATCTCTGTGCCCTGGTGTCCCTCCCTGTTGCTGCTCCAGATTCTGAGGGTAGTAGCAATGGAGACTCAGAGTTGTACTTGGTGAGTCTCTGGGGAGTCCTTTCCTCCCTTCAGCTGTCCCCTTGTTGGTGGAGCAGACTGGAGGTGGTGTCTCCACTGACAGACTGTCGAACTGTTAGCAGTCACTTAATCTCTCCTTAGGCCCCTCTCTCCTCTCTGTCACCAGCCACGCGTGTTTGTACTCACGGGTGATTTACTGGGTTTCTGTGGTCATTCTAGTCCTGTCTTGTTTCGGTCCGGGTGGTCTCCTTTGGTATTCCTAGTTGATCCGGGAGAGGAGAGGAGAGGAGAGAAAGCAATCTGCTGCTCGTAGCTCCGCCTCCGGAAGTCGAATCTTATTTTTAAATTTTACTTAATATTTTCTCTACACTGTGAGCACTTTCATGTGGCTGAAGATTACCAAACTCACTGTTTAAGTAACAGTGTGCCTATTTCCATATGCTCTATGAGTAGTGGAGTAACAGAAAGGTTTTCTATATTGTCTACATTACTAGGGTTTCTCTTCACTGTGCATTATTTCTTGTGATTAAAGATGACTGAAATGACTGAATGTTCCACTGCATCATGTATATTCATAGGCTTTCTCTCCACTGTAACTTCTTTTAAGTACCTGATGAGTAGAGGAATCAGCAAATGCTTTACTATACTGTTTCCATTCCTAGAACTTCTCTCCACTGTGAGTTCTTTCATGTCTCCGAAGAGAACTGGAACAAATGAATGCTTTACTACATTGTTTACATTCATAGGGTTTCTCTCCACTGTGAGTTCTTTCATGGCTCCGAAGAGCACAGTTTTGACTGAATGCTTTATTACACTGTTTACATTCATAGGGCTTCTCTCCACTGTGCATTCTTTCATGTGTCAGAAGAGAACTTCTTTGACTGAATGCTTTACTACATTGTTTACATTCATAGGGTTTCTCTCCACTGTGCATTCTTTCATGTGTCCGAAGATAACTGGAACAACTGAATGCTTTACTACATTGTTTACATTCATAGGGTTTCTCTCCACTGTGCATTCTTTCATGTGTCCGAAGATAACTGGAACAACTGAATGCTTTACTACATTGTTTACATTCATAGGGTTTCTCTCCACTGTGCGTTCTTTCATGGCTCCGAAGATAACTGGAACAACTGAATGCTTTACTACATTGTTTACATTCATAGGGTTTCTCTCCACTGTGACTTCTTTCATGTGTCCGAAGAGAACCGGATTGACTGAATGTTTTCCTACACTGTTTACATTCATAGGGTTTCTCTCCTCTGTGCGTTCTTTCATGTGTCCGAAGGGAACTGGATTCACTGAATGTTTCCTTACATTGTTTACATACATAGGGTTTCTCTCCACTGTGTATTCTTTCATGTTTTCGAAGAGAACCAGATTGACTGAATGTTTTCCTACATTGTTTACATTCATAGGGTTTCATTCCACTGTGAATTCTTTCATGGTTCCAAAGAGAACTGTAATGACAGAATATTTTTCCACATTGACTACATTCATATGGTTTCTCTCCACTGTGTATTCTTTCATGTGTCCGAAGATTACTGGATTGACTGAATGTTTTTCTACATTGTTTACATTCATAGGGTTTCTCTCCACTGTGCGTTATTTCATGTTTCCGAAGACGACTGGAAAAATTGAATGTTTTCCTACATTGTTTACACTCATAGGGTTTCTCTCCACTGTGAGTTCTTTCATGTATACGAAGATAACTGGATGTGCTGAATTTTTTACTACATAGTTTACATTCATAAGGTTTCTTTCCAGTGAGAGTTCTTTTGTGTTTTTTAAGCTGACTGGAATAAGTGAGTACTTTGTTGTATACTTCACATTCTTGAGGTTCCTCACTATTTTGTCTTTGTTCTTTGGCCTCAGAGATTTTCACTCTCTTACTGGAAAACAGTGAGAATTTACTTGATGATATTCTAATGAAAAAACTAAAACTTTACTAAGAAAAACAGGTCATTAGTATATATAAACAACCAATATTCACAAACATTATCAATACATTGGACAAAAATGCTTATACTGACAAAACAATAATAAAAATTAATATTATATAAAGGCTCTTATAGTTAAAAAGAAAAAAGCTCAAAGAAAAAGCTGTTAAATACTAAATAGTATAATACACAAGCAAGTTAAACTACAAACTACATACAGCAATATTGTATTTATTAATTGAAGTACTTTTTGTCAATGTGTAAATGGCAAGTTTTATCTTTGTGTTTTTTTTCTTGTTTTTAAATATTTTTTATTTCCTTTTTGTTGCCCTTATTTTTTTATTGTTGTTGTTATTGATGTCATCTTTGTTGAATAGAACAGAGAGAAATGGAGAGAGAAGGGAAAGACAGAAAGGGGAGAGAAAGATAGACACCTGCAGACATACTTCTCCACTTCTGAAGCAACTCCCCACAGGTTTGAAGCTGGGGACTGGAACTGGTATCCTAATGCCGGTCCTTGCGCTTTGTGCCATGTGAGCTTGACCCGCTGAACTACCACTCAACTCCCCGAGTTGAATTTTTTTATTGAAATCACTATTTTTTCTATTAAAACTCTCTAAACATTATAAAAATATAGTCATACAATGCAGATATGTCTAATAGTTCCAAGTGTACTACTTTGTAAACACTGAGTTTCTCCACCTTATTTATTTATTGTTTTTATAGGTATTTATCTTCCTCTTTTTTGGTCCTTGTTATTTTTATTGTTGTAATTATTATTGTTGTTGTTACTGATGTCATCATTGTTTGATAGGACAGAGAGAAATGGAGAGGAGGGAAAGACAGAGAAGGCGAGAAAAAGATAGACACCTAAAGACATGCTTCACCACTTGTGAAGCGACCTCCCAAAGGTGGGGAGCAGAAATTGAAACTGGGATCCCTATGTGAGCTTCACCTGCTATGCTACCACCCGAATCACTGTGTTGAAATTTTTTATTGAAATAACTAATTTTTCATAAATCTGTCTAAACATTATAAAAAAGATATATTCATACAAGGGAGCTATGCTTAATGTTTCCAAGTGTACTACTATGTAAACACTGAGTTTCTCTGCCTTATCTACTTTTTGTTTCTTTTTTACATTTATTTATTTTCCTTTTTGTTGACCTTGTAGTTTTTATTATTGTAGTTATTGTCATTGTTATTGATGTTGTCTTTGGTAGACAGGAAAAATGGAGCAAAATGGAGAGAGGAAGGAAGTCAGAGAGAGGGAGAGAAAGATAGACACCTGCAAACCTGCTTCACCACTTATGAAGCAACTCCCCTGCAGGTGGGGAGCTGGGGGCTCAAACCAGGAGACTCAAGCCAGTCCTTGCACTTTGCGCCACACGAGCTTAAACCACTGCTCTACCACCTGACTCCCCGCTGCCTTATTTCTGTAAGTATCCATTTCTTACTTTTCTGTGAGTTTTTTTCATGAAGTGGAAAGAAAGGGTAATCCAGAACAACATTTTCTTACTTGTGCTGCCAGTGATTTAAATGAGAAACTCAAGCCTATACATCACACATCCATCATTATTTGAGTCACTTGCCAAATATACCATAAGCTATTCATGGCATCATTTTTATGAAATAGTTTAAGATGATCTTCTCTTTACTTTAAAAAGATTGTATTATAGCAGAAGCCAAGCATCAGCTCAAATACTAGAGAGCACACACTTAGGAACCCTTAAGGGTCCATTGATTTTGGGAAATCATCAAGGTACTAAAGCACAGAGAAGTTCACAGTAGCTTTCTGGCTAGGACAGTATATTTTATTATGAATGAGATTCTAACCTTTTACTTCCTTGGTGGTTACACTGCTCTTTGATGGAATGGTCCCCTTGTAAATTTCCTAAAAATACAAAAGATATTAGAAAGGATACAAATATACTGAATTTTTGATCCCTCATGAGTCGCAATCACAATAATGCCTTTATCACTTAACAATGTCTCCACATACACTGGTGAACAATGGTGGAAAAAGTATGTATTTTCATTGAGAAATGAACGAATATTATAATTACCTATCGACAGAAGGTTTTTAATATTTTCCCACATCACATTTCTGTAGAGTTTCTTCTCTGAAGAATTTAATAATGCCCACTCCTCTTGACTGAATATCACTGTTACATCTTCAAAGGTCACTGAACACTAAAATATACAGTGTATTTATTTATATGAGAAAACATTTCATACTAGCAACAGATTAGACATCCATGATCTACTTTATGAAGTCAGTGATTGTCTCATCACCAAACATATCAAATACCCCACTCTCATGGTCTAGAATGTGATACACTAATTGGTACAGTGAGTACAGCTTTGTGCTGTCATCAGGTCCTGAACCCAGTCCCTAGAATCTCATATGACAGTGATGTTATTATGAAGTTCACTTGGAAGGGAGGAGAAAAAGATCCAAGCATAACTGAGTTAGGTTTGGGAAAGCAGTCAGTGAACAACTTTATTTCTTTACCTTTTTATGTTTTCATAACGGAGGCTTTAGAGCTCCATGTTATGATTTTAGGGGGAAAAAAAAGATACCCTGGCAATGAAGCTCCCATGTGGTAGAGGCATGCCTTAATTGAGGACTGTGCACATGACAAAGAAGCAAATAATTTGAGTGAGCCATTCTGCTCACCATGGACCATAGTATTTTAATATTATATATTTACAAATTAATAAAAGAGGTGTCAAGGAGACAGAACACTACTAAGCTCTGGCTTATATTATTTATGGAGACTGAATTTAGAGCAGTAGAACATCATGCATTAAAGTCTTTCGAGCAATAATTCTGTTGTCTTCCCAAAGCTACTTTCTTCTTCAATGCAGCCATTTGCATCCTACTTGGATGAGAGTGAGGAATAACGAAAACCTGCTAAAGCATAATGACACATGAGAGCGCTGACAAACCATATTCTTCTTTCCAAATTGAGGGATAGAGAGGCAGGGAGAAATAACAGCATCTATTTCTAAGAGAGAAAACAACATACTTCCTCCTTAAAATTAAATAAATAACCAGGGCAACAAAAGGGAATAAATAATTATTTAAATAATATAAATATTTTAAAAAATGAATAAATAAAAAAATAAATATTTAAAAAATTGAATAAGTAAAATTAGATAAAATGAGAGCACCATTAGTATGGGAATTCTTGGATTTCCCCATAGATATGATGGGCCAAGACCTCTAATATCTCTCCACCATTGCTCGTCAATATTATCAAGTTTGAGAACTACCCTCTGCCTTAATCCAGTTCTCTAGTTCTATTCTCAACTCCGATGCCATCTTCCCAAACAATATTTTTAGTTCCTCTTCATGTTACTATCAAGCTCAAGCAAAAATCACTCAGACTATGGGCCCCTAGAAACATACCTAAAGAAGACTACATAGCTTTATTATACATTAAAATTCCTATTCTGGGGAGTTGGGCTGTAGTACAGCGGGCTAAGCGCAGGTGGCGCAAAGCACAAAGACAGGCATAAGGATCCCGGTTCGAACCCCGGCTCCCCACCTGCAAGGGAGTCACTTCAGGTCTGCAGGTGTCTGTCTTTCTCTCCCCCCTCTGTCTTCCCCTCCTCTCCATTTCTCTCTGTCCTATCTAACAACAATGACATCAATAATAACTACAACAACAAAACAACAAGGGCAACAAAAGGAATAAATAAATAAATAAAAATAATAATAAAATAAAATTTAAAAAAGACAGACTCCTGAAGACCTACCTGGCTACTTGTTAAGCAACCCCCCCAATCCAGGTGGACAACAGAACTTAAAACTGGGTTACTTCCCATGGTAACTTAAATGTCTAACTGGGTGTACCCATCAAGATAAGAATTTTCATAGCATATAGAGTGTTTGGGTAGAAAGGAAGAAAAAGCTTCAGGTATAAGTAGGTATATTCTGATGAACATGATTTCTCTTAGTGGAATAATTGTATTATTTCCTACAGAGTTCGAGGGAAAGAAAAGGGAAAGAAACCAGAATACCACTAATGAAATTTCCCTCTTCCCATCTCTGTGTAGTGTGTGAGGTTTAAGCTCTGTGGTATCTGGGCAAGAAACTCCAAGGTTCATTGGAGGTAGAGTATTGCATTTTTTCTTCTTCACTTTCCTTCCCTCCTCTCTTTTGTCATATCTACCCATATCTGTATCTTTCATGGCAGCAAAGTCTGCTGACAAAATGTTTTTTAAGAGAAATATTCAGGCAAATAAGAAGCAGTGAAATGAACATTCATAACATAAAATGCATGTGTAAATTAAAATACAACTTACTCAGCAAGGAAATGAATCAGATCTGGCATATGTCATTTACCTGAGAAAGTGTCATTTCTCCCTCTTTCTCTCAATTTCTTCTCAGGCCAGAAAATTAAAAGCAGCAGTATCTTCAGACTGTGATTTAAATCCACAAGCCAGGACTCTTTTGGCTTGACAGCAAGCACTCTACCTGCAGGGAATGTAAAACTGGGAATTGGTAAACAAAGTCAGGACACCAAGGGATTATTGGAAAACAGTGTCTGTATATTGCACACCAGTCCCAGCTCCTTCTTTTCATAATTCAAAGTTTTAATGATATTTTCCTATAAGTTTTGTATAGAATGGTAATTCAAAATATTAAAAGTGAGCACAGTAAAATCAGTAAATGTATTCAACATTATCCTATTGTACTAAAACAACATTTTTGTTGATTATGTAGTTCTGGATGTTAAACTATAATATACACTTGAAATAATGTGTTTTAAATTAAGGTAATTCCATAAAACAATCTAAATAAACTTTTAACCCGTTGCGCTACTGCCTGACTCCCTCTAAATAAACTTCTATGCTCACAGCAATCATTCTAACTTTTCAGCTCTAATTCTTTACATTCTTATTCTTCAATACATTCTCATGTGTTGAATTGATGCTCATATTCTTTTTTATATAAGATTATTTATTTATTCTTACATTTTTTAAAAATTTACTTTCCCTTTTGTTGCCCGTGTTGCTTTTTATTGTTGTTACAGATATTATTGTTATTTTTTAAAAATTTAAAAATATTTATTTATTTATTCATTCCCTTTTGTTGTCTTTGTTGTTTTATTGTTGATGTCGTCGTTGTTGGACAGGACAGAGAGAAATGGAGAGAGGAGGGGAAGACAGAGAGGGAGAGAGAAAGACAGACACCTGCAGACCTGCTTCACCGCCTGTGAAGTGACTCCCCTGCAGGTGGGGATCGGAGGCTTGAACCGGGATCCTTACTCCAGTCCTTGCGCTTTGCACCATGTGCGCTTAACCCGCTGCACTACAGCCCGACTCCCTATTGTTGTTGTTGATGTCATCATTGTTGGATAGGACAGAGAGAAATGGAGAAAGGGGGAGAAAAACACAGATGACTGCAGATCTGCTTCACCACCTGTGAAGCGAGCCCCCTGCAGGTGGGGGGCTCAAACCAGGATCCTTCCACTGGTCCTTGCATTTCGCGCCACATGTGCTTAACCCGCTGCACTACCGGTCAACTCCCCTATGATCATATTCTTGCCCCCTCTCCCCACACACAGAATACAATCAGAATGTTTCCAACTATAATGAAACTCAGAACATTCATACTGCTTTTTAGGTCACATATAGGCCATCCAAGTCTTTAAGTAAAGATCAGTTTCCATCACTCTTTAAATAGCTACTATGTACAACTTCCTAATCCATGCAGAGATCTGATTATTACATGACAGTCACTGAATCTGGGTAGAAATCTTTAAGTCAGCAGACAAAAGGTGAGCAATTCCACTCAAAGATGGAGGAACTAGTGCTGGTGACAGATTTGGGGGTTGTAGTCTGGGAGGTGGTACAGCACTGGACTCTCAAGCATGAAGTCCTGGTTCAATATCCAGCAGCACATGGGCCATGGTGATGTCTGGTTCGTTACTCCATCCATATCTTTCTCATGAATAAAGAAATAAAATTTGTTTTAAAGAAATGAAAGATTTCTGAACATTATGCACAATATAAAATCTGATAAGAATGACAGTGGTATTTGTAATCAGAACTAAACAGAATGAATCATTTTAGAAAAACACAGATTACATCTGGATTGGGATACTAATGGGATGTCTGGGGTGACTAATATCAAATAAACATAAAGGAAGTTTTTTGGATGTTTTTCAATGACACTTAAAACAATTGCAGATACAAATATAGTGTGGTATATGTGAACACTCGTCTATTTAAACAGTTCTAGTTACTACACATTCTGTTTTCCATTGATATATGCAACCCTAATGGAAATAATCTATGAAGTGAGACATAGTATCGTTACACCCTGTGAGAAAATTTAAAAAAAATTTTTTTAATATTTATTTTATTTATTTATTCCCTTTTGTTGCCCTTGTTGTTTTATGTTGTAGTTATTATTGTTGTTGTCGTTGTTGGATAGGACAGAGAGAAATGGAGAGAGGAGGGGAAGACAGAGAGGGGAGAGAAAGATAGACACCTGCAGACCTGCTTCACCGCCTGTGAAGCGACTCCCCTGCAGGTAGGGAGCCGGGGTTCGAACCGGGATCTTTATGCCGGTCCTTGTGCTTTGCGCCACCTGCGCTTAACCCGCTGCGCTACAGCCCGACTCCCCCTGTGAGAAAATTTAATCAGTGATCAAATAAAAGGGAGGCTAGATTTTAATCCAAGTCATGTGACCTATAGCTTTTTGTGAAATGACTCATGGGTCTACATACAAGTACTACATGGAGCTGTGCTCCAGCAAGGTTTACAATGAGAAGGAGACATGAGGAAAGCTATCAGGGCTGGTGTGTTGTGATAATTGACATTGAGAGGGACAGGGTGACAGAAAGGGAAAGAGACAAATAGATGCTTGCAGACCTGCTTCCCTGTTCATGAAGTGGGGGCTTGAACCCAGAATCTTGCACTTGGTGATATCTGTGCTTAATTGAGAGTGCCCCGCCCAGCCCCAACTACAGAAACTATGAAACTATGAACACCTCATTCCCATCATCTGGCTTTTTGGATGCATATAGAAATTCTCTCCATTTCTCTCTGTCCTAGCCAATAATGACAACAACAATAATAATCATAACAATAAAAAACAAGAGCAACAGAAGACAATAAATAAAAAAATAAGCTTATTCCAAAGTAAAGATAGCTCTACAGGAATGTGTCTGCACTTATTCTCTAGCTTTAATAACTGTCAGCTCACAGCTGAGCTTAAATGTTTTCTACTAACCCTCCCCAACAGGATGGATTTATTTGGTTAGTTATTTTTAGAAATAACAAATTTTGGGAGGCTGAGCAGGTGGTGCACCCAGTTAAGGCCACATGTTGCCATGTGAAAGGACTTGAGTTTAAACTCCAAGTGTCCACCTGCAGGAAGAAAGGTGTATGAGTGATGAGTGGGGCTGCAGTCTCTTTCTCGTATCTCTCTCCCCTCCTCTCAGTTTCTCAGTGTTGTATGAAAAAAGAAAGACAATATTTTAAAAGAAAATTTTAATATAATTTTAAATTTTATTTTGCCTTTTGTTGCCCTTGTTGTCTATCATTATTGTTACTGCTGTCTTTGTTGATAGGACAGAGAGAAATGGAGAGAGGATGGAAAAAAAGAGGGGAAGAGAAAGGTGAGACAGACCTGCAGACCTGCTTCACTGCCTGTAAAGTGACACCCTTGCAGGTGGGGAACCAGGGCTCGAACCAGAACCCTTATGCTGGTCCTTGTGCTTTGCACAACGTGCGTTTAACCCACTGTGCCACCACCAGTCTCCACCCCCCACAAAAAACATTTTTAAGATCTCTATATGGGTATCCACCCCAAAAATAGTCACTCCAACATATAACTGTGCTGAAGATTAAATAAATAAATAAATAAATAAATAAATAAATAAATAAATAAATACATCCTGTTCCAGTAGGTGGAGCAGTGGATAAAGCATTGAATTTTCAACCATAAGGTTCCAAATTCAATCCCTAGAGAGAAGAAGGTCTGACTGATGACCTTCACTGAGTAAGTAGTAGACAAGTAGAGCAGAAGGCCAGAAAAGTCAAATGCCTTCTATGGAGATTAGAATGTGCGTCACCGTATCTATAGTAACCTGGGTGAACTTCCCCATTTTTATTTTGTATTTCTCTCTTGCTTGTTTGTTTGCAATAGCTACTTGTCATGTTAGCTTCTATAAACTGAGCTAGCTTCTGCATTTCTAGAGTATAAAGCTGGAACTGAACCTTTGTTCAGTGCCATGAGTTTTCAGAGGGATCTGGACTCTCAGTTTGACTCAATAACTCCTTTATTCTTCACACACCTTGGCTCTGGACTTCCTCATATCCAAGAGAATTCCTTCACAAAAGGAAAGTCTAGACTGAGTGACATGTACACTTTACATCTCAAGGTCTAATAAGTACAAAAACCAGAGTATTAAGGGCTAATTAATTTAATCATCTACTTATTCAAATTAAATTCATTAAAATAAAAAATATATACGACTTTGGGGTGGGAGTAGATACCATAATGGTTATGAAAACAAACTTTCATTGCTGCGGCACCAAAGTTCCAGGTTCAATACCCTGCACCTCCATAACCCAGAGCTGAGAAGTACTCTGCTTAAAAAAAAAAATATATATATATATATATATGTATATATATGTATGACCTTGCATTTTTTCCTATTCCTTAATACATTAATTAACTTTAAAATTCATGACTTAGATTTATTGACACTTTGACACTTTCCTGTTAATGACACAATGTCCTCCAATTTCAAACACATAAACAATCTACAGAACCTCTAATTCCACATATGTACAAGGAGAAATAGGGGAGAAAATCATAGTGCACTTTTTAAAAAAATATATTCTCCGGTCTGTTGCCCTTTATTTATTTATTGTTGTAGTTATTATTGTTGTTGTTTTTGATTCCATCGTTGTTGGATAGGACAGAGAGAAATGGAGAGAGGAGGGGAAGACAGAGAGCGGGACAGAGAGACAACTGCAGACCTGCTTCACTGCCTTTCCCATGCAGGTGGGGGCCAGGACCTCGAAACAGGATCCTTATGCTGGTTCTTGTGTTTTGCGCCACTTGCACTTAACCAGCTGTGCTATCGCTGGACTCCCTGCCCCCATAGTGCACTTTTACAATCTTAAATAACTGGAAACTTTCCCTCTATTACTGAAAAAGATCTGTGTCCATTATTTGCTGTACAATAACACATTTTAGAAGTGAACTAACCAGAACTGAACACACAAATTCAGGTTGTTAGGTTTGGGAATCCAAGGAAGACACCAAGAGACCAGAGTGATGTAAAAACAAAGAATCTTTACTAGCCAGGCTAGGACCGAATTCCCAAGTGGCTGATGCAATAGCTCTCCCAGTATTTGACTCCACTCTAAATCCTGTTAAGGCTTATATAGGGATCAGAATGAATAGTCTATGTGACAAATCTCAGGTCTACAAAGTCACTACATGATAGTTTTACAATTGTGGTTATCTATCTCCTGCATATGGGGGAAATATGGGGGGGTGGGGGGTTCAGGACCTTGTGATTATCTCTCTTCTTGACTTCAGGCTCTGGGGAGGTTTCTTTCTCACTTCTTTCTCACCATCTGGTCCTGTGTTTATCTCTTTCTTCCCAGGCTCAGGGTCTGTCTTTTAATTGCTTACTTAACCCTTGAGTTACTAGAGTCTAGGCTTACCTATCTTTTAATCACCATTTTACATTTATTTTTTTAGCTCAATTTATACAAGGTCACAGTGAAGAACACTGCATTAAAATCTGATTACAGCAAGCCGGGTCTTGCTGTACCTGGTGAGAACACATATTACAATGTGAAAGGTCCTGGGTTCAAGCCCCTGGTTCCCACCTGCTGGAGAAAGCTTTGTGAGTAGTGAAGCAGGTATCTTTCTAACTTCCTCTCTATCCCCCACTTCCCTCTCAATTTCTGGCTGTCTCTAGCCAATAAATAAATAACAATTATTAAAAAATTTAAAAATCTAATTACAGAGGCCAGATGGTGAGTACACACACTGCAGTGCTCAAGGATCTGGGTTCAACTTCTGGTCTCCAGCTGATGGAGGAGAGTTAAGACAGAGGCAGCAGCACTGTATGTGTGTCTCTCTTTCCCTTCCTATCTCCCACTACCCTCCCACTTTCTCTCTGACTCTACCCAAATATTAATCAATAAATATCATTTTAAGCAGGCCAGGCAGGAGCACACCTGATTAATCTCACACACCACAGTGCACAATGACCCAAGTTCAAGACCCTGGTCCCCACCTGCAATGGGGAAAGCTTCATGAGTAATGAAGCAGAGCAGAGCTGCAAGTGCCTCTCTCCCTTTCTATCTCCTTTTCAATTTCTTTCTGTCTCCATTCAATAATGAATGATAAAAAATACTTAAAGGGGGTGGGGGAAATATTTTTAAAACAATAATAATCTTAAAATTTGACTACAGGTAGCTGAGCTAACTAAAAACAGTGGGTATGCAAATGACTTCCATGTCTGAGACTCCCAATTCCAGTTCAATCTCTACATTATCAGAAGTGAGAACTGAACAGTGTTATGAGAAAAATTATAAGCAGCATAAAAGATAATTCTCATTTGCAACTGGAAACAGGCAGTGGAGAGGACTCCACGTTTTCAATTTCTGCACACTACATTCGAGTCACTGTAACTGCGTCAACATTTTTTATGCCTCTCTTCATGCCTCTCACTTTAAGGTAGGGGACTGCTAATGTTTCTCCAACAAGTTTATTAGAATACAGTTCAGGGAGTCGGGCTGTAGCGCAGCGGGTTAAGCGCAGGTGGCGCAAAGCACAAGGACCGGCATAAGGATCCCGGTTCGAACCCCGGCTGCCCACCTGCAGGGAAGTCGCTTCACAGGCTGTGAAGCAGGTCTGCAGGTGTCTGTCTTTCTCTCCTCCTCTCTGTCTTCCCCTCCTCTCTCCATTTCTCTGTCCTATCCAACAACGACAACAACAATAAAACAACAAGGGCAACAAAAGGGAATAAATAAATGAAATAAATATTTTTTAAAAAAATTTAAAAAAAAAGACAGTTCAATCCTGGGGCACTTCTGCTAAATTCACCGCTAAAACCAGAATAAATTGAATAAAAACAAGATGTACATGGGTAACACATAGAAATTTTCCACATAGCAACTCAAACTCCACTAGGAAAACTTGTATTTTATTTTACTGTTGACTCTAAACCATTAATTCCCCAATAAACAAACAAAAAAAACTGTAACACCTCCAGGGATAATATAACAGAGAAGAGAAATTTATAGTGACTAAGAAAAATGAAAATGAGAAAGAATTAAAGAAGTCCTTAGTTTCTTTCTTTCTTTCTTTTTTTTTTTTTAAAGATTTTATTATGAGAAAGATAGGAAGAGAGAGAAAGAACCAGCCATCACTTTGGCACATGTGCTGCCAGGGCCACAAAAAGTCCTTAGTTTCTATCTACCCCAGGTCCCAATGAAGGCAGGGCAATCAAAGGGGCAGTGGATCCAGCTGGAAGCTGACTGGTGTTGACAAACATGCTGACTCCCCAACCTGAACATCTCGCCTGCCATCAGCAGGTCCTTCCTCGCTCCCCTGTCCTGGATCCAGATCCCAGGACACTCAATAGAGAATGGGACTGGACCAAGAAACTTCATCCATGACCGGGAAGGAATAAAAAATAGATAAATAAATAAATAAATAAAAAATAATGATGATCCACCCCTTTCCACAGAGCACAAACAGGACAGCACAAGAGGAATCCAGCCCTGGTGGGGATGGTGGATTGACCAGGGAGAGGCCCATACACACTGATCCACCCCGGAAAATAAATATTTATTTTTTTAAATAAATATTTATTTTCCCTTTTGTTGCCCTTGTTGTTGTCGTTGTTAGATAGGATAAAGAGAAATGGAGCGAGGGGCTGAAAGACAAGAGGGGGTGAGAAGACAGACACCTGCAGGCCTGCTTTGCTTCACCATTTGTGAAGCGACTCCCCTGCAGGTTGGGAGCCTGAGGCTCCAACCCGCAGCCCTTTGCTGGTCCTTGTGGTGCGCTGCTCCAAGTGCACTTAAGCCGCTGTGCTACTGCCCGAATCCGATCCCGGAATACTCTAGCAAGACTCAAGCAAACCCTCCCAATCTCAGCCTCAATGAGCCACACTCACAATATCCCGTCCAGTCTGAATTTACTCAAGTCTCCTCTCCAACATCCAAATCAGGAGATGAGAGCAGCACTGAGAGAAAAGTAGAGAAAAGCAGCCGCGCAAAAACACAGAAGAGATTGCTAGTGTCTCTTACCTCCTCGAGTGTTGGATTTCACTTTGGAGCACCACCCATGAGCATCCCACATTGGTCCATGTCCACTGTCTCAGAGTTTAATTGGATGAAAACTTTGGATAAAGTTCAGACCCAATCGAAACCAGACATTTCTAAATGACAGCAATGCTGTCCTATCAACATCTATAGGGGGTGAGCCTGGAGAACCCTTAAAGTCAGAAATGGCTGGCAAAGGGTTCTCTGGAGTACTTTAGAAGCCTCAGCTGTTGGACCTCGGGCGGTAGCGCGGTGGGTTAAGAGCATTTGGTGGGACGCTTAAAGCGCAAGGACTCAAGTAAGGATCCCAGTTCCAGCCCCCCGGCTCTCCATTTGCAGGGGAGTCGCGATGAAGCAGGTCTGCAGGTGTCTGTCTTTCTCTCCTCCCATCTTCCCCTCTTCCGTCCATTACTCTTTGTCCTATCCAATAAAACAAGGGCAACAAAAGGGAATAAATAAAACATTTTTTAAAAGAAGTGTCAGCTGTTAAAAACATATAATTCCATCAGTTTTCTCACCCAGTTAGCTTACTCCTGCTCGCTCTCTTCCATGCTGCTTGGTCATATGAGGCGCAGCTCTGTGACCCGCACCCTGGGGACTTGGTGCTGCTGTTGTGCCCAAAGTGCAAACTGCACCATGCAGCCTCCTCTCAGCCTGGCTCCTCCAGTGCAGTGGGCTCCTTTGACCTGGAGGCTGCCTGCTGACCCAGAGCCCTGCTCCGCTCTGCTTTGTTTTGCTCTCTGTGGGTAATTTCACAGACAAACAAGCATGGATAACTATAGAAAATGTTATCTGCACTGTGGGAATCAGCAGGGTTGCACAGTAAGCTTTGGGAGATGTTGTTTAGTGTAGTCTACCTTGTGAAGGAATAAGTCCCCCAAGCTGATTCAATTAGAAATCCCCCATATAGAAAGCTAGGTGAATTGAGTGATTAAGAGCAAACCCTTAGAGGACTAGATAATGAAGGAATTTCCCCCTTATTTGGACAACAGAGAATTTCTGATTAACTAAGAATGTTGCTGTGGGAGGGGTAGATAGCATAATGGTTATGCAAACAGACTCTCATGCCTGAGGTTCTAAAGTCCCAGGTTCAATCCCTTGCACCACCCTAAGCAAGAGCTGAGCAGTGCTCTGGTAATAAATAAATAAATAAATAAATAAATAAATATAATGTTACAGAAACCCTTCTGTCTTGTAACCTTTGTGCCCTAATGGTTATCACTAACCTGCCCACTAGCTTCCTGGAGCCAATGAGTTTCAGAATGTTCATTCTAGGAATGTATTCATGTGACCACCTTGAAGCCCCCCAACTCCCATTCTCTTTAATAGGAGATGAGCTCCCAGCATCTGGGTCTCTCTCCCAAATAATGGGGCCACTAATTGGCACTCTGACTTGGTGGGGGACCCTCAGGTTTCCTGAGGTCCCAGTGTTCTATGTCTGTTCTGTGTTTGTACATGTGTAAGTTTGTAGTAATGGCTATTGTACATGTGTAAGTTTGTAGTAATGTGTGAATATACTTCAACTTCCCCTATTTCTTGTGTCAGCCTCAGTCTGTCTCAGTTTGTAATGGGTACGGTCAGAAGGAAAAATACTTAACATTATGGCAAGCCAGGCAGGAACTTTGAAGCTTTGTTAGCACCCACTGCAGCTAAGTTCCCCTTTTCTGTCCTTTTCTATCTTTCCCAGCCGAGTCCTTTGCATGGAGATTGATAAGGTCTAGGACAATTGCAGGACTCTGGCTGGGTAACCCCTGGTGTGACCTAATGGTCTTCAGCCCTCTTCCAGTCTCCCGACAGCCAATAGGGTGTTGGATGAAGCCATAGAACCCCCAAAACTAAAAGTTGATAAAGCAGCTGCCAGACCTCTTGAATTCAGGGGACAGGCTTACGGTAGGGATCAGGGCAATCCCTCATAGGCTCTGCCCCAGTGGGAATATTGCCCTGATGCTGATTTGTTCCCAAATTCTATCCTAATGTTTTATTCTCCCTCATGAGCCACCTTTCAGTGTAGAGAGCAACATGAACATCTGCAGGGGAGTCGCTTCACAGATGGTGAAGCAGGTCTGCAGGTCTCTGTCTATCTCTCCCCCTCTCAGTCTTCCCCTCCTTTCTTTATTTTCTCTGTCCTATCCAACAACTTCGACATCAATAACAACAAAAATAATAACTACAATAAATATATATATTTACTTATATATTTCATTCTTTGTTGCCCTTATTTTGATTGTTGATGTAATTATTATTGTTATTGATGCCAAGTAATAATCAGTTCTCTCCATGGATCAGGAAGTTGTCCATAGTAGCTATGCAAAGATGATGGAAACTGATCTTTACATAAAGAATCGAATGGCTTACATGTGACCTAAAAAGCAGTATGACTGTTCTGAATTTCATTATACTTGGAAACATTCTGATTATATTCTGTGTGTGAATAGATAGGCAAGACTATGAGCATCAATTCAACATGTGAGAATGTGTTCAAGAATAAGAATTACTGTTGAAATGTTAGAATGATTGCTGTGAACATGGAAGTTTATTTAGGGGGCCGGGTGGTGGAGCACCTGGTTGAGTGACATGTTACAGTGCAAAAGGACCTAGGTTCAAGCCCCTGACCCCCACCTGGAGGCAGAAAGCTTTGCAAGTAGTGAATCAGGGCTGCAGGTGTCTCTCTATCTTCTCCTTCTCTCTCAATTTCTGGCTGTTTCTAGCCAATAAATAAAGATAATAAATCTCCTTTGGTATTCCTAGTTAACCCAGTAGAGGAGAGGAGAGAAAGACAGCTGCTGCTACTCCGAAGCCCAGCCTCCGGAAGTCTGGAAGTTCTCCGATTTTCTTACACTGTGTTAACTGCAAGAAGATGTTGAGATAACTTTTATGTTCTGGTAGAACTCCCAAAAGCTTCATTTATACAGACTAGCAGAGAGGGAATAGGAACAATGATTAAGTGTAAAGAGATCTCAAGTAATGGTGGGAATATTCATTATTGTCCAGAACCACAACTAGAGAATTGGATAATTGAATCCCAATATAGGCCACTTATTGACAACTAGACTTACACGAGTAAGTTTATATCTTGTGATGGTTACTTCTCTTTGGAGTGAAATTTTTCAGTCATGGACATAGCCACCAACTTTCAGGAAAGGACATTGGAATCAGCAGAGAGGTGTATTTCTCCTGATTGAGAATCTGGATTGACCATCCAAATATATAACAGACTCCTTTATTCCTTATTCTTTTATTCAGTTAAACATCTCTTATTCCAATCATAAGGCAGATATCTTAATTGTAGAGTCACCAATTAGCAAATTGAAGTACCAAATTTCAGTCCTGGCACTGTCCATGCAAGATCTGTGAAGTATTCTGCTTTCTCCCTGCTATAATATTAATACATACAACTAAAAAAGTAATTAGAGTTGTTGGTCTGCTTCTAAGACCCCTTCTGTTGCAATACTTAATGCTGTGGTCTATTTACATAATCATTGTTTTGCCAGCACTGGTTTAATCCCAAAGGTTTCCCATGCTTTTTCCTTCTCCCCACCCCCTATACTACTTACATTCTCTTCTGACCTTACAATTCCACCTCAGGATATATAAGGACAGGATTGTGAGTAGAGATATATAGCTTGCACTCATTCATCATCAATAAAGATTGAACTGCGTCTGAGCTCAGCCATGAGTCCCTGGTCATCTCTCTGCTGCCCATAAAGCTAGCCCGGCATAGGGCGATGGGTGGTAGCACAGTGGCTCAAGCACACATGGCATGAAGCAGAAGGACTGGCCTAAGGAGCCTGGTTAGGGGCCCTGGCTCCCCAACTGAAGGGGAGTCGCTTCACAGGCAGTGAAGCATGTCTGCTGGTGTCTATCTGTCTCATCTCCTCTCTGTCTACCCCACCTTTCTCCATTTCTCAGTCCTATCCACCAATGATGACATAAATAACAACAATAATCACAAAAACAACAACAAAAACAACAAGGGCAATAGAAGGGGAAATAATTTTAAAAATGAGAGTGAAAGAGTAATTAAAAATGGAATAGCTGGCAGGGTCTTTTGACAGTATTTCAGAGATGCTCCCTCCAGATTCATTGATTCACTTTGATCAGAAAGACAAGGAAAGTCATTGGAGAATATTCAATTCCTCCTGCCCTCCAGAATATACATTTCTTTTACCTGTGGGCTTTTGCAGAGTTCATCACCCAATATCTGTTAAAATTTTTGGTCTAAATACTGAAATAATGATAGTAGATATATGTGTTTTTCTGTTTCTAGCAATTATAATTGTTAGAATACTGGGGCACTAAATACCCAAAGGATGAGGCTAGATTTGTAGCCCCTTTCAGGTTTTTGCACCAAAATGTTAGAATTATAAGATGCTATGGGGTGGGGGTAGGTAGCATAATGGTTATGTAAACAGACTCTCATTCCTGAAGCTCCAAAGTCCCAGACTCAGTCTCCTGTACCACCATAAGCCAGAGCTCAGCAGTGCTCTGGGGGAGAGAAAAAAAAAGATGCTGAAATTGAGGCAAGTAGAATCAGGAGTGTAGACAAATGAAAGTTTACTGTATTAACCAAGGGGGAAGGTGAGAAGCACCCATCGGTATCAAGAGAGCCCAGCTGGGGGTAGCTAAGATGCCCACAGTGAGACAGGCTATTGGTCCTTGTATAGAGTCATGTTATTATTTCTGGCATGGGAAGGATCATGGCATGGTTCATAGAATTCATGACCCATTATCTGGCTGAAGGTGTCTGGAGCACGCAGAAGGGACCTAGGCAGGAGCAAAAAGGACCAGCACTCCCTCTCGACCCAACTGCACCACCACCCAAATCCCCCTGCAGATGTGTATCTTCATCTCCTCTTCTCTATCAGGATGCCGCCCAGGCTTCCCTGGACTGAAAACCCCACCAATGTGTCCTGGAGCTCAGCTTCCCCAGAGACCCACCCTACTAGGGAAAGAGAGAGGCAGACTGGGAGTATGGACCGACCAGTCAACGCCCATGTTCAGCGGGGAAGCAATTACAGAAGCCAGACCTTCCACCTTCTGCAACCCACAATGACCCTGGGTCCATGCTCCCAGAGGGACAGAGAATGGGAAAGCTAGTGGAGATTGGGTGGTGGGAATTGTGTGGAGTCGTACCCCTCCTACCCTATGGTTTTGTTAATTTATCCTTTCTTAAATAAAAAAATTAAAAAAAAAGTTTTTACCTAAAATTTAAGAGATATTTTTAGCTTACTCATGAGTTAATTAATTTTGCTTTCACAGTGACTTTCTCCTGATAAAGTTGTTACTGATATAACTCCCCTATTTAAAAAGACTACAAAATTATAATCAAATAATTGGCTTTTGAGAAAATAGATTCTACTTGTCAAAAATTTATCTGGTTTGTTTCAAGACACTGTCAGAGATTTAATCTTGATAAATTAAGTTGATACATGGTGTTTCTGGTCTAATAAAAGATTTTTTTTAGCAAATTCTGATTTAACAAAATTATAATTTTGACCATTTAAGCTATGAGGTTTATTTTAGCCTTTTACGTTGCCATATTATAGTTCTCAGGGATGAAATCTTTTTTTTTAATATCTATTTTATTTATTTCCTTTTGTTGCCCTTGTTGTTTTATTGTTGTAGTTATTATTGTTGTTGTCGTTGTTGGATAGAACAGAGAGAAATGGAGAGAGGGAGGGGAAGACAGAGAGGAGGAGAGAAAGATAGACACCTGCAGACCTGCTTCACCGCCTGTGAAGCGACTCCCCTGCAGGTGGGGAGCCTGGGTTCAAACCGGGATCCTTATGCCGGTCCTTGTGCTTTGCGCCACCTGTGCTTAGCCGGCTGCACTACAGCCCGACTCCCAGGGATAAAATCTATTAAGAGTTTTATATCTTAACAAAAACTGTTTTAAAATTGTGCTTAAATTGTTTAAGCTCTTTTAAAATCATGCTAAAGAAATAGTAATCATTTTATCATATCAACACATTGGGTACTGACTTCATATACTATACTGGTATATCTGTTTTTTAAGAGGCCTTCTAAATTATATAAAGATATATAAGCCATTTCTAGTCATTAGATTATAAATTTTCGTGAACTCCCAATTCGGTTTTGTGTATGTCTTACTGGTTACAAATGTATGACTGCAGTAGTGACACCCCTTCAATCAGATTGTCAGGTTCTCCTAAGGGGTCTTCAAGTGGCAGTCAAATGCCCCACTAATCTCTATAAGGTAAATAGAATGGCACTAAATTTGGCCTTTTGTTGCTCATATCTGCCCCAGATATTAGAAAAAAGTTACAGAAGACAGAAAGATTTTTTTAAAAAGCTGAGAGATTGCTCAGAGGGTTTTTAAGAAGTTGGCAAATGTTTTGACATTAGATTTCGGAAAAGAAAAAAAAAAGTTGGGGCAGTGCCCAGAGGGGACAAAAAAGTCAGAAAGATTAGCCTAAGGGTAGGGAAAGATCAGTGATTTTACTGCAAAGAAAAAGGACACTGGAAGAAAGGCTGTTTTATCAACAAGCCACTTAGACTGCTTGTAGATAAACTTAAAGGCATAAGCCAGGCTGTGTTGACCCAAAAACTTGGGCCATGACACAGATCCATCGCCTATTTGTCAAATATTAGACCCAGTGGCTGCTGGATGGACAAAAATGCCTGAAGACAATAGCACCCATGACACAGCTGTTAAGAAAAGCAGACAAGCTATCACTGGGGCAAGTCCAATGCCCACCTCACCTGCTACCAAGCTCTGTTCCTAGACCAGCCATGAGTAAAATTCAGTGCTGCCACCAGCCTGAACCCTGCCACCCTGATGTCAGAGATAGATCCTGAGGCTCCCCCCCGCAAAAAAAAAAACATGACTGCCAAGAGGTATGCCTTTGCTACATGGCGTGTACATGAAGCACTTGGAGAGAAAAAATACCTGACCTCCACCAGGAAAAAAAGATCCAGCACGAAGACCAGATACTGAACCTACTGGAGGCCTCATGGACCCTGGAAAAAGCAGCTGTGATCCACTGTCCCGGACATCAGAAAAGAAACTGGAGGGCAGATGAAGCCGCTTGTGCAGCTACACAGGAAGCAGGGACAGCCTTGACATTGAAAAAAAAGGTAAAAAGATATTAAAAAAGTAGATTTTTATAAAAAGTAAAACCAGAGACTTTGGGGTATAAGTACTTGCTGGTATTTATAGACACATTTTCAGGTTGGGTAGAGGCTTATCCAATAAAGTCTGAGGGGGCATAGATGGTGAACAAAATTTTTTTTTTTTTAAGATAAAGTAGTGCTCAGGTGGAGAGTTCCCTCTCACCATCATATCTCAGTTAGTGGCCTGAAAAATAAAAACAAATTAAAATTTTCATTGTGTTAATGAGCCCCGTATCTCTGGGCAGGTAGAGAGGTAAATCAGACACTGAAAGAGACTTTAATTAAATTAACCCTTGAAACTGGCGGGAGATGGGTATCGCTGCTGCCCCTGGCCCTTCTGAGAGTGTGCTGCTTCCCATTTGTAAACAAACTGTCTCCCTTTAAAATTGCTTTTGGCAGACTGCTCTGTTGCTCTTGTCACTTATCCCACCAATGTTAAGTTCTTACAGAATCCCCAGCCTATATATATTGCAGGACAATTAGAATGCTGTGCAACAAGCCTGGGGAAAGACCAGTCACCAGCTCTCAACAGATGCCACCAGTGGCTCCCCTTAAAGAGTAAAAATGGTTTTCTTACAAAATCAGAAGGGGCTGGGCCTGTTATTCCTGAGACACAAGAAGAGGGTTGCTTCTATGCAATTACAGGGACAAAGCTGGTTTGAGTCATGGTTTAACTCTTCCCCCTGATTAACTACACTGATCAGCACCCTTATAAGACCTCTAGCCATGCTATTACTTGTGTTAACCTTTGGGCCTTGCGTTTTAAATAAGTTCATGGGTTTTGTTAAAAATCGACTAGATATGGTGCAGCTGTTAGTATTAAGACAAAACCAGTTTCATCATTATCAGCCGGTAAGCCAAGAGACAGAAAATATAGCTAAGATTAGCTGTAAAAAACACAGAGAAGGGGGAAATGTAGAGATGAGTTGAAAAATAAATGTAAAATTGGTAATTAAAAGATAGACAGGCCTGGACTCCAGCACCCTGAAAGCTATATAAACAATTAGAGAAAGCAATTCAGTGCAGGCTGCAGCTGCAGCCCCCTGAGGTGACCCTCTGAGATATCCCAGAGGCAGGAAAAGAAGATGACCACAGGGCTATAAAAAGAATCCTCACTTCCCCCATACATATGTAATTGATAACCATAGTTGTAACACTGTCATGTACCTCATATTCTGAATTGTATATAAACCCTAGTAAGACTTAGATAAGGGGTCGAACACCCAATACAGCTGTGGGGTCTCGGCCCTAGCCCTTATCCCAGGCTAGTAAATAAAGCTCTTTGTTTTTACATTACCCTGGTCTCTTGGTGAATTTCTTGGATTAGGGAACCTAACATTACCACTCACAAAGCTTTCTCCCTGCAGGTGGGGGATGGGGGCTTTAACCAGGGTCCCTGTGCACTATCACATGTGAGCTCAACCAGATGTGCCACCACCTGGCCCTCCTTTCTCTGTCTTAAGAGTATTCATACTACATGACTTGTATTTTGTTCTCCTTTTCTGTCATCCCTTGCTCCCAATAATTTCTCATCTCCCTTAAACATGACTGCTTCTCTTGCAATTTTTTCCAAGTCAGATTCAGCCTAGAACTCCTCTGGGAGGGAGGGAATGTCCTCAGTTAGCTGCTCCCTCCTCCTCGATAGTGAATCTAGTTCAGTAGCAGCTTGTACAGTTTTCAAAGCACCAAACTCATCTGTTTGTTCCATTCAGTTGCAATGTCAGGTAGACTACACTGAACATCTCCCAAAGCTTACTGTGCAACTCTGCTGATACCCACAGTGCCAATATCATTTTCTATAGTTATCCATGCTTGACTATCAGTGAACTTACCCACAGAGAGCAGAGCAGAGCAGAGCAGGGCTTAGGGCCAGCAGGCAGCCTCCAGGTCAAAGGAGCCCACCGCACTCCAGGAGCCAGGCTGTGAGCCGGCTGCAGGGTGCAGTTTGCACGCTGGGCACAGCAGCAGAACCAAGTCTCGGGTTGCGGGGTCACAGAGCTGCGCCTTATATGACCAAGCAGCACGGAAGATGTTAGAAGAAGTAGTTTTAAGGAATGTTAGAAGTAGTTTTAAAAGTTCTCTTTCATACAGTTGTTTGTTAAGTGCTTTTAGTATAAGTTGTTTGTGGTGTGAGATGAAAAATTCCTTGCCCTTTCCCCCCTTGGAAAACAGGACCTAATCAGTGAAGGCCATCAGCTGTTTTGCAGGTTGCTTGAAGGACCCTGCATAGGGCAAGCCGTCTCAGGGCCTTTTGCACAGGGTTTGAGGAATGCTGTTTTCCCGGATGGGTGCAGCAGAAGGCCAGATGGTTACAGCAGATGGTGGGAGGATGTGGTGACCCTACCTGGCTAGATGCTATTGGTTGTGTGACTTTGCAATGTTTGAAACTAGCCCGCGCTTTGCTTTGAATGGATCATGCTTTTGCTAAGTTTGAAATGATTGGATTTTGCGTTTTCTATAGCACGTTATTGGATATAGGTTGATAAGGTGATGTGTTCCCCCTCCCTGAGTGTAGTCTGAATTCCTATAAATTGTGTGGTTTGAGCCTTGTTCAGGCTTGGTGGACTGCGGCCAGTCACCATCTCGGCCCGGATTGCAATTCGTGAATAAACATCTTTTGCTTCCTTGCAGTGGATGGTGGTTTGATTTCGCTCTGTAACAGAAGAGAGTGAGCAGGAGAAAGCTAACTGGGTGAGGAAGCTGATGGGATTGCAGGTTTTTAACAGCTGAATTTTCCAGATTACTCAAGAGAAAGCTTTGCTAGCCATTTCTGCCTTTAATGGTTCTCCAGGCACACCCCCTATAGAAGTTGATAGGACAGCATTGCTGTCACTTAGAAATCTCTGGTTTTGATTGGGTCTGAATATTATCCAATCAGAAGAATATTGTGTGTGGCAAGTTTCATCCAATTAAAGTCTTGAGACAGGGGACATGGACTAATGTAGGATGCTAGTGGGCGGTGCTCCAAAGTGAAAGTCCACACTCCAGGAAGTAAGGGACATTAGCAATGGATCCTGTGTTTCTGGGACCCCGCTTTTCTCTACTATTCTCTCAGTGCTGCTCTCATCTCCTGCTGATTTGGATGTTGGAGAGGAGACTTGAGTAAGTTCAGACTGGACGGAATATTGTGAGTGTGGCTCATTGAGGCTGAGATTGGGAGGGTTTGCTTGAGACTTGCTAGAATATTCCGAGATTGGAGTTGAGTGGTAGCACAGAGGGTTAAGAGCCCCAGGATCCCCACCTGCAGTGGAGTCGCTTCACAAGCAGTGAAGCAAAGCAGGTCTGCGGGTGTCTATCTCCTCTTCCTCCTCTCTTTCTCCCATTTCTCTCTGTACTATCTAACAATGATGACATCAATAACAAGGGCAACGAAAGGGAAAATAAATAAATATTTAAAAAAAGAAAAAAAGAAATATTCTGGGACAGAGCCGTGTGTCTGGGCCTCTCCCTGGTCAATCTGCCATCCCCATCTTACACCAGGGCTGGATTCCTCTTTTGCTGTCCTATTTGTGTGTGCTCTGTGGAAAAGGGTGTGGGGTCACCATTCCTTTTTTTTTTTTTTTTTTTACCTCCCGGTCATGGGTGCAGTTTCTGGGTCCAGTCCCATTCTCTACTGAGTGTCCTGGCATCTGGACCCAGGACAGGGGAGCGAGGAAGGACCTGTTGACCACAGGCAAGATGTTCAGGTTGGGGAGTCAGTATGTTTGTCAGCACCTGTCGGCCTCCTGCTGGATTCAGTGGCCCTGTGATTGCTCTGCCTTCTTTGGGACCTGGGGTTTCAGTAGATAGAAACTAAGGAATTTTTGTGGTCTGGGAGGTGGCGTATTGGTAAAGCATGAGGTCCTCAGTTCAGCACGTGCCAGAGTAATGTCTGGGTCTTTCTCTCTTCCTATCTTTCTCATCAATAAAATCTTAAAAAGAAAGAAAGAAAGAAAGAAAGAAAGAAAGAAAGAAAGAAAGAAAGAAAGAAAGAAAGAAAAGAAAGAAAAAAAAGAAAGAAAGAGAAAGAGGGAGTCGGTCAGTAGCGCAGCCTTTAAGTGCAGGTGACAAAAACTCAAAGACCAGCATAAGGATTCCGATTCAATCCCCATTTTCCCACTACAGGGGAGTCACTTCACAAGTGGTGAAGCAGGTCTGTAGGTGTCTGTATTTCTCTCCCCCTCTGAATCCCCTTCCCTCTCTATTTCTCTCTGTCAGAACAACCACAATGACATTGATAGCAACAACAATAGTAACTACAACAATAAAACAAGGGCAACAAAAAGGGAAAATGTATAAATAAATATTTAAAAAAAGAAACTAAGAACTTCTTTAATTCTCATTTTCATTTTTCTTAGTGACTATAAATTTCTCTTCTCTGTTATATTATCCCTGGAGCTGTTACAGTTTTTTTTTTTTAATTTGTCTATTGGGTAACTAATGGTTTCGAGTAAACAGTAAAATAAAATACAATAGTTAGTACATGTGTAATATTTCTTAGTTTTCGTAGTGGGTTTTGAGTTGCTATGTGGAAAACAGAGATATTACCCATGTGCATCTTGTTTTTATTCAGTTTATTCTGGTATTAGCAGGGAATCTAGTTTAAGTATCCCAGGGTTGTTGGACTATCTTCTAATAAACTTGTTGGAGAAACATAAGCAGTCCCTAGTTTAAATTGAGAGGCATAAGAAATGTTGATGCAGTTACGGTGACTCGAATGTAGTGTGCAGAAATTGAAAACGTGGAGTCCTGTCCACTGCCTGTTTCCAGTTGGGAATGAGAATTATCTTTTATGCTACTTATATATTTTTTCTCATAACACTGTTCAGTTCTTACTTTTGATAATCTAGAGATTGAAGCAGACTTGGAATCTCAGACATGGAAGTCATTTGCATCTCCATTGTGCTAGTTAGCTCAGCTACTTGTAGTCATATTTTAAGATTATTATTGTTTTTAAAATATTTCCCCCACCCCCTTTAAGTATTTTTTTATCATTCATTATTGGATAGAGACAGAAAGAAATTGAAAAGGAGATAGAAAGGGAGAGAGACAGAGGCACTTGCTGCTCTGCTCTGCTTCATTACTCATGAAGCTTTCCCCATTGCAGGTGGGGACCAGGGTCTTGAACTTGGGTCATTGTGCACTGTGGTGTGTGAGATTAACCAGGTGTGCTCCTGCCTGGCCTGCTTAAAATGATATTTATTGATTGATATTTGGGAAGAGTCAGAGAGAAAGTGGGAGGGTAGTGGGAGATAGGAAGGGAAAGAGAGACACACATACAGTGCTGCTGCCTCCGTCTTAACTCTCCTCCATCAGCTGGAGACCAGAAGTTGAACCCAGATCCTTGAGCACTGCAGTGTGTGTACTCACCATCTGGCCTCTGTAATTAGATTTTTAAATTTTTTAATAATTGTTATTTATTTATTGGCTAGAGACAGCCAGAAATTGAGAGGGAAGTGGGGGATAGAGAGGGAGTGAGACGGAAAGATCCCTGTACTGCTTCACCACTCATGAAACTTTTTCCTGCAGGTGAGGACCAGGGGCTTGAACCCAGGACCTTGCGCATTGTAATATGTGTTCTCACCAGGTACAGCAAGACCCGGCCCCCTATAATCAGATTTTAATGCAGTGTTCTCCACTGTGACCTAAACTTGTGTGTTCAGTTCTAAAATGTGTTATTGTACATCAAATAATGGACATAGATCTTTTTCAGTAATAGTGGGAAAGTTTCCAATTATTTAAGATCATAAAAGTGCACTATGGGGGGCAGGGAGTCAAACCGTACGTAGCACAACTGGTTAAGTGCAAGTGGCACAAAGCACAAGGACCAGCATAAGGATCCTGTTTCGAGGCCCTGGCTCCCCACCTGCAGGGGAAAGGCAGTAAAGCAGGTTTGGAGGTGTCTATCTATTCCCCTCTCTGTCTTCCCCTCCTCTCTCCATTTCTCTCTGTCGTATCCACAATGATGAAATCAAAAACAACAATAATAACTACAACAATAATTAAACAAAGGGAAACAGATCAGAGAATATATTTTTTTAAAAGTGCACTATGATTTTCTCCCCTATTTCTCCTTATACATATGTGGAATTACAGGTTCTATAGATTGTTTATGGGAGTCAGGTAGTAGTGCAGCGGGTTAAGCTCATATGGTGCAAAGTGCAAGGACCGGCAGAAGGATCCGGGTTCGAGCCCCTGGCTCTCCACCTGCAGGGGAGTCACTTCACAGGTGGTGAAGTAGGTCTGCAGGTGTCTATCTTTCTCTACCCTTCTCTGTCTTTCCCTCCTCTCCATTTCTCTCTGTCCTATCCAACAAGAACAGCATCAGTAAAAACAACAACAATAATAACTACAACAATGAAGCAACAAGGACAACAAAAGGGAATAAATAAATACAAAAAAATAAAAAATAAGTCTTTATAGATTGTTTATGTATTTGAAGTTGGAAGATTTTGTGTCATTAACAGGAAAGTGTCAATAAATCCAAGTCATGGACCTCATGATGTAACAACAGGCTCAAATCTTTTAATTAATTAATTATTAAAGAATAGGAAAAACTGCAAGATCACACACACACACACACACACACACACATATATAATATTTTTTTCTACCAGTGAAGCGACTCCCCTGCAGGTGGGCATGCAGGGGCTTGAACCAGGATCCTTAGGCCAGTCCTTGCACTTAGCGCCACATGCGCTTAACTTGCTCGGCTATAGCCAGGATCCCTATGCATAATTTTAAACTAGATAGTCTTACATTAGATGTTAGAAATAGAGAGTGGCCTAGAAATAATGGGGTTTTATTAAAAAGTCATTCTGATATGCAATAGTAACTTAAGGGGTAGTTTCACCCAGTATTATCACTGTAAATAATTTCTCCTTCCATTGTTATTGCTAGAATTTGCCACCTAAATTCTTCTATCCATGACTGATTTAAAGCAACTATGCCAGATTAAATTGTTTCAATTTTGCTGTCACTTAGAAATCTCTGGTTTTGATTGGGTCTGAACATTATCCAATCAGAAGAATATTGTGTGTGGCAAGAGTTTTATCAGGTTAGTCTTGAGTTGTTTCATAGTAGTTTAGAATTCCCATTCTTGGGAGTCAGGCAGTAGCACAGCAGGTTAAGCGCACGTGGCATGCAGCACAGAGACTGGGTAAGGCTCCAGATTCACAGGAGGTGAAGCAAAGCAGGTCTGCAGGTGTCTTTCTCTCCCCCTCTTTGTCTTCCTCTAATCTCTCCATTTCTCTCTGTCCTAACAATGATGACATCAATAACAATAATAATAAATACAACAATTAAAAACAGGGTAACAAAAGGGAAAATAAATAATAAATATTTATTTAAAAAAAAAAAGAATATTCCAGGAAGCCGCCATGTGCCCAGGCCTCTCCCTGGTCAATCCACCATCCCCACCTCACACCAGGACTGGATTCCTCTTTAGCTGTCCTGATTCTGTGTGGGGGAGTTAAACAATGTGCTCTTTGGAAAAGGGGGTGGATCGCCATTCTCTTTTTTTCTTTTCCTCCTTTTTTTTTAGTTTTTATTTATTTATTTATTCCCTTTTGTTGCCCTTGCTGTTTTAATGTTGTAGTTATTGTTGTTACTGATGTTGTCATTGTTGGATAGAACAGAGAGAAATGGAGAGAGGAGGGGAAGACAGAGAGGGGGAGAGAAAGACAGACACCTGCAGACCTGCTTCACTACCTGTGAAGCGACTCCCCTACAGGTGGGGAGCTGGGGGCTCGAACCGGGATCCTTAGCTGGTCCATTAACGCTTTGCGCCACGTGCGCTTAACCTGCTACACTACCGCCCGACTCCCTCTTTTCCTCCTTTTAAACCTTTAAAATTATTTTTCTGTTTTTAAAACTTTTAAAAATTATTTTTATTTATTTATTGGTTAGAGATGGCCAGAAATTGAGAGGGAAGTGGGGGTTAGAGAGGGAGTGAGACAGAAAGATCCCTGCAGTACTGCTTCACCACTCATGAAGCTTTCCCCTGCAGGTGGGGACTGGGGCCTTGAACCCAGGACCTTGCACATTGTAATATGTGCTCATACCAGGTGCAGCAAGACCGGCCCCCTGTAATCAGATTTTAATGCATTGTTCTCCAGTGTGACCTGAACACTTGGTGTGTTCAATTCTAGTTAGTTCAGGTCTAAAATGTGTTATTGTACATCAAATAATGAACAGAGATCTTTTTCAGTAGTAGAGGGAAAGTTTCCAGTTATTTAAGATCATAAAAGTGCAATATGGGGAGTTGGGCGGTAGCACAGCTGGTTAAGCGCACAGGGTGCACAGCACAAGGACCAGCATAAGGATCCCGGTTTGAGCCCCCCGCACCCCATCTGCAGAGGAGTTGCTCCACAGGTGGTGAAGCAGGTCTGCAGGTGTCTGTCTTTCGCTCCCCCTCTCTGTCTTCCCCTCCTCTCTCCATTTCTGTCTGTCAATGACAACATCAATAACAACAACAATAGGGCAACAAAAGGGAAAATAAAGAAATATTTAAAAATATATTTTTAAAAAAGTGCACTATGATCTTCTCCCCTGTTTCTCCTTGTACATATGTGGAATTAGAGGTTCTGTAGATTGTTTATGCATTTTGAACTTGGAGGACTTTGTGTCATTAACAGGAAAGTGTCAAAGTGTCAAAAATCTTTTTGGATCTGCTTCTTTTTAACACTGTGGCTGAGGTTTCTAGCATGGTGCCTGTAGGAATGGAGCAGGAATCTCCAATGTAGGAATCTCCAATGTAGGAATCTGCAGCACTGACAAGGATGTTGTTAAGGTAGGAAGTCATGAGCCTCATGATGTAATGACAGGATTACATTTATTTAAAAGATTTAAAAAAATATTTATTTCCTTTTTGTTGTCCTTGTTGTTTTATTGTTGTATAGTTATTATTGCTGATATTATTGATGGATAGGACAGAAAGAAAAGGAGAGAAGAGGGTAAGATGGAGAGGGGGAGAGAAAGACAGACACCTGCAGACCTGCTTCACCGCCTGTGATGCATCTCTCCTGCAGGAGAAGGGCCGGTGGGCTTGAAGAGGGATCCTCATGCTGGTCCTTGTGCTTCACACCACATGTGCTTATCCTGCTGTGCTACCACCCTACTACCAGGACTATAATTTTTAAGTTCATTAATTTTACGGAATAGGAAAAACTGTAAGATCATATATATATATATATACAATTTTTTTTTCTACCACAGCACTGCTCAACTCTGGTTTATAGTGGTGCAGGATATTGAACCTGGGACTTTGGAGCGTCAGCCATGAAGGTTTGTTTGCAAAACCATTATGCTATTTACCCAACACCAAGATCATTTATATTTTTTAATTTAATGAAGTTAATTTGAATAATTAGATGATTAAATTAATTAAACCTTTATAGTCTGTGGTTTCTGTACTCATTAGCACTTGAGATTTAAGGTGTACATGTCACTCAGTCTAGAATTTCCTTTTGTGAAGGAATTCTGTTGGATATCAGAAAGACCAGAGCCAAGGTGCATGAAGAAGAAAGGAGTTTATTGATTTCAACTGAGAGTCCAGATCTCTCTGAAAACTCACAGCATTGAACAAAGGTTCAGTTCCAGCTTTACACTCTAGATATGCAGAAGCTAGCCCAGTTTACAGAGGCTAACATGGCAGGTAGCTATTGCAAATAAACAATCGAGAAATACAAAATAAAAATGGGGTAGTTCACTTAGGTTACTATAGATACAGTTAGGTGCATTCTGGTCTCCATAGAAGGCATTTGACTTTTCTGACCTTCTGCTCTACTTCTCTACTGCTTACTCAGTGAAGGTCAGTCTGACCTTCTTCTCTACAGGCATTGAGTTCAGAACCTCATGGTTGAAAATCCAATGCTTTATCCACTGTGCCACATACTGGAACATGGTGTATTTATTTATTTATTTATTTAATCTCCAGCACAGCTATATGTTGGAGTGACATTTTTGTGTGTGAGGGGGGATATCCCCATACAGATCTTCAAAATGTTTTTTTTTTTTTTTTTCATAGCACAGGAGAAACTGAAAGGGGAGGGAGATAGGAGAAAAAGACTGCAGCACCCCTCATCACTCATACAGCTTTCTTCCTGCAGGTGGGCACTTGGCATTTAAACTCAAGTCCTTTCACATGGCAACATGTGGCCTTAACTGGGTGAACAACCTGCTCAGTCCCCCCAAATTAGTTATTTCTGAAAATAACTGACCAAATAAATAAATCCATCCTATTGGGGAGGGTGAGTAAAAAACATTTAAGGTCAACTATGATTTGACAATTATTAAAGCTAGGGAATAAGTACAGACATATTCACTGTAAAACTATCTTTACTTTGGGATATGCTTGACTTTTTGCAAAACTTTCCCAATGTCTGTATAAAGCTGGTAAAAAAAAAAATATATATAGCATGATTCCTTATGAAGCCTACTCACCCAAGAAGAGCAGGTCCCGTAGATCTGTAACATTTTAATATGTATAATCTTTGTTTCCGGGTCCTGATACTCTCACTCTTCCCGAGACTATTCTAAGGTCACACCATGAGAGTCAGTGTTCCCTCCCCATCTGTGAGTCCCTCTCTACAGTAGAGAAGCTGATGCAGTCAAAGGTGAGAACCTGGGTCATGTTCTGTGCTCACAGCTTGGGTTCCTGGTCTGCAGGACTGCCAGAGAGGCACTGTCCCTCCTTAGTTAGGAAGCAGTGGTTGTGCCAGAACATGGAATTAAGAGGAGGGGCTGGGATGGAGACAAGGGACTGCTACCACTGATGTCCTTCTCAGGCATGTATTTGAGGAGAATCAGAAGGCCCAGGAGTTCCTGGAGGCCAGACCCAGAGCAACATGCAGTTATAGCAGAAAAGGCAGAGGTGAAATTGGGGTGATTCTCCACAGACCCAAAGAGAAATGGGGCCAGGGATCCCCAGTCTTTTCTCATAATATACTCCCTACTTCCGCCCTCCCCATCCTGCTCCTCTCTGTGGAGGCTGAAGGAAGAGCTGTAAAGGGTAGGTGCACAGGTCCCTGGTGTATCCAGAGCACATGGGAAGGGAGGTGTAGCAGAGACTGTGAGCTCTGGCATCAGGTGGCAGGAATCAGTGATATTCCCTTAAAGGATCAGGTTGGTGTGACAGAGCAGAGAGATGGTACAGAAAATTCTCAGAGTATGGTATTCTGGAAGGAAATTTCTGTAGAATCACAACTAAATGATAAGCTGAGTAGCTGGCAGTGCAGGGTCAGAGTGGCTATTCCAGAGAGTAGGGTGATAGTGCAGTGGGTTAAGCACAGGTGACACAAAGCACAAGGACTGGCTCTCCACCTCCAGGGGGGTCACTTCACAAGTGGTGAAGCAGGTCAGCAGGTGTCTATCTTTCCCCGTTTTTCTTCTTCTCCTCTCTTGAGTTTTCTCTGTCCTATCCAACTTCGATGACATCAATAAAAACTACAACAATACAATAGTAAAGGCAACAAAAGGGAATAAATAAATATTTAAAGGGGGGATTGGGCTCAGAGGGTTAAGTGCAGGTGGCACAAAATAAAAGGATCAGCGTAAGGATCCTGGTTCAAGCCCCAGGCTCCCCACCTGTGGGGGAGTCGCTTCACAGGCGGTGAAGCAGGTCTGCAGGTATCTATCTTTCTCTCCCCCTCTATCTTCCCCTCCTCTTTCCATTTCTCTCTGTCCTATCCAACAACAAATGATATCATCAACAACAATAATAACCACAACAGGGCTACAACAAGGGCAACAAAAGGGGGAGATGGACTCCAGGAGCAGTGGATTCATGTTGCAGGCACTGAGCCCCAGCAATAACACTGAAGGGAAAAAAAAGACATGGCTATTCCAGAAGGGTGAGGGCAGGGACACACACAAGGACCCCTGCCTCAGACCCTACCTTCTGCAGGCCAATCCATGGTACAGGGAGTCAGTGAGGGGAAGACAGAGCTGCCCATCAAGCAGATTCTGTGCCCTCCGAGGGATGCAGAATCCTCACACCCTAGAGTTGGTTCAGTAGACTTCAAAGAATACAGGCTGTTTAAATAAAAATAAATTTATAAACAAATAATAATAGCTATTGCTTTTATTATGTGCACATACTAATTCAGGATTTCAGGGGGAATTCTGATTCCCATAGTGTTCTTTTTCTAATTTTTTTAGTGATTTTTTAAAAATATTATTTATTTATTTATTCCCTTTTGATGCCCTTGTTGTTTTATTGTTGTAGTTATTATTGTTGTTGCTGATGTCGTCATTACCGGATAGGACAGAGAGAAATGGGGAGTCAGGCTGTAGCGCAGCGGGTTAAGCCCAGGTGGCGCAAAGCACAAGGACCGGCATAAAGACCCAGGTTCGAACCCCGGCTCCCCACCTGCAGGGGAGTCGCTTCACAGGCGGTGAAGCAGGTCTGCAGGTGTCTATCTTTCGCTCCTCCTCTCTGTCTTCCCCTCCTCTCTCCATTTCTCTCTGTCCTATCCAACAACAACAACAACAATAATAGCTACAACAATAAAAAAACAACAAGGGCAACAAAAGGGAATAAATAAATAAAATAAATATTAAAAAAAAAGGACAGAGAGAAATGGAGAGAGGAGGGGAAGACAGAGAGGGGGAGAGAAAGACAGACACCTGCAGACCTGCTTCACCACCTGTGAAGCGACTCCCCTGCAGGTGGGGAGCCAGGGGCTTGAACCGGGGTCCTTGAGCTGGTCCTTGCGCTTAGCACCACCTGTGCTTAACCCACTGCGCTACCACCTGACTCCCTTTTTTAGTGATTTTTATTGACTTAAATCTTTTCTTAAATATTTATTTATTCCATTCTTTGTTGTCCTTATTTTTATTGTTGTTGTAATTATTATGTTTGCTATTGATGTCATCATTGTATAGGACAGAGAGAAATGGAGAGAGGAGGGGAAGACAGAGAGGGAAAGATAGAACCTACAGACCTGCTTTACCGCTTGTGAAGTGATTCACCTGTAGGTGGGCTGCTGGGAGCTCAAACTGGTAGACTTATGCTGGCCTTGATTTTATGTCACCTGCGCTTAACCTGCTAATGCCCGACTCCCGATTTAAAACTTAAAAAAATTTTTAATACATTTATCTATTTATTTTTCCTTTTGTTTCCACTGGTTTTTAATGCTGTTTTAGTTATTATTGTTGTTGCTATTGATGTTGTTGTTCTTGGATAGGACAGAGAGAAATGGAGATATTTGGGAAAGTCAAAGAGGGGGAAAGACAGACACCGGTAGACCTGCTTCACCGTTTGTGAAGCGACTCCCCCGCAGGTGGGGAACCAGGGACTCGATCGAAATCCTTACACTGGTAAGGATCCTTACATGTTTCATGTGTGATTAGCCTGCTGTGTTACTGCTCTACTCCCAATTTAAAACTTTTTAAGGTAATAGTGTCATAATTCCACATTTTTCCCCCTACTGTTCTATGGCCCTATCCTCTGCAGAGGTGTCTACAATAATTCTTACAGTGTCACAGATTAGGGTTGAATGTGTGTGTGTCCATTTCTTTCTTTTTTTTTTTTAATTTATTTATTCCCTTTTGTTGCCCTTGTTGTTTTATCATTGTAGTTATTATTGTTGTTGTTATTGATGTCTTTGTTGGATAGGACAGAGAGAAATGGAGAGGGGAGGGTAAGACAGCGAGGGGGAGAGAAAGACAGACACCTGCAGACCTGCTTCACCGCCTGTGAAGCGACCCCCCTGCAGGTGGGGAGCCGGGGGCTTGAACCGGGATCCTTAAGCCGGTTCTTGTGCTTAGCGCCAGTGTCCATTTTTTTCAATGGACTTGTCTTCACTTCTTTTGGAAGTCACACATACAGCTGTTACTACTTATGAATACTGTCTTTTATTTTCGGTTGTTTTGTTTCCCTCTCTCTCAGGTTAGTAAAACAGTGCCTGACATTCTCTGCTGCCTTCCAGATCTGCTTCTATTTCAGTGATGGAACAGAAAACAGAAATTCCTGGTGACAAGCATTTACTGTCCAGAGGGTCTATTGCCCACTGGTCATCTTCCATTATCTTTTTTTTTTTTCTGGGAGTATGAATGAATGTTCTTTTCAGGGGTGCAAGAGGATGGATCCTTTGCTTCTGTAATTGCTTCTCAACTGGACATGGACATCAGCAGGTCAGTACATACCTACAGTCTGTTTCTTTTTTTTTTTTTTTTTTTTAGGACAGAGAGAAATGGAGAGGAGGGGAAGACAGAGAGGAGGAGAGAAAGATAGACACCTGCAGACCTGCTTCACCACCTGTGAAGCGACTCCCCTGCAGATGGGGAGCCGGGGTTCAAACCGGGATCCTTGTGCCGGTCCTTGTGCTTTGCGCCACCTGCGCTTAACCCGCTGCGCTACAGCCCGACTCCCCTACAGTCTGTTTCTATTTTTTGATATGGGTAGGACTCTTATTAGGTGAGGATCTGGGACATGTTGGTGAAGTTGTCTGCACAGGGAGGTCAGAATGGAATCATAGTAGTCTCTCCAACTTGGTGGCTTAAGGCTACAATGTTTCTGTGAATATATCAGCTGTAGTTGGATGAAGTTTGTTTAATTAAATAGCTGTCAATCTTTGTTGTTTTGGGGGACAGTCTATGTGTCTGTTACTTCAAGGCCACACCTCTCAGAAGTCCCAAGTCTACATTTCTGTGTAAGTACTGTGCACTAACCAATTGTGCCACTGGAGCTCCTGTCTACATTTCTAAGTAGGTACTAGTGTATGGGTCAAAAGTATAACTGGAATGACAAAGAGTAAATGTACAAAGGAATGATTCTTGAATATCTTCAGACAAACTTATGGCAAATATACAGAGAAATGTAAACTGATAAATGGCAACACAATTCTATTTACTTTATCATTTTTACTAGTGCACTGCTAAACTCTGGCTTTTGGTAACTCATGCAGGAGTGTGTGTGTGTGTGTGTGTGTGTGTGTGTATTTAATTTATTTTTTATTTAAGAAAGGATAAATTAACAAAACCATAGGGTAGGAGGGCTAAACTCCACACAATTCCCACCATCCAATCTCCATATCCCACCCCCTCCCCTGATAGCTTTCCCATTTTCTATCCCTCTGGGAGCATGGACCCAGGGTCGTTGAGGGTTGCAGAAGTTGGAATGTCTGGCTTCTGTAATTGCTTCCCTGCTGAACATGGACATTGACTGGTCGGTCCATACTCCCAGTCTGCCTCTCTCTTTCCCTAGTAGGGTGGGTCTCTGGGGAAGCTGAGCTCCAGGACACATTGGTGGGGTCTTCAGTCCAGGGAAGTCTGGCCGGCAAGCCTGGATGGCATCTGGAACCTGGTGGTGGCTGGAGTGTGTTTTTATATGGCCACTATGCTATCTCCCTAGTTCAGCATAAGTCTATTTAGGCAGTTCTAGTTACTACACAACAATTTATTAATTTTTATTTATTTATATGAGCACTGTTTAGCTCTGGCTTATGTTGGTTTGGGGCATTGACCCTGGGAGTTTGAAGCTTCAAGCATGAGAGTCTCTTTGTATCAACATAGTGCAATCTAACGCCATCAAAATTCTTCCATAAGGTAATGCAATGTACTAATATAAGTAAAATATAAAGTGCTATATATAATTCTTTCATTTGAGTGAGAACAATTAAACATACATTACATAAAATGTAGAGATTCTATCTTAATTCGGGTCATTTGAACTTTTTAGCTCACCTGAAATGACACATGGGTCTACATAAAGATACTATATACAGCAATGTTCTTTGCAAAATTTAAAAATAGAAGGAAAATGGAACAAATTCAGAGGCATCAACATGAATTTGATGTAATCATGTTTATGCACTCATCTGTACATTTTAAAAGAATTTCTATAGGCATCAAAAAAGACAGATGATGGGAATGAGGTACTCATAGTTTCATAACAATGCCTGTAGAAAACGCTGGGCAGTGGCACTCAAATTAAGCACAGATATCACTAAGTGCAAGATTCTGGGTTTAAGCCCCCACTTCATGAACAGTGAAGCAGGTCTGCAAGTATCTATTTGTCTCTTTCCCTTTCTATCACCCCTTCCCTCTCAATGTCAATTATCACAACACACCAGCCCTGATAGCTTTCCTCATGTCTCCTTCTCCATTGTAAGCCTTGCTGGAGCACAGCTCCATGTAGTACTTGTATGTA
Source organism: Erinaceus europaeus (assembly GCF_950295315.1). Lineage (NCBI taxonomy): Eukaryota > Metazoa > Chordata > Mammalia > Eulipotyphla > Erinaceidae > Erinaceus > Erinaceus europaeus. The sequence continues at coordinate 7,770,489 of NC_080184.1, read as the reverse complement.
GACCCACGTGTCATTTCAAAAAAGCTATAGGACACATAATTTGGATTAAAATCTAGCCTCTACCTTTTATTTGATCAATGATTAAATTTTCTCACAAGGTGGAAGGATACTATGTCTCATTTCATAGATTATTTCCATTAGGGTTGCATACATCTATGGGAAACAGAATATGTAGTAACTAGAACTGTTTAAATAGACTAGTGTTGACATATACCACACTATATTTTTATCCACAATTGTTATAAATATCATTGAAAAAAATCCAAAAAACTTCCTTTAGGCTTATATGATATTTGTCACCACAGACATCCCATTAGTATCAGTCAAGATTTAATCTGTGTTTTCCTAAAAATGATTCATTCTGTTTAGTTCTGATTACAAATGCCACTGTCATTCTTATCAGATTTTATATTTTCTTCAAAATTAGATAAAACTATTGTCCAAAATGTACAGAAATCTTTCATTTTTTTAAAGATTATATTTCTTTATTCATGAGAAAGATAGGAAGAGAGAGAGAAAGAAAGAACCAGATATCACTGTGGTACATGTGTTGCTGGGGATTGAACCAGGACCTCATGTTTGAGAGTCCAATGCCTTATCCACTGCACCACTTCCCAGACCACAACCCCAAAATCTTTCCCCAGCATCAGTTCCTCCATCTTTGAGTGGAATTGCTCACCTTTTGTCTGCTGACTTAAAGATTTCTACCCGGATTCAGGGACTGTCATGTAATAATCAGATCTCTGCATGGATCAGGAAGTTGTCCATAGTAGTTGTGCAAAGAGTGCTGGAAACTCATCTTTACATAAAGAGTCAGATGGCCTCTATGTGACCTAAAAAGCAGTATGAATGTTCTGAGTTTCATTACACTTGGAAACATTCTGATTGTATTCTGTGTGTGAGGAGAGGGGCAAGAATATGAGCATGAATTTGACACATTAGGACATATTAAAGAATAAGAATGTAAAGAATCAGTGCTGAAAAGTTAGAATGATTGCTGTCAGCATAGCAGTTTAGAGGGAGTCAGGCAGTAGCGCAGCCGATTAAGCACACCTGGTGCAAAGCCCAAGGACGAGTGTAAGGATCCTGGTTCCAGCCCCCAGCTCCCCACCTGCAGGGGAGTTGCTTGACAAGCGGTGAAGCAGGTCTGAAGGTGTCTGTCTTTCTCTTCCCCTCTCTTTCTTCCCCTCTCTTCTCCATTTCTCTCTGTCCTATCCAACAAAAATGACATCAATAATAACTACAGCAAGGGCAAAAAAAGGAAATATTTTTTTTAAGTTTATTTAGATATTTAAATTTTTTTTCTATATTGGGGAATTAATGTTTTACATTTGACAGTAAATACAATAGTTTGTACATGCATAACATTTCTCACTTTTCCATATAACAATACAATCCCCACTATGTTATCTGTCATCCTTCTTGGACCTGTATTCTCCCCACCCACCCACCCCAGAGTCTTTTACTTTGTTGCAATATGCCAATTCCCATTCAGGTTCTACTTGTGTTTTCTTTTCTGATTTTGTTTTTCAACTTCTGCCTGAGAATGAGATCATCCTATATTCATCCTTATGTTTCTGACTTATTTCACTTAACATGAATTTTACAATTCAGAATATGAGGTACATGACAGTGTACATGACAGTGTTACAACTATGGTTATCAATTACATATGTATGGGGGAAGTGAGGATTCTTTTTATAGCCCTGTGGTCATCTTCTTTTCCTGCCTCTGGGATATCTCAGAGAGTCACCTCAGGGGGCTGCAGCTGCAGCCTGCACTGAATTGCTTTCTCTAATTGTTTATATAGCTTTCAGGGTGCTGGAGTCCAGGCCTGTCTATCTTTTAATTACCAATTTTACATTTATTTTTCAACTCATCTCTACATTTCCCCCTTCTCTGTGTTTTTTACAGCTAATCTTAGCTATATTTTCTGTCTCTTGGCTTACCGGCTGATAATGATGAAACTGGTTTTGTCTTAATACTAACAGCTGCACCATATCTAGTTGATTTTTAACAAAACCCATGAACTTATTTAAAACGCAAGGCCCAAAGGTTAACACAAGTAATAGCATGGCTAGAGGTCTTATAAGGGTGCTGATCAGTGTAGTTAATCAGGGGGAGGAGTTAAACCATGACTCAAACCAGCTTTGTCCCTGTAGTTGCGTAGAAGCAACCCTCTTCTTGTGTCTCAGGAATAACAGGCCCAGCCCCTTCTGATTTTGTAAGAAAACCATTTTTACTCTTTAAGGGGAGCCACTGGTGGCATCTGTTGAGAGCTGGTGACTGGTCTTTCCCCAGGCTTGTTGCACAGCATTCTAATTGTCCTGCAATATATATAGGCTGGGGATTCTGTAAGAACTTAACATTGGTGGGATAAGTGACAAGAGCAACAGAGCAGTCTGCCAAAAGCAATTTTAAAGGGAGACAGTTTGTTTACAAATGGGAAGCAGCACACTCTCAGAAGGGCCAGGGGCAGCAGCGATACCTATCTCCCGCCAGTTTCAAGGGTTAATTTAATTAAAGTCTCTTTCAGTGTCTGATTTACCTCTCTACCTGCCCAGAGATACGGGACTCATTAACACAATGAAAATTTTAATTTGTTTTTATTTTTCAGGCCACTAACTGAGATATGATGGTGAGAGGGAACTCTCCACCTGAGCACTACTTTATCTTAAAAAAAAAAAATTTGTTCACCATCTATGCCCCCTCAGACTTTATTGGATAAGCCTCTACCCAACCTGAAAATGTGTCTATAAATACCAGCAAGTACTTATACCCCAAAGTCTCTGGTTTTACTTTTTATAAAAATCTACTTTTTTAATATCTTTTTACCTTTTTTTTCAATGTCAAGGCTGTCCCTGCTTCCTGTGTAGCTGCACAAGCGGCTTCATCTGCCCTCCAGTTTCTTTTCTGATATCCGGGACAGTGGATCACAGCTGCTTTTTCCAGGGTCCATGAGGCCTCCAGTAGGTTCAGTATCTGGTCTTCGTGCTGGATCTTTTTTTCCTGGTGGAGGTCAGGTATTTTTTCTCTCCAAGTGCTTCATGTACACGCCATGTAGCAAAGGCATACCTCTTGGCAGTCATGTTTTTTTTTTTGCGGGGGGGAGCCTCAGGATCTATCTCTGACATCAGGGTGGCAGGGTTCAGGCTGGTGGCAGCACTGAATTTTACTCATGGCTGGTCTAGGAACAGAGCTTGGTAGCAGGTGAGGTGGGCATTGGACTTGCCCCAGTGATAGCTTGTCTGCTTTTCTTAACAGCTGTGTCATGGGTGCTATTGTCTTCAGGCATTTTTGTCCATCCAGCAGCCACTGGGTCTAATATTTGACAAATAGGCGATGGATCTGTGTCATGGCCCAAGTTTTTGGGTCAACACAGCCTGGCTTATGCCTTTAAGTTTATCTACAAGCAATCTAAGTGGCTTGTTGATAAAACAGCCTTTCTTCCAGTGTCCTTTTTCTTTGCAGTAAAATCACTGATCTTTCCCTACCCTTAGGCTAATCTTTCTGACTTTTTTGTCCCCTCTGGGCACTGCCCCAACTTTTTTTTTTCTTTTCCGAAATCTAATGTCAAAACATTTGCCAACTTCTTAAAAACCCTCTGAGCAATCTCTCAGCTTTTTAAAAAAATCTTTCTGTCTTCTGTAACTTTTTTCTAATATCTGGGGCAGATATGAGCAACAAAAGGCCAAATTTAGTGCCATTCTATTTACCTTATAGAGATTAGTGGGGCATTTGACTGCCACTTGAAGACCCCTTAGGAGAACCTGACAATCTGATTGAAGGGGTGTCACTACTGCAGTCATACATTTGTAACCAGTAAGACATACACAAAACCGAATTGGGAGTTCACGAAAATTTATAATCTAATGACTAGAAATGGCTTATATATCTTTATATAATTTAGAAGGCCTCTTAAAAAACAGATATACCAGTATAGTATATGAAGTCAGTACCCAATGTGTTGATATGATAAAATGATTACTATTTCTTTAGCATGATTTTAAAAGAGCTTAAACAATTTAAGCACAATTTTAAAACAGTTTTTGTTAAGATATAAAACTCTTAATAGATTTTATCCCTGGGAGTCGGGCTGTAGTGCAGCCGGCTAAGCACAGGTGGCGCAAAGCACAAGGACCGGCATAAGGATCCCGGTTTGAACCCAGGCTCCCCACCTGCAGGGGAGTCGCTTCACAGGCGGTGAAGCAGGTCTGCAGGTGTCTATCTTTCTCTCCTCCTCTCTGTCTTCCCCTCCCTCTCTCCATTTCTCTCTGTTCTATCCAACAACGACAACAACAATAATAACTACAACAATAAAACAACAAGGGCAACAAAAGGAAATAAATAAAATAGATATTAAAAAAAAAGATTTCATCCCTGAGAACTATAATATGGCAACGTAAAAGGCTAAAATAAACCTCATAGCTTAAATGGTCAAAATTATAATTTTGTTAAATCAGAATTTGCTAAAAAAAATCTTTTATTAGACCAGAAACACCATGTATCAACTTAATTTATCAAGATTAAATCTCTGACAGTGTCTTGAAACAAACCAGATAAATTTTTGACAAGTAGAATCTATTTTCTCAAAAGCCAATTATTTGATTATAATTTTGTAGTCTTTTTAAATAGGGGAGTTATATCAGTAACAACTTTATCAGGAGAAAGTCACTGTGAAAGCAAAATTAATTAACTCATGAGTAAGCTAAAAATATCTCTTAAATTTTAGGTAAAAACTTTTTTTTTAATTTTTTTATTTAAGAAAGGATAAATTAACAAAACCATAGGGTAGGAGGGGTACGACTCCACACAATTCCCACCACCCAATCTCCACTAGCTTTCCCATTCTCTGTCCCTCTGGGAGCATGGACCCAGGGTCATTGTGGGTTGCAGAAGGTGGAAGGTCTGGCTTCTGTAATTGCTTCCCCGCTGAACATAGGCGTTGACTGGTCGGTCCATATTCCCAGTCTGCCTCTCTCTTTCCCTAGTAGGGTGGGTCTCTGGGGAAGCTGAGCTCCAGGACACATTGGTGGGGTTTTCAGTCCAGGGAAGCCTGGGCGGCATCCTGATAGAGAAGAGGAGATGAAGATACACATCTGCAGGGGGATTTGGGTGGTGGTGCAGTTGGGTCGAGAGGGAGTGCTGGTCCTTTTTGCTCCTGCCTAGGTCCCTTCTGCGTGCTCCAGACACCTTCAGCCAGATAACGGGTCATGAATTCTATGAACCATGCCATGATCCTTCCCATGCCAGAAATAATAACATGACTCTATACAAGGACCAATAGCCTGTCTCACTGTGGGCATCTTAGCTACCCCCAGCTGGGCTCTCTTGATACCGATGGGTGCTTCTCACCTTCCCCCTTGGTTAATACAGTAAACTTTCATTTGTCTACACTCCTGATTCTACTTGCCTCAATTTCAGCATCTTTTTTTTTCTCTCCCCCAGAGCACTGCTGAGCTCTGGCTTATGGTGGTACAGGAGACTGAGTCTGGGACTTTGGAGCTTCAGGAATGAGAGTCTGTTTACATAACCATTATGCTACCTACCCCCACCCCATAGCATCTTATAATTCTAACATTTTGGTGCAAAAACCTGAAAAGGGCTACAAATCTAGCCTCATCCTTTGGGTATTTAGTGCCCCAGTATTCTAACAATTATAACTGCTAGAAACAGAAAAACATATATATCTACTATCATTATTTCAGTATTTAGACCAAAAATTTTAACAGATATTGGGTGATGAACTCTGCAAAAGCCCACAGATAAAAGAAATGTATATTCTGGAGGGCAGGAGGAATTGAATATTCTCCAATGACTTTCCTTTTTCTTTCTGATCAAAGTGAATCAATGAATCTGGAGGGAGCATCTCCTGAAATACTGTCAAAAGACCCTGCCAGCTATTCCATTTTTAATTACTCTTTCACTCTCATTTTTAAAATTATTTCCCCTTCTATTGCCCTTGTTGTTTTTGTTGTTGTTGTTGTGATTATTATTGTTATTTATGTCATCATTGGTGGATAGGACTGAGAAATGGAGAAAGGTGGGGTAGACAGAGAGGAGATGAGACAGATAGACACCAGCAGACATGCTTCACTGCCTGTGAAGCGACTCCCCTTCAGTTGGGGAGCCAGGGCCCCTAACCAGGCTCCTTAGGCCAGTCCTTCTGCTTCATGCCATGTGTGCTTGACCCACTGTGCTACCACCCATCGCCCTATGCCGGGCTAGATTTATGGGCAGCAGAGAGATGACCAGGGACTCATGGCTGAGCTCAGACGCAGTTCAATCTTTATTGATGATGAATGAGTGCAAGCTATATATCTCTACTCACAATCCTGTCCTTATATATCCTGAGGTGGAATTGTAAGGTCAGAAGAGAATGTAAGTAGTATAGGGGGTGGGGAGAAGGAAAAAGCATGGGAAACCGTTGGGATTAAACCAGTGCTGGCAAAACAATGATTATGTAAATAGACCACAGCATTAAGTATTGCAACAGAAGGGGTCTTAGAAGCAGACCAACAACTCTAATTACTTTTTTAGTTGTATGTATTAATATTATAGCAGGGAGAAAGCAGAATACTTCACAGATCTTGCATGGACAGTGCCAGGACTGAAATTTGGTACTTCAATTTGCTAATTGGTGACTCTACAATTAAGATATCTGCCTTATGATTGGAATAAGAGATGTTTAACTGAATAAAAGAATAAGGAATAAAGGAGTCTGTTATATATTTGGATGGTCAATCCAGATTCTCAATCAGGAGAAATACACCTCTCTGCTGATTCCAATGTCCTTTCCTGAAAGTTGGTGGCTATGTCCATGACTGAAAAATTTCACTCCAAAGAGAAGTAACCATCACAAGATATAAACTTACTCGTGTAAGTCTAGTTGTCAATAAGTGGCCTATATTGGGATTCAATTATCCAATTCTCTAGTTGTGGTTCTGGACAATAATGAATATTCCCACCATTACTTGAGATCTCTTTACACTTAATCATTGTTCCTATTCCCTCTCTGCTAGTCTGTATAAATGAAGCTTTTGGGAGTTCTACCAGAACATAAAAGTTATCTCAACATCTTCTTGCAGTTAACACAGTGTAAGAAAATTGGAGGACTTCCAGACTTCCGGAGGCTGGGCTTCGGAGTAGCAGCAGCTGTCTTTCTCTCCTCTCCTCTACTGGGTTAACTAGGAATACCAAAGGAGATTTATTATCTTTATTTATTGGCTAGAAACAGCCAGAAATTGAGAGAGAAGGAGAAGATAGAGAGACACCTGCTGCCCTGCTTCACCACTTGCAAAGCTTTCTGCCTCCAGGTGGGGGGCAGGGGCTTGAACCTAGGTCCTTTTGCACTGTAACATGTCACTCAACCAGGTGCTCCACCACCCGGCCCCCTAAATAAACTTCCATGTTCACAGCAATCATTCTAACATTTCAACACTAATTCTTTTAAATTCTTATTCTTGAACACATTCTCACATGTTGAATTGATGCTCATAGTCTTGCCTATCTATTCACACACAGAATATAATCAGAATGTTTCCAAGTATAATGAAATTCAGAACAGTCATACTGCTTTTTAGGTCACATGTAAGCCATTCGATTCTTTATGTAAAGATCAGTTTCCATCATCTTTGCATAGCTACTATGGACAACTTCCTGATCCATGGAGAGAACTGATTATTACTTGGCATCAATAACAATAATAATTACATCAACAATCAAAATAAGGGCAACAAAGAATGAAATATATAAGTAAATATATATGTTTATTGTAGTTATTATTTTTGTTGTTATTGATGTCGAAGTTGTTGGATAGGACAGAGAAAATAAAGAAAGGAGGGGAAGACTGACAGGGGGAGAGATAGACAGAGACCTGCAGACCTGCTTCACCATCTGTGAAGCGACTCCCCTGCAGATGTTCATGTTGCTCTCTACACTGAAAGGTGGCTCATGAGGGAGAATAAAACATTAGGATAGAATTTGGGAACAAATCAGCATCAGGGCAATATTCCCACTGGGGCAGAGACTATGAGGGATTGCCCTGATCCCTACCGTAAGCCTGTCCCCTGAATTCAAGAGGTCTGGCAGCTGCTTTATCAACTTTTAGTTTTGGGGGTTCTATAGCTTCATCCAACACCCTATTGGCTATCGGGAGACTGGAAGAGGGCTGAAGACCATTAGGTCACACCAGGGGTTACCCAGCCAGAGTCCTGCAATTGTCCTAGACCTTATCAATCTCCATGCAAAGGACTCGGCTGGGAAAGACAGAAAAGGACAGAAAAGGGGAACTTAGCTGCAGTGGGTGCTAACAAAGCTTCAAAGTTACTGCCTGGCTTGCCATAATGTTAAGTATTTTTCCTTCTGACCGTACCCATTACAAACTGAGACAGACTGAGGCTGACACAAGAAATAGGGGAAGTTGAAGTATATTCACACATTACTACAAACTTACACATGTACAATAGCCATTACTACAAACTTACACATGTACAATAGCCATTATTACAAACTTACACATGTACAAACACAGAACAGACATAGTACACTGGGACCTCAGGAAACCTGAGGGGTCCCCCACCAAGTCAGAGTGCCAATTAGTGGCCCCATTATTTGGGAGAGAGACCCAGATGCTGGGAGCTCATCTCCTATTAAAGAGAATGGGAGTTGGGGGGCTTCAAGGTGGTCACATGAGTACATTCCTAGAATGAACATTCTGAAACTCATTGGCTCCAAGCAAGTGGAAGCAAGTGGGCAGGTTAGTGATAACCATTATGGCACAAAGGTTACAAGACAGAAGGGTTTCTGTAACATTTTATTTATTTATTTATTTATTACCAGAGCACTGCTCAGCTCTTGCTTAGGGTGGTGCAAGGGATTGAACCTGGGACTTTAGAACCTCAGGCATGAGAGTCTGTTTGCATAACCATTATGCTATCTACCCCTCCCACAGCAACATTCTTAGTTAATCAGAAATTCTCTGTTGTCCAAATAAGGGGGAAATTCCTTCATTATCTAGTCCTCTAAGGGTTTGCTCTTAATCACTCAATTCACCTAGCTTTCTATATGGGGGATTTCTAATTGAATCAGCTTGGGGGACTTATTCCTTCACAAGGTAGACTACACTAAACAACATCTCCCAAAGCTTACTGTGCAACCCTGCTGATTCCCACAGTGCAGATAACATTTTCTATAGTTATCCATGCTTGTTTGTCTGTGAAATTACCCACAGAGAGCAAAACAAAGCAGAGCGGAGCAGGGCTCTGGGTCAGCAGGCAGCCTCCAGGTCAAAGGAGCCCACTGCACTGGAGGAGCCAGGCTGAGAGGAGGCTGCATGGTGCAGTTTGCACTTTGGGCACAACAGCAGCACCAAGTCCCCAGGGTGCGGGTCACAGAGCTGCGCCTCATATGACCAAGCAGCATGGAAGAGAGCGAGCAGGAGTAAGCTAACTGGGTGAGAAAACTGATGGAATTATATGTTTTTAACAGCTGACACTTCTTTTAAAAAATGTTTTATTTATTCCCTTTTGTTGCCCTTGTTTTATTGGATAGGACAAAGAGTAATGGACGGAAGAGGGGAAGATGGGAGGAGAGAAAGACAGACACCTGCAGACCTGCTTCATCGCGACTCCCCTGCAAATGGGGAGCTGGGGGGCTGGAACTGGGATCCTTACTTGAGTCCTTGCGCTTTAAGCGTCCCACCAAATGCTCTTAACCCACCGCGCTCCCGCCCGACGTCCAACAGCTGAGGCTTCTAAAGTACTCCAGAGAACCTTTTTGCCAGCCATTTCTGGCTTTAAGGGTTCTCCAGGCTCACCCCCTATAGATGTTGATAGGACAGCATTGCTGTCATTTAGAAATGTCTGGTTTCGATTGGGTCTGAACTTTATCCAAAGTTTTCATCCAATTAAACTCTGAGACAGTGGACATGGACCAATGTGGGATGCTCATGGGTGGTGCTCCAAAGTGAAATCCAACACTCGAGGAAGTAAGAGACACTAGCAATCTCTTCTGTGTTTTTGCGCGGCTGCTTTTCTCTACTTTTCTCTCAGTGCTGCTCTCATCTCCTGATTTGGATGTTGGAGAGGAGACTTGAGTAAATTCAGACTGGACGGGATATTGTGAGTGTGGCTCATTGAGGCTGAGATTGGGAGGGTTTGCTTGAGTCTTGCTAGAGTATTCCGGGATCGGATTCGGGCAGTAGCACAGCGGCTTAAGTGCACTTGGAGCAGCGCACCACAAGGACCAGCAAAGGGCTGCGGGTTGGAGCCTCAGGCTCCCAACCTGCAGGGGAGTCGCTTCACAAATGGTGAAGCAAAGCAGGCCTGCAGGTGTCTGTCTTCTCACCCCCTCTTGTCTTTCAGCCCCTCGCTCCATTTCTCTTTATCCTATCTAACAACGACAACAACAAGGGCAACAAAAGGGAAAATAAATATTTATAAATATTTATTTTCCGGGGTGGATCAGTGTGTATGGGCCTCTCCCTGGTCAATCCACCATCCCCACCAGGGCTGGATTCCTCTTGTGCTGTCCTGTTTGTGCTCTGTGGAAAGGGGTGGATCATCATTATTTTTTATTTTATTTATTTATCTATTTTTTATTCCTTCCCGGTCATGGATGAAGTTTCTTGGTCCAGTCCCATTCTCTATTGAGTGTCCTGGGATCTGGATCCAGGACAGGGGAGCGAGCAAGGACCTGCTGACCACAGGCAAGATGTTCAGATTGGGGAGTCAGCATGTTTGTCAACACCAGTCAGCTTCCAGCTGGATCCACTGCCCCTTTGATTGCCCTGCCTTCATTGGGACCTGGGGTAGATAGAAACTAAGGACTTTTTGTGGCCCTGGCAGCACATGTGCCAAAGTGATGGCTGGTTCTTTCTCTCTCTTCCTATCTTTCTCATAATAAAATCTTTAAAAAAAAAAAAAGAAAGAAAGAAACTAAGGACTTCTTTAATTCTTTCTCATTTTCATTTTTCTTAGTCACTATAAATTTCTCTTCTCTGTTATATTATCCCTGGAGGTGTTACAGTTTTTTTGTTTGTTTGTTATTGGGGAATTAATGGTTTAGAGTCAACAGTAAAATAAAATACAAGTTTTCCTAGTGGAGTTTGAGTTGCTATGTGGAAAATTTCTATGTGTTACCCATGTACATCTTGTTTTTATTCAATTTATTCTGGTTTTAGTGGTGAATTTAGCAGAAGTGCCCCAGGATTGAACTGTCTTTTTTTTTAAATTTTTTTAAAAAATATTTATTTCATTTATTTATTCCCTTTTGTTGCCCTTGTTGTTTTATTGTTGTAGTTATTATTGTTGTTGTCGTTGTTGGATAGGACAGAGAAATGGAGAGAGGAGGGGAAGACAGAGAGGAGGAGAGAAAGACAGACACCTGCAGACCTGCTTCACAGCCTGTGAAGCGACTTCCCTGCAGGTGGGCAGCCGGGGTTCGAACCGGGATCCTTATGCCGGTCCTTGTGCTTTGCGCCACCTGCGCTTAACCCGCTGCGCTACAGCCCGACTCCCTGAACTGTATTCTAATAAACTTGCTGGAGAAACATTAGCAGTCCCCTACCTTAAAGTGAGAGGCATGAAGAGAGGCATAAAAAATGTTGACGCAGTTACAGTGACTCGAATGTAGTGTGCAGAAATTGAAAACGTGGAGTCCTCTCCACTGCCTGTTTCCAGTTGCAAATGAGAATTATCTTTTATGCTGCTTATAATTTTTCTCATAACACTGTTCAGTTCTCACTTCTGATAATGTAGAGATTGAACTGGAATTGGGAGTCTCAGACATGGAAGTCATTTGCATACCCACTGTTTTTAGTTAGCTCAGCTACCTGTAGTCAAATTTTAAGATTATTATTGTTTTAAAAATATTTCCCCCACCCCCTTTAAGTATTTTTTATCATTCATTTTTGAATGGAGACAGAAAGAAATTGAAAAGGAGATAGAAAGGGAGAGAGGCACTTGCAGCTCTGCTCTGCTTCATTACTCATGAAGCTTTCCCCATTGCAGGTGGGGACCAGGGTCTTGAACTTGGGTCATTGTGCACTGTGGTGTGTGAGATTAATCAGGTGTGCTCCTGCCTGGCCTGCTTAAAATGATATTTATTGATTAATATTTGGGTAGAGTCAGAGAGAAAGTGGGAGGGTAGTGGGAGATAGGAAGGGAAAGAGAGACACACATACAGTGCTGCTGCCTCCGTCTTAACTCTCCTCCATCAGCTGGAGACCAGAAGTTGAACCCAGATCCTTGAGCACTGCAGTGTGTGTACTCACCAACTGGCCTCTGTAATTAGATTTTTAAATTTTTAAATAATTGTTATTTATTTATTGGCTAGAGACAGCCAGAAATTGAGAGGGAAGTGGGGGATAGAGAGGAAGTTAGACAGAAAGATACCTGCACTACTGCTTCACTACTCACAAAGCTTTCTCCAGCAGGTGGGAACCAGGGGCTTGAACCCAGGACCTTTCACATTGTAATATGTGTTCTCACCAGGTACAGCAAGACCCGGCTTGCTGTAATCAGATTTTAATGCAGTGTTCTTCACTGTGACCTTGTATAAATTGAGCTAAAAAAATAAATGTAAAATGGTGATTAAAAGATAGGTAAGCCTAGACTCTAGTAACTCAAGGGTTAAGTAAGCAATTAAAAGGCAGACCCTGAGCCTGGGAAGAAAGAGATAAACACAGGACCAGATGGTGAGAAAGAAGTGAGAAAGAAACCTCCCCAGAGCCTGAAGTCAAGAAGAGAGATAATCACAAGGTCCTGAACCCCCCACCCCCCCATATTTCCCCCATATGCAGGAGATAGATAACCACAATTGTAAAACTATCATGTAGTGACTTTGTAGACCTGAGATTTGTCACATAGACTATTCATTCTGATCCCTATATAAGCCTTAACAGGATTTAGAGTGGAGTCAAATACTGGGAGAGCTATTGCATCAGCCACTTGGGAATTCGGTCCTAGCCTGGCTAGTAAAGATTCTTTGTTTTTACATCACTCTGGTCTCTTGGTGTCTTCCTTGGATTCCCAAACCTAACAACCTGAATTTGTGTGTTCAGTTCTGGTTAGTTCACTTCTAAAATGTGTTATTGTACAGCAAATAATGGACACAGATCTTTTTGAGTAATAGAGGGAAAGTTTCCAGTTATTTAAGATTGTAAAAGTGCACTATGGGGGCAGGGAGTCCAGCGATAGCAAAGCTGGTTAAGTGCAAGTGGCGCAAAACACAAGAACCAGCATATGGATCCTGTTTCGAGGTCCTGGCCCCCACCTGCATGGGAAAGGCAGTGAAGCAGGTCTGCAGGTGTCTCTCTGTCCCGCTCTCTGTCTTCCCCTCCTCTCTCCATTTCTCTCTGTCCTATCCAACAACGATGGAATCAAAAACAACAACAATAATAACTACAACAATAAATAAATAAAGGGCAACAGACCGGAGAATATATTTTTTTAAAAAGTGCACTATGATTTTCTCCCCTATTTCTCCTTGTACATATGTGGAATTAGAGGTTCTGTAGATTGTTTATGTGTTTGAAATTGGAGGACATTGTGTCATTAACAGGAAAGTGTCAAAGTGTCAATAAATCTAAGTCATGAATTTTAAAGTTAATTAATGTATTAAGGAATAGGAAAAAATGCAAGGTCATACATATATATACATATATATATATATATATATATATATATTTTTTTTTTTAAGCAGAGTACTTCTCAGCTCTGGGTTATGGAGGTGCAGGGTATTGAACCTGCAACTTTGGTGCCGCAGCAATGAAAGTTTGTTTTCATAACCATTATGGTATCTACTCCCACCCCAAAGTCGTATATATTTTTTATTTTAATGAATTTAATTTGAATAAGTAGATGATTAAATTAATTAGCCCTTAATACTCTGGTTTTTGTACTTATTAGACCTTGAGATGTAAAGTGTACATGTCACTTAGTCTAGACTTTCCTTTTGTGAAGGAATTCTCTTGGATATGAGGAAGTCCAGAGCCAAGGTGTGTGAAGAATAAAGGAGTTATTGAGTCAAACTGAGAGTCCAGATCCCTCTGAAAACTCATGGCACTGAACAAAGGTTCAGTTCCAGCTTTATACTCTAGAAATGCAGAAGCCAGCTCAGTTTACAGAAGCTAACATGACAAGTAGCTATTGCAAACAAACAGGCAAGAGAGAAATACAAAATAAAAATGGGGAAGTTCACCCAGGTTACTATAGATACGGTGACGCACATTCTAATCTCCATAGAAGGCATTTGACTTTTCTGGCCTTCTGCTCTACTTGTCTACTGCTTACTCAGTGAAGGTCATCAGTCAGACCTTCTTCTCTCTAGGGATTGAATTTGGAACCTCATGGTTGAAAATTCAATGCTTTATCCACTGCTCCACGTACTGGAACAGGATGTATTTATTTATTTATTTATTTATTTATTTATTTATTTAATCTTCAGCACAGTTATATGTTGGAGTGACTATTTTTGGGGTGGATACCCGTATAGAGATCTTAAAAATGTTTTTTGTGGGGGGTGGAGACTGGTGGTGGCACAGTGGGTTAAACGCACGTGGTGCGAAGCACAAGGACCAGCATAAGGGTTCTGGTTCGAGCCCTGGTTCCCCACCTGCAAGGGTGTCACTTTACAGGCGGTGAAGCAGGTCTGCAGGTCTGTCTCACCTTTCTCTTCCCCTCTTTTTTTCCATCCTCTCTCCATTTCTCTCTGTCCTATCAACAAAGACAGCAGTAACAATAATGATAGACAACAAGGGCAACAAAAGGCAAAATAAAATTTAAAATTATATTAAAATTTTCTTTTAAAATATTGTCTTTCTTTTTTCATACAACACTGAGAAACTGAGAGGAGGGGAGAGAGATACGAGAAAGAGACTGCAGCCCCACTCATCACTCATACACCTTTCTTCCTGCAGGTGGACACTTGGAGTTTAAACTCAAGTCCTTTCACATGGCAACATGTGGCCTTAACTGGGTGCACCACCTGCTCAGCCTCCCAAAATTTGTTATTTCTAAAAATAACTAACCAAATAAATCCATCCTGTTGGGGAGGGTTAGTAGAAAACATTTAAGCTCAGCTGTGAGCTGACAGTTATTAAAGCTAGAGAATAAGTGCAGACACATTCCTGTAGAGCTATCTTTACTTTGGAATAAGCTTATTTTTTTATTTATTGTCTTCTGTTGCTCTTGTTTTTTATTGTAATGATTATTATTGTTGTTGTCATTATTGGCTAGGACAGAGAGAAATGGAGAGAATTTCTATATGCATCCAAAAAGCCAGATGATGGGAATGAGGTGTTCATAGTTTCATAGTTTCTGTAGTTGGGGCTGGGCGGTGGCACTCTCAATTAAGCACAGATATCACCAAGTGCAAGATTCTGGGTTCAAGCCCCCACTTCATGAACAGGGAAGCAGGTCTGCAAGCATCTATTTGTCTCTTTCCCTTTCTATCACCCCTTCCCTCTCAATGTCAATTATCACAACACACCAGCCCTGATAGCTTTCCTCATGTCTCCTTCTCATTGTAAACCTTGCTGGAGCACAGCTCCATGTAGTACTTGTATGTAGACCCATGAGTCATTTCACAAAAAGCTATAGGTCACATGACTTGGATTAAAATCTAGCCTCCCTTTTATTTGATCATTGATTAAATTTTCTCACAGGGGGAGTCGGGCTGTAGCGCAGCGGGTTAAGCGCAGGTGGCGCAAAGCACAAGGACCGGCATAAGGATCCCGGTTCGAACCCCGGCTCCCCACCTGCAGGGGAGTCGCTTCCCAGGCGGTGAAGCAGGTCTGCAGGTGTCTATCTTTCCCTCCTCCTCTCTGTCTTCCCCTCCTCTCTCCATTTCTCTCTGTCCTATCCAACAACGACAACAACAATAATAACTACAACAATAAAACAACAAGGGCAACAAAAGGGAATAAATAAATAAAATAAATATAAAAAAAAATTTAAAAAAATTTTCTCACAGGGTGTAACGATACTATGTCTCACTTCATAGATTATTTCCATTAGGGCTGCATATATCTATGGAAACCAGAATGTGTAGTAACTAGAACTGTTTAAATAGACGAGTGTTGACATATACCACACTATATTTGTATCTGCAATTGTTTTAAGTGTCATTGAAAAACATCCAAAAAACTTCCTTTATGCTTATTTGATATTAGTCACCCCAGACATCCCATTAGTATCCCAATCCAGATGTAATCTGTGTTTTTCTAAAATGATTCATTCTGTTTAGTTCTGATTACAAATACCACTGTCATTCTTATCAGATTTTATATTGTGCATAATGTTCAGAAATCTTTCATTTCTTTAAAACAAATTTTATTTCTTTATTCATGAGAAATATATGGATGGAGTAACGAACCAGACATCACCATGGCCCATGTGCTGCTGGATATTGAACCAGGACTTCATGCTTGAGAGTCCAGTGCTGTACCACCTCCCAGACTACAACCCCCAAATCTGTCACCAGCACTAGTTCCTCCATCTTTGAGTGGAATTGCTCACCTTTTGTCTGCTGACTTAAAGATTTCTACCCAGATTCAGTGACTGTCATATAATAATCAGATCTCTGCATGGATTAGGAAGTTGTACATAGTAGCTATTTAAAGAGTGATGGAAACTGATCTTTACTTAAAGACTTGGATGGCCTATATGTGACCTAAAAAGCAGTATGAATGTTCTGAGTTTCATTATAGTTGGAAACATTCTGATTGTATTCTGTGTGTGGGGAGAGGGGGCAAGAATATGATCATAGGGGAGTTGACCGGTAGTGCAGCGGGTTAAGCACATGTGGCGCGAAATGCAAGGACCAGTGGAAGGATCCTGGTTTGAGCCCCCCACCTGCAGGGGGCTCGCTTCACAGGTGGTGAAGCTGATCTGCAGTCATCTGTGTTTTTCTCCCCCTTTCTCCATTTCTCTCTGTCCTATCCAACAATGATGACATCAACAACAACAATAGGGAGTCGGGCTGTAGTGCAGCGGGTTAAGTGCACATGGTGCAAAGCACAAGGACTGGAGTAAGGATCCCGGTTCAAGCCTCCGATCCCCACCTGCAGGGGAGTCACTTCACAGGCGGTGAAGCAGGTCTGCAGGTGTCTGTCTTTCTCTCTCCCTCTCTGTCTTCCCCTCCTCTCTCCATTTCTCTCTGTCCTGTCCAACAACGACGACATCAACAATAAAACAACAAAGACAACAAAAGGGAATGAATAAATAAATATTTTAAAATTTTTAAAAAATAACAATAATATCTGTAACAACAATAAAAAGCAACACGGGCAACAAAAGGGAAAGTAAATTTTAAAAAAATGTAAGAATAAATAATCTTATATAAAAAAGAATATGAGCATCAATTCAACACATGAGAATGTATTGAAGAATAAGAATGTAAAGAATTAGTGCTGAAAAGTTAGAATGATTGCTGTGAGCATAGAAGTTTATTTAGAGGGAGTCAGGCAATAGCGCAACGGGTTAAAAGTTTATTTAGATTGTTTTATGGAATTACCTTCATTTAAAACACATTATTTCAAGTGTATATTATAGTTTAACATCCAGAACTACATAATCAACAAAAATGTTGTTTTAGTACAATAGGATAATGTTGAATACATTTACTGATTTTACTGTGCTCACTTTTAATATTTTGAATTACCATTCTATACAAAACTTATAGGAAAATATCATTAAAACTTTGAATTATGAAAAGAAGGAGCTGGGACTGGTGTGCAATATACAGACACTGTTTTCCAATAATCCCTTGGTGTCCTGACTTTGTTTACCAATTCCCAGTTTTACATTCCCTGCAGGTAGAGTGCTTGCTGTCAAGCCAAAAGAGTCCTGGCTTGTGGATTTAAATCACAGTCTGAAGATACTGCTGCTTTTAATTTTCTGGCCTGAGAAGAAATTGAGAGAAAGAGGGAGAAATGACACTTTCTCAGGTAAATGACATATGCCAGATCTGATTCATTTCCTTGCTGAGTAAGTTGTATTTTAATTTACACATGCATTTTATGTTATGAATGTTCATTTCACTGCTTCTTATTTGCCTGAATATTTCTCTTAAAAAACATTTTGTCAGCAGACTTTGCTGCCATGAAAGATACAGATTTGGGTAGATATAACAAAAGAGAGGAGGGAAGGAAAGTGAAGAAGAAAAAATGCAATACTCTACCTCCAATGAACCTTGGAGTTTCTTGCCCAGATACCACAGAGCTTAAACCTCACACACTACACAGAGATGGGAAGAGGGAAATTTCATTAGTGGTATTCTGGTTTCTTTCCCTTTTCTTTCCCTCGAACTCTGTAGGAAATAATACAATTATTCCACTAAGAGAAATCATGTTCATCAGAATATACCTACTTATACCTGAAGCTTTTTCTTCCTTTCTACCCAAACACTCTATATGCTATGAAAATTCTTATCTTGATGGGTACACCCAGTTAGACATTTAAGTTACCATGGAAAGTAACCCAGTTTTAAGTTCTGTTGTCCACCTGGATTGGGGGTGTTGCTTAACAAGTAGCCAGGTAGGTCTTCAGGAGTCTGTCTTTTTTAAATTTTATTTTATTATTATTTTTATTTATTTATTTATTCCTTTTGTTGCCCTTGTTGTTTTGTTGTTGTAGTTATTATTGATGTCATTGTTGTTAGATAGGACAGAGAGAAATGGAGAGGAGGGGAAGACAGAGGGGGGAGAGAAAGACAGACACCTGCAGACCTGAAGTGACTCCCTTGCAGGTGGGGAGCCGGGGTTCGAACCGGGATCCTTATGCCTGTCTTTGTGCTTTGCGCCACCTGCGCTTAGCCCGCTGTACTACAGCCCAACTCCCCAGAATAGGAATTTTAATGTATAATAAAGCTATGTAGTCTTCTTTAGGTATGTTTCTAGGGGCCCATAGTCTGAGTGATTTTTGCTTGAGCTTGATAGTAACATGAAGAGGAACTAAAAATATTGTTTGGGAAGATGGCATCGGAGTTGAGAATAGAACTAGAGAACTGGATTAAGGCAGAGGGTAGTTCTCAAACTTGATAATATTGACCAGCAATGGTGGAGAGATATTAGAGGTCTTGGCCCATCATATCTATGGGGAAATCCAAGAATTCCCATACTAATGGTGCTCTCATTTTATCTAATTTTATTTATTCAATTTTTAAAATATTTTTTATTTATTCATTTTTTAAAATATTTATATTATTTAAATATTTATTCCCTTTTGTTGCCCTGGTTATTTATTTAATTTTAAGGAGGAAGTATGTTGTTTTCTCTCTTAGAAATAGATGCTGTTATTTCTCCCTGCCTCTCTATCCCTCAATTTGGAAAGAAGAATATGGTTTGTCAGCGCTCTCATGTGTCATTATGCTTTAGCAGGTTTTCGTTATTCCTCACTCTCATCCAAGTAGGATGCAGATGGCTGCATTGAAGAAGAAAGTAGCTTTGGGAAGACAACAGAATTAATTGCTCGAAAGACTTTAATGCATGATGTTCTACTGCTCTAAATTCAGTCTCCATAAATAATATAAGCCAGAGCTTAGTAGTGTTCTGTCTCCATGACACCTCTTTTATTAATTTGTAAATATATAATATTAAAATACTATGGTCCATGGTGAGCAGAATGGCTCACTCAAATTATTTGCTTCTTTGTCATGTGCACAGTCCTCAATTAAGGCATGCCTCTACCACATGGGAGCTTCATTGCCAGGGTATCTTTTTTTTCCCCCTAAAATCATAACATGGAGCTCTAAAGCCTCAGTTATGAAAACATAAAAAGGTAAAGAAATAAAGTTGTTCACTGACTGCTTTCCCAAACCTAACTCAGTTATGCTTGGATCTTTTTCTCCTCCCTTCCAAGTGCACTTCATAATAACATCACTGTCATATGAGATTCTAGGGACTGGGTTCAGGACCTGATGACAGCACAAAGCTGTACTCACTGTACCAATTAGTGTATCACATTCTAGGCCATGAGAGTGGGGTATTTGATATGTTTGGTGATGAGACAATCACTGACTTCATAAAGTAGATCATGGATGTCTAATCTGTTGCTAGTATGAAATGTTTTCTCATATAAATAAATACACTGTATATTTTAGTGTTCAGTGACCTTTGAAGATGTAACAGTGATATTCAGTCAAGAGGAGTGGGCATTATTAAATTCTTCAGAGAAGAAACTCTACAGAAATGTGATGTGGGAAAATATTAAAAACCTTCTGTCGATAGGTAATTATAATATTCATTCATTTCTCAATGAAAATACATACTTTTTCCACCATTGTTCACCAGTGTATGTGGAGACATTGTTAAGTGATAAAGGCATTATTGTGATTGCGACTCATGAGGGATCAAAAATTCAGTATATTTGTATCCTTTCTAATATCTTTTGTATTTTTAGGAAATTTACAAGGGGACCATTCCATCAAAGAGCAGTGTAACCACCAAGGAAGTAAAAGGTTAGAATCTCATTCATAATAAAATATACTGTCCTAGCCAGAAAGCTACTGTGAACTTCTCTGTGCTTTAGTACCTTGATGATTTCCCAAAATCAATGGACCCTTAAGGGTTCCTAAGTGTGTGTGTGCTCTCTAGTATTTGAGCTGATGCTTGGCTTCTGCTATAATACAATCTTTTTAAAGTAAAGAGAACTTATAATGGCTGATATAAATAGATCCTCTTAAACTATTTCATAAAAATGATGCCATGAATAGCTTATGGTATATTTGGCAAGTGACTCAAATAATGATGGATGTGTGATGTATAGGCTTGAGTTTCTCATTTAAATCACTGGCAGCACAAGTAAGAAAATGTTGTTCTGGATTACCCTTTCTTTCCACTTCATGAAAAAAACTCACAGAAAAGTAAGAAATGGATACTTACAGAAATAAGGCAGCGGGGAGTCAGGTGGTAGAGCAGTGGTTTAAGCTCGTGTGGCGCAAAGTGCAAGGACTGGCTTGAGTCTCCTGGTTTGAGCCCCCAGCTCCCCACCTGCATGGGAGTTGCTTCATAAGAGGTGAAGCAGGTTTTCAGGTGTCTATCTTTCTCTCCCTCTCTCTGACTTCCTTCCTCTGTCCATTTTGCTCCATTTTTCCTGTCTAACAAAGACAACATCAATAACAATGACAATAACTACAATAATAAAAACAACAAGGTCAACAAAAAGGAAAATAAATAAATGTAAAAAAGAAACAAAAAGTAGATAAGGCAGAGAAACTCAGTGTTTACATAGTAGTACACTTGGAAACATTAAGCATAGCTCCCTTGTATGAATATATCTTTTTTATAATGTTTAGACAGATTTATGAAAAATTAGTTATTTCAATAAAAAATTTCAACACAGTGATTCGGGTGGTAGCATAGCAGGTGAAGCTCACATAGGGATCCCAGTTTCAATTTCTGCTCCCCACCTTTGGGAGGTCGCTTCACAAGTGGTGAAGCATGTCTTTAGGTGTCTATCTTTTTCTCGCCTTCTCTGTCTTTCCCTCCTCTCCATTTCTCTCTGTCCTATCAAACAATGATGACATCAGTAACAACAACAATAATAATTACAACAATAAAAATAACAAGGACCAAAAAAGAGGAAGATAAATACCTATAAAAACAATAAATAAATAAGGTGGAGAAACTCAGTGTTTACAAAGTAGTACACTTGGAACTATTAGACATATCTGCATTGTATGACTATATTTTTATAATGTTTAGAGAGTTTTAATAGAAAAAATAGTGATTTCAATAAAAAAATTCAACTTGGGGAGTTGAGTGGTAGTTCAGCGGGTCAAGCTCACATGGCACAAAGCGCAAGGACCGGCATTAGGATACCAGTTCCAGTCCCCAGCTTCAAACCTGTGGGGAGTTGCTTCAGAAGTGGAGAAGTATGTCTGCAGGTGTCTGTCTTTCTCTCCCCTTTCTGTCTTTCCCTTCTCTCTCCATTTCTCTCTGTTCTATTCAACAAAGATGACATCAATAATAACAACAATAAAAAAATAAGGGCAACAAAAAGGAAATAAAAAATATTTAAAAACAAGAAAAAAAACACAAAGATAAAACTTGCCATTTACACATTGACAAAAAGTACTTCAATTAATAAATACAATATTGCTGTATGTAGTTTGTAGTTTAACTTGCTTGTGTATTATACTATTTAGTATTTAACAGCTTTTTCTTTGAGCTTTTTTCTTTTTAACTATAAGAGCCTTTATATAATATTAATTTTTATTATTGTTTTGTCAGTATAAGCATTTTTGTCCAATGTATTGATAATGTTTGTGAATATTGGTTGTTTATATATAATAATGACCTGTTTTTCTTAGTAAAGTTTTAGTTTCTTCATTAGAATATCATCAAGTAAATTCTCACTGTTTTCCAGTAAGAGAGTGAAAATCTCTGAGGCCAAAGAACAAAGACAAAATAGTGAGGAACCTCAAGAATGTGAAGTATACAACAAAGTACTCACTTATTCCAGTCAGCTTAAAAAACACAAAAGAACTCTCACTGGAAAGAAACCTTATGAATGTAAACTATGTAGTAAAAAATTCAGCACATCCAGTTATCTTCGTATACATGAAAGAACACACAGTGGAGAGAAACCCTATGAATGCAAACAATGTAGGAAAACATTCAATTTTTCCAGTCGTCTTCGGAAACATGAAATAACGCACAGTGGAAAGAAACCCTATGAATGTAAACAATGTAGAAAAACATTCAGTCAATCCAGTAATCTTCGGACACATGAAAGAATACACAGTGGAGTGAAACCCTATGAATGTAAACAATGTAGTAAAGCATTCAGTTGTTCCAGTACTCTTCGGAGCCATGAAAGAACACACAGTGGAGAGAAACCCTATGAATGTAAACAATGTAGTAAAGCATTCAGTTGTTCCAGTTATCTTCGGACACATGAAAGAACGCACAGTGGAGAGAAACCGTATGAATGTAAACAATGTAGTAAAGCATTCATTTGTTCCAGTTATCTTCGGACACATGAAAGAATGCATAGTGGAGAGAAACCCTATGAATGTAAACAATGTAGTAAAGCATTCAGTCAAAGAAGTTCTCTTCTGACACATGAAAGAACGCACAGTGGAGAGAAGCCCTATGAATGTAAACAGTGTAGTAAAACATTCAGTCAAAACTGTGCTCTTCGGAGCCATGAAAGAACTCACAGTGGAGAGAAACCCTATGAATGTAAACAATGTAGTAAAGCATTCATTTGTTCCAGTTCTCTTCGGAGACATGAAAGAACTCACAGTGGAGAGAAGTTCTAGGAATGGAAACTGTGTAGTAAAGCATTTGCTGATTCCTCTACTCATCAGGTACTTTAAAGAAGTCACAGTGGAGAGAAAGCCTATGAATATACATGATGCAGCGGAACATTCAGTCATTTCAGTCATCTTTAATCACAAGAAATAATGCACAGTGGAGAGAAACCCTAGTAATGTAGACAATATAGAAAACCTTTCAGTTACTCCACTACTCATAGAGCATATGGAAATAGGCACAGTGTTACTTAAACAGTGAGTTTGGTAATCTTCAGTCACATGAAAGTGCTCACAGTGTAGAGAAAATATTAAGTAAAATTTAAAAATAATAGAAATCATATTTTCTTAATAACTTAGTGAACCCATACCTATGTATGCTTGGAAGGAATATGAATAAGTATTTCAATTCTTCATCTTTAATTTTATTTTTAAAATCTTTCTTAATGGGAGTTGGGCGGTAGCACAGTGGGTTAAGCACGTGATGCAAAGGGCACGGACCGGCTTAAGGATCCCAGTTCAAGCCCTCAGCTCTCCACCCGCAGTGGAGTCACTTCATAAGTGGTCAAACAGATCTGCAGGTGTCTGTCTCTTCCCCTCCTCTCTGTCTTCCCCTCCTCTCTCCATTTATCTCTGTTCTATCCAACAACAGCATCAATAACAACAATGATAACTACAACAATAAAGCGGAACAAAAGGGAATAAATAAATATTAAAAAATTAAATCTTTCATAATATGTATTTATTCGTGTAGAATAATAGGGAGAGATAGAATCAGACTTCACTCGAGTACATGTCTGTGAGGCTGGGGATTGAACTTGGGACCTCCTGCTTCAGAGTCTAAAGCTATATTACTATGGAGTTGGGTGGTACTGCAGCGGGTTAAGCACATGTGGTACAAAGCACAAGGAACAGCTTAAGGATCCCAGTTGAAGCCCTTGGCTCCCCTTCTCTCCCACAGTGAAAACATCAATAACTACAACAATTAAAAAAGCAAGGGCAACAAAAGGAAATAAATAAATATTAAAGCTATAATACTGCACCACCTCCTGGAGTATCATAATCTTCAATTCTAATGTATAGAAAAGCCCACTTGGTACTGAAATTTTATTAATATGAAAATGATTAAATATTTAAATAGAGTGACTTTTTTCACATATATGAATGCACTAGCATTAGAAACAACTTGGGACTGTGAGGTGGTGCACCTGGTTGAGTACATATGTTACAGGGTGCAAGGATTCAGGTTCAAGCCCCTGATCCCCATCTGCTAGGGGAAAGTGTAATGAGTGGTGGAGTAGGGCTGTAGGTGTCTCTCTCCCTCTCTATGTCCCTCTTCCTCTCCATTTCTGGTTGTCTCTATCAAATAAAAATGAAGTTAATAAAAAGTCAACAAGGCTGTATCCCTGTAGATTTTGTGGAAATACTTAACCACTAAAGAACTTGTAAATAAGAGAAAACCTACCATTGCAGGTAGATTAGACCCACCTTTTGTACCCCTTAATGACCCTGGGTCCATACTCCCATATCAATAAAGACAGGAAATCTATCAAGAGAGGGGACTGGATACAGTGGTCTGGGGGTGGGAATTCTGTGAAATTGTACCCCTGTAAACATCACGAATGGTTACTATAGGAGAAACAAATAGGGGGTTCATGCGAGTGTCTTTGAAGGGTGTATTTTTCTTGGGCTCTAGCTATTCCCTTGGTAATTCCCTTGAAATAGCCAATTGCATTTTGATCATCCCCCTGCTCTGACCTTCTGTATGAATAAACATTTTCTCTTGGAGCTAAATCTAAATTGTACCCCTCTTATTCTTGGTCTGTCAATGTTTCCATTTTATAAATAGAAGTTAAACAAAGAAAAGCAGTAAAGGTCGATCAGTAGAACAATAATAGGTGCTACCATATGTTAAAAATACATGAACTTGATTTCTCATGTAAAAGTACATTTCTGTTCAATGTTAATTCTCAAGTGACAGCAGTAAATTGATGCAAGAATCTCTCTCCCTGTGTCCTCTTTTCCTCAAAACTTTTCTTTCTCCATCTAAATGAAGTTTCAAAAACTTAACTAGAATGAGAGAATTACCACATTAGAGACCATCAAATATTTAGAGAAAAATATGAAACATTTCTCCATATAAGTTTTTGCAACATATTCATTAATTGAGATTTAATTGCCAGAGAAACAATAACAAAAAATTAAGAAACATGAGTATATCTAACTTAAAAGTGTATACAGAGCAAAGGGAGTCAGCATCTTAACAGACACCTTCACACACAGACTACAAGAAAATACTTGGAGGTTTCCTAGTCCCAGGTTCAATGACCTGCACCATTCTAAACCAGAGAGAAAGATTGCACTGCCTAAAAAAAAAAAATCTCAATATTTATACACCTTTTCCATATTTGGGAGCTACTCTCTTTTTTGATTCAGCTTTCTGCTCCTTCTTCCAGCCATGACATCACTTCCCCAGGCAATAATTAGGATCCACCTGCATATCAGATTTCAGGCTCGGGCATAAAGGAGAAAAACAAAACAAAACACTAGTATAGCCACAGGCCTTATGGAATATAACTAAAATATGCCTACTAGCTATCTACCATATGGAGACTCCCCCAGGCTTCATCTGCACTATTCCAGCCTTTAGGTCCATGATTGGTCAACAATTTGTTTGGCTTTGTATGTTTTTTTTTATTTCCCCTCCAGGGTTATTGTTGGGACTCAGTGCCTGCACCATGAATCCACTGGCTCCTGTAGGCCATCCCCCCTTTTTGTTGTACTTGTTGTAGCCTTGTTGTGGTAATCGTTGTTGTTTGTTGTTGGATAGGAGAGAGGAGGGGAAGACGGGGAGAGAAAGACACCCGCAGACCCGCTTCACTGCCTGTGAAGCGACTCCTCTGCAGGTGGGGAGCCTAAGCTCGAACCCGGGTCTTTGCGCCTTTACACCAACATGCACTTAACCCGCTGCACTACCGCCCGATCCCCTGGTTTTGTATGCTAACTCTCTTCAACCACAAGGTTTCATGATGCTGACCAGACTTCCCCACCAATGTGCTCTGGAGCTCTGCTTCCCCATACCCCTTCCCCACTAGGGAAAGAGAGAGACAGACTGGGAGTATGGATCAACCTGTCAATGCCCATGTTCAGCAGGGAAGCAAGTAAAGAAGCCAGACCTTCAGCCTTCTACAATGACTTGGGCCCATACTCCCAGAGGGTTAAAGAGTAGGTAAGCTATCAGGGGAGTGGATGGGATACAGAGTTCTGGTGGTGGAAATTGTGTGAAGTTGTACCCCTCTTATCCTATGGTTTAGTCAGTGTTTCCTTGTTAAAAATTTTTTTGAATTTTTTATTTTACTTATTTTTTAATCAGAGCACTGTTCAGATCTGGCTTATGGTGTTGCAGGGGATTGAACCTGGGACACATGAAAGTTCACCAACCCCCAGCCAATGAAAGTTCACTTACTCTTACCCACACAAGTTGACTTACTCTTATCCACACATCTCCACTTACTCTTACCCACACATCTTATTTACACTAAACCTCATTCATCAGAGCCTCTTCTTAATATTATGCCCAGATTCCAGGTCCCATTCCTGTAGAAAGGAAACCACACTCACATGCAAAGACAAGAGCCTTTATTGGAGAAAGCTTAAGCCTGGACTACAAGCATTTCCCTATAGTGACTTGTGAGCCCCAAGGAGATAAGCCGATCCTATTTATACACCAAAAAGAGAAATATTGGGTAAAGGTTAAGCAAAGTACAAACTTGTTTTGTGACATACTTATCTTAACCCCAGCTCAGCAGTTATCTTAACCCCATCTCAGCAGTTTAGACAGCTAAGCAATTTTTTGACATCAGGGCTTTCCTTCTACTCAGATTGGCTTGTTCTGGGGTGGTGTCATTTCTCTGAAACTGTGTGGTTTTTCCCGGAACCAGAGACAAAATGGCTGCTTTCGGGGTGTCTCTCTCCTCCGGCAGCGTGGCCTCCAGGGGAAAGGTAACGGGCTGGTTCTTTCTTGCTCACGACAGGGGTGACACGAAATAAAAGACACCAGGGGACTCAGCGTGAACTTAGAATCTGAGTCCTTGAGTCCCAGAATCCTAGAGTCCGTTTATTAGCGAAATTGACATGAGTTAAATAGAAAAGCAATAGAGGTAATATTGTTGAAATATGACAGAAATTACAGGTTTCTTAACAGTCAGCATGCCCCTAAGGTAGGGGGCTGGTATGACAGGAATTGATGAGATACAAGACAATTATTCTCCATAACACAAGCAACTTAATTATCCAAAGGTATTTGAGAGAAGCATAGAGGTTAAACCCCTAAGGTGAGACAGAAAGAAGATGAATATCAAAAGCCATATAGTTTGGAATTTCTCTTGTCTGGGGTCTGAGGTGTGTGATGAAGTGTGTGATAAGGCGTGTTCTTCTGTGATCAGAAGGTGACTTTGAATGAGTGAATCTGTGGCCATGTGGCCTGCAGTTAATGGAGGGAAGTACTGGGGTATCTGTGGGCCTGAGAGTCAAGAAGGAAAGAACCAAGTCTGAGTTTCCCCCCTTATGCTCACCTCGGTTGAGAGAGACTTACCAAGAGGTTATCTTCTCAGACCTCCATCCAAAGATGGGGGTGGTTCTCCCTAAGCTCTATCAGGCTTACACATGTTCCCAACATCTCCTCCTAATTTCTTTAATTAATGAACAGTGTTTATGGATCAATGTCAGTTAGAGCATTTCTTTCCTCTAAAGGAATACGAGTGTAAGGGTGAACTGAGACTCTCTGTACTGTAACATTAATTATGTCATGTATGCTTTTCTTGAGGAATTGAATGAGGCAAGGAATAATCAGCGATAGAGCTACCATAGCTAGCAAAGGACCTAGGAGAGGTAGAAGCCAAGCAGTTAAAGGAGAAGAGAACCAGGAGTTAGTATTGAAAGAGGAAAAGGAATTCTTAATATCACAGCTAAGTTTGTGCAAGATATTAACATTTCAGTTTTATAAATCTAATTTCATTTACAAAAGAAACAACATTTTTCTAGACAAAGATCACACTATTTAGCATAAATCAAGTCCAAACCATGGCAGTTCTGGAGTACCACCTTGGCAAGGGAGTTCATCTGTCTCTGGAGAGGCTCCAAGCTGTCCGAGGTGAAGTCAAATGGACTGTCGAAATTGATTTTCAATGTGTCCAGCAGCATAGAGAGATTGTCCCAAAGTCCACCAGCAAGTTTAAGGGATGCAGTCAGTTGATGTGATGTCCAGGGGAAGAAAGAGCACGTCTGGTCCTCTGCTGGGTCAGCGCCAGCTGACGAAATTCTTCTTCATAGAGGGTCAGCTGTGGAATAAGAAAAACTAGGAGGCAAGGACCAGGTAGAGAAGAACTGACACGAAAATTAGGTCAGCAGAAAGAGAATTGGGTAGGCTGGTGAGGTTAGCTGGAGTATATACTGGCATGGTGTCCTTTAATGGTAAGGACTTGCCAACAGGGACTCTGTGGATTTTCCAAGAGCAGTAATGTCATCCACCATAATAAAAGGAAAACAAACATTCCAGCATTGAAAAAAGAAAAAAAATGTGTCTCTATGACTATGTGTCTCTATAAATTGGGTGGCTTTGTCAATGAGATATAATAAATGGACAATTCGAATTTCTGTAAATATTAAGAAGGTTTAGTAAAGTTACTTCATTGATACTTTAGCCAACTGAATACTGGGGGGTGCATTCCCCTTCTTTTTTTACTCTGAGCAAAATGGGTCATACAAAAATTTTGTCATTCAACTCACACACAAAACACAACTGGCCAGTCATAGCATAAGATATTCAGAGGAGAGGGGGAAGAGAGGGCTCTGTGAACCAGATTTTCAGATCCTACCATGTCATATTAGAGGTCTAGGGGTGCATCCTGCAACCAGTCCTCTTGCAGTGTTTCTTGTTCCTCAGAGATAGTAGCGCCATCATGCAGGTATTTCCAGACATGAAGGGAAGGAAGCCAGACAGGTTTTGAGTAATCCTGCAGAAACATGCATGCAAAACCCCTCCCCATGGTCAATAGGGGGTCAGGCCCTTGCCAAATTTTATCAAGTGGGTCTTTCCATTTGACCTTAATAGCTGGGAGGGTGGATGGTGTTTGCCAATGAAGAATAATAGGAGGTTGGTTTGAGTTTTTGTAAATATTAAAAAAGATTTACTGTAGTAATGTGTCAATCCTCCCACACCATGTAGCATGGTCCTGAAAGGAGTTCCCAACTCTGGGGAACCTCTGCTTGCCTTAAAATTGTCTTGTCTGTTCCGGTGTCAATTAGACACTGAAAAGGAATTTTACCAATCCTTACTGTCATAGTAGGGTGACCCCTTTCTAAAACAGGGGTAGTCCACAAAATCTCAGGCTCTGAATCCACGCCATTTACTTGCTCCAGGTGGCTAGTTTTACACTGGGAGTTCCCAACGCCGCACACTCCTCCTCCCACTTACCCTCTGCTATTGTTACATGGTGTGGTGGGCAGAGTGGTGGGTTGGGTCCCAGGCTGGGCTCGTTTACAGAAGAAAGGTGTGATGTCATGTAAATAGACCACAACACCAAGCAATGTTAACAGAAGAGATCCCAGAAGCATACCAACAGTCTTTTGGTGGTGGGAATGATGTTTATGTACATTCCTATTAAAGTGTAGTTGTTGTTGTGTACCGCGGAGAAGAGAGAGATGAGGTCCGGAGCGAAGAGGGAAGACAAATCTTTATTTGCGCTGGCACCTCAGAGTTGGGTGCTAGAGAAGCAGGTTGGGCCACGTGGAGGTAGCAAAAATGGCCGCCTCACACAGTAACCTTTCCTGCGTCTGAACACCGAAGTGAAGTCCTGGCAAGAGAGTGAGGTGCGGAAGAAGGGCTTTTATAGGAGCAGCTTTCGTGAGAATGGGAAGGGGGAGGAGAAACCATAGCACTCCAGGATAGGATAATAACTCTTGTGAGAATAGGAGGGGGGAGGAGTGACCAAAGCACTCCAAATATCACAGGGAAATAGACAATGCCCTGAGGGCACAACATGGTGAAACAGGCACTCCAAGAATATCCTAACTCTCGGGGGAACTAGCAGTAGCCTGAGGGGACAACATGGCAGATGTGACTGCATCTGCACAATTTCCCAGCATCTCCCCCTTTCCTTTTATCTAATGCCCAGAGCAACAGTGTGTAAAGTCTATGAACTACTCAGGGTCAGTCTATGAAAAACCAGCAATGTGAAGGGAAGGAAGCTGCTGTAAAATTGTCTAAAGTGTCCAAAGGGTATACCAGCAAGTCCAATAGAAGTCTCAGTCCAAAGTAGGCGACTAGGGGGAGAAATGGCAGGGGATGAAATGCTGCATGAGGAAGGTCAGCCTCTGGAATTCTGCTTTTCTGTAGAGAGTGAGCTGGAACTGCCTAAATGTGACAGGTCAAGGCAGAAGCAGGAAAGGCAGACAGGCAGTAAAAAAGTTCTGTCCTTGGAGTCTGTGAATCAGGTTCTTCAGATCATGTCAGGTGACATCTAAGGTTTCGGGGGGGGGGTGTGCCACTGTAGTCGTGCCATCTAGTGGGTGATGTCAGGGTGTGCAGGGGTCCAGATGGTCCGGGATTCCTGTGGAAGAAACACAAACAATCTGCTTCTCGTGGTTAGCAGGGCATCTGATTTGAATGCTTTATAGAAAAAGAGGTTTGGTGCCTTAGCCAACTGAGTATTGGGGGATGTATCTTTCCTATTCATTTATTATTATTATTTTATATTATTTGTCATGGTAGTCAGCCATTATCTGGAAGGTCCTGGGTGATTCATGGGGAAAAAGAGCTTATCTTTTAACAAGGACTCTAAGGTGTAGGGAAGCAGGATCTTTTTTTTTTTTTTTTTTTGGTATTTTGCCTTTTGTTGCCCTAGTTGTTTTATTGTTGTTGTTACTGATATTGTGGTTGTTGGATAGAACAGAGAGAAATGGAGAGAGGAGGGGAAGACAGAGAAGAGGAAAGAAAGAGACACCTGCAGACCTGCTTCACTGCCTGTGAAGCGATTCCCCTGCAGGTGAGGAGCCAGGGGCTCAAACTGGGATCCTTAAGCTGGTTCTTGCACTTAGCGCCACCTGCGCTAAACCCGCTGTGCCACCGCCTGATTCCCAGGAACTATCTTTTAACATAAACTCTATGGCCATGCCAATAGCAACCTTGAGGGCACATGTGGCTCCCCACATGTAGTCATAGAAATCACTAATTAGGGAGTCGGGCTGTAGCGCAGCGGGTTAAGCACAGGTGGCGCAAAGCACAAGGACCAGCATAACGATCCCGGTTTGAACCCCGGCTCCCCACCTGCAGGGGAGTCGCTTCACAGGCAGTGAAGCAGGTCTGCAGGTGTCTATCTTTCTCTCCTCCTCTCTGTCTTCCCCTCCTCTCTCCATTTCTCTCTGTCCTATCCAACAACAACAACAACAATAATAACTACAACAATAAAACAACAAGGGCAACAAAAGGGAATAAATAAATATTTAAAAAATTAAAAAAAAAGAAATCACTAATTAGTATGAGAGAGGAAAAACTGATCGTATGTCTTGAACTTTTTAAAGCAGACTGAGTCTTTTTAATATATAGGCTGAGCATTTTATATGTTGACTCTCTCAAAAGCCTAGACGAGGGAGAACAGAAGCAACCAGTAGCAAGCTATACACAAGATGTTGGGTATTATACAGCAAATCCTAACAAAGGGACTTTTCAAAGTTAACCCAATTACCAAATAATGTGATGATAACAATAACCATTGTCTTCTTGAACCCTAAGACAACAGGAACCTCACATTTCCACTATGGAGCCTGTATTTCCTCCAGTCCTGGAACCTTAGGGTGGGGCACACTTTCCTGCATGTTTCTCTAAATTCATATCAAATAATACTACATCTGCTGATCACAATCTAATCAACACGAGTGCCACCTCAGCATGCTTCACTTTAGACTGTGTCCAGAGACTTCAGGTGTTGAATGACAACCCTTCAGCTTCATTAGTCTGGTGAGACCTTTCCTTTCATAGTATTCTCTAATTCCATTCCAGGTGGTTCATTTCCTAACAAAGTCCCAAAATCTAGACATAGACCAGGTCCCCTGAGATAGAGCACATGTTCACACGTATCCATAAACTAGGGCAAAATATATACCTGAAAGCAGTACACTAGAGTCTGCAGTGAGTACCCCCAACACTTCATCTGCACTATTCCAGCCTTCAGGTTCATAACTGTTCAACAATTTGTTTGGCTTTGTATGTTAACTCTCTTTTCAGCCACCAGGTTCCAGGTGCTAGCATGATGCCAACCAAACTTCCTTGGACAGATGACCCCACCAATATGTCCTGGAGCTCCGATTCCCCAGAGACCCACACTACTAGGGAGAGAGGCAGATGGGGAGTATGGACTGACTAGTCAATGCCCATGTTCAGTGGGGAAGCAATTACAGAAGCCAGACCTTCCACCTTCTGCAACCCATAATGCCCTTGGGTCCATACTCCCAGAGGGATAAATAATGGGAAATCTATCAGGGGAGGAGATGGGATATAGAGATCTGGTGGTGGGAATTGTGTGTAATTGTACCCCTCCTATCCTACGGTTTTGTTAATATCTCCTTTAAAAAAAAAACAGTTATCATTCTGGTACATGTACTGTCAGGTACAAACTCAGTACCTTCTACTTGAGAGCCCAATGCTTTAACCACTATGCCACCTTTTCAATCACACCACAATTCATTTTTTCGCATGAAAAGGAAGACAGAGAAGAGAAATTAGCGGTTCTTCAAGGAGGTGACCTGTCCCAGGTCAGAGGTTGTGTCTGAACAAAGCAAAGTAAGATGTTTTCTAAAGGATTATGGTGTGTGTGTTAAAAAAATTATAGATATTAAGGGACCTGCTGAATCTGGTTGAGTGCACTTGTTACTGTACACAGGACCAAAGTTTGAGCCCCGCTCCTTAGAGGGGAAAAGCTTTGAGTGGTAAAGAGTATTGCAGGTGTCTCTCAGTCTCCCTACCACCTCCTTTCATCTCGATTTCTGGTTCTCTCTA
The DNA here is from genome assembly GCF_950295315.1 of Erinaceus europaeus. Taxonomy (NCBI): domain Eukaryota; kingdom Metazoa; phylum Chordata; class Mammalia; order Eulipotyphla; family Erinaceidae; genus Erinaceus; species Erinaceus europaeus. The sequence continues at coordinate 7,737,176 of NC_080184.1, read as the reverse complement.
TCCCTTAACTAAAGATACTGAAAAATAAATAAAATAAGATCTATTTGAAAAAATAAGTAAGTTATAGATACTGAAAGCCAGTGTCACATTTGGGACCAAATGGGTGTTGATGTTGGTCTCTATAATGGTAAAGAGAAAGGTCAGAGCATAATGTTAACTATAGCTGTGCCACCTGAGCGGAGGACACATCTGTGAAGTGACTCTCCTACAGGTGGGGACCCAGGGGCTCGAACTGGGATCCTTACACCAGTTTTTGAGCTTTTCACCACATGCGCTTGACCCGCTGTGCTACCATATGGGCTTCAAGTGTAGCGTTTTTAAACTTTAAATAGTACTCTCCATGAGCTTTCAGAATTCACAATGCTATATGACCATCACTCTGTCTGCAGAGTTTGTCATCTCCCAATTGGAAATCCTATACTAATGGCACTCACTCTTCACCACTGTACCCCATAGTCTGCTGAATATCTCTGTTCCTTTGTCTGCTATGATGTTAATTTTTTTCTTTTCTTTCTTCTTTTTTTTTGTGGAACAGAAAAAAAATTGAGAGGGGAGGGACATGGAGGAAAGAGACTGCATCGCCACTTCATCACTCATAGAGCTTCCCTCCTGCAGGTGGGCACCTGGGAATTAAACTCAAGTCTTTCAAATGGCAACATGTGTTCTTAAGTGAGTGCAGCAACTTTGTTATTCATAAATATAAATAAGGTCCAGCGCAAGGATCCCAATTTGAGATTCCAGCTTTCCACATACAGGGGACTTGCTTCACAGGTGGTGAAGCAGATCTGCAATAACTACAACAATAAAAAAACAAGAGCAATACAATATATTTTTTAAGAAACTATCTTTACTTTGGAATATGAATGAATTTTTGCAAGTTTCCAAATCCCTGTATAAAGCTTGTCATATATATAGTAGTATTCATTATGAAATCTCACCTCAGAAGAGCAGGTCCCCATAGTTTTGTAACATCCTATGAGTGTAAAATCTTTCTTGGTTGGTCCAGATACTATCATGCTTCCTGAGACAATTCTTTAGTATTTATTTTCCCTTTTGCTGCTTATTGTTGTAGTTATTATTATTGTTGTCATTATTGTTGGATAGGACAACGATAAATGGAGAGAGGAAGGGAAGATAGAGAGGGAGAAAAAGATAAGACATCTGTAGATCTGCTTCACAGCTTGTGAAGTGACTCCCCTGCGGGTGGGGAGCTGAGGTCTGGAACAGGGATCCTTAAGCTGGTCCTTGTGCTTTGAGCCACGTGTGCTTAACCCACTGCTCTACCACCTGACTCCATCATGAGACAATGCTAAGGCCACATCCTTGAGTCAGTAGTTTCTCCTTTTGATCATGTTCTGTACATGGCTGCAGATAGTGGGAACAGTAGCCAGTTCCTTTCTATTTCCCCACCATTTGTCAATTGGCATCTGCTTCTTTTTCTTTCTGAGGAGACTGAGCTCTGCATTGATGTGGTTGAAGTCCCTCCACAGGGAGCCACTGGGGCCCTTCAAGGTGACCGTGAGACCCTTCAGAGAGACGTTGACATTCTCTGGAATGTCTACGGTTTGGTTGCTGAGAATGGTCTTATTCTTGCAGTAGATGTGGCAAAGAAGGAACTTCTTTCATCCAGATCAACTGTTTTTACTATATAACAAAACAATAAAATATCTAGGAATAAACCTAACTAAAGAAGTGAGAGACTTGTATAGTAAAAATTATGAGTCACTCTCCCTCCCCAGGGTTCACTGTGTTCAGGTTGGTGAGTGTGGCCTCCAACTCCCTGTCTCTAAAGAAACCAAAGCAGCCTCTCCCTCTTAAGTCTTCACTGTATTAGGGCAGAGTAGTGAAACTCACCAACCCTTTGTGCTTCCTGGGGAATTAGACAAGCCTCTCACCCACAGGATTTACTTCATTGGTGCTGGCATGTTATCATATATATGTAAATTTCTCACATGCTTATTAAAAATTCTACCATTCCCTCATTGATTTTATTGTACAGCAAGTAAAAATAGTGTTAGATCAGCCTGAGAAACAGAATATCAATGTATAGTTTGCAAAATCACATCTTCATACTGCATTTTAAAACATTCATGAGATCATCAAACATAAACATATGCTAGAGAAGATAAATAAAATGTTGTCCCTGTGGTCCAGGAGGTAGCAGAGTGGATAAAGCACAGAACTCTCAAGCATGAGGTCCTGAGTTTAATCCCTGGCAGCACATGTACCATTGTGATGTCTGGTTCTTTCACTCTCCTCTATCTTTCTCATAAATTTTTTAAAAAATAGTTGTTCCTTCATAAAACTATGAAGACTATTGATATAAAGATGACAACTCTACACTTCCAAGTTAAAAAAGGCCATCAATCGCAACCTGGGAAGCTAAAACACCAAAAATGACAACAAAAATATTCATAAGAGATAAAATAGTATAAGAGCGATACAATTCCCACCACCAAAACTCCCATATCCAATTCTCTCCCTTGATAGCTGTCCTATCTTTATCCCTCTGAGAGTATGGACCCAGGATTATTATGGGGTGCAGAAGGTGGGAGATCTGATTTATCTTCAATGGTTTTCTCTCATGTACAAATTCTTTAGTAGTCAAGTATTTCCACAGTACCTACATGGATACAGTCTTGTTTATTTTTAATTAACTTCTTTATTTTATTTGACAGAGTCAGCTAGAAATAGAGAGGAAGAGGGACATAGAGAGGGAGAGAGACAGAGAGACAACTACAGCCCAACCTTACCACTTAAGAAACTATCTCATAGCAGGTGAGGATCAGGGGCTTGGACCTGGGTCCTTGCACACTGTAACATATGTACTCAACCAGGTGCACCACCACCGAGCAACAAGGTCTTGTTTCTAATGATAGTGTAATCATATGTGTGAAAAATGTCACTCTACTTAAATATTTATTCATTTTCACATTAATAGACTTTCAGTACCAAATGTGCTTTTCTATGTATTAGAATTGAAGAAGATAGTCCAGGAGGTAGTGCAGTAATATAGCTTTATTTTTTTATTTTTATTTAAGAAAGGAGACATTAACAAAACCATAGAATAAGAGGGGTACAGTTCCACACAAATCCCATAACCCAATCTCCATATCCCATCCCCTCCCGATAGCCTTCCCATTCTCTATCTCTCTGTATGTATCCATGTTTCATCAAAGATGTACTTGAGGTTTAGGTGGGAAAGTGTTTCACCAATGTTTTCCTCTAAGTATTTGATAGTTTCTGGTCTAACATTGAGGTCCTTGATCCATTTGGAGTTGATTTTTGTTTCTGGTGAGATAAGGTGGTTCAATTTCATACTTCTGCATGTTACAACCCAGTTTTCCCAGCACCATTTATTGAAGAGAGCTTCTGTCTTCCATTTAATACTTTGGGCCCCTTATCAAAGATTAGATGTCCATAGGTGTGGAGGTTTAGATCTGGGCTTTCAATTCTGTTCCACTGGTATGTGTGCCTATTTTTGCTCCAGTACCGGGCTGTTTTGATGATGATGGCTTTATAATATAGTTTGAGATCTGGGAGTGTGGTGCCTCCATTTCTGTTTCTTTCCCTCAAGATGGTTTTGGCTATTCTAGATGTTTTCTGGTTCCAGATAAATGATTGTAGTTTTTGTTCTATTTTCTTAAAGAAGCTTGGTGGAACTTTGATGGGTATTGCATTAAATTTGTATATGGCTCTGGGGAGAATATTCATTTTGATGATATTTATTCTTCCAATCCATGAGCATGGACCAGATGACATCACAAATTCTACAAAACTTTCAGGAAACAGCTAGTACCCATACTCCTAAAGCTTTTCCATAAGATTGAAGAAACATGAACACTCCCTTCCACCTTCTATGAATCCAACATCACCCTGATACCAAGCCTTTGACAAAACCCAACATCTATTCATGCTCAAAACTCTACAAAAAATGGGAATAGATGGGGAATTTCTCAAGATAGTGGAGTCCATATATAGCAAACCTACAGCCAACATCATACTCAATGGAGAGAAGCTGAAAACATTCAACCTCAGATCGGGGACTAGACAGGGCTGTCCACTATCACCATTACTCTTCAATATAGTATTGGAAGTTCTTGCCATAGCAATCAGGCAAGAGAAAGAAATCAAAGGAATACAGATTGGAAGGGAAGAAGTCAAACTCTCACTATTTGCAGATGATATGATAGTATACATAGAAAAACTTAAAGAATCCAGTAGAAAAAAACTACTGGAAGTTATTAGGAAATATAGCAAGGTGTCAGGCTACAAAATCAATGTACAAAAATCAGTGGCATTTCTCTATGCAAACACTAAAACTGAAGAAGACATCCAGAAATCACTCCCATTCACTGTTGCAACTAAATCAATAAAATACCTAGGAGTAAAGCTGACCAAAGAAGTGAGAGACTTGTGTACTGAAAACTATGAGCCACTCTTCAAGGAAATAGAAATTGATACCAAGAAATGGAAAGTAATATAGCTTTAGACTCTTGCTGGGACTATGTGTAAGCCTGATAGAGCTTAGGGAGAACCACCCCCGTCCTTGGATGGAGGTCTGAGGAGATAACCTCTTGGTCTCTCTCAACCAAGGTGAGCAAAAGGGGGGAAACTCAGACTTGGTTCTTTCCTTCTTGACTCTCAGGCCCACAGAAACCCGAATACTTCCCTCCATTAACTGCAGGCCACATGGCCACAGATTCACTTATTCAAAGTCACCTTCTGATCACAAAAGAACACACCTTATCACACACTCCATCATACACCTGAGACCCCAGACAAGAGAAATTCCAAACTATATGGCCTTTTAATATCCATCTTCTCTCTTTCTCACCCTACGGGTTTAACCCCTATGCTTCTCTCAAATACCTTTGGATAATTAAGTTGCTTGCGTCATGGAGAATAACTGTCTTGTATCTCACCAATTCCTGTCATACCAGCCCCCTACCATAAGGGCAAACTGATCTGTAAGAAACCTGTAATTTCTGACATATTTCAACAATAATTCCCTTTGTTTGGTTTTCTATTTAACTCATGTCCACCTTGTTAATAAACGGGTTCTGAGCACTCTAAAGAGCTCCCTGGTGTCTTTTACTTCGTGTCACCCCTGTCGTGAGCAAGAAAGAACCGGTCCGTTACCTTTCCCCTGGAGACCACCCTGCAAGAGACCCGACAGACTCTCAAGCAGGAAGTCCCAAGTTCAATCCCTAGCAGCAGACATGTATGTACCAGAGTGAAATCTGATTCTCTCTGTATCTCTCCCTATCATGCTACATAAATAAATACATATTTAGAAAGATGTAAAAATAAAATTAAAGATTAAGAATTGAAATAGTCATATTCCTTACAAGCACATAGGTATGGGTTCACTAGTTATTAAGAAAATATGGGGGGTCGGGCAGTGGCGCAGTGGGTTAAGCGCATGTGGCGCAAAGCGCAGGGACCGGTGTAAGGATCCCGGTTCGAGCCCCCGGCTCCCCACCTGCAGGGGAGTCGCTTCACAGGTGGTGAAGCAGGTCTGCAGGTGTCTATCTTTCTCTCCCCTTCTCTGTCTTCCCCTCCTCTCTCCATTTCTCTCTGTCCTATCTAACAACGAATTGCGTCAACAAGGGCAATAATAATAACCACAATGAAGCTACAACAAGGGCAACAAAAGGGGAAAAAATGGCCTCTAGGAGCGGTGGATTCATGGTGCAGGCACCGAGCCCAGCAATAACCCTGGAGGAGGGAAAAAAAAAAAAAAAGAAAATATGATCTTGGGATTTGGGCGGTAGTGCAGTGGGTTAAGTGAATGTGGTGTGCAAAGCGCAAGGACTGGTGTATGGGTCCCAGTTCGAGTCCCCAGCTCCCCACCTGCAAGGGCATCACTTCACAGGTGGTGATACAGGTCTGCAGGTGTCTATCTTTCTCTCCCTGTCTGTCTTTTCCTCCTCTCTCCATTTCTCTTTGTCCTATCCAACAACAACGACATTAATAATAACTACAACAATAAAACAACAAGGGCAACAAAAGGGAGTAAATAATAATTAAAAAAAAGAAAATATGATCTCTAATTATTTTTAAAATTTTACTTAATGTTTTCTCTGTACTGTGAGCACTTTCATGTGACTGAAGATTACCAAGGTCACTGTTTAAGTAACACTGGGCTTATTTCCATATGCTCTATGAGTAGTGGAAGAACTGAAAGGTTTTCTGTATTGTCTATATTACATTACTAGGGTTTCTCTCCATTGTGCATTATTTCTTGTGATTAAAGATGACTGAAATGACTGAATGTTCCACTGCATCATCTATATTCATAGGCTTGCTCTCCATGTGAGTTCAAGTACCTGATGAGTAGAGGAATCACCAAAGGCTTTACTGCATTGTTTCGATTCCTAGACATTCTCTCCACTGTGAGTTCTTTTATGTGTCCGAAGATGACTGGATTGACTGAATGTCTTATTACACTGCTTACATTCATAGGGCTTCTCTCCACTGTGAGTTCTTTCATGTGTCTGAAGATGACTGGATCGACTGAATGTTTTCCTACACTGTTTACATTCATAGGGTTTCTCTCCACTGTGAGTTTTTTTATGGCCCCAAAGATTACTGTAACAACTGAATGTTTTCCTACAGTGTTGACATTCATAGGGCTTCTCTCCACTATGCGTTCTTTCATGTATCCGAAGATGATAGGATCGTGTGAATGTTTTCCTACACTGTTTACATTCATAGGGCTTCTCTCCACTGTGAGTTCTTTCATGTGACCAAAGATAACTGGAACAACTGAATGCTTTCCTACATTGTTTACATTCATAGGGTTTCTCTCCACTGTGAGTTCTTTTATGTTTCCAAAGAGTACTGTAACGACTGAATGTTTTCCTACAGTGTTGACATTCATAGGGCTTCTCTCCACTATGCGTTCTTTCATGTATCCGAAGATGATAGGATCGTGTGAATGTTTTCCTACACTGTTTACATTCATAGGGTTTCTCTCCACTATGTGTTCTTTCATGTGTCCGAAGACAACTGGATAGTCTGAATGTTTTCTTACACTGTTTACATTCATAGGGTTTCTCTCCACTGTGGATTCTTTCATGTATCTGAAGAGAACTGGAAACACTGAAGGCTTTACTACATTGTTTACATTCATAGGGTTTCTCTCCACTGTGGATTCTTTCATGTATCCGAAGAGAACTGGAAACACTGAAGGCTTTACTACATTGTTTACATTCATAGGGCTTCTCTCCACTGTGCGTTCTTTCATGTGTCTGAAGTTTACTGGAACAACTGAATGTTTTCCTACATTGTTTACATTCATAGGGTTTCTCTCCACTGTGGATTCTTTCATGTATCCGAAGAGAACTGGAAACACTGAAGGCTTTACTACATTGTTTACATTCATAGGGTTTCTCTCCACTGTGGATTCTTTCATGTGTCCGAAGAGAACTGGAAACACTGAATGCTTTACTACACTGTTTACATTCATAGGGCTTCTCTCCACTGTGCGTTCTTTCATGTGTCTGAAGTTTACTGGAAAAACTGAATGTTTTCCTACATTGTTTACATTCATAGAGTTTCCCTCCACTGTGAGTTTTTTTATGTCTCCAGAGATCACCGGGTTGACTGAATGTTTTACTACATTGCTTACATTGATAAGCTTTCTTTCCAACAGGAATTCTTTTCTGTTTTTTAAGCTGACTGAATACTTTGTTGTATACTTCACATTCTTGAGGTTTCTCACCATTTTGACTTTGTTCTTTGGCCTCAGAGATTTTCACTATATTACTAGAAAACAGTGAGAATTTACTTAGTGATATTGTAATGAATAAAATGAAATTTTATGAAGAAAATGCAGGTCATTATTATACATAAATGACCAAAATTCATACACATTATCAATACAGTTGACTAAAAATGTTTATACTGACAAAATAATAATAATAAATTAAAATTATATAAAGGCTCTTATAGTTAAAAAGAAAAAAAACTCAAAAAAGCTGTTAATTACTAAATAGTATAATACATAAGTGAGTTAAACCACAACCAATAATATACTGACAGCAATATTTATTTATTTTATTTATTAAAAATATTTTATTTATTCATTCATTTATTCCCTTTTATTGTCCTTGTTGGTTTTATTGTTGCAGTTAATTTTGTCATTGTTGCTGGATAGGACAGAGAGAAGTAGAGAGATGAGAGGAAGACAGAGAGGGGGAAAGAGAGATAGACACCTGTAGACCTCCATCACCACTCGTGAAGCGACTCCCCTGCAAGTGGGGTGTCAGGAGCTCATACCAGGATTCATATACCAGTTTTTGTGCTTTGTGCCACATGTGCTTGACCCACTGTGCTACCGCCTAACTCCAATACTGTATTTATTAATTGAAGTACATTTGTCAATGGCAATTTTATCTTTGTGTTCAATTTTTTTTATTTTTAAAAAATATTTATTTATTTATTCCCTTTTGTTGCCCTTGTTGTTTTTTATTGTTGTAGTAGTTATTGTTGTTGTTATTATTGATGCCACTGTTGTTGGTCAGGACAGAGAGAACAGAGAGATGTGGGGAAGTGAAAGATAGACACCTGCAGATCTGCTTCACTGCTTGTGAAGTGACTTCCCGCAGGTGTGGAGCCAGGGCCTCAAACCAGGATCCTTATGCTGGTACTTGTGCTTTGCACCATGTGAGCTTAACCTGCTGCGCTACTGCCCATCTCCCTATGCTGAAGTTTTTTATTGAAATCACTAAGTTTTCTATTAAAACACTCAATATTATAAAAACATAGATATTCATAGAAGGGACATATGCTTAATGTTTCCAAGTGTACTACTTTGTAAACACTGAGTTTCTCTGTCTTATTATGTTTTTATATTTTTTTCCTTCGTGTTGCCTTTATTATTGCTTTAGTTATTATTATTGTTTTTATTAATATCATCATTGTTTTTATTAATATCACATTGTTTTTATTAATATCATCGTTTTATAGGACAGAGATAAATGGAGAGAGGAGGGGAAGACAGAGAGGGGGAGAGAAAAACACCTGAAGACCTGCTTCACTGCTTGTATAGCAACTCCCTGCAGGTGGGGAGCCAGGGGTTCAAATCAGGATACTCAAGCCAGTCCTTGTACTTTGCACCATGTAAGCTTAACCCACTACACTACCCACCTGACTCCCCTCTGCCTTATTTCTAAGTTTCCATTTCTTTCTTATCTGTGTTAGAAATTTTATCCCGAAGTGGAAAGAAATGATAATCCAGAACACCATTTTCTTACATGTACTGACAATGATTTAAATGAGAACCTCAGGCTTATACATCACATCCATCATTATTTGAGTCAATTACCAACTATTCCATAAGCTATTCATGTCATCTTTTTTTAAGAAGTACTTTAAGAATTATCTGTTTATATCAGTCATTATAAATTCTCTTTATTTTAAAAACACTGTTTTATAGGGAGTCAGGCAGTAGTGCAGTGGATTAAGCACACATGGCACAAAGTGCAAAGACCAGTGTAAGGGTCCGGGTTTGAGCCCCCAGCTCACCAGCGGCAGGGGACTCATTTCACAGGCAATGAAGGAGGTCTGTAGGTATCTATCTTCCCCATCTCTCTCCATTTATCTCTGTCCTATGCAATAACAATTACATGCATAACAACAACTACAACAATAAAAAGGGCAACAAAAGAAAATAATTAAATAAATAAATATAAAAAAATAACTGTTATAAAAATCATTGTATTATAGCAATTGCTATGAATCAAGCAATAACTCAAATACTAGAGAGCACACACTTAGGAACCCAAAAGGGTCCATTCACTTAGGGAAATCATGAAGGTAACAAATCACAGAGAAGTTCACAGTAGCTTTCTGGGTAGGACAGTATATTTTATTATGAATGAGATTCAAACCTTTTACTTCCTTGGTCATTATATTTTTCTTTGATGGAATGATCCCCTTGTAACTTTCCTAAAAACAAAAAAGATATTAGAAAGGATACAAATATACTGAATTTTTTATCCCTCATGAGTCACAGTCACAATAACGCCCCTTTCACTTAACCATGTCTCCGCATACGTTGGTGAACAATGGAAAAAATATATCTTTTCATTGAAAAATGAATGAATATCATAATTACCTATCAACAGAATGTTTCTAAAGTTTTCCCACATCACATTTCTGTAGAGTTTCTTCTCTGGAGAATTTAATAGTGCCCACTCTTCTTGAGTGAATATCACTTTTACATCTTCATAGGTCACCAAGCACTAAAACATACAGTGTATTTATTTATATGAGAAAACACTTCATACTGACAGTTGATTAGACAACCATGATCTACTTTATGAAGTCAGTGATTGTCTCATCACCAAACGTACCAAATACCTTACTCACATGGTCTATAATGTGATACACTAACTGGTACAGTGATTAAATCTTTGTGCTGTCATCAAGTCCTAAACCCAGTCCCTGCAATCACATGAGTGATGTTACTATGAAGTGTGCTTGGAAGGGTGTAGAAACATCTCCAAGCATAACTAAACCAGGATTGGGAGAGCAGTCAGTGAACAATTTAATTTCTTTACCTTTTTATGTTTTCATCACTGAGGCTTTTAGAGCTCCATGTTATAATTTTAGGAAGGAAAAAATAAAGATGAAAGATACCCCACCACTGAAGCTCCAGTGTGGTAGAGATCTGGCTTGAATGAGGACCATGCACATGGCAAAAAAAGCAATAAATAGATGTAATTAAAAAAGGAAAAAAAAAACTTTTAAAAATGACTTAAATTGAAGGTCAGTTTGTGGCTTAAAACAATGGAAGGCACCCATATTCAGTGGGGAAGCAATTACAGAAGCCACTATTTCCACGTTCTGCACCCCACTGTGATCCTGGGTCTATCCTCCCTGAGGGATAAAGCATAGGGAAGCTATCAAGGGAGGGGATTGAATATGGAGTTGTGGGGATAGGAATTGTGTGGAAATGTACCCCTTGTATCCCATACTCTGGTCAATATTTCCATTCTATAAAAAAATTTTTTAAAAAGGAAGACACATGACTGACACTACAGGACAACTTCCAAGTAAGTGCACATAATTATTGTCTAGAATTGGATCCAAAAATAAGAACATTAATTTGTGAGAGAGAAAAAAAGCATACTTGCTCCTTAAAATTGAATAAATAAAATTAGATAAAAGGAGAGAACCATTAGTCAGGGAATTCTTGGATTTCCCCATAAATATGATGAGCCAAGACCTCTAATATCTCTCCACCATTACTGGTCACTACTATCATGTTTGGGAACTACTCTCTACCTTAATCCAGTTTTCTAGTTTTATTCTCAACTCTGATGCCATCTTCCCAAATAATATTTTTAGTCCATCTTTATGTTACTATCAAGCTCAAGCAAAAATCACTCAAATCATGGGCCCATAGGAAAATACCTAAAGAAGACTACATAGCTTCATTATACTTTAAAATTCCTATTCTAATCTGCTCTAATCTTACTTTCTGGTTCCTGTTTACTAAACATTTTATTTTGCTTTATGTCTTACTTTCTTTCAGTCACCAGGTTGCAGATGCTATGATTCCATCTTGAATACTCTGGATAGATGACTTCATCAATGTGACCTAGAACTACAACTCTGCTGAACTCTACCTTTGTAGGGAAAGAAACAAACAGGCTGGGGGTATAGATCAAAAGTGCCAATGTCCATGTCCAGCAGAGAAGCAATTGCAAAAATCAGAACTCCCACCTTCTGCACCACATGCACAGTTTTTGTCCACACTCCCAGAGGGGGAAAATGTTAGGGAAATATGACTAGAAGGTTCTGAAATATAATTCTATCAGGACAATGAAAGAAAAGAGGAAAAAAGCAATGCCACTCAGAAGTAGTTATTGGTATAGGTGATACTTAGAAAGGAAGACAAGGGCCATAGTCAAAATTATATATTTGTGGAAGTAACATTCAACCCATATCTGGTAGAATCACTGCAGTTACCTGTCAATGAAGGACACAAAACTCTGGTGGTGAGAACACTGTGGACTTGTATGCACTGGATACATTATAATTTTAGTATCAATATTATAATAATCACCAATAAAAATAATTAATTAAAAGGAGAGGGCCAAAGAGAGATTTCACCAGTTTGAAAGTGTGCCTTGTCATGGATAAGACCCAGATTCCAGACCTGGGAGCATATGGCACCACAGCAAGAGAGGAGCTCAAGACCTGTGCTATCTCTCAATAAACAGGTCGCCCAGGAAAGGTGAAAATACATTCGTACAAGGCAGTACCTTGGGTAAATAAAAATGTTAATAAAAGAAATGAAGAAATAGAATGGGACAAGTCTTCCTAACATGTTTTGCATATCACTTTCAATTTTTTCAAACCCATGAATAATGGTACCACATTACATTAATTTCTTGGGTCTGGGCAGTGAATTATGTGAACAATCTAACGTAGCAGTACAGACACCTTACTCAATAGAAATATTGTAATAATGGCCTTAATTCAAGCTGTGAAAAGAAAGCGTTTTCCATTGTTGCATGCCACAATTAGATGAGAGCTTTCCCCCTACCATCAGAGTTATTGCTGGGAATTGGTGCCAGCACTACAATCTATGGCTCTAGGCCGAGATTTTATTTCATTTCTCCTGTTTGTCTGTTTGTAATTGAATATGACTGATATAAATTGAGAGGGAATGGGACAGATATAGAGGGAGAGAGAAAGACAGACTCCTGAAGACCTACCTGGCTTCTTATTAAGTACCCCCCCCCAATCATGGTGGAGAACAGAACTTGAAACTGGGTTCTTTCCCATGGTAACCTATATGCCTAACTGGGTGTACCCATCAAGATAAGTATTTTCATAGTATATAGAGTGCTTGGGTAGAAAGGAATAAAAGGCTTTGGGTATGAGTAGGTACGTTCTGATGAACTTCATTTATCTTAGTGGAATAATTTTATTTATTTCCTACAGAGCATGAGGGAAAGAAAAGGGAAAGAAACCGGAGTATCACTAATGAAGTTTCTCTCTTCACGTCTCTGTGTGGTGTGAGGGATTGAAACTCAATATCTGGGCATGAAACTCAAAAAAATCTGTAACAGGATCTTCATGGTGGCACACAAAGTAGAAAGCAAACATTCAAGGTTCAATGGAGGAAGAGTACTGTGGTGTTTCTTGTTCACTTTCCTTCCCTCCTCTCTTTTTGTCATATCTACCTAATATCTGTATCTATATATCATGGCAGCAAAGACTGGTGACAAAATAAGTTTTTGAGTAAATATTCAGGCAAATCAGAAACAGTGAAATGAACATTCATAACAGAAAATGCATGTGTAAATTAAAATATAACTTAGTCAGGAGGAAAAAGAATCAGATCTGGCATATGTCATTTACCTGAGAAAGTGTCATTTCTCCCTCTTTCTCTCAATTTCTTTTCAGGCCAGAAAATGAAAAGAAGCAGTATCTTCAGACTGTGATTTGCCTCCACAAGCCAGGCCTCTTGGCTTGACAGCAAGCACTACACCTGCAGGGAATGTAAAACTGGGAATTGGTAAACAAAGTCAGGACACCTAGGGATTACTGGCAAACAGTTTTTATATCTGGCACACCAGTTCCAGAATTAGTTAACACCAAAAGCTCCTGGGCTCTGATGTGTTGTAATATTTCCATTTTGGGAGTTGGGTAGTAGTGCAAGAGGTTAAGCCACATGGAAAGAAGCGCAAGGATGACATAAATATCCGGGTTAGAGCCCCTGGCTCCTCACCTGCATGGGAGTCGCTTCACAGGCAGTGAAGCAGGTCTGAGGTGTATATCTTTCTCTCCCCCTCTCTGTTTGATCCTCCTCTCTCCATTTCTCTTTGTCCTAACAACAATGACATTAGTAACAACAATAATAATAAAAAAAGGGAAACAAAAGGGAATATAAGTAAATATTAAAATAAAGATTTCCCATTCATACATAAAGAAAAGTTGAGCAAAAATGTTTCACAGGTATGCATACTGGGACTAAGATATGGGCAGAGGTCACAAAGACTGTCATGGCTTTTTAAATGCGTATGCTGCATAGTGCAAGAACAGGCTTTAGGATCCCAGATCAAGTCCCCACTCCCCACGTACAGGGAAATTCATAAGCACTGAAGCAGATTTACCGATATCTATCTTTTTCTTCCCCTTTGTATCTTCCCCTCTTCTCCCAATTTCTCTTTGGCCTGTCCAACAATAGCAATAATAACAATAACAATCACAACAAGGGTAACAAAATGGTAGAAATGGCCTCCAGGAGAAGTGGATTTGTAGTGATGGAATAAAGCCCCAGCAATAACCCTAGGGGCTATAAATCAATCAATCATACACACACACACACACACACACACACACAAAAAAAAAAAAAAAAAAAAAAAAACAATGGGTTGTCTTTAATTGACTTGGTATTAGATGTAAATGTTTACTCTAGCACAATGGGTTACATAGGTGGCACAAAGCCCAAGGAGCAGCTTAAGGATCCTGGTTCAAGCCACCATCTCCCCACCTGTAGAGGACTCGCTTCATAGAAGCAGTGAAGCAGATCTGCAAGTGTCTATCTTTCTTTCCTCCCCTCTAGCTTTCTCTCTGTGCTATGAAAAAAAAAACACTTTTAAGACTCTATGGGGGTACGCATGACTTAGTATCTTAACAACATCCTTGTTAGTGCTGCAGATAATCACCTGCTCCATTCCTACAGGCATTGTGCTGGGAACCTCAGCCACAGTGTTTAAAGAAGCAGATCCCAAAAGATTTCTTGACACTTTCCTATCAATGACACAAAGTTCTCCAACTTCAAATGCATAAACGATCTATAGAACCTCTAGTTACACATATGAACAAAGAGAAATATGGGAGAAAAATCATAGTGCACTTTTTAAAAATTACTTTTTAATATTTATTTTCCCTTTTGTTGCCCTGTTGTTGTTGTTATTGATGTCATCATTGTTGGGTAGGACAGAGCTGGGGGTTCAAACCTGGATCCTTATGCTGGTCCTTACGCTTTGTGCCACCTGTATTTAACCTGCTGTGCTACCGCCCGACTCCTCATAGTTCACTTTTATGATATTAAAGCAGTACTGCAGGGGCCTTTCTGTCTCACTCCCTCTATAGCCCCCCCACCCCACTTCCCTCTCTATTTCTGACTGTCTCTAACCAATAAATAAATAAAAATAAATGTTTAAAGTTTAAAAGGAGGAAAAAAAGAAGAATGGCGATCCACCTCCTTCTCCATAGAGCACAATGTGTAACACCCCACACAGAATCAGGACAGCTCAAGAGGAATCCAGTCCTGGTGGAAGGTGGTGATGGTGGATTGACCAGGGAGAGGCCCAGACATACGGCTGCTCCCCAGCATATTATTTTTTAATACATATTTATTTTCCATTTTGTTGCCCTTGTTCTTTTTAATTTATTTATTTATTCCCTTTTGTTGCCCTTGTTGTTTTATTGTTGTAGTTATTATTGATGTCGTTGTTGTTGGATAGGACAGAGAGAAATGGAGAGAGGAGGGGAAGACAGAGAGGGGGAAAGATAGACACCTGCAGACCTGCTTCACCGCCTGTGAAGCGACTCCCCTGCAGGTGGGGAGCCGGGGTTTGAACTGGGATCCTTATGCCGGTCCTTGTGCTTTGCACCAACCCTCCCAATCTCAGCCTCAATGATCCACACTCACAATATCCCGTCCAGTCTGAACTTACTGAAGTCGCCTCTCGAACGTCCAAATCAGCAGGAGATGAGAGCAGCAACCAGAGAAAAGTAGAGAAAAGCGGCGTCCCAGAATCACAGGATCCATTGCTAGTGTCTCTTACTTCCTGCAGTGTCGGTTTTCACTTTGGAGCACCGCCCACCAACAACCCACATTGGTCCATGTTCACTGTCTCAGAGTTTAATTGGGTGAAGCCCTTGCCACACACAACTACTCTTCTGATTGGATAATGTTCACACCCAATCGAAAGCAGAGATTTCTAAGTGACAGCAATGCTGTCCTATCAACTTCTATAGGGGCTGTGCCTGGAGAACCCTTAAAGCCAGAAATGGCTGGCAAAGCTTTCTCTTGAGTACTCAAGAAGCTTCAGTTGTTAAAAACCTACAGTTCCATCAGCTTCCTCACCCAGTTAGCTTTCTCCTGCTCGCTCTCTTCCGTGCTGCTTGGCCCTATGAGGCGCAGCTCTGTGACCACGCACCCCGGGTGCTTGGTGCAGCTGCTGTGCCCAGCGTGGAATATGAATTAAGTTTTGCAAAATTTTCCAAATCTATGTATAAAGCTGGTCATATATATAGTAGTATTCCTTTTAAAATCTCCTCACCTAAGAGCAGGTCCCCATAGTTTTGTAACATCTCATGGGTGCAAAATCTGTCTTGCCAGGTCCAGATACTATCACTCTTCCTAAGACAATTATTATTTTTTCTTTGTTTAGTACTTATTTTCCCATTTGTTGTCCTTGTTTATTGTTGTAGTTATTATTATTATTGCTAATGCCATCATTGTTGGATAACACAAAGAGAAATGGAGAGAAGAGGGGAAGACAGAGAGAGGGAGAAAAAAGATAAGACACCTTGAGATCTGCTTCACAACTTGTGAAGTGACTACCCTGCAGGTGGGGAGCTGAGGTCTGAAACAGGAATCCTTAAGCTGTTCCTTGTGCTTTGTGCTACGTGTGCTTAACCCACTGTGCTACCACCTGATTCACTCCTGAGACAATTCTAAGGCCACATCCTTGAGTCAGTGTTCTCTCCCTTGATCATGCTCTGTATATGGCTGCAGATAGTGCGAACACTAGCCAGTTCCTTACTATTTCCCCACCATTTGTCAAATCGGAGCTGCTTCTTTTTCTTTCTGAGGAGACTGAGCTCTACATAGATGTGGTTGAAGTCCCTCCACAGGGAGCCACTGGGGCCCTTCAAGGTGACCGTGAGACCCTTCAGAGAGACGTTGACATTCTCTGGAATGTCAACAAGTCTGGTTGCTGAGAATGGTCTTCATTCTCGCAGTAGACATGGCAAAGGAACTTCTTTCGTCCAGATCAACTCTTTTTACTGTAGTAACAAAAACAACAAAAGATCTAGGAATAAACCTAACCAAAGAAGTGAGAGACTTGTATAGTGAAAATTATGAGACACTCTCTCTCCCCAGGTTTCCATGTGTTCAGGTAGGTGAGTGTGGCCTACAGCTCCCTGTGTCTAAAGGAACCAAGCAGCTTCTCCCTCATAAATCTTCACTGTATTAGGCAGAGTAGTGCACTCACCACCCTCTGTGCTTCCAGGGGAATTAGACAAGCCTCTCGTCCACAGGATTCACCTTATTGGTGCTGGCATGTAATCATATACATGTAAATTTCTCACATGCTTATTAAAAATTCTATCATTTCCTGATTGTTGTTATGTATAGCAAGTAAAAATGGTGTTAGACCAGCCTGAGAAACAGAATATCAATGTATAGTTTGCAAATTCACATCTTTGTA
The DNA here is from genome assembly GCF_950295315.1 of Erinaceus europaeus. Taxonomy (NCBI): domain Eukaryota; kingdom Metazoa; phylum Chordata; class Mammalia; order Eulipotyphla; family Erinaceidae; genus Erinaceus; species Erinaceus europaeus. The sequence goes on along the minus strand of NC_080184.1, from coordinate 7,719,699 downwards.
CCGCATTTTAAAACATTCATGAGATCATCTCAACATAAACATATGCTAAAAAGAAATAAAATGTTGTTCCAGTGGTCCGGGAGGTGGAACAGTGGATAAAGCATAGAACTCTCAAGCATGAGGTCCTGAGTTCAATCCCCACAGCACATGTACTAGTGTGAAGTCTGGTTCTTTCACTCTCTTCTATGTTTCTCATAAATAAATACATTCTTAAAGATGAGAACTCTACGCTTCCAAGTTAAAAAAGGTCATCAGTCCCAATCTTGGAAGCTAAAACACCTGATGACAGCAAAAATATACGAGAGAAGCATACGAGAGAAGATAGGATAAGAGGGGTACAATTCCACACAATTTCCACCACCAGAACTCCCATATCCAATCCCATCCCTTGATAGCTCTCCTATCTTTATTCCTCTGGGAGTAGGACCCAGGATCTTATGGGGTGCAGAAGGTGGAAGGTCTGATTTATCTTCACTGGTTTTCTCTCACGTACAAGTTGTTTAGTAGTCAATTATTTCCATCTTATCTACATGGATAATCTTGTTTATTTTTTATTAACTTTATTTGATAGAGATAGCCAGAAATGGAGAGGAAGGTGGACATAGAGGGAGAGACACCTTACAGCCCTACTTCACCACTCACGAAACTATCCTCTAGCAGGTGAGGATCAGGGGCTTGAACCTAGATCCTTGCACACTGTAACATGTACTCAACCAGGTGCACCACCACCCAGCCCCAAGGTCTGGTTTGTAATGCTAGTGCATTCCTATGTATAAAAAATGTCACTCTATTTAAATATTTAATCTTTTCACATTAATAGACTTTCAGTATCAAATGGGCTTTTCTATGTATTAGAATTGAAGATGAAGGTAGTCCAGGAGGTGGTGCAGTAATATAGCTTTAGACTCTCAAGCAGGAAGTCCCAAGTTAAATCCCCAGCACAGACATGTACCAGAGTGAAGTCTGATTTTCTCTGTATCTCTTCCTATCATTCTACATGAATACATATTTAGAAATATTTAAAAATAAAATTAAAGATGAAAATATTGAAATATTTATATTCCTTACAAGCACATAGGTTTGGGTTCACTGGTTTATTAAGAAAATATGATCTTAGGAGTCGGGCTGTAGCACAGCGGGTTAAAGCGCATGTGGCGCAAAGCGCAGGACCAGCATAAGGATCCCAGTTTGAGTCCCCAACTCCCCAAATGCAGGGGCATCACAGGTGATGAAGCAGGTTCTCTTAACTGTGAATTCTTTCATGTCTCAGAAGATGACTGGACCGTCTGAATGTTTTCATACATTGTTTACATTTATAGGGTTTTTCTCCACTGTGAATTTTTTCATGTGTCCGAAGACTACTGGAACAACTGAATGTTTTCCTACACTGTTTACATTCATAGGGCCTCTCTCCACTGTGCGTTCTTTCATGTTTCCGAAGAGTACCGCCATCACTGAATGTTTTACTACACTGTTTACATTCATAGGGCTTCTCTCCACTGTGCGTTCTTTCATGTATCCGAAGAGAACTGGAACAACTGAATGTTTTCCCACACTGTTTACATTCATAGGGTTTCTCTCCACTGTGAGTTCTTTCATGTGTCCGAAGAGAACTGGAACAACTGAATGTTTTCCCACACTGTTTACATTCATAGGGTTTCTCTCCACTGTGAGTTCTTTCATGTGTCCGAAGAGAACTGGAACAACTGAATGTTTTCCCACACTGTTTACATTCATAGGGTTTCTCTCCACTGTGAGTTCTTTCATGTGTCCGAAGATTACCAGATTGACTGAATGTTTTCCTACACTGTCTACATTCATAGGGCTTCTCTCCACTGTGCATTCTTTCGTGAATCCAAAGAGCACGGCTATTACTGAATGTTTTCCCACATTGTTGACATTCATAAGGTTTCTCTCCACTGTGAATTTTTTCATGTGTCCGAAGATGACTGGATTGACTGAATGTTTTACTACACAGTTTACATTTATAAGGCTTCTCTCCACTGTGCGTTCTTTCATGAGTCTGAAGATTACTGGACTGACTGAATGTTTTCCTACACTGTTTACATTCATAAGGTTTCTCTCCACTGTGAGTTCTTTCATGTGTCCGAAGATGACTGGAACAACTGAATGTTTTCCTACACTGTTTACATTCATAGGGTTTCTCTCCACTGTGCATTCTTTCATGTTTCCGAAGAGTACCGCTATCACTGAATGTTTTACTACACTGTTTACATTCATAGGGCTTCTCTCCACTGTGTGTTCTTTCATGTGTTTTAAGATAACTGGATTGACTGAATGTTTTCCTACAGTGTTTACATGCATAGGGTTTCTCTCCACTGTGCATTCTTTCATGTTTTCGAAGAGAACCAGATTGACTGAATGTTTTCCTACACTGTTTACACTCATAGGGCTTCTCTCCACTGTGCATTCTTTCATGTTTCCGAAGAGAACCAGATTGACTGAATGTTTTCCTACACTGTTTACATTCATAGGGCTTCTCTCCACTGTGCGTTCTTTCATGTGTCTGAAGTTTACTGGAAAAACTGAATGTTTTCCTACATTGTTTACACTCATAGAGTTTCCCTCCACTCTGAGTTCTTTTATGTCTCCGAAGATCACCGGGTTGACTGAACGTTTTACTACATTGCTTACGTTGATATGGTTTCTTTCCAATGGGAATTCTTTTCTGTTTTTTAAGCTGACTGGAATAAGGGAATACTTTGTTGTATACTTCACATTCTTGAGGTTTCCTACCATTTTGATTTTGTTCTTCGGCCTCAGGAATTTCCACTGTATTACTGGAAAACAGTGAGAATTTACTTAATGATAGTGTAATGAAAAAAATGAAAGTTTATGAAGAGAATGCAGGTCATTATTATGCATAAATGACCAAAATTCATACACATTATCAATACATTTGACTAAAATTGTTTATAATGACAAAATTACAATAATAAATTTAAATTATATAAAGGCTCTTGTAGTTAAAAAAAAAAACACAAAAAGTTGTCAAATACTAAATAGTTAGTATACTTCACTGCTTGTGAGGCAACTCCCCTGCAGATGGGGTGCTGGGAGCTTGAACCGGGATCCTTACACCGGTCCTTGCACTTTGCACCATGTGTGCTTCACCCACTGTTTTGCTACCCGACTCCCAATATTGTATTTACTAATTGAAGTACTTTTTGTCAATGGCAAGGTTTATCTTTGTGTTGATTTTTTTTTCCTTTTAAAAAAATATTTATTCTCAGGAGTCGGGCTGTAGTGCAGCGGGTTAAGCGCAGGTGGCGCAAAGCACAAGGACCGGCATAAGGATCCCGGTTCGAACCCCGGCTCCCCACCTGCAGGGGAGTCGCTTCACATGCTGTGACGCAGGTCTGCAGGTGTCTATCTTTCTCTCCTCCTCTCTGTCTTCCCCTCCTCTCTCCATTTCTCTCTGTCCTATCCAACAACGACAACAACAATAATAACTACAACAATAAAACAACAGGGCAACAAAAGGGAATAAATAAAATAAATACTAAAAAAAAAAAAAGAAAATACTTTAAAAATATATATATAGGAGATTCGACTTCCAGAGGCGGAGCTACGAGCAGCAGATCACTTTCTCTCCTCTCCTCTCCTCTCCTCTCCCGGATCAACTAGGAATACCAAAGGAGACCACCCGGACCGAAACAAGACAGGACTACAATGACCACAGGAACCGAGTAAATCACCATTTAAATCACCGAGTAAATCACCGAGTAAATCACAAGTTCAACATCCAAACATTAGCTAAGGAAATAATAACAGGAGTGAGTAAAGAATTTGAAAAAATTGTAATCAGAAATGCAAGAACAACAAATGAGAATATGAAAGAAAATTCTAATTATCTCATGGTTATAAGAGAGCTGAAAGCTGAAATCGCTGAGCTAAGAAGGCAACTAGCTGAACAAGCTAAAACAGTATCAGAGCAGGGCAACAAAATAGATGAACTCCAGAAAGCAGTAGAGGGCAGAGAGAATAGAATCTATGAGGCTGAAGACAGAATTAGCAAGATTGAGAATGAATTAGAGACAACTAAAAAAGAAGTAAGAGATCTCAAAAAGAGATTAAGAGATGCTGAAAACAACAACAGAGTCCTATGGGATGACTTCAAAAGAAATAATATACGCATTATTGGCTTACCAGAGGAAGAAAGAGAAGGAGAGGAAGAAAGCATTCTCCAGGCCATAATAGCTGAAAATTTCTCAAGTCTAGACAACACCAAAGACATAAAGATTCAAGAAGCCCAGAGGGTCCCAAACAGAATTAACCCAGACCTAAAGACACCAAGACATGTCATACTTAGATTGGAAAGGAATAAGGATAAAGAAAGGATCCTCAAGGCTGCAAGAGAAAAACAAAGAGTCACCTACAAAGGAAAACCCATAAGATTAGCAGCAGACTTCTCCATACAAACACTACAGGCCAGAAGAGAATGGCAAGATATCTATCGAGTGCTCAATGAGAAAGGCTTTCAGCCAAGAATACTATATCCTGCTAGACTGTCATTCAGACTAGATGGAAGCATCAAAACCTTCTCAGACAAGCAACAGTTGAAGGAAGCAACCATCACCAAGCCTGCCCTGAAAGAAGTTCTGAAAGGTCTCCTATAAACAACCAGACCACCACAAATAGGACATATATCAAAACACTCTAAAACTCTACAAGAATGGCGTTAAAATATCTTCAGTCTTTGATATCAATAAATGTCAATGGCCTGAATTCACCTATTAAGAGACACAGAGTAGGAAGATGGATCAGAAAACACAACCCAACAATATGTTGTCTACAGGAAACTCACCTAACTCAACAAGACAAACACAGACTTAAAGTGAAAGGATGGAAAACTATCATACAAGCCAATGGCTCACAAAAAAGGGCAGGAACAGCTATTCTCATATCTGACATGATAGACTTTAAAATAGATAAGATTAAAAAAGATAGGAATGGACACTACTTAATTCTCAGAGGATCAGTCAATCAAGAGGACTTAACAATTATTAATATCTATGCACCCAATGAGAAGCCATCTAAATACATCAAACTTCTACTGAAAGAGCTACAGCAATATATTAACAGTAACACAATCATAGTAGGGGACTTCAACACCCCACTCTCTCAACTTGACAGATCATCCAGGAAGAAAATCAGTAAAGACATAAGGGAGCTAAATGAAGACATAGATAAACTAGAACTATTGGACATTTTCAGAGTCATTCATCCCAAGAAACTGGAATACACAATTTACTCAAATCCACATGGATCATTCTCAAGGATAGACCATATGTTAGGCCACAGAGACAGCATCAGCCTATTCAAGAGCACTGAAATCATCCCAAGCATCTTCTCAGACCACAGTGGAATTAAACTAACACTTAACAATCAACAAAAGATTAGTAACAGTCCCAAAATGTGGAAGCTCAACAGTACACTTCTTAACAACTTCTGGGTCAAAGAGGAAATCAAGGAAGAAATCAAAATGTTTCGAGAGTTCAATGAAAATGAAGACACAAGCTATCAAAATATTTGGGACACAGCTAAAGCAGTCCTAAGAGGGAAGTTCATAGCTATACAAGCACACATTAGGAAACAAGCAAAGGCACAAATAAACAGCCTGATTGCACATCTTAAAGACCTAGAAGAAGAACAACAAAGGAATCCTAAAGCAACCAGAAGGACAGAAGTCACTAAAGTTAGGGCAGAAATAAATAACATTGAGAATAGGAAAACCATACAAAAGATCAATGAAAGTAAATGTTGGTTCTTCGAAAGAGTAAACAAAATCGACAAACCTTTAGCCAGACTCACAAAACAAAAAAGGGAGAAGACCCAAATAAATTGCATAGTAAATGAAAGAGGAGAAATCACAACAGACACTGCAGAAATTCAACATATCATGCGAGGCTTCTATGAACAACTATATGCCACCAAGCTAGAGAACCTGGAAGAAATGAATGATTTCCTAGATACCTACCAACTTCCAAAACTAAGTAAAGAGGAAGTGCATAACATGAACAGGCCCATCACCGCTAATGAAATTGAAACAGTTATCAAAAATCTTCCCAAAAATAAAAGTCCTGGACCAGATGGTTTTACAAATGAATTCTACAAAACCTTCAAAGAAGAACTAATACCTCTACTTTTAAAAGTCTTCCAGAAGATTGAAGACACTGGAATACTCCCTGCCAGCTTCTATGAAGCCAACATCACCCTGATACCAAAGCAGACTGGGACACAACCAAAAAAGAAAACTACAGACCAATATCTCTGATGAACATAGATGCAAAAATATTGAACAAAATTCTAGCCAACTGGATACAGCAGTATATCAAAAAGATTGTTCATCATGACCAAGTGGGGTTTATCCCAGGCATGCAAGGTTGGTTTAATATACATAAATCAATCAATGTGATCCACCACATCAACAAAAGCAAGACCAAAAACCACATGGTCATATCAATAGATGCAGAGAAAGCCTTTGACAAAATACAACATCCCTTTATGATCAAAACACTACAAAAAATGGGAATAGATGGAAAATTCCTGAAGATAGTGGAGTCTATATATAGCAAACCTACAGCCAACAACATACTCAATGGTGAAAAACTGGAAGCATTTCCACTCAGATCAGGTACTAGACAGGGATGCCCACTATCACCATTACTATTCAACATAGTGTTGGAAGTTCTTGCCATAGCAATCAGGCAGGAGCAAGGAATTAAAGGCATACAGATTGGAAGAGAAGAAGTCAAACTCTCCTTATTTGCAGATGACATGATAGTATACATGGAAAAACCTAAGGACTCCAGCAAGAAGCTTTTGGAAATCATCAGGCAATACAGTAAGGTGTCAGGCTATAAAATTAACATTCAAAAGTCAGTGGCATTCCTCTATGCAAACACTAAGTTAGAAGAAATTGAAATCCAGAAATCAGTTCCTTTTTCTATAGCAACAAAAACAATAAAATATCTAGGAGTAAACCTAGCCAAAGAAGTGAAAGACTTGTATACTGAAAATTATGAGTCACTACTCAAAGAAATTGAAAAAGACACAAAGAAGTGGAAAGATATTCCATGTTCATGGGTTGGAAAAATTAACACCATCAAAATGAATATATTACCCAGAGCCATCTACAAATTGAATGCTATCCCCATCAAGATCCCAAGCACATTTTTTAGGAGAATAGAACAAATGCTACAAATGTTTATCTGGAACCAGAAAAGACCTAGAATTGCCAAAACAATCTTGAGAAAAAAGAACAGAACCGGAGGCATCACACTCCCAGATCTCAAACTGTATTATAGGGCCATTGTCATCAAAACTGCTTGGTACTGGAACATGAACAGACACACTGACCGGTGGAATAGAATTGAGAGCCCAGAAATGAGGCCCCACACGTATGGACATCTAATCTTTGACAAAGGGGCCCAGACTATTACATAGGGAAAGCAGAGTCTCTTCAACAAATGGTGTTGAAACATGCAGAAAAATGAAACTGAATCACTGTATTTCACCAAATACAAAAGTAAATTCCAAGTGGATCAAGGACTTGGATGTTAGACCAGAAACTATCAGATACTTAGAGGAAAATATTGGCAGAACTTTTTTCCGCATAAATTTTAAAGACATTTTCAACGAAACGAATCCAATTACAAGGAAGACTAAGGCAAGTATAAACCTATGGGATTACATCAAATTAAAAAGCTTCTTCACAGCAAAAGAAACCACTTCTCAAACCAAGAGACCCCTCACAGAATGGGAGAAGATCTTTACATGCCATACATCAGATAAGAGTTGAATAACCAATATATATAAAGAGCTTGCCAGACTCAACAACAAGACAACAAATAACCCCATCCAAAAATGGGGGGAGGACTTGGACAGAATATTCACCATAGAAGAGTTCCAAAAGGCCGAGAAACACATGAAAAAATGCTCCAAGTCTCTGACTGTCAGAGAAATGCAAATCAAGACAACAATGAGATATCACTTCACTCCTGTGAGAATGTCATACATCAGAAAAGGTAACAGCAGCAAATGCTGGAGAGGGTGTGGGGTCAAAGGAACCCTCCTGCACTGCTGGTGGGAATGTCAATTGGTCCAACCTCTGTGGAGAACAGTCTGGAGAACTCTCAGAAGGCTAGAAATGGACCTACCCTATGACCCTGCAATTCCCCTCCTGGGGATATATCCTAAGGAACCCAACACATCCATCCAAAAAGATCTGTGTACACATATGTTCTTGGCAGCACAATTTGTAATAGCCAAAACCTGGAAGTAACCCAGGTGTCCAACAACAGATGAGTGGCTGAGCAAGTTGTGGTATATATACACACAATGGAATACTACTCAGCTGTAAAAAATGGTGACTTCACCGTTTTCAGCCCATCTTGGATGGACCTTGAAAAAATCATGTTGAGTGAAATAAGTCAGAAACAGAAGGATGAATATGGGATGATCTCACTCTCAGGCCGAAGTTGAAAAACAAGATTAGAAAAGAAAACACAAGTCGAACCTGAAATGGAATTGGAGTATTACACCAAAGTAAAAGACTCTGGTGTGGGTGTTTGGGTGGGGAGAATACAGGTCCATGAAAAATGATGAATGAAATAGTGGGGGTTGTATTGCTAAATGGGAATCTGGGGAATGTTATGCATGTAAAAAAAAAAAAAAAAGAAGTAGAAACGCAAAGCAGAAATTGACTGAGTTTGGAGTATGGCACCAAAGTAAGAAAGCAGAAGTATACTAGAGTTTGCAGTGAGTACCTCCCTAATACTTCCTCTCCACTTTTCCAAGCTTTGGGTCCATGATTGCTCAACAATTTGTTTGGCTTTGTATGTTAACTCTCTTTTTAGTCACCAGGTTCCAGGTGTCATCAGGATGCCGGCCAGACTTCCCTGGATTGAAGACACCACCAATGTGTCCTGGAGCTCAGCTTCCCCAGAGACCCATCCTACTAGGGAAAAAGAGAGGCAGACTGGGAGTATGGACTGACCAGTCAACGCCCATGTTCAGCGAGGAAGCAATTACAGAAGCCAGACCTTCTACCTTCTGCAACCCTCAATGACCCTGGGTCCATGCTCCCAGAGGGATAGAGAATGGGAAAGCTATCGGGGGAGGGGGTGGGATATGGAGATTGGGTGGTGGGAATTGTGTGGAGTTGTACCCCTCCTACCCTATGGTTTTGTTAATTAATAAAAAAAAAAAAAATGTTAGGCCTAGGCCAGCATCTAACGCCTTGGGCGTCCAACGCCCCATGGGTACTCTAGTCCTCTGGAGTTCCTAATCTTCTAGCGTTTGCCCTTCTTCCATAGCCAGTCAACAGCGTCAGGTTGAGCCTGATGTAAAGTTTCGAGACCTCCTTTGAATCTGGAGAGGTGGCAGTCGTTGACTATGTGGGTCATATTAAAGCTCAGCACTTAGCAATAAGCTAGTCTTATTGATGAATTCCAAGGATCCCAGATGATGCCCCCAAATGTTAGGCTCCCTAATCCAAGATTCACCAAGAGACCAGGGTAATGTAAAAACAAAGAGCTTTATTTACTAACTTGGGATAATGGCTAGGGCCGAGACCCCACAGCTGTATTGGGTGCTCGACCCCTTATCTAAGTCTAGGGTTACTAGGGTTTATATACAATTCAGAATATGAGGTACATGACAGTGTTACAACTATAGTTATCCACTACACATTTATGGGGGCAGTGAGGATTCTCTTTATAGCCCTGTGGTCATCTTCTTTTCCTGCCTCCAGGATTCTCAGAGGTGTCTCGTTATGATTTCTCACCTCACCTTGGGGCTGCAGCTGCAGCCTGCACAAGAATTACTTTCTCTAATTGTTTATATATCTTTCAGGGTGCTGGAGTCCAGGCCTGCCTATCTTTTCATTACCAATTTTACATTTATTTTTTCAGCTCATCTCTACAGTAAAGCAGGGCTGCAGGTCACTTTCTAGCTCTCTATCTCCCCTTACTCTCAATTTCTGGCTGTGTCTATCCAATAAATAAATATAATAAACAATTTTTAAAAAGACAGAGAAAGGAAATCCGGACACTCCTGGTCTTCCAAGCTTCATAATCCTTTTGAAGGAAGGACAGGACCCTCTCAGGGGATGTGCTTCAGCCCTAGTCTTCAGGGGCTCACATCTGCATTTCATGACCTTTTGCAGTTGGGTAGAGAGGCAGTGCTGGTGTTTCTGGCCTCTGCCTAGGTTCCTTCTCCTGGATTCCTCCAGGGTGCAGAGGGAGGGGAGCTGTTTTCCTGAAGTTGCACTCCAACACACACCTCTGTCAGGAAAAAGTAGCTGAAATTAATGAGGCTCTGGGAGAAAATCCAGGACTCATCAATAAACCTTGTTATACAGATGGGAGGCTGATCAAGATGACAGTGAGTAATCCTTCAGAACTAGATGATCTAATGAGTGTGGATTAAACTCTGAGACAGTGGCCATGGACCAATGTGGGTTGTTGGTGGACGGTGCTCCAAAGTGACAGGAAGTAAGAGACACTAGCAATGGATCTTGTGTTTCTGGGATGCCACTTTTCTCTCAGTGTTGCTCTCATCTCCTGATTTGGATGTTGGAGAGGAGACCTCAGTAAGTTCAGACTGGACGGGATATTGTGAGTGTGGCTCATTGAGGCTGAGATTGGGAGGGTTAGCTTGAGACTTGCTAGAATATTCCAGGATCAGAGTTGGGCAGTAGCGCAGCAGGTTAAGCCTATGTGGAGTGCAGCACAGAGACCAGGTAAGGCTCTGGGTTCACAGGAGTTGAAGTAAAGCACGTCTGCTGGTGTCTTTCTCTCCCTCCTCTCTGTCTTCCTCTGTCCATTTCTCTCTGTCCTATCCAACAATCACAATGTCAATAAAGACAATAACTACAACAACAATGAAAAACAATAGGGCAATAAAAGGGAAAATACATATTTCTTTAAAAAAAATATTCCAGGAAGCAGTCATGTGTCTGGGTCTTTTCCTGGTCAATTCACCATCACCACCTTACACCAGGACTGAATTCCTCTTGAGCTGTCCTGATTCTGTGTGTGGGGGGGAGTTAAACAGTGTGCTCTTTGAAAAAGGGATGGATCACTGATTCTCTGGGCCTTTGTGCTAAGATCAGGTGTAGAAAACTGAATATTCCTCAAAGAGTTTTGTTTTCAGTCTGATCAGAGACAACTGATGAATCTGAATGAGAGAGGCTCCTCAAGGATCGTCAAAAGACCCTTCAACTGTTAAGTTTCTTTTAAATATATTTATTTATTAAAAAAATATTTATTTATTCCCTTTTGTGGCCCTTGTTTTATTGTTGTAGTTATTACTGTTGTCATCATTGTTGGATAGGACAGAGAGAAATGCGGAGAGGAGGGGGAAGACAGGGAAAGAAAGACACCTGCAGAGCTGCTTCACTGCTTGTGAAGTGACTCCCCTGCAGGTGGGGAGCCGGGGCTCAAACTCAGATCCTTACAGTGGTCCTTGGGTTTTGCACCACCTGCATTTAACCTGCTGCACTACAGCCCAACTCCCTCTATTTTTAATTTTATGGGAGGGGTGAATAGAATGCTGTTCAACTCTGACATAGACAGTCCCAAGGATCAAACTTAGTACTTCAAGAATGTTAAGGTGGATACCTACCACTGAGATATCTGAAGGTCACTCTCTTTCCCTACCTCTCTGTCTCTTTCCCTCTGAATTTCCCTGTATTTCCATCCAATACATAATACATTAAAAAGAAAGGTACTAGTTGCCAGGTGGTGGTGCACTTGATTAAGTGTACACACTACAATGTGCAAGGCCTTGGGTTCAAGCCCCTGGTCCCCACCTGCAGAGGAAAAGCTTCACAAATGTTGAAGTAGAGCTGCAGGTATCTCCCTCCCCTCCAATATCTCTCTATCCCTATCCAATAATAAATAAAATTCAAAAAAAAAGGTGCTATCAGGTGGGGGTATAGCATAATGGTTAAGCAAAGAGACTTTCCTGCCTGAGGCTCTCAAGTCCCAGGTTCAATCCCCCACTCTGCCATAAGCCAGAGCTGAGCAGTGCTCTGGTAAGAAAAAAAAAAAGTTGCTATCATAATGGTTTTTCAAAAAAAGACTCTCATGCCTAAGGCTCTAAGGCTCCAAGGTCCCAAGCAATATCAAATACCACCATAAGCCAGTGCCATTTCTTCTTTTTTCTTTTTTTTGAAATCTATTTTATTTAATAAGACATAAATAAATTGAGAGGGAAGGAGAAGATAGAGAAGGGGAGATGAAGATACACATCTGCAGGGGGATTTGGGTGGTGGTGCAGTTGCATCAAGAGGGAGTGCTGGTCCTTTTTGCTCCTGCCTAGGTCCCTTCTGCGTGCTCCAGACACCTCCAGCCAGATAACGGGTCATGAATTCTATGAACCATGCCATGATCCTTCCCATGCCAGAAATAATAACATGACTCTATACAAGGACCTGTCTCACTGTGGGCATCTTAGCTCTCCCCACCCCCAGCTGGGCTCTCTTGATACCGATGGGTGCTTCTCACCTTCCCCCTTGGTTAATACAGTAAACTTTCATTTGTCTACTCCTGATTCTACTTGCCTCACTTTCAGCATCTTTTTTTTTTTCTCTCCCCCAGAGCACTGCTGAGCTCTGGCTTATGGTGGTACAGGAGACTGAGTCTGGGACTTTGGAGCTTCAGGAATGAGAGTCTGTTTACATAACCATTATGCTACCTACCCCCACCCCATAGCATTTTATAATTCTAACATTTTGGTGCAAAAACCTGAAAGGGGCTACAAATCTAGCCTCATCCTTTGGGTATTTAGTACCCTAGTATTCTAACAATTATAACTGCTAGAAACAGAAAAACATATATATCTGCTATCATTATTTCAATATTTAGACCAAAAATTTTAACAGATATTGGGTGATGAACTCTGCAAAAGCCCACAGGTAAAAGAAATGTATATTCTGGAGGGCAGGAGGAATTGAATATTCTCCAATGACTTTCCTTTTTCTTTCTGATCAAAGTGAATCAATGAATCTGGAGGGAGCATCTCCTGAAATACTGTCAAAAGACCCTGCCAGCTATTCCATTTTTAATTACTCTTTCACTCTCATTTTTAAAATTATTTCCCCTTCTATTGCCCTTGTTGTTTTTGTTGTTGTTGTTGTTGTGATTATTGTTGTTATTTATGTCATCATTGGTGGATAGGACTGAGAAATGGAGAAAGGTGGGGTAGACAGAGAGGAGATGAGACAGATAGACACCAGCAGACATGCTTCACTGCCTGTGAAGAAACTCCCCTTCAGTTGGGGAGCCAGGGCCCCTAACCAGGCTCCTTAGGCCAGTCCTTCTGCTTCATGCCATGTGTGCTTGACCCACTGTGCTACCACCCATCGCCCTATGCCGGGCTAGCTTTATGGGCAGGAGAGAGATGACCAGGGACTCATGTCTGAGCTCAGACACAGTTCAATCTTTATTGATGATGAATGAGTGCAAGCTATATATCTCTACTCACAATCCTGTCCTTATATATCCTGAGGTGGAATTGTAAGGTCAGAAGAGAATGTAAGTAGTATAGGGGGTGGGGAGAAGGAAAAAGCATGGGAAACCGTTGGGATTAAACCAGTGCTGGCAAAACAATGATTATGTAAATAGACCACAGCATTAAGTATTGCAACAGAAGGGGTCTTAGAAGCAGACCAACAACTCTAATTACTTTTTTAGTTGTATGTATTAATATTATAGCAGGGAGAAAGCAGAATACTTCACAGATCTTGCATGGACAGTGCCAGGACTTAAATTTGGTACTTCTTTTTTTTTTAATATTTATTTTATTTATTTATTCCCTTTTGTTGCCCTTGTTGTTTTATTGTTGTAGTTATTATTGTTGTTGTCATTGTTGGATAGGACAGAGAGAAATGGAGAGAGGAGGGGAAGACAGAGAGGAGGAGAGAAAGATAGACACCTGCAGACCTGCTTCACTGCCTGTGAAGGGACTCCCCTGCAGGTGGGGAGCCAGGGTTCGAACCAGGATCCTTATGCCGATCCTTGTGCTTTGCGCCACCTGCGCTTAACCCGCTGTGCTACAGCCCGACTCCCAAATTTGGTGCTTCAATTTGCTAATTGGTGACTCTACAATTGAGATATCTGCCTTATGACTGGAATAAGAGATGTTTAACTGAATAAAAGAATAAGAAATAAAGGGTTAGGGTTAGGGTTAGGGTTAGGGTTAGGGTTAGGGTTAGGGTTAGGGTTAGGGTTAGGGTTATACATTTGGATGGTCAATCCAGATTCTCAATCAGGAGAAATACAACTCTCTGCTGATTCCAATGTCCTTTCCTGAAAGTTGGTGGCTATGTCCATGACTAAAAATTTTCACTCCAAAGAGAAGTAACCATCACAAGATAAAAACTTACTAGTGTAAGTCTAGTTGTGAATAAGTGGCCTATATTGGGATTCAATTATCCAGTTCTCTAGTTGTGGTTCTGGACAATAATGAATATTCCCACCATTACTTGAGATCTCTTTACAGTTAATCATTGTTCATATTCCCTCTCTGCCAGTCTGTATAAATGAAGCTTTTGGGAGTTCTACCAGAACATAAAAGTTATCTCAACATCTTCTTGCAGTTAACACAGTGTAAGAAAATCGGAGGACTTCCAGACTTCCGGAGGCTGGGCTTCGGAGTAGCAGCAGCTGTCTTTCTCTCCTCTCCTCTACTGGGTTAACTAGGAATACCTTTATCTTTATTATTATCTTTATTTATTATTATCTTTATTTATTGGCTAGAAAAAGCCAGAAATTGAGAGAGAAGGAGAAGATAGAGAGACACCTGCAGCCCTGATTCACTACTTGCAAAGCTTTCTGCCTCCAGGTGGGGGTCAGGGGCTTGAACCTAGGTCCTTTTGCACTGTAACATGTCACTCAACCAGGTGCTCCACCACCCGGCCCCCTAAATAAACTTCCATGTTCACAGCAATCATTCTAACATTTCAACACTAATTCTTTTAAATTCTTATTCTTGAACACGTTCTCACATGTTGAATTGATGCTCATGGTCTTGCCTATCCACACATAGAATATAATCAGAATGTTTCCAAGTATAATGAAATTCAGAACAGTCATACTGCTTTTTAGGTCACATATAAGACATTCAATTCTTTATGTAAAGATCAGTTTCCATCATCTTTGCATAGCTACTATGGACAACTTCCTGATCCATGGAGAGATCTGATTATTACCTAGCATCAATAACAATAATACTTACATCAACAATCAAAATAAGGGCAACAAAGAATGAAATATATAAGTAAATATATATGTTTATTGTAGTTATTATTTTTGTTGTTATTGATGTCGAAGTTGTTGGATAGGACAGAGAAAATAAAGAAAGGAGGGGAAGACTGACAGGGGGAGAGATAGACAGAGACCTGCAGACCTGCTTCACCATCTGTGAAGCGACTCCCCTGCAGATGTTCATGTTGCTCTCTACACTGAAAGGTGGCTCATGAGGGAGAATAAAACATTAGGATAGAATTTGGGAACAAATCAGCATCAGGGCAATATTCCCACTGCGGCAGAGCCTATGAGGGATTGCCCTGATCCCTACCGTAAGCCTGTCCCCTGAATTCAAGAGGTCTGGCAACTGCTTTATCAACTTTTAGTTTTGGGGGTTCTATAACTTTATCCAACACCCTATTGGCTGTCGGGAGACTGGAAGAGGACTGAAGACCATTAGGTCACACCAGGGGTTACCCAGCCAGAGTCCTGCAATTGTCCTAGACCTTATCAATCTCCATGCAAAGGACTCGGCTGGGAAAGACAGAAAAGGACAGAAAAGGGGAACTTAGCTGCAGTGGGTGCTCACAAAGCTTCAAAGCTCCTGCCTGGCTCATCATAATGTTAAGTATTTTTCCTTCTGACTGTACCCATTACAAACAGAGACAGACTGAGGCTGACACAAGAAATAGGGGAAGTTGAAGTATATATTCACACAGACTCATAGAATAGCCATTACTACAAACTTACACATGTACAAACACAGAACAGGCATAGAACACTGGGACCTCAGGAAACCTGAGGGGTCCCCCACCAAGTCAGAGTGCCAATTAGTGGCCCCATTATTTGGGAGAGAGACCCAGATGCTGGGAGCTCATCTCCTATTAAAGAGAATGGGAGTTGGGGGGCTTCAAGGTGGTCACATGAATACATTCCTAGAATGAACATTCTGAAACTCATTGGCTCCAGGAAGCTAGTGGGCAGGTTAGTGATAACCATTAGGGCACAAAGGTTACAAGACAGAAGGGTTTCTGTAACATTATATTTATTTATTTATTTATTTATTTATTTATTACCAGAGCACTGCTCAGCTCTTGCTTAGGGTGGTGCAAGGGATTGAACCTGGGACTTTAGAACCTCAGGCATGAGAGTCTGTTTGCATAACCATTATGCTATCTACCCCTCCCACAGCAACATTCTTAGTTAATCAGAAATTCTCTGTTGTCCAAATAAGGGGGAAATTCCTTCATTATCTAGTCCTCTAAGGGTTTGCTCTTAATCACTCAATTCACCTAGCTTTCTATATGGGGGATTTCTAATTGAATCAGCTTGGGGGACTTATTCCTTCACAAGGTAGACTACACTAAACAACATCTCCCAAAGCTTACTGTGCAACCCTGCTGATTCCCACAGTGCAGATAACATTTTCTATAGTTATCCATGCTTGTTTGTCTGTGAAATTACCCACAGAGAGCAAAACAAAGCAGAGCGGAGCAGGGCTCTGGGTCAGCAGGCAGCCTCCAGGTCAAAGGAGCCCACTGCACTGGAGGAGCCAGGCTGAGAGGAGGCTGCATGGTGCAGTTTGCACTTTGGGCACAACAGCAGCACCAAGTCCCCAGGGTGCTGGTCACAGAGCTGCGCCTCATATGACCAAGCAGCATGGAAGAGAGCGAGCAGGAGTAAGCTAACTGGGTGAGAAAACTGATGGAATTATATGTTTTTAACAGCTGACACTTCTTTTAAAAAATGTTTTATTTATTCCCTTTTGTTGCCCTTGTTTTATTGGATAGGACAAAGAGTAATGGACGGAAGAGGGGAAGATGGGAGGAGAGAAAGACAGACACCTGCAGACCTGCTTCATCGCGACTCCCCTGCAAATGGGGAGTCGGGGACTGGAACTGGGATCCTTACTTGAGTCCTTGCGCTTTAAGCGTCCCACCAAATGCTCTTAACCCACCGCGCTACCGCCCGAAGTCCAACAGCTTCTAAAGTACTCCAGAGAACCCTTTGCCAGCCATTTCTGGCTTTAAGGGTTCTCCAGGCTCACCCCCTATAGATGTTGATAGGACAGCATTGCTGTCATTTAGAAATGTCTGGTTTCGATTGGGTCTGAACTTTATCCAAAGTTTTCATCCAATTAAACTCTGAGACAGTGGACATGGACCAATGTGGGATGCTCATGGGTGGTGCTCCAAAGTGAAATCCAACACTCGAGGAAGTAAGAGACACTAGCAATCTCTTCTGTGTTTTTGCGCGGCTGCTTTTCTCTACTATTCTCTCAGTGCTGCTCTCATCTCCTGATTTGGATGTTGGAGAGGAGACTTGAGTAAATTCAGACTGGACGGGATATTGTGAGTGTGGCTCATTGAGGCTGAGATTGGGAGGGTTTGCTTGAGTCTTGCTAGAGTATTCCGGGATCGGATTCGGGCAGTAGCACAGCGGCTTAAGTGCACTTGGAGCAGCGCACCACAAGGACCAGCAAAGGGCTGCGGGTTGGAGCCTCAGGCTCCCAACCTGCAGGGGAGTCGCTTCACAAATGGTGAAGCAAAGCAGGCCTGCAGGTGTCTGTCTTCTCATCCCCTCTTGTCTTTCAGCCCCTCGCTCCATTTCTCTTTATCCTATCTAACAACGACAACAACAAGGGCAACAAAAGGGAAAGTAAATATTTATTTAAAAAAATAAATATTTATTTTCCGGGGTGGATCAGTGTGTATGGGCCTCTCCCTGGTCAATCCACCATCCCCACCAGGGCTGGATTCCTCTTGTGCTGTCCTGTTTGTGCTCTGTGGAAAGGGGTGGATCATCATTCTTTTTTTTTAATTTTTATTTATTTATTTATTTATTTATTTATTTATTTATTTTTTATTCCTTCCCGGTCATGGATGAAGTTTCTTGGTCCAGTCCCATTCTCTATTGAGTGTCCTGGGATCTGGATCCAGGACAGGGGAGCGAGGAAGGACCTGCTGATGGCAGGCGAGATGTTCAGGTTGGGGAGTCAGCATGTTTGTCAACACCAGTCAGCTTCCAGCTGGATCCACTGCCCCTTTGATTGCCCTGCCTTCATTGGGACCTGGGGTAGATAGAAACTAAGGACTTTTTGTGGCCCTGGCAGCACATGTGCCAAAGTGATGGCTGGTTCTTTCTCTCTCTTCCTATCTTTCTCATAATAAAATCTTTAAAAAAAAAAAGAAAGAAAGAAAGAAACTAAGGACTTCTTTAATTCTTTCTCATTTTCATTTTTCTTAGTCACTATAAATTTCTCTTCTCTGTTATATTATCCCTGGAGGTGTTACAGTTTTTTTTGTTTGTTTGTTATTGGGGAATTAATGGTTTAGAGTCAACAGTAAAATAAAATACAAGTTTTCCTAGTGGAGTTTGAGTTGCTATGTGGAAAATTTCTATGTGTTACCCATGTACATCTTGTTTTTATTCAATTTATTCTGGTTTCAGCGGTGAATTTAGCAGAAGTGCCCCAGGATTGAACTGTCTTTTTTTTTAAATTTTTTTAAAAAATATTTATTTCATTTATTTATTCCCTTTTGTTGCCCTTGTTGTTTTATTGTTGTAGTTATTATTGTTGTTGTCGTTGTTGGATAGGACAGAGAAATGGAGAGAGGAGGGGAAGACAGAGAGGAAGAGAGAAAGACAGACACCTGCAGACCTGCTTCACCACCTGTGAAGCGACTTCCCTGCAGGTGGGCAGCCGGGGTTCGAACCGGGATCCTTATGCCGGTCCTTGTGCTTTGCGCCACCTGCGCTTAACCCGCTGCGCTACAGCCCGACTCCCTGAACTGTATTCTAATAAACTTGTTGGAGAAACATTAGCAGTCCCCTACCTTAAAGTGAGAGGCATGAAGAGAGGCATAAAAAATGTTGACGCAGTTACAGTGACTTGAATGTAGTGTGCAGAAATTGAAAACGTGGAGCCCTGTCCACTGCCTGTTTCCAGTTGCAAATGAGAATTATCTTTTATGCTGCTTATAATTTTTCTCATAACACTGTTCAGTTCTCACTTCTGATAATGTAGAGATTGAACTGGAATTGGGAGTCTCAGACATGGAAGTCATTTGCATACCCACTGTTTTTAGTTAGCTCAGCTACCTGTAGTCAAATTTTAAGATTATTATTGTTTTAAAAATATTTCCCCCACCCCCTTTAAGTATTTTTTGTCATTCATTTTTGAATGGAGACAGAAAGAAATTGAAAAGGAGATAGAAAGGGAGAGAGGCACTTGCAGCTCTGCTCTGCTTCATTACTCATGAAGTTTTCCCCATTGCAGGTGGGGACCAGGGTCTTGAACTTGGGTCATTGTGCACTGTGGTGTGTGAGATTAATCAGGTGTGCTCCTGCCTGGCCTGCTTAAAATGATATTTATTGATTAATATTTGGGTAGAGTCAGAGAGAAAGTGGGAGGGTAGTGGGAGATAGGAAGGGAAAGAGAGACACACATACAGTGCTGCTGCCTCCGTCTTAACTCTCCTCCATCAGCTGGAGACCAGAAGTTGAACCCAGATCCTTGAGCACTGCAGTGTGTGTACTCACCATCTGGCCTCTGTAATTAGATTTTTAAATTTTTTAATAATTGTTATTTATTTATTGGCTAGAGACAGCCGGAAATTGAGAGGGAAGTGGGGGATAGAGAGGAAGTTAGACAGAAAGATACCTGCACTACTGCTTCACTACTCACAAAGCTTTCTCCAGCAGGTGGGAACCAGGGGCTTGAACCCAGGACCTTTCACATTGTAATATGTGTTCTCACCAGGTACAGCAAGACCCGGCTTGCTGTAATCAGATTTTAATGCAGTGTTCTTCACTGTGACCTTGTATAAATTGAGCTAAAAAAATAAATGTAAAATGGTGATTAAAAGATAGGTAAGCCTAGACTCTAGTAACTCAAGGGTTAAGTAAGCAATTAAAAGGCAGACCCTGAGCCTGGGAAGAAAGAGATAAACACAGGACCAGATGGTGAGAAAGAAGTGAGAAAGAAACCTCCCCAGAGCCTGAAGTCAAGAAGAGAGATAATCACAAGGTCCTGAACCCCCCACCCCCCCATATTTCCCCCATATGCAGGAGATAGATAACCACAATTGTAAAACTATCATGTAGTGACTTTGTAGACCTGAGATTTGTCACATAGACTATTCATTCTGATCCCTATATAAGCCTTAACAGGATTTAGAGTGGAGTCAAATACTGGGAGAGCTATTGCATCAGCCACTTGGGAATTCGGTCCTAGCCTGGCTAGTAAAGATTCTTTGTTTTTACATCACTCTGGTCTCATGGTGTCTTCCTTGGATTCCCAAACCTAACAACCTGAATTTGTGTGTTCAGTTCTGGTTAGTTCAGTTCTAAAATGTGTTATTGTACAGCAAATAATGGACACAGATCTTTTTGAGTAATAGAGGGAAAGTTTCCAGTTATTTAAGATTGTAAAAGTGCACTATGGGGGCAGGGAGTCCAGCGATAGCACAGCTGGTTAAGTGCAAGTGGCACAAAACACAAGGACCAGCATAAGGATCCTGTTTCGAGGTCCTGGCCCCTGCCTGCATGGGAAAGGCAGTGAAGCAGGTCTGCAGGTGTCTCTCTGTCCCGCGCTCTGTCTTCCCCTCCTCTCTCCATTTCTCTCTGTCCTATCCAACAACGATGGAATCAAAAACAACAACAATAATAACTACAACAATAAATAAATAAAGGGCAACAGACCGGAGAATATATTTTTTTGAAAAGTGCACTATGATTTTCTCCCCTATTTCTCCTTGTACATATGTGGAATTAGAGGTTCTGTAGATTGTTTATGTGTTGGAAATTGGAGGACATTGTGTCATTAACAGGAAAGTGTCAAAGTGTCAATAAATCTAAGTCATGAATTTTAAAGTTAATTAATGTATTAAGGAATAGGAAAAACTGAAAGGTCATACATATATATATATATATATATATATATATATATATATTTTTTTTTTTTTTTTTTTTTTTTAAGCAGAGTACTTCTCAGCTCAGGGTTATAGAGGTGCAGGGTATTGAACCTGGAACTTTGGTGCCGCAGCAATGAAAGTTTGTTTTCATAACCATTATGGTATCTACTCCCACCCCAAAGTCGTATATATTTTTTAATTTAATGAATTTAATTTGAATAAGTAGATGATTAAATTAATTAGCCCTTAATACTCTGGTTTTTGTACTTATTATTAGACCTTGAGATGTAAAGTGTACATGTCACTCAGTCTAGACTTTCCTTTTGTGAAGGAATTCTCTTGGATATGAGGAAGTCCAGAGCCAAGGTGTGTGAAGAATAAAGGAGTTATTGAGTCAAACTGAGAGTCCAGATCCCTCTGAAAACTCATGGCACTGAACAAAGGTTCAGTTCCAGCTTTATACTCTAGAAATGCAGAAGCCAGCTCAGTTTACAGAAGCTAACATGACAAGTAGCTATTGCAAACAAACAAGCAAGAGAGAAATACAAAATAAAAATGGGGAAGTTCACCCAGGTTACTATAGATACGGTGACGCACATTCTAATCTCCATAGAAGGCATTTGACTTTTCTGGCCTTCTGCTCTACTTGTCTACTGCTTACTCAGTGAAGGTCATCAGTCAGACCTTCTTCTCTCTAGGGATTGAATTTGGAACCTCATGGTTGAAAATTCAATGCTTTATCCACTGCTCCACCTACTGGAACAGGATGTATTTATTTATTTATTTATTTATTTATTTATTTATTTATTTATTTAATCTTCAGCACAGTTATATGTTGGAGTGACTATTTTTGGGGTGGATACCCATATAGAGATCTTAAAAATGTTTTTTGTGGGGGGTGGAGACTGGTGGTGGCACAGTGGGTTAAACGCACGTGGTGCGAAGCACAAGGACCAGCATAAGGGTTCTGGTTCGAGCCCTGGTTCCCCACCTGCAAGGGTGTCACTTTACAAGCGGTGAAGCAGGTCTGCAGGTCTGTCTCACCTTTCTCTTCCCCTCTTTTTTTCCATCCTCTCTCCATTTCTCTCTGTCCTATCAACAAAGACAGCAGTAACAATAATGATAGACAACAAG
This sequence comes from Erinaceus europaeus, assembly GCF_950295315.1. NCBI lineage: Eukaryota > Metazoa > Chordata > Mammalia > Eulipotyphla > Erinaceidae > Erinaceus > Erinaceus europaeus. The sequence continues at coordinate 7,697,372 of NC_080184.1, read as the reverse complement.
GGCAACAAAAGGCAAAATAAAATTTAAAAATATATTAAAATTTTCTTTTAAAATATTGTCTTTCTTTTTTCATACAACACTGAGAAACTGAGAGGAGGGGAGAGAGATACGAGAAAGAGACTGCAGCCCCACTCATCACTCATACACCTTTCTTCCTGCAGGTGGACACTTGGAGTTTAAACTCAAGTCCTTTCACATGGCAACATGTGGCCTTAACTGGGTGCACCACCTGCTCAGCCTCCCAAAATTTGTTATTTCTAAAAATAACTAACCAAATAAATCCATCCTGTTGGGGAGGGTTAGTAGAAAACATTTAAGCTCAGCTGTGAGCTGACAGTTATTAAAGCTAGAGAATAAGTGCAGACACATTCCTGTAGAGCTATCTTTACTTTGGAATAAGCTTATTTTTTTATTTATTGTCTTCTGTTGCTCTTGTTTTTTATTGTAATGATTATTATTGTTGTTGTCATTATTGGCTAGGACAGAGAGAAATGGAGAGAATTTCTATATGCATCCAAAAAGCCAGATGATGGGAATGAGGTGTTCATAGTTTCATAGTTTCTGTAGAAGGGGCTGGGCGGTGGCACTCTCAATTAAGCACAGATATCACCAAGTGCAAGATTCTGGGTTCAAGCCCCCACTTCATGAACAGGGAAGCAGGTCTGCAAGCATCTATTTGTCTCTTTCCCTTTCTGTCACCCTGTCCCTCTCAATGTCAATTATCACAACACACCAGCCCTGATAGCTTTCCTCATGTCTCCTTCTCATTGTAAACCTTGCTGGAGCACAGCTCCATGTAGTACTTGTATGTAGACCCATGAGTCATTTCACAAAAAGCTATAGGTCACATGACTTGGATTAAAATCTAGCCTCCCTTTTATTTGATCACTGATTAAATTTTCTCACAGGGGGAGTCGGGCTGTAGCGCAGCGGGTTAAGCGCAGGTGGCGCAAAGCACAAGGACCGGCATAAAGATCCCGGTTCGAACCCCGGCTCCCTACCTGCAGGGGAGTCGCTTCACAGGCGGTGAAGCAGGTCTGCAGGTGTCTATCTTTCTCTCCCCTCTCTGTCTTCCCCTCCTCTCTCCATTTCTCTCTGTCTTATCCAACAACGACAACAACAATAATAACTACAACATAAAACAACAAGGGCAACAAAAGGGAATAAATAAATAAAATAAATATTAAAAAAATTTTTTTTTAATTTTCTCACAGGGTGTAACGATACTATGTCTCACTTCATAGATTATTTCCATTAGGGTTGCATATATCTATGGAAAACAGAATGTGTAGTAACTAGAACTGTTTAAATAGACGAGTGTTGACATATACCACACTATATTTGTATCTGCAATTATTTTAAGTGTCATTGAAAAACATCCAAGAAACTTCCTTTATGTTTATTTGATATTAGTCACCCCAGACATCCCATTAGTATCCCAATCCAGATGTAATCTGTGTTTTTCTAAAATGATTCATTCTGTTTAGTTCTGATTACAAATACCACTGTCATTCTTATCAGATTTTATATTGTGCATAATGTTCAGAAATCTTTCATTTCTTTAAAACAAATTTTATTTCTTTATTCATGAGAAAGATATGGATGGAGTAACGAACCAGACATCACCATGGCCCATGTGCTGCTGGATATTGAACCAGGACTTCATGCTTGAGAGTCCAGTGCTGTACCACCTCCCAGACTACAACCCCCAAATCTGTCACCAGCACTAGTTCCTCCATCTTTGAGTGGAATTGCTCACCTTTTGTCTGCTGACTTAAAGATTTCTACCCAGATTCAGTGACTGTCATGTAATAATCAGATCTCTGCATGGATTAGGAAGTTGTACATAGTAGCTATTTAAAGAGTGATGGAAACTGATCTTTACTTAAAGACTTGGATGGCCTATATGTGACCTAAAAAGCAGTATGAATGTTCTGAGTTTCATTATAGTTGGAAACATTCTGATTGTATTCTGTGTGTGGGGAGAGGGGGCAAGAATATGATCATAGGGGAGTTGACCGGTAGTGCAGCGGGTTAAGCACATGTGGCGCGAAATGCAAGGACCAGTGGAAGGATCCTGGTTTGAGCCCCCCACCTGCAGGGGGCTCGCTTCACAGGTGGTGAAGCAGATCTGCAGTCATCTGTGTTTTTCTCCCCCTTTCTCCATTTCTCTCTGTCCTATCCAACAATGATGACATCAACAACAACAATAGGGAGTCGGGCTGTAGTGCAGCGGGTTAAGCGCACATGGTGCAAAGCGCAAGGACTGGAGTAAGGATCCCGGTTCAAGCCCCCGATCCCCATCTGCAGGGGAGTCACTTCACAGGCGGTGAAGCAGGTCTGCAGGTGTCTGTCTTTCTCTCTCCCTCTCTGTCTTCCCCTCCTCTCTCCATTTCTCTCTGTCCTGTCCAACAACGACGACATCAACAATAAAACAACAAAGACAACAAAAGGGAATGAATAAATAAATAAATATTTTAAAATTTTTAAAAAATAACAATAATATCTGTAACAACAATAAAAAGCAACACGGGCAACAAAAGGGAAAGTAAATTTTTAAAAAATGTAAGAATAAATAAATAATCTTATATAAAAAAGAATATGAGCATCAATTCAACACATGAGAATGTATTGAAGAATAAGAATGTAAAGAATTAGAGCTGAAAAGTTAGAATGATTGCTGTGAGCATAGAAGTTTATTTAGAGGGAGTCAGGCAGTAGCGCAACGGGTTAAAAGTTTATTTAGATTGTTTTATGGAATTACCTTAATTTAAAACACATTATTTCAAGTGTATATTATAGTTTAACATCCAGAACTACATAATCAACAAAAATGTTGTTTTAGTACAATAGGATAATGTTGAATACATTTACTGATTTTACTGTGCTCACTTTTAATATTTTGAATTACCATTCTATACAAAACTTATAGGAAAATATCATTAAAACTTTGAATTATGAAAAGAAGGAGCTGGGACTGGTGTGCAATATACAGACACTGTTTTCCAATAATCCCTTGGTGTCCTGACTTTGTTTACCAATTCCCAGTTTTACATTCCCTGCAGGTAGAGTGCTTGCTGTCAAGCCAAAAGAGTCCTGGCTTGTGGATTTAAATCACAGTCTGAAGATACTGCTGCTTTTAATTTTCTGGCCTGAGAAGAAATTGAGAGAAAGAGGGAGAAATGACACTTTCTCAGGTAAATGACATATGCCAGATCTGATTCATTTCCTTGCTGAGTAAGTTGTATTTTAATTTACACATGCATTTTATGTTATGAATGTTCATTTCACTGCTTCTTATTTGCCTGAATATTTCTCTTAAAAAACATTTTGTCAGCAGACTTTGCTGCCATGAAAGATACAGATATGGGTAGATATGACAAAAGAGAGGAGGGAAGGAAAGTGAAGAAGAAAAAATGCAATACTCTACCTCCAATGAACCTTGGAGTTTCTTGCCCAGATACCACAGAGCTTAAACCTCACACACTACACAGAGATGGGAAGAGGGAAATTTCATTAGTGGTATTCTGGTTTCTTTCCCTTTTCTTTCCCTCGAACTCTGTAGGAAATAATACAATTATTCCACTAAGAGAAATCATGTTCATCAGAATATACCTACTTATACCTGAAGCTTTTTCTTCCTTTCTACCCAAACACTCTATATGCTATGAAAATTCTTATCTTGATGGGTACACCCAGTTAGACATTTAAGTTACCATGGGAAGTAACCCAGTTTTAAGTTCTGTTGTCCACCTGGATTGGGGGGGTTGCTTAACAAGTAGCCAGGTAGGTCTTCAGGAGTCTGTCTTTTTTAAATTTTATTTTATTATTATTTTTATTTATTTATTTATTCCTTTTGTTGCCCTTGTTGTTTTGTTGTTGTAGTTATTATTGATGTCATTGTTGTTAGATAGGACAGAGAGAAATGGAGAGGAGGGGAAGACAGAGGGGGGAGAGAAAGACAGACACCTGCAGACCTGAAGTGACTCCCTTGCAGGTGGGGAGCCGGGGTTCGAACCGGGATCCTTATGCCTGTCTTTGTGCTTTGCGCCACCTGCGCTTAGCCCGCTGTACTACAGCCCAACTCCCCAGAATAGGAATTTTAATGTATAATAAAGCTATGTAGTCTTCTTTAGGTATGTTTCTAGGGGCCCATAGTCTGAGTGATTTTTGCTTGAGCTTGATAGTAACATGAAGAGGAACTAAAAATATTGTTTGGGAAGATGGCATCGGAGTTGAGAATAGAACTAGAGAACTGGATTAAGGCAGAGGGTAGTTCTCAAACTTGATAATATTGACGAGCAATGGTGGAGAGATATTAGAGGTCTTGGCCCATCATATCTATGGGGAAATCCAAGAATTCCCATACTAATGGTGCTCTCATTTTATCTAATTTTACTTATTCAATTTTTTAAATATTTATTTTTTTATTTATTCATTTTTTAAAATATTTATATTATTTAAATAATTATTTATTCCCTTTTGTTGCCCTGGTTATTTATTTAATTTTAAGGAGGAAGTATGTTGTTTTCTCTCTTAGAAATAGATGCTGTTATTTCTCCCTGCCTCTCTATCCCTCAATTTGGAAAGAAGAATATGGTTTGTCAGCGCTCTCATGTGTCATTATGCTTTAGCAGGTTTTCGTTATTCCTCACTCTCATCCAAGTAGGATGCAAATGGCTGCATTGAAGAAGAAAGTAGCTTTGGGAAGACAACAGAATTATTGCTCGAAAGACTTTAATGCATGATGTTCTACTGCTCTAAATTCAGTCTCCATAAATAATATAAGCCAGAGCTTAGTAGTGTTCTGTCTCCTTGACACCTCTTTTATTAATTTGTAAATATATAATATTAAAATACTATGGTCCATGGTGAGCAGAATGGCTCACTCAAATTATTTGCTTCTTTGTCATGTGCACAGTCCTCAATTAAGGCATGCCTCTACCACATGGGAGCTTCATTGCCAGGGTATCTTTTTTTTCCCCCTAAAATCATAACATGGAGCTCTAAAGCCTCAGTTATGAAAACATAAAAAGGTAAAGAAATAAAGTTGTTCACTGACTGCTTTCCCAAACCTAACTCAGTTATGCTTGGATCTTTTTCTCCTCCCTTCCAAGTGCACTTCATAATAACATCACTGTCATATGAGATTCTAGGGACTGGGTTCAGGACCTGATGACAGCACAAAGCTGTACTCACTGTACCAATTAGTGTATCACATTCTAGGCCATGAGAGTGGGGTATTTGATATGTTTGGTGATGAGACAATCACTGACTTCATAAAGTAGATCATGGATGTCTAATCTGTTGCTAGTATGAAATGTTTTCTCATATAAATAAATACACTGTATATTTTAGTGTTCAGTGACCTTTGAAGATGTAACAGTGATATTCAGTCAAGAGGAGTGGGCATTATTAAATTCTTCAGAGAAGAAACTCTACAGAAATGTGATGTGGGAAAATATTAAAAACCTTCTGTCGATAGGTAATTATAATATTCGTTCATTTCTCAATGAAAATACATACTTTTTCCACCATTGTTCACCAGTGTATGTGGAGACATTGTTAAGTGATAAAGGCATTATTGTGATTGCGACTCATGAGGGATCAAAAATTCAGTATATTTGTATCCTTTCTAATATCTTTTGTATTTTTAGGAAATTTACAAGGGGACCATTCCATCAAAGAGCAGTGTAACCACCAAGGAAGTAAAAGGTTAGAATCTCATTCATAATAAAATATACTGTCCTAGCCAGAAAGCTACTGTGAACTTCTCTGTGCTTTAGTACCTTGATGATTTCCCAAAATCAATGGACCCTTAAGGGTTCCTAAGTGTGTGCTCTCTAGTATTTGAGCTGATGCTTGGCTTCTGCTATAATACAATCTTTTTAAAGTAAAGAGAAGATCATCTTAAACTATTTCATAAAAATGATGCCATGAATAGCTTATGGTATATTTGGCAAGTGACTCAAATAATGATGGATGTGTGATGTATAGGCTTGAGTTTCTCATTTAAATCACTGGCAGCACAAGTAAGAAAATGTTGTTCTGGATTACCCTTTCTTTCCACTTCATGAAAAAAACTCACAGAAAAGTAAGAAATGGATACTTACAGAAATAAGGCAGCGGGGAGTCAGGTGGTAGAGCAGTGGTTTAAGCTCGTGTGGCGCAAAGTGCAAGGACTGGCTTGAGTCTCCTGGTTTGAGCCCCCAGCTCCCCACCTGCAGGGGAGTTGCTTCATAAGTGGTGAAGCAGGTTTGCAGGTGTCTATCTTTCTCTCCCTCTCTCTGACTTCCTTCCTCTCTCCATTTTGCTCCATTTTTCCTGTCTACCAAAGACAACATCAATAACAATGACAATAACTACAATAATAAAAACTACAAGGTCAACAAAAAGGAAAATAAATAAATGTAAAAAAGAAACAAAAAGTAGATAAGGCAGAGAAACTCAGTGTTTACATAGTAGTACACTTGGAAACATTAAGCATAGCTCCCTTGTATGAATATATCTTTTTTATAATGTTTAGACAGATTTATGAAAAATTAGTTATTTCAATAAAAAATTTCAACACAGTGATTCGGGTGGTAGCATAGCAGGTGAAGCTCACATAGGGATCCCAGTTTCAATTTCTGCTCCCCACCTTTGGGAGGTCGCTTCACAAGTGGTGAAGCATGTCTTTAGGTGTCTATCTTTTTCTCGCCTTCTCTGTCTTTCCCTCCTCTCCATTTCTCTCTGTCCTATCAAACAATGATGACATCAGTAACAACAACAATAATAATTACAACAATAAAAATAACAAGGACCAAAAAAGAGGAAGATAAATACCTATAAAAACAATAAATAAATAAGGTGGAGAAACTCAGTGTTTACAAAGTAGTACACTTGGAACTATTAGACATATCTGCATTGTATGACTATATTTTTATAATGTTTAGAGAGTTTTAATAGAAAAAATAGTGATTTCAATAAAAAAATTCAACTCGGAGAGTTGAGTGGTAGTTCAGCGGGTCAAGCTCACATGGCACAAAGCGCAAGGACCGGCATTAGGATACCAGTTCCAGTCCCCAGCTTCAAACCTGTGGGGAGTTGCTTCAGAAGTGGAGAAGTATGTCTGCAGGTGTCTATCTTTCTCTCCCCTTTCTGTCTTTCCCTTCTCTCTCCATTTCTCTCTGTTCTATTCAACAAAGATGACATCAATAACAACAACAATAAAAAAATAAGGGCAACAAAAAGGAAATAAAAAATATTTAAAAACAAGAAAAAAAACACAAAGATAAAACTTGCCATTTACACATTGACAAAAAGTACTTCAATTAATAAATACAATATTGCTGTATGTAGTTTGTAGTTTAACTTGCTTGTGTATTATACTATTTAGTATTTAACAGCTTTTTCTTTGAGCTTTTTTCTTTTTAACTATAAGAGCCTTTATATAATATTAATTTTTATTATTGTTTTGTCAGTATAAGCATTTTTGTCCAATGTATTGATAATGTTTGTGAATATTGGTTGTTTATATATACTAATGACCTGTTTTTCTTAGTAAAGTTTTAGTTTTTTCATTAGAATATCATCAAGTAAATTCTCACTGTTTTCCAGTAAGAGAGTGAAAATCTCTGAGGCCAAAGAACAAAGACAAAATAGTGAGGAACCTCAAGAATGTGAAGTATACAACAAAGTACTCACTTATTCCAGTCAGCTTAAAAAACACAAAAGAACTCTCACTGGAAAGAAACCTTATGAGTGTAAACTATGTAGTAAAAAATTCAGCACATCCAGTTATCTTCGTATACATGAAAGAACTCACAGTGGAGAGAAACCCTATGAGTGTAAACAATGTAGGAAAACATTCAATTTTTCCAGTCGTCTTCGGAAACATGAAATAACGCACAGTGGAGAGAAACCCTATGAATGTAAACAATGTAGAAAAACATTCAGTCAATCCAGTAATCTTCGGACACATGAAAGAATACACAGTGGAGAGAAACCATATGAATGTAGTCAATGTGGAAAAATATTCTGTCATTACAGTTCTCTTTGGAACCATGAAAGAATTCACAGTGGAATGAAACCCTATGAATGTAAACAATGTAGGAAAACATTCAGTCAATCTGGTTCTCTTCGAAAACATGAAAGAATACACAGTGGAGAGAAACCCTATGTATGTAAACAATGTAAGGAAACATTCAGTGAATCCAGTTCCCTTCGGACACATGAAAGAACGCACAGAGGAGAGAAACCCTATGAATGTAAACAGTGTAGGAAAACATTCAGTCAATCCGGTTCTCTTCGGACACATGAAAGAAGTCACAGTGGAGAGAAACCCTATGAATGTAAACAATGTAGTAAAGCATTCAGTTGTTCCAGTTATCTTCGGAGCCATGAAAGAATGCACAGTGGAGAGAAACCCTATGAATGTAAACAATGTAGTAAAGCATTCAGTTGTTCCAGTTATCTTCGGACACATGAAAGAATGCACAGTGGAGAGAAACCCTATGAATGTAAACAATGTAGTAAAGCATTCAGTTGTTCCAGTTATCTTCGGACACATGAAAGAATGCACAGTGGAGAGAAACCCTATGAATGTAAACAATGTAGTAAAGCATTCAGTCAAAGAAGTTCTCTTCTGACACATGAAAGAATGCACAGTGGAGAGAAGCCCTATGAATGTAAACAGTGTAATAAAGCATTCAGTCAAAACTGTGCTCTTCGGAGCCATGAAAGAACTCACAGTGGAGAGAAACCCTATGAATGTAAACAATGTAGTAAAGCATTCATTTGTTCCAGTTCTCTTCGGAGACATGAAAGAACTCACAGTGGAGAGAAGTTCTAGGAATGGAAACAGTATAGTAAAGCATTTGCTGATTCCTCTACTCATCAGGTACTTAAAAGAAGTTACAGTGGAGAGAAAGCCTATGAATATACATGATGCAGTGGAACATTCAGTCATTTCAGTCATCTTTAATCACAAGAAATAATGCACAGTGAAGAGAAACCCTAGTAATGTAGACAATATAGAAAACCTTTCTGTTACTCCACTACTCATAGAGCATATGGAAATAGGCACACTGTTACTTAAACAGTGAGTTTGGTAATCTTCAGCCACATGAAAGTGCTCACAGTGTAGAGAAAATATTAAGTAAAATTTAAAAATAAGATTCGACTTCCGGAGGCGGAGCTACGAGCAGCAGATCGCTTTCTCTCCTCTCCTCTCCCGGATCAACTAGGAATACCAAAGGAGACCACCCGGACCGAAACAAGACAGGACTAGAATGACCACAGAAACCCAGTAAATCACCCGTGAGTACAAACACGCGTGGCTGGTGACAGAGAGGAGAGAGGGGCCTAAGGAGAGATTAAGTGACTGCTAACAGTTCGACAGTCTGTCAGTGGAGACACCACCTCCAGTCTGCTCCACCAACAAGGGGACAGCTGAAGGGAGGAAAGGACTCCCCAGAGACTCACCAAGTACAACTCTGAATCTCCATTGCTACTACCCTCAGAATCTGGAGCAGCAACAGGGAGGGACACCAGGGCACAGAGATCTAACCGGGAAACTCAGGAGAAGACCTATACCTCGGTGGCATAGCTGAAGGGCTGTGAAAGTCTCTTTGCATAACCACTGGATTATCTCTGCCACACCCTGCTTTATCTCTTTTTTTTTTTTTTTTTGTTGGCTAGGACAGAGAAATGGAGAGAGGAGGGGAAGATAGAGAGGGGGAGAGAAAGACAGACACCTGCAGACCTGCTTCACCACCTGTGAAGCGACTCCCCTGCAGGTGGGGAGCCGGGGCTCGAACCGGGATCTCTGTGCTTTGCACCACGTGCGCTTAACCCGCTGCGCTACCGCCTGACTCCCCCTGCTTTATCTCTTGGTCAGGAGTCATTGATTAAGCCAAGAAGCCTATTGATAGTTTAAAAGCCCTCAGGCTACCATAGCCTACAGGGAAAAAAAAAAAAAAGGCTTTTACACCACTGAACTCCAACTCAGGGATTGAAAAAACTGTTAACTTATATAAAATGGTTAAAACAACAAGAAAAAATAATGGAGACTCGAACCAGGACAAGAGTCCAACTAAAAGTCCTCCAGAGGGCGAAGCACAAAACAACGAGTTCAACATCCAAACATTAGCTAAGGAAATAATAACAGGAGTGAGTAAAGAATTTGAAAAAATTGTAATCAGAACTGCAGGAACAACAAATGAGAATATGGAAGAAAATTCTAATAATCTCATGGTTATTAGAGAGCTGAAAGCTGAAATTGCTGAGCTAAGAAGGCAACTAGCTGAACAAGCTAAAACAGTATCAGAGCAGGGCAACAAAATAGATGAACTCCAGAAAGCAGTAGAGGGCAGAGAGAATAGAATCTATGAGGCTGAAGACAGAATTAGCAAGATTGAGGATGAATTAGAGACAACTAAAGAAGAAGTAAGAGATCTCAAAAAGAGATTAAGAGATGCTGAAAACAACAACAGAGTCCTATGGGATGACTTCAAAAGAAACAATATACGCATTATTGGCTTACCAGAGGAAGAAAGAGAAGGGGAGGAAGAAAGCGTTCTCCAGGCCATAATAGCTGAAAATTTCTCTAGTCTAGACAACACCAAAGACATAAAGATTCAAGAAGCCCAGAGGGTCCCAAACAGAATTAACCCAGACCTAAAGACACCAAGACATGTCATACTTAGATTGGAAAGGAATAAGGATAAAGAAAGGATCCTCAAGGCTGCAAGAGAAAAACAAAGAGTCACCTACAAAGGAAAACCCATAAGATTAGCAGCAGACTTCTCCATACAAACACTACAGGCCAGAAGAGAATGGCAAGATATCTATCGAGTGCTCAATGAGAAAGGCTTTCAGCCAAGAATACTATATCCTGCTAGATTGTCATTCAGACTAGATGGAAGCATCAAAACCTTCTCAGACAAGCAACAGTTGAAGGAAGCAACCATCACCAAGCCTGCCTTGAAAGAAGTTCTGAAAGGTTTCCTATAAACAACCAGACCACCACAAATAGAACACATATCAAAACACTCTAAAACTCTACAAGAATGGCGTTAAAATATCTTCAATCTTTGATATCAATAAATGTCAATGGCCTGAATTCACCTATTAAAAGACACAGAGTAGGAAGATGGATCAGAAAACACAACCCAACAATATGTTGTCTACAGGAAACTCACCTAACGCAACAAGAAAAACACAGACTTAAAGTGAAAGGATGGAAAACTATCATTCAAGCCAATGGCCCACAAAAAAGGGCAGGAACAGCTATTCTCATATCTGACATGATAGACTACCCTATGATCCTGCAATTCCTCTCCTGGGGATATATCCTAAGGAACACAACATATCTATCCAAAAAAAATCTGTGTACACATATTCTTGGCAGCACAACTTGTAATAGTCAAAACCTGGAAGCAACCCAGGTGTCCAACAACAGATGAGTGGCTGAGCAAGTTGTGGTATATATACACAATGGAATACTACTCAGCTGTAAAAAATGGTGACTTCACCGTTTTCAGCCAATCTTGGATGGACCTTGAAAAAATCATGTTGAGTGAAATAAGTCAGAAACAGAAGGATGAATATGGGATGATCTCACTCTCAGGCCGAAGTTGAAAAACAAGATTAGAAAAGAAAACACAAGTCGAACCTGAAATGGAATTGGAGTATTACACCAAAGTAAAAGACTCTGGGGTGGGTGGGTGGGTGGGTGGGGAGAATACAGGTCCATGAAAAATGATGAATGAAATAGTGGGGGTTGTATTGTTGAATGGGAATCTGGGGAATGTTATGCATGTAAAAAAAAAAAAAGAAGAAGTAGAAACGCAAAGCAGAAATTGACTGAGTTTGGAGTATGGCACCAAAGTAAGAAAGCAGAAGTACACTAGAGTTTGCAGTGAGTACCTCCCTAACACTTCCTCTCCACTTTTCCAAGCTTTGGGACCAGGATTGCTCAACAATTTGTTTGGCTTTGTATGTTAACTCTCTTTTCAGTCACCAGGTTCCAGGTGTCATCAGGATGCCGGCCAGACTTCCCTGGATTGAAGACACCACCAATGTGTCCTGGAGCTCAGCTTCCCCAGAGACCCATCCTACTAGGGAAAGAGAGAGGCAGACTGGGAGTATGGACCGACCAGTCAACACCCATGTTCAGCGAGGAAGCAATTACAGAAGCCAGACCTTCTACCTTCTGCAACCCTCAATGACCCTGGGTCCATGCTCCCAGAGGGATAGAGAATGGGAAAGCTATCGGGGGAGGGGGTGGGATATGGAGATTGGGCGGTGGGAATTGTGTGGAGTTGTACCCCTCCTACCCTATGGTTTTGTTAATTAATCCTTTCTTTAATAAAAAATTTTAAAAAAAAATTTAAAAATAATAGAAATCATATTTTCTTAATAACTTAGTGAACCCATACCTATGTATGCTTGGAAAGAATATGAATAAGTATTTCAATTCATCTTTAATTTTATTTTTAAAATCTTTCTTAATGGGAGTTGGGCTGTAGCACAGTGGGTTAAGCACATGTGATGCAAAGGGCACGGACCGGCTTAAGGATCCCGGTTCAAGCCCTCAGCTCTCCACCCGCAGTGGAGTCACTTCATAAGTGGTCAAACAGATCTGCAGGTGTCTGTCTCTTCCCCTCCTCTCTGTCTTCCCCTCCTTTCTCCATTTATCTCTGTTCTATCCAACAACAACATCAATAACAACAATGATAACTACAACAATAAAGCGGAACAAAAGGGAATAAATAAATATTAAAAAATTAAATCTTTCATAATATGTATTTATTCGTGTAGAATAATAGGGAGAGATAGAATCAGACTTCACTCGGGTACATGTCTGTGAGGCTGGGGATTGAACTTGGGACCTCCTGCTTCAGAGTCTAAAGCTATATTACTATGGATTTGGATGGTACTGCAGCGGGTTAAGCACATGTGGTACAAAGCACAAGGAACAGCTTAAGGATCCCAGTTCAAGCCCTTGGCTCCCCTCCTCTCCCACAGTGAAAACATCAATAACTACAACAATTAAAAAAGCAAGGGCAACAAAAGGAAATAAATAAATATTAAAGCTATAATACTGCACCACCTCCTGGAGTATCATAATCTTTAATTCTAATGTGTAGAAAAGCCCACTTGGTACTGAAATTTTATTAATATGAAAATGATTAAATATTTAAATAGAGTGACTTTTTTCACATATATGAATGCACTAGCATTAGAAACAACTTGGGACTGTGAGGTGGTGCACCTGGTTGAGTACATATGTTACAGGGTGCAAGGATCCAGGTTCAAGCCCCTGATCCCCATCTGCTAGGGGAAAGTGTAATGAGTGGTGGAGTAGGGCTATAGGTGTCTCTCTCCCTCTCTATGTCCCTCTTCCTCTCCATTTCTGGTTGTCTCTATCAAATAAAAATTAAGTTAATAAAAAGTCAACAAGGCTGTATCCCTGTAGATTTTGTGGAAATACTTTACCACTAAAGAACTTGTAAATAAGAGAAAACCATTGCAGGTAGATTAGACCCACCTTTTGTACCCCTTAATGACCCTGGGTCCATACTCCCGTATCAATAAAGACAGGAAATCTATCAAGGGAGGGGACTGGATACAGTGGTCTGGGGGTGGGAATTTTTGAAATTGTACCCCTGTAAGCATCACAAATGGTTACTATAGGAGAAACAAATAGGGGGTTCATGCGAGTGTCTTTGAAGGGTGTATTTTTCCTGGGCTCTTGCTATTCCCTTGGTAGTTCCCTTGAAATAGCCAATTGCATTTTGATCATCCCCCTGCTCTGACCTTCTGTATGAATAAACATTTTTTCTTGGAGCTAAATCTAAATTGTACCCCTCTTATTCTTGGTCTGTCAATGTTTCCATTTTATAAATAGAAGTTAAACAAAGAAAAGCAGTAAAGGTCGATCAGTAGAACAATAATAGGTGCTACCATATGTTAAAAATACATGAACTTGATTTCTCATGTAAAAGTACATTTCTGTTCAATGTTAATTCTCAAGTGACGAGCAGTAAATTGATGCAAGAATCCCTCTCCCTGTGTCCTCTTTTCCTCAAAACTTTTCTTTCTCCATCTAAATGAAGTTTCAAAAACTTAACTAGAATGAGAGAATTACCACATTAGAGACCATCAAATATTTAGAGAAAAATATGAAACATTTCTCCATATAAGTTTTTGCAACATATTCATTAATTGAGATTTAATTGCCAGAGAAACAATAACAAAAAATTAAGAAACATGAGTATATCTAACTTAAAAGTGTATACAGAGCAAAGGGAGTCAGCATCTTAACAGACACCTTCACACACAGACTACAAGAAAATGCTTGGAGGTTTCCTAGTCCCAGGTTCAATGACCTGCACCATTCTAAACCAGAGAGAAAGATTGCACTGCCTAAAAAAAAAAAAATCTCAATATTTATACACCTTTTCCATATTTGGGAGCTACTCTCTTTTTTGATTCAGCTTTCTGCTCCTTCTTCCAGCCATGACATCACTTCCCCAGGCAATAATTAGGCTCCACCTGCATATCAGATTTCAGGCTCGGGCATAAAGGAGAAAAACAAAACACTAGTATAGCCACAGGCCTTATGGAATATAACTAAAATATGCCTACTAGCTATCTACCATATGGAGACTCCCCCAGTCTTCATCTGCACTATTCCAGCCTTTAGGTCCATGATTGGTCAACAATTTGTTTGGCTTTGTATGTTTTTTTTTTTTCCCCTCCAGGGTTATTGTTGAGACTCAGTGCCTGCACCATGAATCCACTGGCTCCTGTAGGCCATCCCCCCTTTTTGTTGTACTTGTTGTAGCCTTGTTGTGGTAATCATTGTTGTTTTTTGTTGGATAGGAGAGAGGAGGGGAAGACAGGGCGAGAGAAAGACACCCGCAGACCCGCTTCACTGCCTGTGAAGCGACTCCTCTGCAGGTGGGGAGCCTAAGCTCGAACCCGGGTCTTTGCGCCTTTACACCAACATGCACTTAACCCGCTGCACTACCGCCCGACCCCCTGGTTTTGTATGCTCTCTTCAACCACAAGGTTTCATGATGCTGACCAGACTTCCCCACCAATGTGCTCTGGAGCTCTGCTTCCCCATACCCCTTCCCCACTAGGGAAAGAGAGAGACAGACTGGGAGTATGGATCAACCTGTCAATGCCCATGTTCAGCAGGGAAGCAAGTAAAGAAGCCAGACCTTCAGCCTTCTACAATGACTTGGGCCCATACTCCCAGAGGGTTAAAGAGTAGGTAAGCTATCAGGGGAGTGGATGGGATACAGAGTTCTGGTGGTGGAAATTGTGTGAAGTTGTACCCCTCTTATCCTATGGTTTAGTCAGTGTTTCCTTGTTAAAAATTTTTTTGAATTTTTTATTTTACTTATTTTTTAATCAGAGCACTGTTCAGATCTGGCTTATGGTGTTGCAGGGGATTGAACCTGGGACACATGAAAGTTCACCAACCCCCAGCCAATGAAAGTTCACTTACTCTTATCCACACAAGTTGACTTACTCTTATCCACACATCTCCACTTACTCTTACCCACACATCTTCACTTACTTTGACCCACACATCTTATTTACACTAAACCTCATTCATCAGAGCCTCTTCTTAATATTATGCCCAGATTCCAGGTCCCACTCCTGTAGAAAGGAAACCACACTCACATGCAAAGACAAGAGCCTTTATTGGAGAAAGCTTAAGCCTGGACTACAAGCATTTCCCTATAGTGACTTGTGAGCCCCAAGGAGATAAGCCGATCCTATTTATACACCAAAAAGAGAAATATTGGGTAAAGGTTAAGCAAAGTACAAACTTGTTTTGTGACATACTTATCTTAACCCCAGCTCAGCAGTTATCTTAACCCCATCTCAGCAGTTTAGACAGCTAAGCAATTTTTTGACATCAGGGCTTTCCTTCTACTCAGATTAGCTTGTTCTGGGGTGGTGTCATTTCTCTGAAACTGTGTGGTTTTTCCCGGAACCAGAGACAAAATGGCTGCTTTCGGGGTGTCTCTCTCCTTCTCCGGCAGGGTGGCCTCCAGGGGAAAGGTAACGGGCTGGTTCTTTCTTGCTCACGACAGGGGTGACACGAAGTAAAAGACACCAGGGGACTCAGCGTGAATCTAGAATCTGAGTCCTTGAGTCCCAGAATCCTAGAGTCCGTTTATTAGCGAAATTGACATGAGTTAAATAGAAAAGCAATAGAGGTAATTATTGTTGAAATATGACAGAAATTACAGGTTTCTTAACAGTCAGCATGCCCCTAAGGTAGGGGGCTGGTATGACAGGAATTGATGAGATACAAGACAATTATTCTCCATAACACAAGCAACTTAATTATCCAAAGGTATTTGAGAGAAGCATAGAGGTTAAACCCCTAAGGTGAGACAGAAAGAAGATGAATATCAAAAGGCCGTATAGTTTCGAATTTCTCTTGTCTGGGGTCTGAGGTGTGTGATGAAGTGTGTGATAAGGCGTGTTCTTCTGTGATCAGAAGGTGACTTTGAATGAGTGAATCTGTGGCCATGTGGCCTGCAGTTAATGGAGGGAAGTACTGGGGTATCTGTGGGCCTGAGAGTCAAGAAGGAAAGAACCAAGTCTGAGTTTCCCCCCTTATGCTCACCTCGGTTGAGAGAGACTTACCAAGAGGTTATTTTCTCAGACCTCCATCCAAAGATCGGGGTGGTTCTCCCTAAGCTGTATCAGGCTTACACATGTTCCCAACATCTCCTCCTAATTTCTTTAATTAATGAACAGTGTTTATGGATCAATGTCAGTTAGAGCATTTCTTTCCTCTAAAGGAATACGAGTGTAATGGTGAACTGAGACTCTCTGTACTGTAACATTAATTATGTCATGTATGCGTTTCTTGAGGAATTGAATGAGGCAAGGAATAATCAGCGATAGAGCTACCATAGCTAGCAAAGGACCTAGGAGAGGTAGAAGCCAAGCAGTTAAAGGAGAAGAGAACCAGGAGTTAGTATTGAAAGAGGAAAAGGAATTCTTAATATCACAGCTAAGTTTGTGCAAGATATTAACATTTCAGTTTTATAAATCTAATTTCATTTACAAAAGAAACAACATTTTTCTAGACAAAGATCACACTATTTAGCATAAATCAAGTCCAAACCATGGCAGTTCTGGAGTACCACCTTGGCAAGGGAGTTCATCTGTCTCTGGAGAGGCTCCAAGCTGTCCGAGGTGAAGTCAAATGGACTGTTGAAATTGATTTTCAATGTGTCCAGCAGCATAGAGAGATTGTCCCAAAGTCCACCAGCAAGTTTAAGGGATGCAGTCAGTTGATGTGATGTCCAGGGGAAGAAAGAGCACGTCTGGTTCTCTGCTGGGTCAGCGCCAGCTGACGAAATTCTTCTTCTTCATAGAGGGTCAGCTGTGGAATAAGAAAAACTAGGAGGCAAGGACCAGGTAGAGAAGAACTGACACGAAAATTAGGTCAGCAGAAAGAGAATTGGGTAGGCTGGTGAGGTTAGCTGGAGTATATACTGGCATGGTGTACTTTAATGGTAAGGACTTGCCAACAGGGACTCTGTGGATTTTCCAAGAGCAGTAATGTCATCCACCATAATAAAAGGAAAACAAACATTCCAGCATTGAAAAAAGAAAAAAAATGTGTCTCTATGACTATGTATCTCTATAAATTGGGTGGCTTTGTCAATGAGATATAATAAATGGACAATTCGAATTTCTGTAAATATTAAGAAGGTTTAGTAAAGTTACTTCATTGATACTTTAGCCAACTGAATACTGGGGGGTGCATTCCCCTTCTTTTTTTACTCTGAGCAAAATGAGTCATACAAAAATTTTGTCATTCAACTCACACACAAAACACAACTGGCCAGTCATAGCATAAGATATTCAGAGGAGAGGGGGAAGAGAGGGCTCTGTGAACCAGATTTTCAGATCCTACCATGTTATATTAGAGGTCTAGGGGTGCATCCTGCAACCAGTCCTCTTGCAGTGTTTCTTGTTCCTCAGAGATAGTAGCGCCATCATGCAGGTATTTCCAGACATGAAGGGAAGGAAGCCAGACAGGTTTTGAGTAATCCTGCAGAAACATGCATGCAAAACCCCTCCCCATGGTCAATAGGGGGTCAGGCCCTTGCCAAATTTTATCAAGTGGGTCTTTCCATTTGACCTTAATAGCTGGGAGGGTGGATGGTGTTTGCCAATGAAGAATAATAGGAGGCTGGTTTGAGTTTTTGTAAATATTAAAAAAGATTTACTGTAGTAATGTGTCAATCCTCCCACACCATGTAGCATGGTCCTGAAAGGAGTTCCCAACTCTGGGGAACCTCTGCTTGCCTTAAAATTGTCTTGTCTGTTCCGGTGTCAATTAGACACTGAAAAGGAATTTTACCAATCCTTACTGTCATAGTAGGGTGACCCCTTTCTAAAACAGGGGTAGTCCACAAAATCTCAGGCTCTGAATCCACGCCATTTACTTGCTCCAGGTGGCTAGTTTTACACTGGGAGTTCCCAACGCCGCACACTCCTCCTCCCACTTACCCTCTGCTATTGTTACATGGTGTGGTGGGCGGAGTGGTGGGTTGGGTCCCTGGCTGGGCTCCTTTACAGAAGAAAGGTGTGATGTCATGTAAATAGACCACAACACCAAGCAATGTTAACAGAAGAGATCCCAGAAGCATACCAACAGGGGGTGTGGTGGGTGGGATGGGACACACAGTCTTTTGGTGGTGGGAATGATGTTTATGTACATTCCTATTAAAGTGTAGTTGTTGTTGTGTACCGCGGAGAAGAGAGAGATGAGGTCCGGAGCGAAGAGGGAAGACAAATCTTTATTTGCGCTGGCACCTCAGAGTTGGGTGCTAGAGAAGCAGGTTGGGCCACGTGGAGGTAGCAAAAATGGCCGCCTCACACAGTAACCTTTCCTGCGTCTGAACACTGAAGTGAAGTGCTGGCAAGAGAGTGAGGTGCGGAAGAAGGGCTTTTATAGGAGCAGCTTTCGTGAGAATGGGAAGGGGGAGGAGAAACCATAGCACTCCAGGATAGGATAATAACTCTTGTGAGAATAGGAGGGGGGAGGAGTGACCAAAGCACTCCAAATATCACAGGGAAATAGACAATGCCCTGAGGGCACAACATGGTGAAACAGGCACTCCAAGAATATCCTAACTCTCGGGGGAACTAGCAGTAGCCTGAGGGGACAACATGGCAGATGTGACTGCATCTGCATAATTTCCCAGCATCTCCCCCTTTCCTTTTATCTAATGCCCAGAGCAACAGTGTGTAAAGTCTATGAACTACTCAGGGTCAGTCTATGAAAAACCAGCAATGTGAAGGGAAGGAAGCTGCTGTAAAATTGTCTAAAGTGTCCAAAGGGTATACCAGCAAGTCCAATAGAAGTCTCAGTCCAAAGTAGGCGACTAGGGGGAGAAATGGCAGGGGATGAAATGCTGCATGAGGAAGGTCAGCCTCTGGAATTCTGCTTTTCTGTAGAGAGTGAGCTGGAACTGCCTAAATGTGACAGGTCAAGGCAGAAGCAGGAAAGGCAGACAGGCAGTAAAAAAAGTTCTGTCCTTGGAGTCTGTGAATCAGGTTCTTCAGATCACGTCAGGTGACATCTAAGGTTTCGGGGGGGGGGTGTGCCACTGTAGTCGTGCCATCTAGTGGGTGATGTCAGGGTGTGCAGGGGTCCAGATGGTCCGGGATTCCTGTGGAAGAAACACAAACAATCTGCTTCTCGTGGTTAGTAGGGCATCTGATTTGAATGCTTTATAGAAAAAGAGGTTTGGTGCCTTAGCCAACTGAGTATTGGGGGATGTATCTTTCCTATTCATTTATTATTATTATTTTATATTATTTGTCATGGTAGTCAGCCATTATCTGGAAGGTCCTGGGTGATTCATGGGGAAAAAGAGCTTATCTTTTAACAAGGACTCTAAGGTGTAGGGAAGCAGGATCTTTTTTTTTTTTTTTTTTTGGTATTTTGCCTTTTGTTGCCCTAGTTGTTTTATTGTTGTAATTATATTGTTGTTGTTACTGATATTGTGGTTGTTGGATAGAACAGAGAGAAATGGAGAGAGGAGGGGAAGACAGAGAAGAGGAAAGAAAGAGACACCTGCAGACCTGCTTCACTGCCTGTGAAGCGATTCCCCTGCAGGTGAGGAGCCAGGGGCTCAAACTGGGATCCTTAAGCTGGTTCTTGCACTTAGCGCCACCTGCGCTAAACCCGCTGTGCCACCGCCTGATTCCCAGGAACTATCTTTTAACATAAACTCTATGGCCATGCCAATAGCAACCTTGAGGGCACATGTGGCTCCCCACATGTAGTCATAGAAATCACTAATTAGGGAGTCGGGCTGTAGCGCAGCGGGTTAAGCGCAGGTGGCGCAAAGCACAAGGACCAGCATAAGGATCCCGGTTTGAACCCCGGCTCCCCACCTGCAGGGGAGTCGCTTCACAGGCGGTGAAGCAGGTCTGCAGGTGTCTATCTTTCTCTCCTCCTCTCTGTCTTCCCCTCCTCTCTCCATTTCTCTCTGTCCTATCCAACAACGACAACAACAATAATAACTACAACAATAAAACAACAAGGGCAACAAAAGGGAATAAATAAATAAATATTTAAAAAATTAAAAAAAAAGAAATCACTAATTAGTATGAGAGAGGAAAAACTGATCGTATGTCTTGAACTTTTTAAAGCAGACTGAGTCTTTTTAATATATAGGCTGAGCATTTTATATGTTGACTCTCTCAAAAGCCTAGACGAGGGAGAACAGAAGCAACCAATAGCAAGCTATACACAAGATGTTGGGTATTATACAGCAAATCCTAACAAAGGGACTTTTCAAAGTTAACCCAATTACCAAATAATGTGATGATAACAATAACTATCCATTGTCTTCTTGAACCCTAAGACAACAGGAACCTCACATTTCCACTATGGAGCCTGTATTTCCTCCAGTCCTGGAACCTTAGGGTGGGGCACACTTTCCTGCATGTTTCTCTAAATTCATATCAAATAATACTACATCTGCTGATCACAATCTAATCAACACGAGTGCCACCTCAGCATGCTTCACTTTAGACTGTGTCCAGAGACTTCAGGTGTTGAATGACAACCCTTCAGCTTCATTAGTCTGGTGAGACCTTTCCTTTCATAGTATTCTCTAATTCCATTCCAGGTGGTTCATTTCCTAACAAAGTCCCAAAATCTAGACATAGACCAGGTCCCCTGAGATAGAGCATATGTTCACACGTATCCATAAACTAGGGCAAAATATATACCTGAAAGCAGTACACTAGAGTCTGCAGTGAGTACCCCCAACACTTCATCTGCACTATTCCAGCCTTCAGGTTCATAACTGTTCAACAATTTGTTTGGCTTTGTATGTTAACTCTCTTTTCAGCCACCAGGTTCCAGGTGCTAGCATGATGCCAACCAAACTTCCTTGGACAGATGACCCCACCAATATGTCCTGGAGCTCCGATTCCCCAGAGACCCACACTACTAGGGAGAGAGGCAGATGGGGAGTATGGACTGACCAGTCAATGCCCATGTTCAGTGGGGAAGCAATTACAGAAGCCAGACCTTCCACCTTCTGCAACCCATAATGCCCTTGGGTCCATACTCCCAGAGGGATAAATAATGGGAAATCTATCAGGGGAGGAGATGGGATATAGAGATCTGGTGGTGGGAATTGTGTGTAATTGTACCCCTCCTATCCTACGGTTTTGTTAATATCTCCTTAAAAAAAAAAACAGTTATCATTCTGGTACATGTACTGTCAGGTACAAACTCAGTACCTTCTACTTGAGAGTCCAATGCTTTAACCACGATGCCACCTTTTCAATCACACCACAATTCATTTTTTCGCATGAAAAGGAAGACAGAGAAGAGAAATTAGCGGTTCTTCAAGGAGGAGACCTGTCCCAGGTCAGAGGTTGTGTCTGAACAAAGCAAAGTAAGATGTTTTCTAAAGGATTATGGTGTGTGTGTTAAAGAAATTATAGATATTAAGGGACCTGCTGAATCTGGTTGAGTGCACTTGTTACTGTACACAGGACCAAAGTTTGAGCCCCGCTCCTTAGAGGGGAAAAGCTTTGAGTGGTAAAGAGTATTGCAGGTGTCTCTCTGTCTCCCTACCACCTCCTTTCATCTCGATTTCTGGTTCTCTCTATCCCTTAACTAAAGATACTGAAAAATAAATAAAATAAGATCTATTTGAAAAAATAAATAAGTTATAGATACTGAAAGCCAGTGTCACATTTGGGACCAAATGGGTGTTGATGTTGGTCTCTATAATGGTAAAGAGAAAGGTCAGAGCATAATGTTAACTATAGCTGTGCCACCTGAGCGGAGGACACATCTGTGAAGTGACTCTCCTACAGGTGGGGACCCAGGGGCTCGAACTGGGATCCTTACACCAGTTTTTGAGCTTTTCACCACATGCGCTTGACCCGCTGTGCTACCATATGGGCTTCAAGTGTAGCATTTTTAAACTTTAAATAGTACTCTCCATGAGCTTTCAGAATTCACAATGCTATATGACCATCACTCTGTCTGCAGAGTTTGTCATCTCCCAATTGGAAATCCTATACTAATGGCACTCACTCTTCACCACTGTACCCCATAGTCTGCTGAATATCTCTGTTCCTTTGTCTGCTATGATGTTAATTTTTTTCTTTTCTTTCTTCTTTTTTTTGTGGAACAGAAAAAAAATTGAGAGGGGAGGGACATGGAGGAAAGAGACTGCATCGCCACTTCATCACTCATAGAGCTTCCCTCCTGCAGGTGGGCACCTGGGAATTAAACTCAAGTCTTTCAAATGGCAACATGTGTTCTTAAGTGAGTGCAGCAACTTTGTTATTCATAAATATAAATAAGGTCCAGCGCAAGGATCCCAATTTGAGATTCCAGCTTTCCACATACAGGGGAGTTGCTTCACAGGTGGTGAAGCAGATCTGCAACAATAATAACTACAACAATAAAAAAACAAGAGCAATACAATAAATATATTTTTTAAGAAACTATCTTTACTTTGGAATATGAATGAATTTTTGCAAGTTTCCAAATCCCTGTATAAAGCTTGTCATATATATAGTAGTATTCATTATGAAATCTCACCTCAGAAGAGCAGGTCCCCATAGTTTTGTAACATCCTATGGGTGTAAAATCTTTCTTGGTTGGTCCAGATACTATCACGCTTCCTGAGACAATTCTTTAGTATTTATTTTCCCTTTTGCTGCTTATTGTTGTAGTTATTATTATTGTTGTCATTATTGTTGGATAGGACAACGATAAATGGAGAGAGGAAGGGAAGATAGAGAGGGAGAAAAAGATAAGACATCTGTAGATCTGCTTCACAGCTTGTGAAGTGACTCCCCTGCGGGTGGGGAGCTGAGGTCTGGAACAGGGATCCTTAAGCTGGTCCTTGTGCTTTGAGCCACGTGTGCTTAACCCACTGCTCTACCACCTGACTCCATCATGAGACAATGCTAAGGCCACATCCTTGAGTCAGTATTTTCTCCTTTTGATCATGTTCTGTATATGGCTGCAGATAGTGGGAATAGTAGCCAGTTCCTTTCTATTTCCCCACCATTTGTCAATTGGCATCTGCTTCTTTTTCTTTCTGAGGAGACTGAGCTCTGCATTGATGTGGTTGAAGTCCCTCCACAGGGAGCCACTGGGGCCCTTCAAGGTGACCGTGAGACCCTTCAGAGAGACGTTGACATTCTCTGGAATGTCTACGGTTTGGTTGCTGAGAATGGTCTTATTCTTGCAGTAGATGTGGCAAAGAAGGAACTTCTTTCATCCAGATCAACTGTTTTTACTATATAACAAAACAATAAAATATCTAGGAATAAACCTAACTAAAGAAGTGAGAGACTTGTATAGTAAAAATTATGAGTCACTCTCCCTCCCCAGGGTTCACTGTGTTCAGGTTGGTGAGTGTGGCCTCCAACTCCCTGTCTCTAAAGAAACCAAAGCAGCCTCTCCCTCTTAAGTCTTCACTGTATTAGGGCAGAGTAGTGAAACTCACCAACCCTTTGTGCTTCCTGGGGAATTAGACAAGCCTCTCACCCACAGGATTTACTTCATTGGTGCTGGCATGTTATCATATATATGTAAATTTCTCACATGCTTATTAAAAATTCTACCATTCCCTCATTGATTTTATTGTACAGCAAGTAAAAATAGTGTTAGATCAGGCTGAGAAACAGAATATCAATGTATAGTTTGCAAAATCACATCTTCATACTGCATTTTAAAACATTCATGAGATCATCGAACATAAACATATGCTAGAGAAGATAAATAAAATGTTGTCCCTGTGGTCCAGGAGGTGGCAGAGTGGATAAAGCACAGAACTCTCAAGCATGAGGTCCTGAGTTCAATCCCTGGCAGCACATGTACCATTGTGATGTCTGGTTCTTTCACTCTCCTCTATCTTTCTCATAAATTTTTAAAAAAATAGTTGTTCCTTCATAAAACTATGAAGACTATTGATATAAAGATGACAACTCTACACTTCCAAGTTAAAAAAGGCCATCAATCGCAACCTGGGAAGCTAAAACACCAAAAATGACAACAAAAATATTCATAAGAGATAAGATAGTATAAGAGCGATACAATTCCCACCACCAAAACTCCCATATCCAATTCTCTCCCTTGATAGCTTTCCTATCTTTATCCCTCTGAGAGTATGGACCCAGGATTATTATGGGGTGCAGAAGGTGGGAGATCTGATTTATCTTCAATGTTTTTCTCTCATGTACAAATTCTTTAGTAGTCAAGTATTTCCACAGTACCTACATGGATACAGTCTTGTTTATTTTTAATTAACTTCTTTATTTTATTTGACAGAGTCAGCTAGAAATAGAAAGGAAGAGGGACATAGAGAGGGAGAGAGACAGAGAGACAACTACAGCCCAACCTTACCACTTAAGAAACTATCTCATAGCAGGTGAGGACCAGGGGCTTGAACCTGGGTCCTTGCACACTGTAACATATGTACTCAACCAGGTGCACCACCACCGAGCAACAAGGTCTTGTTTCTAATGATAGTGCAATCATATGTGTGAAAAATGTCACTCTACTTAAATATTTATTCATTTTCACATTAATAGACTTTCAGTACCAAATGTGCTTTTCTATGTATTAGAATTGAAGAAGATAGTCCAGGAGGTAGTGCAGTAATATAGCTTTATTTTTTTATTTTTATTTAAGAAAGGAGACATTAACAAAACCATAGAATAAGAGGGGTACAGTTCCACACAAATCCCATAACCCAATCTCCATATCCCATCCCCTCCCGATAGCCTTCCCATTCTCTATCTCTCTGTATGTATCCATGTTTCATCAAAGATGTACTTGAGGTTTAGGTGGGAAAGTGTTTCACCAATGTTTTCCTCTAAGTATTTGATAGTTTCTGGTCTAACATTGAGGTCCTTGATCCATTTGGAGTTGATTTTTGTTTCTGGTGAGATAAGGTGGTTCAATTTCATACTTCTGCATGTTACAACCCAGTTTTCCCAGCACCATTTATTGAAGAGAGATTCCGTCTTTCATTTAATACTTTGGGCCCCTTATCAAAGATTAGATGTCCATAGGTGTGGAGGTTTAGATCTGGGCTTTCAATTCTGTTCCACTGGTATGTGTGCCTATTTTTGCTCCAGTACCGGGCTGTTTTGATGATGATGGCTTTATAATATAGTTTGAGATCTGGGAGTGTGGTGCCTCCATTTTCTGTTTCTTTCCCTCAAGATGGTTTTGGCTATTCTAGATGTTTTCTGGTTCCAGATAAATGATTGTAGTTTTTGTTCTATTTTCTTAAAGAAGCTTGGTGGAACTTTGATGGGTATTGCATTAAATTTGTATATGGCTCTGGGGAGAATATTCATTTTGATGATATTTATTCTTCCAATCCATGAGCATGGACCAGATGACATCACAAATTCTACAAAACTTTCAGGAAACAGCTAGTACCCATACTCCTAAAGCTTTTCCATAAGATTGAAGAAACATGAACACTCCCTTCCACCTTCTATGAATCCAACATCACCCTGATACCAAAGCCTTTGACAAAACCCAACATCCATTCATGCTCAAAACTCTACAAAAAATGGGAATAGATGGGGAATTTCTCAAGATAGTGGAGTCCATATATAGCAAACCTACAGCCAACATCATACTCAATGGAGAGAAGCTGAAAACATTCAACCTCAGATCGGGGACTAGACAGGGCTGTCCACTATCACCATTACTCTTCAATATAGTATTGGAAGTTCTTGCCATAGCAATCAGGCAAGAGAAAGAAATCAAAGGAATACAGATTGGAAGGGAAGAAGTCAAACTCTCACTATTTGCAGATGATATGATAGTATACATAGAAAAACTTAAAGAATCCAGTAGAAAAAAACTACTGGAAGTTATTAGGAAATATAGCAAGGTGTCAGGCTACAAAATCAATGTACAAAAATCAGTGGCATTTCTCTATGCAAACACTAAAACTGAAGAAGACATCCAGAAATCACTCCCATTCACTGTTGCAACTAAATCAATAAAATACCTAGGAGTAAAGCTGACCAAAGAAGTGAGAGACTTGTGTACTGAAAACTATGAGCCACTCTTCAAGGAAATAGAAATTGATACCAAGAAATGGAAAGTAATATAGCTTTAGACTCTTGCTGGGACTATGTGTAAGCCTGATAGAGCTTAGGGAGAACCACCCCCGTCCTTGGATGGAGGTCTGAGGAGATAACCTCTTGGTCTCTCTCAACCAAGGTGAGCAAAAGGGGGGAAACTCAGACTTGGTTCTTTCCTTCTTGACTCTCAGGCCCACAGAAACCCGAATACTTCCCTCCATTAACTGCAGGCCACATGGCCACAGATTCACTTATTCAAAGTCACCTTCTGATCACAAAAGAACACACCTTATCACACACTCCATCATACACCTGAGACCCCAGACAAGAGAAATTCCAAACTATATGGCCTTTTAATATCCATCTTCTCTCTTTCTCACCCTACGGGTTTAACCCCTATGCTTCTCTCAAATACCTTTGGATAATTAAGTTGCTTGCGTCATGGAGAATAACTGTCTTGTATCTCACCAATTCCTGTCATACCAGCCCCCTACCATAAGGGCAAACTGATCTGTAAGAAACCTGTAATTTCTGACATATTTCAACAATAATTCCCTTTGTTTGGTTTTCTATTTAACTCATGTGCACCTTGTTAATAAACGGGTTCTGAGCACTCTAAAGAGCTCCCTGGTGTCTTTTACTTCGTGTCACCCCTGTCGTGAGCAAGAAAGAACCGGTCCGTTACCTTTCCCCTGGAGACCACCCTGCCAGAGACCTGATAGACTCTCAAGCAGGAAGTCCCAAGTTCAATCCCTAGCAGCAGACATGTATGTACCAGAGTGAAATCTGATTCTCTCTGTATCTCTCCCTATCATGCTACATAAATAAATACATATTTAGAAAGATGTAAAAATAAAATTAAAGATTAAGAATTGAAATATTCATATTCCTTACAAGCACACAGGTATGGGTTCACTAGTTATTAAGAAAATATGGGGGGTCGGGCAGTGGCGCAGTGGGTTAAGCGCATGTGGCGCAAAGCGCAGGGACCGGTGTAAGGATCCCGGTTCGAGCCCCCGGCTCCCCACCTGCAGGGGAGTCGCTTCACAGGTGGTGAAGCAGGTCTGCAGGTGTCTATCTTTCTCTCCCCTTCTCTGTCTTCCCCTCCTCTCTCCATTTCTCTCTGTCCTATCTAACAACGAATTGCGTCAACAAGGGCAATAATAATAACCACAATGAAGCTACAACAAGGGCAACAAAAGGGGAAAAAATGGCCTCTAGGAGCGGTGGATTCATGGTGCAGGCACCGAGCCCAGCAATAACCCTGGAGGAGGGAAAAAAAAAAAAAAAGAAAATATGATCTTGGGATTTGGGCGGTAGTGCAGTGGGTTAAGTGAATGTGGTGTGCAAAGCGCAAGGACTGGTGTATGGGTCCCAGTTCGAGTCCCCAGCTCCCCACCTGCAAGGGCATCACTTCACAGGTGGTGATACAGGTCTGCAGGTGTCTATCTTTCTCTCCCTCTCTGTCTTTTCCTCCTCTCTCCATTTCTCTTTGTCCTATCCAACAACAACGACATTAATAATAACTACAACAATAAAACAACAAGGGCAACAAAAGGGAGTAAATAATAATTAAAAAAAAGAAAATATGATCTCTAATTATTTTTAAAATTTTACTTAATGTTTTCTCTGTACTGTGAGCGCTTTCATGTGACTGAAGATTACCAAGGTCACTGTTTAAGTAACACTGGGCTTATTTCCATATGCTCTATGAGTAGTGGAAGAACTGAAAGGTTTTCTGTATTGTCTATATTACATTACTAGGGTTTCTCTCCATTGTGCATTATTTCTTGTGATTAAAGATGACTGAAATGACTGAATGTTCCACTGCATCATCTATATTCATAGGCTTGCTCTCCATGTGAGTTCAAGTACCTGATGAGTAGAGGAATCACCAAAGGCTTTACTACATGGTTTCGATTCCTAGACATTCTCTCCACTGTGAGTTCTTTTATGTGTCCGAAGATGACTGGATTGACTGAATGTCTTATTACACTGCTTACATTCATAGGGCTTCTCTCCACTGTGAGTTCTTTCATGTGTCTGAAGATGACTGGATCGACTGAATGTTTTCCTACAGTGTTGACATTCATAGGGCTTCTCTCCACTATGCGTTCTTTCATGTATCCGAAGATGATAGGATCGTGTGAATGTTTTCCTACACTGTTTACATTCATAGGGCTTCTCTCCACTGTGAGTTCTTTCATGTGACCGAAGATAACTGGAACAACTGAATGCTTTCCTACATTGTTTACATTCATAGAGTTTCTCTCCACTGTGAGTTCTTTTATGTTTCCAAAGATTACTGTAACGACTGAATGTTTTCCTACAGTGTTGACATTCATAGGGCTTCTCTCCACTATGCGTTCTTTCATGTATCTGAAGATGACAGGATCGTGTGAATGTTTTCCTACACTGTTTACATTCATAGGGCTTCTCTCCACTGTGGATTCTTTCATGTATCTGAAGAGAACTGGAAACACTGAAGGCTTTACTACACTGTTTACATTCATAGGGTTTCTCTCCACTATGTGTTCTTTCATGTGTCCGAAGATAACTGGATAGTCTGAATGTTTTCTTACACTGTTTACATTCATAGGGTTTGTCTCCACTGTGGATTCTTTCATGTATCTGAAGAGAACTGGAAACACTGAATGCTTTACTACACTGTTTACATTCATAGGGTTTCTCTCCACTGTGGATTCTTTCATGTATCCGAAGAGAACTGGAAACACTGAATGCTTTACTACATTGTTTACATTCATAGGGCTTCTCTCCACTGTGCGTTCTTTCATGTGTCTGAAGTTTACTGGAACAACTGAATGTTTTCCTACATTGTTTACATTCATAGGGTTTCTCTCCACTGTGGATTCTTTCATGTATCCGAAGAGAACTGGAAACACTGAATGCTTTACTACATTGTTTACATTCATAGGGTTTCTCTCCACTGTGGATTCTTTCATGTGTCCGAAGAGAACTGGAAACACTGAAGGCTTTACTACACTGTTTACATTCATAGGGTTTCTCTCCACTGTGGATTCTTTCATGTATCCGAAGAGAACTGGAAACACTGAATGCTTTACTACATTGTTTACATTCATAGGGCTTCTCTCCACTGTGCGTTCTTTCATGTGTCTGAAGTTTACTGGAACAACTGAATGTTTTCCTACATTGTTTACATTCATAGGGTTTCTCTCCACTGTGGATTCTTTCATGTATCCGAAGAGAACTGGAAACACTGAATGCTTTACTACATTGTTTACATTCATAGGGTTTCTCTCCACTGTGGATTCTTTCATGTGTCCGAAGAGAACTGTAAACACTGAATGCTTTACTACACTGTTTACATTCATAGGGCTTCTCTCCACTGTGCGTTCTTTCATGTGTCTGAAGTTTACTGGAAAAACTGAATGTTTTCCTACATTGTTTACATTCATAGAGTTTCCCTCCACTGTGAGTTTTTTTATGTCTCCAGAGATCACCGGGTTGACTGAATGTTTTACTACATTGCTTACATTGATAAGCTTTCTTTCCAACAGGAATTCTTTTCTGTTTTTTAAGCTGACTGAATACTTTGTTGTATACTTCACATTCTTGAGGTTTCTCACCATTTTGACTTTGTTCTTTGGCCTCAGAGATTTTCACTATATTACTAGAAAACAGTGAGAATTTACTTAGTGATTTTGTAATGAAAAAAATGAAATTTTATGAAGAAAATGCAGGTCATTATTATACATAAATGACCAAAATTCATACACATTATCAATACAGTTGACTAAAAATGTTTATACTGACAAAATAATAATAATAAATTAAAATTATATAAAGGCTCTTATAGTTAAAAAGAAAAAAAACTCAAAAAAGCTGTTAATTACTAAATAGTATAATACATAAGTGAGTTAAACCACAACCAATAATATACTGACAGCAATATTTATTTATTTTATTTATTAAAAATATTTTATTTATTCATTCATTTATTCCCTTTTATTGTCCTTGTTGGTTTTATTGTTGCAGTTAATTTTGTCATTGTTGCTGGATAGGACAGAGAGAAGTAGAGAGATGAGAGGAAGACAGAGAGGGGGAAAGAGAGATAGACACCTGTAGACCTCCATCACCACTCGTGAAGCGACTCCCCTGCAAGTGGGGTGTCAGGAGCTCATACCAGGATTCATATACCAGTTTTTGTGCTTTGTGCCACATGTGCTTGACCCACTGTGCTACCGCCTAACTCCAATACTGTATTTATTAATTGAAGTACATTTGTCAATGGCAATTTTATCTTTGTGTTCAATTTTTTTTATTTTTAAAAAATATTTATTTATTTATTCCCTTTTGTTGCCCTTGTTGTTTTTTATTGTTGTAGTAGTTATTGTTGTTGTTGTTATTGATGCCACTGTTGTTGGTCAGGACAGAGAGAACAGAGAGATGTGGGGAAGTGAAAGATAGACACCTGCAGATCTGCTTCACTGCTTGTGAAGTGACTTCCCGCAGGTGTGGAGCCAGGGCCTCAAACCAGGATCCTTATGCTGGTACTTGTGCTTTGCACCATGTGAGCTTAACCTGCTGCGCTACTGCCCATCTCCCTGTGCTGAAGTTTTTTATTGAAATCACTAAGTTTTCTATTAAAACACTCAATATTATAAAAACATAGATATTCATAGAAGGGACATATGCTTAATGTTTCCAAGTGTACTACTTTGTAAACACTGAGTTTCTCTGTCTTATTATGTTTTTATATTTTTTTCCTTCTTGTTGCCTTTATTATTGCTTTAGTTATTATTATTGTTTTTATTAATATCATCATTGTTTTTATTAATATCACATTGTTTTTATTAATATCATCGTTTTATAGGACAGAGATAAATGGAGAGAGGAGGGGAAGACAGAGAGGGGGAGAGAAAAACACCTGCAGACCTGCTTTACTGCTTGTATAGCAACTCCCTGCAGGTGGGGAGCCAGGGGTTCAAATCAGGATACTCAAGCCAGTCCTTGTACTTTGCACCATGTAAGCTTAACCCACTACACTACCCACCTGACTCCCCTCTGCCTTATTTCTAAGTTTCCATTTCTTTCTTATCTGTGTTAGAAATTTTATCCCGAAGTGGAAAGAAATGATAATCCAGAACACCATTTTCTTACATGTACTGACAATGATTTAAATGAGAACCTCAGGCTTATACATCACATCCATCATTATTTGAGTCAATTACCAACTATTCCATAAGCTATTCATGTCATCTTTTTTTAAGAAGTACTTTAAGAATTATCTGTTTATATCAGTCATTATAAATTCTCTTTATTTTAAAAACATTGTTTTATAGGGAGTCAGGCAGTAGTGCAGTGGATTAAGCACACATGGCACAAAGTGCAAAGACCAGTGTAAGGGTCCGGGTTTGAGCCCCCAGCTCACCACCGGCAGGGGACTCATTTCACAGGCAATGAAGGAGGTCTGTAGGAATCTATCTTCCCCATCTCTCTCCATTTATCTCTGTCCTATGCAATAACAATTACATGCATAACAACAACTACAACAATAAAAAGGGCAACAAAAGAAAATAATTAAATAAATAAATATAAAAAAATAACTGTTATAAAAATCATTGTATTATAGCAATTGCTATGAATCAAGCAATAACTCAAATACTAGAGAGCACACACTTAGGAACCCAAAAGGGTCCATTCACTTAGGGAAATCATGAAGGTAACAAATCACAGAGAAGTTCACAGTAGCTTTCTGAGTAGGACAGTATATTTTATTATGAATGAGATTCAAACCTTTTACTTCCTTGGTCATTATATTTTTCTTTGATGGAATGATCCCCTTGTAACTTTCCTAAAAACAAAAAAGATATTAGAAAGGATACAAATATACTGAATTTTTCATCCCTCATGAGTCACAATCACAATAACGCCCCTTTCACTTAACCATGTCTCCGCATACGTTGGTGAACAATGGAAAAAATATATCTTTTCATTGAGAAATGAATGAATATCAT
Organism: Erinaceus europaeus; assembly: GCF_950295315.1. NCBI lineage: Eukaryota > Metazoa > Chordata > Mammalia > Eulipotyphla > Erinaceidae > Erinaceus > Erinaceus europaeus. Next base: position 7,664,727 of record NC_080184.1, on the reverse strand, counting down.
AATTACCTATCAACAGAATGTTTCTAAAGTTTTCCCACATCACATTTCTGTAGAGTTTCTTCTCTGGAGAATTTAATAGTGCCCACTCTTCTTGAGTGAATATCACTTTTACATCTTCATAGGTCACCAAGCACTAAAACATACAGTGTATTTATTTATATGAGAAAACACTTCATACTGACAGTTGATTAGACAACCATGATCTACTTTATGAAGTCAGTGATTGTCTCATCACCAAACGTACCAAATACCTTACTCACATGGTCTATAATGTGATACACTAACTGGTACAGTGATTAAATCTTTGTGCTGTCATCAAGTCCTAAACCCAGTCCCTGCAATCACATGAGTGATGTTACTATGAAGTGTGCTTGGAAGGGTGTAGAAACATCTCCAAGCATAACTAAACCAGGATTGGGAGAGCAGTCAGTGAACAATTTAATTTCTTTACCTTTTTATGTTTTCATCACTGAGGCTTTTAGAGCTCCATGTTATAATTTTAGGAAGGAAAAAATAAAGATGAAAGATACCCAGCACTGAAGCTCCAGTGTGGTAGAGATCTGGCTTGAATGAGGACCATGCACATGGCAAAAAAAGCAATAAATAGATGTAATTAAAAAAGGAAAAAAAAAACTTTTAAAAATGACTTAAATTGAAGGTCAGTTTGTGGCTTAAAACAATGGAAGGCACCCATATTCAGTGGGGAAGCAATTACAGAAGCCACTATTTCCACGTTCTGCACCCCACTGTGATCCTGGGTCTATCCTCCCTGAGGGATAAAGCATAGGGAAGCTATCAAGGGAGGGGATTGAATATGGAGTTGTGGGGATAGGAATTGTGTGGAAATGTACCCCTTGTATCCCATACTCTGGTCAATATTTCCATTCTATAAAAAATTTTTTTAAAAAGGAAGACACATGACTGACACTACAGGACAACTTCCAAGTAAGTGCACATAATTATTGTCTAGAATTGGATCCAAAAATAAGAACATCAATTTGTGAGAGAGAAAAAAAGCATACTTGCTTCTTAAAATTGAATAAATAAAATTAGATAAAAGGAGAGAACCATTAGTCAGGGAATTCTTGGATTTCCCCATAAATATGATGAGCCAAGACCTCTAATATCTCTCCACCATTACTGGTCACTACTATCATGTTTGGGAACTACTCTCTACCTTAATCCAGTTTTCTAGTTTTATTCTCAACTCTGATGCCATCTTCCCAAATAATATTTTTAGTCCATCTTTATGTTACTATCAAGCTCAAGCAAAAATCACTCAAATCATGGGCCCATAGGAAAATACCTAAAGAAGACTACATAGCTTCATTATACTTTAAAATTCCTATTCTAATCTGCTCTAATCTTACTTTCTGGTTCCTGTTTACTAAACATTTTATTTTGCTTTATGTCTTACTGTCTTTCAGTCACCAGGTTGCAGATGCTATGATTCCATCTTGAATACTCTGGATAGATGACTTCATCAATGTGACCTAGAACTACAACTCTGCTGAACTCTACCTTTGTAGGGAAAGAAACAAACAGGCTGGGGGTATAGATCAAAAGTGCCAATGTCCATGTCCAGCAGAGAAGCAATTGCAAAAATCAGAACTCCCACCTTCTGCACCACATGCACAGTTTTTGTCCACACTCCCAGAGGGGGAAAATGTTAGGGAAATATGACTAGAAGGTTCTGAAATATAATTCTATCAGGACAATGAAAGAAAAGAGGAAAAAAGCAATGCCACTCAGTAGTTATTGGTATAGGTGATACTTAGAAAGGAAGACAAGGGCCATAGTCAAAATTATATATTTGTGGAAGTAACATTCAACCCATATCTGGTAGAATCACTGCAGTTACCTGTCAATGAAGGACACAAAACTCTGGTGGTGAGAACACTGTGGACTTGTATGCACTGGATACATTATAATTTTAGTATCAATATTATAATAATCACCAATAAAAATAATTAATTAAAAGGAGAGGGCCAAAGAGAGATTTCACCAGTTTGAAAGTGTGCCTTGTCATGGATAAGACCCAGATTCCAGACCTGGAAGCACATGGCACCACAGCAAGAGAGGAGCTCAAGACCTGTGCTATCTCTCAATAAACAGGTCGCCCAGGAAAGGTGAAAATACATTCGTACAAGGCAGTACCTTGGGTAAATAAAAATGTTAATAAAAGAAATGAAGAAATAGAATGGGACAAGTCTTCCTAACATGTTTTGCATATCACTTTCAATTTTTTCAAACCCATGAATAATGGTACCACATTACATTAATTTCTTGGGTCTGGGCAGTGAATTATGTGAACAATCTAACGTAGCAGTACAGACACCTTACTCAACAGAAATATTGTAATAATGGCCTTAATTCAAGCTGTGAAAAGAAAGCGTTTTCCATTGTTGCATGCCACAATTAGATGAGAGCTTTCCCCCTACCATCAGAGTTATTGCTGGGAATTGGTGCCAGCACTACAATCTATGGCTCTAGGCCGAGATTTTATTTCATTTCTCCTGTTTGTCTGTTTGTAATTGAATATGACTGATATAAATTGAGAGGGAATGGGACAGATATAGAGGGAGAGAGAAAGACAGACTCCTGAAGACCTACCTGGCTTCTTATTAAGTACCCCCCCCCCAATCATGGTGGAGAACAGAACTTGAAACTGGGTTCTTTCCCATGGTAACCTATATGCCTAACTGGGTGTACCCATCAAGATAAGTATTTTCATAGTATACAGAGTGCTTGGGTAGAAAGGAATAAAAGGCTTTGGGTATAAGTAGGTACGTTCTGATGAACTTCATTTATCTTAGTGGAATAATTTTATTTATTTCCTACAGAGCATGAGGGAAAGAAAAGGGAAAGAAACCGGAGTATCACTAATGAAGTTTCTCTCTTCACATCTCTGTGTGGTGTGAGGGATTGAAACTCAATATCTGGGCATGAAACTCAAAAAAATCTGTAACAGGATCTTCATGGTGGCACACACAGTAGAAAGCACACATTCCAGGTTCAATGGAGGAACAGTACTGCGGTGTTTCTTCTTCACTTTCCCTCCCTCCTCTCTTTTTGTCATATCTACCTAATATCTGTATCTATATATCATGGCAGCAAAGACTGGTGACAAAATAAGTTTTTGAGTAAATATTCAGGCAAATCAGAAACAGTGAAATGAACATTCATAACAGAAAATGCATGTGTAAATTAAAATATAACTTAGTCAGGAGGAAAAAGAATCAGATCTGGCATATGTCATTTACCTGAGAAAGTGTCATTTCTCCCTCTTTCTCTCAATTTCTTTTCAGGCCAGAAAATGAAAAGAAGCAGTATCTTCAGACTGTGATTTGCCTCCACAAGCCAGGCCTCTTGGCTTGACAGCAAGCACTACACCTGCAGGGAATGTAAAACTGGGAATTGGTAAACAAAGTCAGGACACCTAGGGATTACTGGCAAACAGTTTTTATATCTGGCACACCAGTTCCAGAATTAGTTAACACCAAAAGCTCCTGGGCTCTGATGTGTTGTAATATTTCCCTTTTGGGAGTTGGGCAAGAGGTTAAGCCACATGGAAAGAAGCGCAAGGATGACATAAATATCCGGGTTAGAGCCCCTGGCTCCTCACCTGCATGGGAGTCGCTTCACAGGCAGTGAAGCAGGTCTGTGGTGTATATCTTTCTCTCCCCCTCTCTGTTTGATCCTCCTCTCTCCATTTCTCTTTGTCCTAACAACAATGACATTAGTAACAACAATAATAATAAAAAAGGGAAACAAAAGGGAATATAACTAAATATTAAAATAAAGATTTCCCATTCATACATAAAGAAAAGTTTAGCAAAAATGTTTCACAGGTATGCATACAAGGACTAAGATATGGGCAGAGGTCACAAAGACTGTCATGGCTTTTTAAATGCGTATGCTGCATAGTGCAAGAACAGGCTTTAGGATCCCAGATCAAGTCCCCACTCCCCACGTGCAGGGAAATTCATAAGCACTGAAGCAGATTTACCGGTATCTTTTTCTTCCCCTTTGTATCTTCCCCTCTTCTCCCAATTTCTCTTTGGCCTGTCCAACAATAGCAATAATAACAATAACAATCACAACAAGGGTAACAAAATGGTAGAAATGGCCTCCAGGAGAAGTGGATTTGTAGTGATGGAATAAAGCCCCAGCAATAACCCTAGGGGCTATAAATCAATCAATCATACACACACACACACACACACACACACACACACACAAAAAAAAAAAAAACAAACAATGGGTTGTCTTTAATTGACTTGGTATTAGATGTAAATGTTTACTCTAGCACAATGGGTTACATAGGTGGCACAAAGCCCAAGGAGCAGCTTAAGGATCCTGGTTCAAGCCACCATCTCCCCACCTGTAGAGGACTCGCTTCATAGAAGCAGTGAAGCAGATCTGCAAGTGTCTATCTTTCTTTCCTCCCCTCTAGCTTTCTCTCTGTGCTATGAAAAAAAAAACACTTTTAAGACTCTATGGGGGTACGCATGACTTAGTATCTTAACAACATCCTTGTTAGTGCTGCAGATAATCACCTGCTCCATTCCTACAGGCATTGTGCTGGGAACCTCAGCCACAGTGTTTAAAGAAGCAGATCCCAAAAGATTTCTTGACACTTTCCTATCAATGACACAAAGTTCTCCAACTTCAAATGCATAAACGATCTATAGAACCTCTAGTTACACATATGAACAAAGAGAAATATGGGAGAAAAATCATAGTGCACTTTTTAAAAATTACTTTTTAATATTTATTTTCCCTTTTGTTGCCCTGTTGTTGTTGTTATTGATGTCATCATTGTTGGGTAGGACAGAGCTGGGGGTTCAAACCTGGATCCTTATGCTGGTCCTTACGCTTTGTGCCACCTGTATTTAACCTGCTGTGCTACCGCCCGACTCCTCATAGTTCACTTTTATGATATTAAAGCAGTACTGCAGGGGCCTTTCTGTCTCACTCCCTCTATAGCCCCCCCACCCCACTTCCCTCTCTATTTCTGACTGTCTCTAACCAATAAATAAATAAAAATAAATGTTTAAAGTTTAAAAGGAGGAAAAAAAGAAGAATGGCGATCCACCTCCTTCTCCATAGAGCACAATGTGTAACACCCCACACAGAATCAGGACAGCTCAAGAGGAATCCAGTCCTGGTGGAAGGTGGTGATGGTGGATTGACCAGGGAGAGGCCCAGACATACGGCTGCTCCCCAGCATATTATTTTTTAATACATATTTATTTTCCATTTTGTTGCCCTTGTTCTTTTTAATTTATTTATTTATTCCCTTTTGTTGCCCTTGTTGTTTTATTGTTGTAGTTATTATTGATGTCGTTGTTGTTGGATAGGACAGAGAGAAATGGAGAGAGGAGGGGAAGACAGAGAGGGGGAAAGATAGACACCTGCAGACCTGCTTCACCGCCTGTGAAGCGACTCCCCTGCAGGTGGGGAGCCGGGGTTTGAACTGGGATCCTTATGCCGGTCCTTGTGCTTTGCACCAACCCTCCCAATCTCAGCCTCAATGATCCACACTCACAATATCCCGTCCAGTCTGAACTTACTGAAGTCGCCTCTCGAACGTCCAAATCAGCAGGAGATGAGAGCAGCAACCAGAGAAAAGTAGAGAAAAGCGGCGTCCCAGAATCACAGGATCCATTGCTAGTGTCTCTTACTTCCTGCAGTGTCGGTTTTCACTTTGGAGCACCGCCCACCAACAACCCACATTGGTCCATGTTCACTGTCTCAGAGTTTAATTGGGTGAAGCCCTTGCCACACACAACTACTCTTCTGATTGGATAATGTTCACACCCAATCGAAAGCAGAGATTTCTAAGTGACAGCAATGCTGTCCTATCAACTTCTATAGGGGCTGTGCCTGGAGAACCCTTAAAGCCAGAAATGGCTGGCAAAGCTTTCTCTTGAGTACTCAAGAAGCTTCAGTTGTTAAAAACCTACAGTTCCATCAGCTTCCTCACCCAGTTAGCTTTCTCCTGCTCGCTCTCTTCCGTGCTGCTTGGCCCTATGAGGCGCAGCTCTGTGACCACGCACCCCGGGTGCTTGGTGCAGCTGCTGTGCCCAGCGTGGAATATGAATTAAGTTTTGCAAAATTTTCCAAATCTATGTATAAAGCTGGTCATATATATAGTAGTATTCCTTTTAAAATCTCCTCACCTAAGAGCAGGTCCCCATAGTTTTGTAACATCTCATGGGTGCAAAATCTGTCTTGCCAGGTCCAGATACTATCACTCTTCCTAAGACAATTATTATTTTTTCTTTGTTTAGTACTTATTTTCCCATTTGTTGTCCTTGTTTATTGTTGTAGTTATTATTATTATTGCTAATGCCATCATTGTTGGATAACACAAAGAGAAATGGAGAGAAGAGGGGAAGACAGAGAGAGGGAGAAAAAAGATAAGACACCTTGAGATCTGCTTCACAACTTGTGAAGTGACTACCCTGCAGGTGGGGAGCTGAGGTCTGAAACAGGAATCCTTAAGCTGTTCCTTGTGCTTTGTGCTACGTGTGCTTAACCCACTGTGCTACCACCTGATTCACTCCTGAGACAATTCTAAGGCCACATCCTTGAGTCAGTGTTCTCTCCCTTGATCATGCTCTGTATATGGCTGCAGATAGTGCGAACACTAGCCAGTTCCTTACTATTTCCCCACCATTTGTCAAATCGGAGCTGCTTCTTTTTCTTTCTGAGGAGACTGAGCTCTACATAGATGTGGTTGAAGTCCCTCCACAGGGAGCCACTGGGGCCCTTCAAGGTGACCGTGAGACCCTTCAGAGAGACGTTGACATTCTCTGGAATGTCAACAAGTCTGGTTGCTGAGAATGGTCTTCATTCTCGCAGTAGACATGGCAAAGGAACTTCTTTCGTCCAGATCAACTCTTTTTACTGTAGTAACAAAAACAACAAAAGATCTAGGAATAAACCTAACCAAAGAAGTGAGAGACTTGTATAGTGAAAATTATGAGACACTCTCTCTCCCCAGGTTTCCATGTGTTCAGGTAGGTGAGTGTGGCCTACAGCTCCCTGTGTCTAAAGGAACCAAGCAGCTTCTCCCTCATAAATCTTCACTGTATTAGGCAGAGTAGTGCACTCACCACCCTCTGTGCTTCCAGGGGAATTAGACAAGCCTCTCGTCCACAGGATTCACCTTATTGGTGCTGGCATGTAATCATATACATGTAAATTTCTCACATGCTTATTAAAAATTCTATCATTTCCTGATTGTTGTTATGTATAGCAAGTAAAAATGGTGTTAGACCAGCCTGAGAAACAGAATATCAATGTATAGTTTGCAAATTCACATCTTTGTACCGCATTTTAAAACATTCATGAGATCATCTCAACATAAACATATGCTAAAAAGAAATAAAATGTTGTTCCAGTGGTCCGGGAGGTGGAACAGTGGATAAAGCATAGAACTCTCAAGCATGAGGTCCTGAGTTCAATCCCCACAGCACATGTACTAGTGTGAAGTCTGGTTCTTTCACTCTCTTCTATGTTTCTCATAAATAAATACATTCTTAAAGATGAGAACTCTACGCTTCCAAGTTAAAAAAGGTCATCAGTCCCAATCTTGGAAGCTAAAACACCTGATGACAGCAAAAATATACGAGAGAAGCATACGAGAGAAGATAGGATAAGAGGGGTACAATTCCACACAATTTCCACCACCAGAACTCCCATATCCAATCCCATCCCTTGATAGCTCTCCTATCTTTATTCCTCTGGGAGTAGGACCCAGGATCTTATGGGGTGCAGAAGGTGGAAGGTCTGATTTATCTTCACTGGTTTTCTCTCACGTACAAGTTGTTTAGTAGTCAATTATTTCCATCTTATCTACATGGATAATCTTGTTTATTTTTTATTAACTTTATTTGATAGAGATAGCCAGAAATGGAGAGGAAGGTGGACATAGAGGGAGAGACACCTTACAGCCCTACTTCACCACTCACGAAACTATCCTCTAGCAGGTGAGGATCAGGGGCTTGAACCTAGATCCTTGCACACTGTAACATGTACTCAACCAGGTGCACCACCACCCAGCCCCAAGGTCTGGTTTGTAATGCTAGTGCATTCCTATGTATAAAAAATGTCACTCTATTTAAATATTTAATCTTTTCACATTAATAGACTTTCAGTATCAAATGGGCTTTTCTATGTATTAGAATTGAAGATGAAGGTAGTCCAGGAGGTGGTGCAGTAATATAGCTTTAGACTCTCAAGCAGGAAGTCCCAAGTTAAATCCCCAGCACAGACATGTACCAGAGTGAAGTCTGATTTTCTCTGTATCTCTTCCTATCATTCTACATGAATACATATTTAGAAATATTTAAAAATAAAATTAAAGATGAAAATATTGAAATATTTATATTCCTTACAAGCACATAGGTTTGGGTTCACTGGTTTATTAAGAAAATATGATCTTAGGAGTCGGGCTGTAGCACAGCGGGTTAAAGCGCATGTGGCGCAAAGCGCAGGACCAGCATAAGGATCCCAGTTTGAGTCCCCAACTCCCCAAATGCAGGGGCATCACAGGTGATGAAGCAGGTTCTCTTAACTGTGAATTCTTTCATGTCTCAGAAGATGACTGGACCGTCTGAATGTTTTCATACATTGTTTACATTTATAGGGTTTTTCTCCACTGTGAATTTTTTCATGTGTCCGAAGACTACTGGAACAACTGAATGTTTTCCTACACTGTTTACATTCATAGGGCCTCTCTCCACTGTGCGTTTTTTCATGTTTCCGAAGAGTACCGCCATCACTGAATGTTTTACTACACTGTTTACATTCATAGGGCTTCTCTCCACTGTGCGTTCTTTCATGTATCCGAAGAGAACTGGAACAACTGAATGTTTTCCCACACTGTTTACATTCATAGGGTTTCTCTCCACTGTGAGTTCTTTCATGTGTCCGAAGAGAACTGGAACAACTGAATGTTTTCCCACACTGTTTACATTCATAGGGTTTCTCTCCACTGTGAGTTCTTTCATGTGTCCGAAGAGAACTGGAACAACTGAATGTTTTCCCACACTGTTTACATTCATAGGGTTTCTCTCCACTGTGAGTTCTTTCATGTGTCCGAAGATTACCAGATTGACTGAATGTTTTCCTACACTGTCTACATTCATAGGGCTTCTCTCCACTGTGCATTCTTTCGTGAATCCAAAGAGCACGGCTATTACTGAATGTTTTCCCACATTGTTGACATTCATAAGGTTTCTCTCCACTGTGAATTTTTTCATGTGTCCGAAGATGACTGGATTGACTGAATGTTTTACTACACAGTTTACATTTATAAGGCTTCTCTCCACTGTGCGTTCTTTCATGAGTCTGAAGATTACTGGACTGACTGAATGTTTTCCTACACTGTTTACATTCATAAGGTTTCTCTCCACTGTGAGTTCTTTCATGTGTCCGAAGATGACTGGAACAACTGAATGTTTTCCTACACTGTTTACATTCATAGGGTTTCTCTCCACTGTGCATTCTTTCATGTTTCCGAAGAGTACCGCTATCACTGAATGTTTTACTACACTGTTTACATTCATAGGGCTTCTCTCCACTGTGTGTTCTTTCATGTGTTTTAAGATAACTGGATTGACTGAATGTTTTCCTACAGTGTTTACATGCATAGGGTTTCTCTCCACTGTGCATTCTTTCATGTTTTCGAAGAGAACCAGATTGACTGAATGTTTTCCTACACTGTTTACACTCATAGGGCTTCTCTCCACTGTGCATTCTTTCATGTTTCCGAAGAGAACCAGATTGACTGAATGTTTTCCTACACTGTTTACATTCATAGGGCTTCTCTCCACTGTGCGTTCTTTCATGTGTCTGAAGTTTACTGGAAAAACTGAATGTTTTCCTACATTGTTTACACTCATAGAGTTTCCCTCCACTCTGAGTTCTTTTATGTCTCCGAAGATCACCGGGTTGACTGAACGTTTTACTACATTGCTTACGTTGATATGGTTTCTTTCCAATGGGAATTCTTTTCTGTTTTTTAAGCTGACTGGAATAAGGGAATACTTTGTTGTATACTTCACATTCTTGAGGTTTCCTACCATTTTGATTTTGTTCTTCGGCCTCAGGAATTTCCACTGTATTACTGGAAAACAGTGAGAATTTACTTAATGATAGTGTAATGAAAAAAATGAAAGTTTATGAAGAGAATGCAGGTCATTATTATGCATAAATGACCAAAATTCATACACATTATCAATACATTTGACTAAAATTGTTTATAATGACAAAATTACAATAATAAATTTAAATTATATAAAGGCTCTTGTAGTTAAAAAAAAAAAACACAAAAAGTTGTCAAATACTAAATAGTTAGTATACTTCACTGCTTGTGAGGCAACTCCCCTGCAGATGGGGTGCTGGGAGCTTGAACCGGGATCCTTACACCGGTCCTTGCACTTTGCACCATGTGTGCTTCACCCACTGTTTTGCTACCCGACTCCCAATATTGTATTTACTAATTGAAGTACTTTTTGTCAATGGCAAGGTTTATCTTTGTGTTGATTTTTTTTTCCTTTTAAAAAAATATTTATTCTCAGGAGTCGGGCTGTAGTGCAGCGGGTTAAGCGCAGGTGGCGCAAAGCACAAGGACCGGCATAAGGATCCCGGTTCGAACCCCGGCTCCCCACCTGCAGGGGAGTCACTTCACAGGTGGTGAAGCAGGTCTGCAGGTGTCTGTCTTTCTCTCCTCCTCTCTGTCTTCCCCTCCTCTCTCCATTTCTCTCTGTCCTATCCAACAACGACAACAACAATAATAACTACAACAATAAAACAACAGGGCAACAAAAGGGAATAAATAAAATAAATACTAAAAAAAAAAAAAGAAAATACTTTAAAAATATATATATAGGAGATTCGACTTCCAGAGGCGGAGCTACGAGCAGCAGATCACTTTCTCTCCTCTCCTCTCCTCTCCTCTCCCGGATCAACTAGGAATACCAAAGGAGACCACCCGGACCGAAACAAGACAGGACTACAATGACCACAGGAACCGAGTAAATCACCATTTAAATCACCGAGTAAATCACAAGTTCAACATCCAAACATTAGCTAAGGAAATAATAACAGGAGTGAGTAAAGAATTTGAAAAAATTGTAATCAGAACTGCAGGAACAACAAATGAGAATATGGAAGAAAATTCTAATAATCTCATGGTTATTAGAGAGCTGAAAGCTGAAATTGCTGAGCTAAGAAGGCAACTAGCTGAACAAGCTAAAACAGTATCAGAGCAGGGCAACAAAATAGATGAACTCCAGAAAGCAGTAGAGGGCAGAGAGAATAGAATCTATGAGGCTGAAGACAGAATTAGCAAGATTGAGAATGAATTAGAGACAACTAAAAAAGAAGTAAGAGATCTCAAAAAGAGATTAAGAGATGCTGAAAACAACAACAGAGTCCTATGGGATGACTTCAAAAGAAATAATATACGCATTATTGGCTTACCAGAGGAAGAAAGAGAAGGAGAGGAAGAAAGCATTCTCCAGGCCATAATAGCTGAAAATTTCTCAAGTCTAGACAACACCAAAGACATAAAGATTCAAGAAGCCCAGAGGGTCCCAAACAGAATTAACCCAGACCTAAAGACACCAAGACATGTCATACTTAGATTGGAAAGGAATAAGGATAAAGAAAGGATCCTCAAGGCTGCAAGAGAAAAACAAAGAGTCACCTACAAAGGAAAACCCATAAGATTAGCAGCAGACTTCTCCATACAAACACTACAGGCCAGAAGAGAATGGCAAGATATCTATCGAGTGCTCAATGAGAAAGGCTTTCAGCCAAGAATACTATATCCTGCTAGACTGTCATTCAGACTAGATGGAAGCATCAAAACCTTCTCAGACAAGCAACAGTTGAAGGAAGCAACCATCACCAAGCCTGCCCTGAAAGAAGTTCTGAAAGGTCTCCTATAAACAACCAGACCACCACAAATAGGACATATATCAAAACACTCTAAAACTCTACAAGAATGGCGTTAAAATATCTTCAGTCTTTGATATCAATAAATGTCAATGGCCTGAATTCACCTATTAAGAGACACAGAGTAGGAAGATGGATCAGAAAACACAACCCAACAATATGTTGTCTACAGGAAACTCACCTAACTCAACAAGACAAACACAGACTTAAAGTGAAAGGATGGAAAACTATCATACAAGCCAATGGCTCACAAAAAAGGGCAGGAACAGCTATTCTCATATCTGACATGATAGACTTTAAAATAGATAAGATTAAAAAAGATAGGAATGGACACTACTTAATTCTCAGAGGATCAGTCAATCAAGAGGACTTAACAATTATTAATATCTATGCACCCAATGAGAAGCCATCTAAATACATCAAACTTCTACTGAAAGAGCTACAGCAATATATTAACAGTAACACAATCATAGTAGGGGACTTCAACACCCCACTCTCTCAACTTGACAGATCATCCAGGAAGAAAATCAGTAAAGACATAAGGGAGCTAAATGAAGACATAGATAAACTAGAACTATTGGACATTTTCAGAGTCATTCATCCCAAGAAACTGGAATACACAATTTACTCAAATCCACATGGATCATTCTCAAGGATAGACCATATGTTAGGCCACAGAGACAGCATCAGCCTATTCAAGAGCACTGAAATCATCCCAAGCATCTTCTCAGACCACAGTGGAATTAAACTAACACTTAACAATCAACAAAAGATTAGTAACAGTCCCAAAATGTGGAAGCTCAACAGTACACTTCTTAACAACTTCTGGGTCAAAGAGGAAATCAAGGAAGAAATCAAAATGTTTCGAGAGTTCAATGAAAATGAAGACACAAGCTATCAAAATATTTGGGACACAGCTAAAGCAGTCCTAAGAGGGAAGTTCATAGCTATACAAGCACACATTAGGAAACAAGCAAAGGCACAAATAAACAGCCTGATTGCACATCTTAAAGACCTAGAAGAAGAACAACAAAGGAATCCTAAAGCAACCAGAAGGACAGAAGTCACTAAAGTTAGGGCAGAAATAAATAACATTGAGAATAGGAAAACCATACAAAAGATCAATGAAAGTAAATGTTGGTTCTTCGAAAGAGTAAACAAAATCGACAAACCTTTAGCCAGACTCACAAAACAAAAAAGGGAGAAGACCCAAATAAATTGCATAGTAAATGAAAGAGGAGAAATCACAACAGACACTGCAGAAATTCAACATATCATGCGAGGCTTCTATGAACAACTATATGCCACCAAGCTAGAGAACCTGGAAGAAATGAATGATTTCCTAGATACCTACCAACTTCCAAAACTAAGTAAAGAGGAAGTGCATAACATGAACAGGCCCATCACCGCTAATGAAATTGAAACAGTTATCAAAAATCTTCCCAAAAATAAAAGTCCTGGACCAGATGGTTTTACAAATGAATTCTACAAAACCTTCAAAGAAGAACTAATACCTCTACTTTTAAAAGTCTTCCAGAAGATTGAAGACACTGGAATACTCCCTGCCAGCTTCTATGAAGCCAACATCACCCTGATACCAAAGCAGACTGGGACACAACCAAAAAAGAAAACTACAGACCAATATCTCTGATGAACATAGATGCAAAAATATTGAACAAAATTCTAGCCAACTGGATACAGCAGTATATCAAAAAGATTGTTCATCATGACCAAGTGGGGTTTATCCCAGGCATGCAAGGTTGGTTTAATATACATAAATCAATCAATGTGATCCACCACATCAACAAAAGCAAGACCAAAAACCACATGGTCATATCAATAGATGCAGAGAAAGCCTTTGACAAAATACAACATCCCTTTATGATCAAAACACTACAAAAAATGGGAATAGATGGAAAATTCCTGAAGATAGTGGAGTCTATATATAGCAAACCTACAGCCAACAACATACTCAATGGTGAAAAACTGGAAGCATTTCCACTCAGATCAGGTACTAGACAGGGATGCCCACTATCACCATTACTATTCAACATAGTGTTGGAAGTTCTTGCCATAGCAATCAGGCAGGAGCAAGGAATTAAAGGCATACAGATTGGAAGAGAAGAAGTCAAACTCTCCTTATTTGCAGATGACATGATAGTATACATGGAAAAACCTAAGGACTCCAGCAAGAAGCTTTTGGAAATCATCAGGCAATACAGTAAGGTGTCAGGCTATAAAATTAACATTCAAAAGTCAGTGGCATTCCTCTATGCAAACACTAAGTTAGAAGAAATTGAAATCCAGAAATCAGTTCCTTTTTCTATAGCAACAAAAACAATAAAATATCTAGGAGTAAACCTAGCCAAAGAAGTGAAAGACTTGTATACTGAAAATTATGAGTCACTACTCAAAGAAATTGAAAAAGACACAAAGAAGTGGAAAGATATTCCATGTTCATGGGTTGGAAAAATTAACACCATCAAAATGAATATATTACCCAGCGCCATCTACAAATTGAATGCTATCCCCATCAAGATCCCAAGCACATTTTTTAGGAGAATAGAACAAATGCTACAAATGTTTATCTGGAACCAGAAAAGACCTAGAATTGCCAAAACAATCTTGAGAAAAAAGAACAGAACCGGAGGCATCACACTCCCAGATCTCAAACTGTATTATAGGGCCATTGTCATCAAAACTGCTTGGTACTGGAACATGAACAGACACACTGACCGGTGGAATAGAATTGAGAGCCCAGAAATGAGGCCCCACACGTATGGACATCTAATCTTTGACAAAGGGGCCCAGACTATTACATAGGGAAAGCAGAGTCTCTTCAACAAATGGTGTTGAAACATGCAGAAAAATGAAACTGAATCACTGTATTTCACCAAATACAAAAGTAAATTCCAAGTGGATCAAGGACTTGGATGTTAGACCAGAAACTATCAGATACTTAGAGGAAAATATTGGCAGAACTTTTTTCCGCATAAATTTTAAAGACATTTTCAACGAAACGAATCCAATTACAAGGAAGACTAAGGCAAGTATAAACCTATGGGATTACATCAAATTAAAAAGCTTCTTCACAGCAAAAGAAACCACTTCTCAAACCAAGAGACCCCTCACAGAATGGGAGAAGATCTTTACATGCCATACATCAGATAAGAGTTGAATAACCAATATATATAAAGAGCTTGCCAGACTCAACAACAAGACAACAAATAACCCCATCCAAAAATGGGGGGAGGACTTGGACAGAATATTCACCATAGAAGAGTTCCAAAAGGCCGAGAAACACATGAAAAAATGCTCCAAGTCTCTGACTGTCAGAGAAATGCAAATCAAGACAACAATGAGATATCACTTCACTCCTGTGAGAATGTCATACATCAGAAAAGGTAACAGCAGCAAATGCTGGAGAGGGTGTGGGGTCAAAGGAACCCTCCTGCACTGCTGGTGGGAATGTCAATTGGTCCAACCTCTGTGGAGAACAGTCTGGAGAACTCTCAGAAGGCTAGAAATGGACCTACCCTATGACCCTGCAATTCCCCTCCTGGGGATATATCCTAAGGAACCCAACACATCCATCCAAAAAGATCTGTGTACACATATGTTCTTGGCAGCACAATTTGTAATAGCCAAAACCTGGAAGCAACCCAGGTGTCCAACAACAGATGAGTGGCTGAGCAAGTTGTGGTATATATACACACAATGGAATACTACTCAGCTGTAAAAAATGGTGACTTCACCGTTTTCAGCCGATCTTGGATGGACCTTGAAAAAATCATGTTGAGTGAAATAAGTCAGAAACAGAAGGATGAATATGGGATGATCTCACTCTCAGGCCGAAGTTGAAAAACAAGATTAGAAAAGAAAACACAAGTCGAACCTGAAATGGAATTGGAGTATTACACCAAAGTAAAAGACTCTGGTGTGGGTGTTTGGGTGGGGAGAATACAGGTCCATGAAAAATGATGAATGAAATAGTGGGGGTTGTATTGCTAAATGGGAATCTGGGGAATGTTATGCATGTAAAAAAAAAAAAAAAAAAGAAGTAGAAACGCAAAGCAGAAATTGACTGAGTTTGGAGTATGGCACCAAAGTAAGAAAGCAGAAGTATACTAGAGTTTGCAGTGAGTACCTCCCTAATACTTCCTCTCCACTTTTCCAAGCTTTGGGTCCATGATTGCTCAACAATTTGTTTGGCTTTGTATGTTAACTCTCTTTTTAGTCACCAGGTTCCAGGTGTCATCAGGATGCCGGCCAGACTTCCCTGGATTGAAGACACCACCAATGTGTCCTGGAGCTCAGCTTCCCCAGAGACCCATCCTACTAGGGAAAGAGAGAGGCAGACTGGGAGTATGGACTGACCAGTCAACGCCCATGTTCAGCGAGGAAGCAATTACAGAAGCCAGACCTTCTACCTTCTGCAACCCTCAATGACCCTGGGTCCATGCTCCCAGAGGGATAGAGAATGGGAAAGCTATCGGGGGAGGGGGTGGGATATGGAGATTGGGTGGTGGGAATTGTGTGGAGTTGTACCCCTCCTACCCTATGGTTTTGTTAATTAATTAAAAAAAAAAAAAAATGTTAGGCCTAGGCCAGCATCTAACGCCTTGGGCGTCCAACGCCCCATGGGTACTCTAGTCCTCTGGAGTTCCTAATCTTCTAGCGTTTGCCCTTCTTCCATAGCCAGTCAACAGCGTCAGGTTGAGCCTGATGTAAAGTTTCGAGACCTCCTTTGAATCTGGAGAGGTGGCAGTCGTTGACTATGTGGGTCATATTAAAGCTCAGCACTTAGCAATAAGCTAGTCTTATTGATGAATTCCAAGGATCCCAGATGATGCCCCCAAATGTTAGGCTCCCTAATCCAAGATTCACCAAGAGACCAGGGTAATGTAAAAACAAAGAGCTTTATTTACTAACTTGGGATAAGGGCTAGGGCCGAGACCCCACAGCTGTATTGGGTGCTCGACCCCTTATCTAAGTCTAGGGTTACTAGGGTTTATATACAATTCAGAATATGAGGTACATGACAGTGTTACAACTATAGTTATCCACTACACATTTATGGGGGCAGTGAGGATTCTCTTTATAGCCCTGTGGTCATCTTCTTTTCCTGCCTCCAGGATTCTCAGAGGTGTCTCGTTATGATTTCTCACCTCACCTTGGGGCTGCAGCTGCAGCCTGCACAAGAATTACTTTCTCTAATTGTTTATATATCTTTCAGGGTGCTGGAGTCCAGGCCTGCCTATCTTTTCATTACCAATTTTACATTTATTTTTTCAGCTCATCTCTACAGTAAAGCAGGGCTGCAGGTCACTTTCTAGCTCTCTATCTCCCCTTACTCTCAATTTCTGGCTGTGTCTATCCAATAAATAAATATAATAAACAATTTTTAAAAAGACAGAGAAAGGAAATCCGGACACTCCTGGTCTTCCAAGCTTCATAATCCTTTTGAAGGAAGGACAGGACCCTCTCAGGGGATGTGCTTCAGCCCTAGTCTTCAGGGGCTCACATCTGCATTTCATGACCTTTTGCAGTTGGGTAGAGAGGCAGTGCTGGTGTTTCTGGCCTCTGCCTAGGTTCCTTCTCCTGGATTCCTCCAGGGTGCAGAGGGAGGGGAGCTGTTTTCCTGAAGTTGCACTCCAACACACACCTCTGTCAGGAAAAAGTAGCTGAAATTAATGAGGCTCTGGGAGAAAATCCAGGACTCATCAATAAACCTTGTTATACAGATGGGAGGCTGATCAAGATGACAGTGAGTAATCCTTCAGAACTAGATGATCTAATGAGTGTGGATTAAACTCTGAGACAGTGGCCATGGACCAATGTGGGTTGTTGGTGGACGGTGCTCCAAAGTGACAGGAAGTAAGAGACACTAGCAATGGATCTTGTGTTTCTGGGATGCCACTTTTCTCTCAGTGTTGCTCTCATCTCCTGATTTGGATGTTGGAGAGGAGACCTCAGTAAGTTCAGACTGGACGGGATATTGTGAGTGTGGCTCATTGAGGCTGAGATTGGGAGGGTTAGCTTGAGACTTGCTAGAATATTCCAGGATCAGAGTTGGGCAGTAGCGCAGCAGGTTAAGCCTATGTGGAGTGCAGCACAGAGACCAGGTAAGGCTCTGGGTTCACAGGAGTTGAAGTAAAGCACGTCTGCTGGTGTCTTTCTCTCCCTCCTCTCTGTCTTCCTCTGTCCATTTCTCTCTGTCCTATCCAACAATCACAATGTCAATAAAGACAATAACTACAACAACAATGAAAAACAATAGGGCAATAAAAGGGAAAATACATATTTCTTTAAAAAAAATATTCCAGGAAGCAGTCATGTGTCTGGGTCTTTTCCTGGTCAATTCACCATCACCACCTTACACCAGGACTGAATTCCTCTTGAGCTGTCCTGATTCTGTGTGTGGGGGGGAGTTAAACAGTGTGCTCTTTGAAAAAGGGATGGATCACTGATTCTCTGGGCCTTTGTGCTAAGATCAGGTGTAGAAAACTGAATATTCCTCAAAGAGTTTTGTTTTCAGTCTGATCAGAGACAACTGATGAATCTGAATGAGAGAGGCTCCTCAAGGATCGTCAAAAGACCCTTCAACTGTTAAGTTTCTTTTAAATATATTTATTTATTAAAAAAATATTTATTTATTCCCTTTTGTGGCCCTTGTTTTATTGTTGTAGTTATTACTGTTGTCATCATTGTTGGATAGGACAGAGAGAAATGCGGAGAGGAGGGGGAAGACAGGGAAAGAAAGACACCTGCAGAGCTGCTTCACTGCTTGTGAAGTGACTCCCCTGCAGGTGGGGAGCCGGGGCTCAAACTCAGATCCTTACAGTGGTCCTTGGGTTTTGCACCACCTGCATTTAACCTGCTGCACTACAGCCCAACTCCCTCTATTTTTAATTTTATGGGAGGGGTGAATAGAATGCTGTTCAACTCTGACATAGACAGTCCCAAGGATCAAACTTAGTACTTCAAGAATGTTAAGGTGGATACCTACCACTGAGATATCTGAAGGTCACTCTCTTTCCCTACCTCTCTGTCTCTTTCCCTCTGAATTTCCCTGTATTTCCATCCAATACATAATACATTAAAAAGAAAGGTACTAGTTGCCAGGTGGTGGTGCACTTGATTAAGTGTACACACTACAATGTGCAAGGCCTTGGGTTCAAGCCCCTGGTCCCCACCTGCAGAGGAAAAGCTTCACAAATGTTGAAGTAGAGCTGCAGGTATCTCCCTCCCCTCCAATATCTCTCTATCCCTATCCAATAATAAATAAAATTCAAAAAAAAAGGTGCTATCAGGTGGGGGTATAGCATAATGGTTAAGCAAAGAGACTTTCCTGCCTGAGGCTCTCAAGTCCCAGGTTCAATCCCCCACTCTGCCATAAGCCAGAGCTGAGCAGTGCTCTGGTAAGAAAAAAAAAAAAGTTGCTATCATAATGGTTTTTCAAAAAAAGACTCTCATGCCTAAGGCTCTAAGGCTCCAAGGTCCCAAGCAATATCAAATACCACCATAAGCCAGTGCCATTTCTTCTTTTTTCTTTTTTTTGAAATCTATTTTATTTAATAAGACATAAATAAATTGAGAGGGAAGGAGAAGATAGAGAAGGGGAGATGAAGATACACATCTGCAGGGGGATTTGGGTGGTGGTGCAGTTGCATCAAGAGGGAGTGCTGGTCCTTTTTGCTCCTGCCTAGGTCCCTTCTGCGTGCTCCAGACACCTCCAGCCAGATAACGGGTCATGAATTCTATGAACCATGCCATGATCCTTCCCATGCCAGAAATAATAACATGACTCTATACAAGGACCTGTCTCACTGTGGGCATCTTAGCTCTCCCCACCCCCAGCTGGGCTCTCTTGATACCGATGGGTGCTTCTCACCTTCCCCCTTGGTTAATACAGTAAACTTTCATTTGTCTACTCCTGATTCTACTTGCCTCACTTTCAGCATCTTTTTTTTTTCTCTCCCCCAGAGCACTGCTGAGCTCTGGCTTATGGTGGTACAGGAGACTGAGTCTGGGACTTTGGAGCTTCAGGAATGAGAGTCTGTTTACATAACCATTATGCTACCTACCCCCACCCCATAGCATCTTATAATTCTAACATTTTGGTGCAAAAACCTGAAAGGGGCTACAAATCTAGCCTCATCCTTTGGGTATTTAGTGCCCCAGTATTCTAACAATTATAATTGCTAGAAACAGAAAAACACATATATCTACTATCATTATTTCAGTATTTAGACCAAAAATTTTAACAGATATTGGGTGATGAACTCTGCAAAAGCCCACAGGTAAAAGAAATGTATATTCTGGAGGGCAGGAGGAATTGAATATTCTCCAATGACTTTCCTTGTCTTTCTGATCAAAGTGAATCAATGAATCTGGAGGGAGCATCTCCTGAAATACTGTCAAAAGACCCTGCCAGCTATTCCATTTTTAATTACTCTTTCACTCTCATTTTTAAAATTATTTCCCCTTCTATTGCCCTTGTTGTTTTTGTTGTTGTTGTTGTTGTGATTATTGTTGTTATTTATGTCATCATTGGTGGATAGGACTGAGAAATGGAGAAAGGTGGGGTAGACAGAGAGGAGATGAGACAGATAGACACCAGCAGACATGCTTCACTGCCTGTGAAGCGACTCCCCTTCAGTTGGGGAGCCAGGGCCCCTAACCAGGCTCCTTAGGCCAGTCCTTCTGCTTCATGCCATGTGTGCTTGACCCACTGTGCTACCACCCATCGCCCTATGCCGGGCTAGCTTTATGGGCAGCAGAGAGATGACCAGGGACTCATGGCTGAGCTCAGACGCAGTTCAATCTTTATTGATGATGAATGAGTGCAAGCTATATATCTCTACTCACAATCCTGTCCTTATATATCCTGAGGTGGAATTGTAAGGTCAGAAGAGAATGTAAGTAGTATAGGGGGTGGGGAGAAGGAAAAAGCATGGGAAACCGTTGGGATTAAACCAGTGCTGGCAAAACAATGATTATGTAAATAGACCACAGCATTAAGTATTGCAACAGAAGGGGTCTTAGAAGCAGACCAACAACTCTAATTACTTTTTTAGTTGTATGTATTAATATTATAGCAGGGAGAAAGCAGAATACTTCACAGATCTTGCATGGACAGTGCCAGGACTGAAATTTGGTACTTCAATTTGCTAATTGGTGACTCTACAATTAAGATATCTGCCTTATGATTGGAATAAGAGATGTTTAACTGAATAAAAGAATAAGGAATAAAGGAGTCTGTTATATATTTGGATGGTCAATCCAGATTCTCAATCAGGAGAAATACACCTCTCTGCTGATTCCAATGTCCTTTCCTGAAAGTTGGTGGCTATGTCCATGACTGAAAAATTTCACTCCAAAGAGAAGTAACCATCACAAGATATAAACTTACTCGTGTAAGTCTAGTTGTCAATAAGTGGCCTATATTGGGATTCAATTATCCAATTCTCTAGTTGTGGTTCTGGACAATAATGAATATTCCCACCATTACTTGAGATCTCTTTACACTTAATCATTGTTCCTATTCCCTCTCTGCTAGTCTGTATAAATGAAGCTTTTGGGAGTTCTACCAGAACATAAAAGTTATCTCAACATCTTCTTGCAGTTAACACAGTGTAAGAAAATCGGAGAACTTCCAGACTTCCGGAGGCTGGGCTTCGGAGTAGCAGCAGCTGTCTTTCTCTCCTCTCCTCTACTGGGTTAACTAGGAATACCAAAGGAGATTTATTATCTTTATTTATTGGCTAGAAACAGCCAGAAATTGAGAGAGAAGGAGAAGATAGAGAGACACCTGCTGCCCTGCTTCACCACTTGCAAAGCTTTCTGCCTCCAGGTGGGGGGCAGGGGCTTGAACCTAGGTCCTTTTGCACTGTAACATGTCACTCAACCAGGTGCTCCACCACCCGGCCCCCTAAATAAACTTCCATGTTCACAGCAATCATTCTAACATTTCAACAGTAATTCTTATTCTTGAACACATTCTCACATGTTGAATTGATGCTCATAGTCTTGCCTATCTATTCACACACAGAATATAATCAGAATGTTTCCAAGTATAATGAAATTCAGAACAGTCATACTGCTTTTTAGGTCACATGTAAGCCATTCGATTCTTTATGTAAAGATCAGTTTCCATCATCTTTGCATAGCTACTATGGACAACTTCCTGATCCATGGAGAGAACTGATTATTACTTGGCATCAATAACAATAATAATTACATCAACAATCAAAATAAGGGCAACAAAGAATGAAATATATAAGTAAATATATATATTTATTGTAGTTATTATTTTTGTTGTTATTGATGTCGAAGTTGTTGGATAGGACAGAGAAAATAAAGAAAGGAGGGGAAGACTGAGAGGGGGAGAGATAGACAGAGACCTGCAGACCTGCTTCACCATCTGTGAAGCGACTCCCCTGCAGATGTTCATGTTGCTCTCTACACTGAAAGGTGGCTCATGAGGGAGAATAAAACATTAGGATAGAATTTGGGAACAAATCAGCATCAGGGCAATATTCCCACTGGGGCAGAGCCTATGAGGGATTGCCCTGATCCCTACCGTAAGCCTGTCCCCTGAATTCAAGAGGTCTGGCAGCTGCTTTATCAACTTTTAGTTTTGGGGGTTCTATGGCTTCATCCAACACCCTATTGGCTGTCGGGAGACTGGAAGAGGGCTGAAGACCATTAGGTCACACCAGGGGTTACCCAGCCAGAGTCCTGCAATTGTCCTAGACCTTATCAATCTCCATGCAAAGGACTCGGCTGGGAAAGACAGAAAAGGACAGAAAAGGGGAACTTAGCTGCAGTGGGTGCTAACAAAGCTTCAAAGTTCCTGCCTGGCTTGCCATAATGTTAAGTATTTTTCCTTCTGACCGTACCCATTACAAACTGAGACAGACTGAGGCTGACACAAGAAATAGGGGAAGTTGAAGTATATTCACACATTACTACAAACTTACACATGTACAATAGCCATTACTACAAACTTACACATGTACAAACACAGAACAGACATAGAACACTGGGACCTCAGGAAACCTGAGGGTCCCCCACCAAGTCAGAGTGCCAATTAGTGGCCCCATTATTTGGGAGAGAGACCCAGATGCTGGGAGCTCATCTCCTATTAAAGAGAATGGGAGTTGGGGGGTTTCAAGGTGGTCACATGAGTACATTCCTAGAATGAACATTCTGAAACTCATTGACTCCAGGAAGCAAGTGGGCAGGTTAGTGATAACCATTATGGCACAAAGGTTACAAGACAGAAGGGTTTCTGTAACATTATATTTATTTATTTATTTATTTATTTATTTATTTATTACCAGAGCACTGCTCAGCTCTTGCTTAGGGTGGTGCAAGGGATTGAACCTGGGACTTTAGAACCTCAGGCATGAGAGTCTGTTTGCATAACCATTATGCTATCTACCCCTCCCACAGCAACATTCTTAGTTAATCAGAAATTCTCTGTTGTCCAAATAAGGGGGAAATTCCTTCATTATCTAGTCCTCTAAGGGTTTGCTCTTAATCACTCAATTCACCTAGCTTTCTATATGGGGGATTTCTAATTGAATCAGCTTGGGGGACTTATTCCTTCACAAGGTAGACTACACTAAACAACATCTCCCAAAGCTTACTGTGCAACCCTGCTGATTCCCACAGTGCAGATAACATTTTCTATAGTTATCCATGCTTGTTTGTCTGTGAAATTACCCACAGAGAGCAAAACAAAGCAGAGCGGAGCAGGGCTCTGGGTCAGCAGGCAGCCTCCAGGTCAAAGGAGCCCACTGCACTGGAGGAGCCAGGCTGAGAGGAGGCTGCATGGTGCAGTTTGCACTTTGGGCACAACAGCAGCACCAAGTCCCCAGGGTGCGGGTCACAGAGCTGCGCCTCATATGACCAAGCAGCATGGAAGAGAGCGAGCAGGAGTAAGCTAACTGGGTGAGAAAACTGATGGAATTATATGTTTTTAACAGCTGATACTTCTTTTAAAAAATGTTTTATTTATTCCCTTTTGTTGCCCTTGTTTTATTGGATAGGACAAAGAGTAATGGACGGAAGAGGGGAAGATGGGAGGAGAGAAAGACAGACACCTGCAGACCTGCTTCATCGCGACTCCCCTGCAAATGGGGAGTCGGGGACTGGAACTGGGATCCTTACTTGAGTCCTTGCGCTTTAAGCGTCCCACCAAATGCTCTTAACCCACCGCGCTACCGCCCGAAGTCCAACAGCTTCTAAAGTACTCCAGAGAACCCTTTGCCAGCCATTTCTGGCTTTAAGGGTTCTCCAGGCTCACCCCCTATAGATGTTGATAGGACAGCATTGCTGTCATTTAGAAATGTCTGGTTTCGATTGGGTCTGAACTTTATCCAAAGTTTTCATCCAATTAAACTCTGAGACAGTGGACATGGACCAATGTGGGATGCTCATGGGTGGTGCTCCAAAGTGAAATCCAACACTCGAGGAAGTAAGAGACACTAGCAATCTCTTCTGTGTTTTTGCGCGGCTGCTTTTCTCTACTATTCTCTCAGTGCTGCTCTCATCTCCTGATTTGGATGTTGGAGAGGAGACTTGAGTAAATTCAGACTGGACGGGATATTGTGAGTGTGGCTCATTGAGGCTGAGATTGGGAGGGTTTGCTTGAGTCTTGCTAGAGTATTCCGGGATCGGATTCGGGCAGTAGCACAGCGGCTTAAGTGCACTTGGAGCAGCGCACCACAAGGACCAGCAAAGGGCTGCGGGTTGGAGCCTCAGGTTCCCAACCTGCAGGGGAGTCGCTTCACAAATGGTGAAGCAAAGCAGGCCTGCAGGTGTCTGTCTTCTCATCCCCTCTTGTCTTTCAGCCCCTCGCTCCATTTCTCTTTATCCTATCTAACAACGACAACAACAAGGGCAACAAAAGGGAAAATAAATATTTATTTAAAAAAATAAATATTTATTTTCCGGGGTGGATCAGTGTGTATGGGCCTCTCCCTGGTCAATCCACCATCCCCACCAGGGCTGGATTCCTCTTGTGCTGTCCTGTTTGTGCTCTGTGGAAAGGGGTGGATCATCATTCTTTTTTTTTAATTTTTATTTATTTATTTATTTATTTATTTATTTTTTATTCCTTCCCGGTCATGGATGAAGTTTCTTGGTCCAGTCCCATTCTCTATTGAGTGTCCTGGGATCTGGATCCAGGACAGGGGAGCGAGGAAGGACCTGCTGATGGCAGGCGAGATGTTCAGGTTGGGGAGTCAGCATGTTTGTCAACACCAGTCAGCTTCCAGCTGGATCCACTGCCCCTTTGATTGCCCTGCCTTCATTGGGACCTGGGGTAGATAGAAACTAAGGACTTTTTGTGGCCCTGGCAGCACATGTGCCAAAGTGATGGCTGGTTCTTTCTCTCTCTTCCTATCTTTCTCATAATAAAATCTTTAAAAAAAAAAAGAAAGAAAGAAAGAAACTAAGGACTTCTTTAATTCTTTCTCATTTTCATTTTTCTTAGTCACTATAAATTTCTCTTCTCTGTTATATTATCCCTGGAGGTGTTACAGTTTTTTTTGTTTGTTTGTTATTGGGGAATTAATGGTTTAGAGTCAACAGTAAAATAAAATACAAGTTTTCCTAGTGGAGTTTGAGTTGCTATGTGGAAAATTTCTATGTGTTACCCATGTACATCTTGTTTTTATTCAATTTATTCTGGTTTCAGCGGTGAATTTAGCAGAAGTGCCCCAGGATTGAACTGTCTTTTTTTTTTTAATTTTTTTAAAAAATATTTATTTCATTTATTTATTCCCTTTTGTTGCCCTTGTTGTTTTATTGTTGTAGTTATTATTGTTGTTGTCGTTGTTGGATAGGACAGAGAAATGGAGAGAGGAGGGGAAGACAGAGAGGAAGAGAGAAAGACAGACACCTGCAGACCTGCTTCACCACCTGTGAAGCGACTTCCCTGCAGGTGGGCAGCCGGGGTTCGAACCGGGATCCTTATGCCGGTCCTTGTGCTTTGCGCCACCTGCGCTTAACCCGCTGCGCTACAGCCCGACTCCCTGAACTGTATTCTAATAAACTTGTTGGAGAAACATTAGCAGTCCCCTACCTTAAAGTGAGAGGCATGAAGAGAGGCATAAAAAATGTTGACGCAGTTACAGTGACTTGAATGTAGTGTGCAGAAATTGAAAACGTGGAGCCCTGTCCACTGCCTGTTTCCAGTTGCAAATGAGAATTATCTTTTATGCTGCTTATAATTTTTCTCATAACACTGTTCAGTTCTCACTTCTGATAATGTAGAGATTGAACTGGAATTGGGAGTCTCAGACATGGAAGTCATTTGCATACCCACTGTTTTTAGTTAGCTCAGCTACCTGTAGTCAAATTTTAAGATTATTATTGTTTTAAAAATATTTCCCCCACCCCCTTTAAGTATTTTTTGTCATTCATTTTTGAATGGAGACAGAAAGAAATTGAAAAGGAGATAGAAAGGGAGAGAGGCACTTGCAGCTCTGCTCTGCTTCATTACTCATGAAGCTTTCCCCATTGCAGGTGGGGACCAGGGTCTTGAACTTGGGTCATTGTGCACTGTGGTGTGTGAGATTAATCAGGTGTGCTCCTGCCTGGCCTGCTTAAAATGATATTTATTGATTAATATTTGGGTAGAGTCAGAGAGAAAGTGGGAGGGTAGTGGGAGATAGGAAGGGAAAGAGAGACACACATACAGTGCTGCTGCCTCCGTCTTAACTCTCCTCCATCAGCTGGAGACCAGAAGTTGAACCCAGATCCTTGAGCACTGCAGTGTGTGTACTCACCATCTGGCCTCTGTAATTAGATTTTTAAATTTTTTAATAATTGTTATTTATTTATTGGCTAGAGACAGCCGGAAATTGAGAGGGAAGTGGGGGATAGAGAGGAAGTTAGACAGAAAGATACCTGCACTACTGCTTCACTACTCACAAAGCTTTCTCCAGCAGGTGGGAACCAGGGGCTTGAACCCAGGACCTTTCACATTGTAATATGTGTTCTCACCAGGTACAGCAAGACCCGGCTTGCTGTAATCAGATTTTAATGCAGTGTTCTTCACTGTGACCTTGTATAAATTGAGCTAAAAAAATAAATGTAAAATGGTGATTAAAAGATAGGTAAGCCTAGACTCTAGTAACTCAAGGGTTAAGTAAGCAATTAAAAGACAGACCCTGAGCCTGGGAAGAAAGAGATAAACACAGGACCAGATGGTGAGAAAGAAGTGAGAAAGAAACCTCCCCAGAGCCTGAAGTCAAGAAGAGAGATAATCACAAGGTCCTGAACCCCCCACACCCCCATATTTCCCCCATATGCAGGAGATAGATAACCACAATTGTAAAACTATCATGTAGTGACTTTGTAGACCTGAGATTTGTCACATAGACTATTCATTCTGATCCCTATATAAGCCTTAACAGGATTTAGAGTGGAGTCAAATACTGGGAGAGCTATTGCATCAGCCACTTGGGAATTCGGTCCTAGCCTGGCTAGTAAAGATTCTTTGTTTTTACATCACTCTGGTCTCATGGTGTCTTCCTTGGATTCCCAAACCTAACAACCTGAATTTGTGTGTTCAGTTCTGGTTAGTTCAGTTCTAAAATGTGTTATTGTACAGCAAATAATGGACACAGATCTTTTTGAGTAATAGAGGGAAAGTTTCCAGTTATTTAAGATTGTAAAAGTGCACTATGGGGGCAGGGAGTCCAGCGATAGCACAGCTGGTTAAGTGCAAGTGGCACAAAACACAAGGACCAGCATAAGGATCCTGTTTCGAGGTCCTGGCCCCTGCCTGCATGGGAAAGGCAGTGAAGCAGGTCTGCAGGTGTCTCTCTGTCCCGCGCTCTGTCTTCCCCTCCTCTCTCCATTTCTCTCTGTCCTATCCAACAACGATGGAATCAAAAACAACAACAATAATAACTACAACAATAAATAAATAAAGGGCAACAGACCGGAGAATATATTTTTTTGAAAAGTGCACTATGATTTTCTCCCCTATTTCTCCTTGTACATATGTGGAATTAGAGGTTCTGTAGATTGTTTATGTGTTGGAAATTGGAGGACATTGTGTCATTAACAGGAAAGTGTCAAAGTGTCAATAAATCTAAGTCATGAATTTTAAAGTTAATTAATGTATTAAGGAATAGGAAAAACTGAAAGGTCATACATATATATATATATATATATATTTTTTTTTTTTTTTTTTTTAAGCAGAGTACTTCTCAGCTCAGGGTTATAGAGGTGCAGGGTATTGAACCTGGAACTTTGGTGCCGCAGCAATGAAAGTTTGTTTTCATAACCATTATGGTATCTACTCCCACCCCAAAGTCGTATATATTTTTTAATTTAATGAATTTAATTTGAATAAGTAGATGATTAAATTAATTAGCCCTTAATACTCTGGTTTTTGTACTTATTAGACCTTGAGATGTAAAGTGTACATGTCACTCAGTCTAGACTTTCCTTTTGTGAAGGAATTCTCGGGTATGAGGAAGTCCAGAGCCAAGGTGTGTGAAGAATAAAGGAGTTATTGAGTCAAACTGAGAGTCCAGATCCCTCTGAAAACTCATGGCACTGAACAAAGGTTCAGTTCCAGCTTTATACTCTAGAAATGCAGAAGCCAGCTCAGTTTACAGAAGCTAACATGACAAGTAGCTATTGCAAACAAACAAGCAAGAGAGAAATACAAAATAAAAATGGGGAAGTTCACCCAGGTTACTATAGATACGGTGACGCACATTCTAATCTCCATAGAAGGCATTTGACTTTTCTGGCCTTCTGCTCTACTTGTCTACTGCTTACTCAGTGAAGGTCATCAGTCAGACCTTCTTCTCTCTAGGGATTAAATTTGGAACCTCATGGTTGAAAATTCAATGCTTTATCCACTGCTCCACCTACTGGAACAGGATGTATTTATTTATTTATTTATTTATTTATTTAATCTTCAGCACAGTTATATGTTGGAGTGACTATTTTTGGGGTGGATACCCGTATAGAGATCTTAAAAATATTTTTTGTGGGGGGTGGAGACTGGTGGTGGCACAGTGGGTTAAACGCACGTGGTGCGAAGCACAAGGACCAGCATAAGGGTTCTGGTTCGAGCCCTGGTTCCCCACCTGCAAGGGTGTCACTTTACAAGCGGTGAAGCAGGTCTGCAGGTCTGTCTCACCTTTCTCTTCCCCTCTTTTTTTCCATCCTCTCTCCATTTCTCTCTGTCCTATCAACAAAGACAGCAGTAACAATAATGATAGACAACAAGGGCAACAAAAGGCAAAATAAAATTTAAAAATATATTAAAATTTTCTTTTAAAATATTGTCTTTCTTTTTTCATACAACACTGAGAAACTGAGAGGAGGGGAGAGAGATACGAGAAAGAGACTGCAGCCCCACTCATCACTCATACACCTTTCTTCCTGCAGGTGGACACTTGGAGTTTAAACTCAAGTCCTTTCACATGGCAACATGTGGCCTTAACTGGGTGCACCACCTGCTCAGCCTCCCAAAATTTGTTATTTCTAAAAATAACTAACCAAATAAATCCATCCTGTTGGGGAGGGTTAGTAGAAAACATTTAAGCTCAGCTGTGAGCTGACAGTTATTAAAGCTAGAGAATAAGTGCAGACACATTCCTGTAGAGCTATCTTTACTTTGGAATAAGCTTATTTTTTTATTTATTGTCTTCTGTTGCTCTTGTTTTTTATTGTTATGATTATTATTGTTGTTGTCATTATTGGCTAGGACAGAGAGAAATGGAGAGAATTTCTATATGCATCCAAAAAGCCAGATGATGTGAATGAGGTACTCATAGTTTCATAACAATGTCTGTAGAAGGGGCTGGGCGGGGCACTCTCAATTAAGCACAGATATCACCAAGTGCAAGATTCTGGGTTCAAGCCCCCACTTCATGAACAGGGAAGCAGGTCTGCAAGCATCTATTTGTCTCTTTCCCTTTCTATCACCCCTTCCCTCTCAATGTCAATTATCACAACACACCAGCCCTGATAGCTTTCCTCATGTCTCCTTCTCATTGTAAACCTTGCTGGAGCACAGCTCCATGTAGTACTTGTATGTAGACCCATGAGTCATTTCACAAAAAGCTATAGGTCACATGACTTGGATTAAAATCTAGCCTCCCTTTTATTTGATCATTGATTAAATTTTCTCACAGGGGGAGTCGGGCTGTAGCGCAGCGGGTTAAGCGCAGGTGGCGCAAAGCACAAGGACCGGCATAAGGATCCCGGTTCGAACCCCGGCTCCCCACCTGCAGGGGAGTCGCTTCCCAGGCGGTGAAGCAGGTCTGCAGGTGTCTATCTTTCTCTCCTCCTCTCTGTCTTCCCCTCCTCTCTCCATTTCTCTCTGTCCTATCCAACAACGACAACAACAATAATAACTACAACAATAAAACAACAAGGGCAACAATAGGGAATAAATAAATAAAATAAATGTAAAAAAAAATTTAAAAAAATTTTCTCACAGGGTGTAATGATACTATGTCTCACTTCATAGATTATTTCCATTAGGGTTGCATATATCTATGGAAACCAGAATGTGTAGTAACTAGAACTGTTTAAATAGACGAGTGTTGACATATACCACACTATATTTGTATCTACAATTGTTTTAAGTGTCATTGAAAAACATCCAAAAAACTTCCTTTAGGCTTATTTGATATTAGTCACCCCAGACATCCCATTAGTATCCCAATCCAGATATAATCTGTGTTTTTCTAAAATGATTCATTCTGTTTAGTTCTGATTACAAATACCACTGTCATTCTTATCAGATTTTATATTGTGCATAATGTTCAGAAAGCTTTCATTTTTTTAAAACAAATTTTATTTCTTTATTCATGAGAAAGATATGGATGGAGTAACGAACCAGACATCACCATGGCCCATGTGCTGCTGGATATTGAACCAGGACTTCATGCTTGAGAGTCCAATGCCTTATCTGCTGCACCACCTCCCAGACTACAACCCCCAAATCTGTCACCAGCACTAGTTCCTCCATCTTTGAGTGGAATTGCTCACCTTTTGTCTGCTGACTTAAAGATTTCTACCCAGATTCAGTGACTGTCATGTAATAATCAGATCTCTGCATGGATTAGGAAGTTGTACATAGTAGCTATTTAAAGAGTGATGGAAACTGATCTTTACCTAAAGACTTGGATGGCCTATATGTGACCTAAAAAGCAGTATGAATGTTCTGAGTTTCATTATAGTTGGAAACATTCTGATTGTATTCTGTGTGTGGGGAGAGGGGGCATAGGGGAGTTGACGGGTAGTGCAGCGGGTTAAGCACATGTGGCGCAAAATGCAAGGACCAGTGGAAGGATCCTGGTTTGAGCCCCCCACCTGCAGGGGGCTCGCTTCACAGGTGGTGAAGCAGATCTGCAGTCATCTGTGTTTTTCTCCCCCTTTGTCCATTTCTCTCTGTCCTATCCAACAATGATGACATCAACAACAACAATAGGGAGTCGGGCTGTAGCGCAGCGGGTTAAGCGCACATGGTGCAAAGCGCAAGGACTGGAGTAAGGATCCCGGTTCCAGCCCCAGCTCCCCACCTGCGGGGGAGTCGCTTCCCAGGCGGTGAAGCAGGTCTGCAGGTGTCTTATCTTTCTCTCCTCCTCTCTGTCTTCCCCTCCTCTCTCCATTTCTCTCTGTCCTATCCAACAACGACAACAACAATAATAACTACAACAATAAAACAACAAGGGCAACAAAAGGGAATAAATAAATAAAATAAATGTAAAAAAAAATTAAAAAAAAATTTTCTCACAGGGTGTAATGATACTATGTCTCACTTCATAGATTATTTCCATTAGGGTTGCATATATCTATGGAAACCAGAATGTGTAGTAACTAGAACTGTTTAAATAGACGAGTGTTGACATATACCACACTATATTTGTATCTACAATTGTTTTAAGTGTCATTGAAAAACATCCAAAAAACTTCCTTTAGGCTTATTTGATATTAGTCACCCCAGACATCCCATTAGTATCCCAATCCAGATGTAATCTGTGTTTTTCTAAAATGATTCATTCTGTTTAGTTCTGATTACAAATACCACTGTCATTCTTATCAGATTTTATATTGTGCATAATGTTCAGAAAGCTTTCATTTTTTTAAAACAAATTTTATTTCTTTATTCATGAGAAAGATATGGATGGAGTAACGAACCAGACATCACCATGGCCCATGTGCTGCTGGATATTGAACCAGGACTTCATGCTTGAGAGTCCAATGCCTTATCTGCTGCACCACCTCCCAGACTACAACCCCCAAATCTGTCACCAGCACTAGTTCCTCCATCTTTGAGTGGAATTGCTCACCTTTTGTCTGCTGACTTAAAGATTTCTACCCAGATTCAGTGACTGTCATGTAATAATCAGATCTCTGCATGGATTAGGAAGTTGTACATAGTAGCTATTTAAAGAGTGATGGAAACTGATCTTTACCTAAAGACTTGGATGGCCTATATGTGACCTAAAAAGCAGTATGAATGTTCTGAGTTTCATTATAGTTGGAAACATTCTGATTGTATTCTGTGTGTGGGGAGAGGGGGCATAGGGGAGTTGACGGGTAGTGCAGCGGGTTAAGCACATGTGGCGCAAAATGCAAGGACCAGTGGAAGGATCCTGGTTTGAGCCCCCCACCTGCAGGGGGCTCGCTTCACAGGTGGTGAAGCAGATCTGCAGTCATCTGTGTTTTTCTCCCCCTTTGTCCATTTCTCTCTGACCTATCCAACAATGATGACATCAACAACAACAATAGGGAGTCGGGCTGTAGTGCAGCGGGTTAAGCGCACATGGTGCAAAGGGCAAGGACTGGAGTAAGGATCCCGGTTCCAGCCCCAGCTCCCCACCTGCGGGGGAGTCGCTTCCCAGGCGGTGAAGCAGGTCTGCAGGTGTCTTTCTTTCTCTCTCCCTCTCTGTCTTCCCCTCCTCTCTCCATTTCTGTCTGTCCTGTCCAACAACGACGACATCAATAATAACTACAACAGTAAAGCAACAAAGACAACAAAAGGGAATGAATAAATAAATAAATATTTTTTAAAAATTAAAAAAATAACAACAATAATATCTGTAACAACAATAAAAAGCAACACGGGCAACAAAAGGGAAAGTAAGTTTTTAAAAAATGTAAGAATAAATAATCTTATATAAAAAAGAATATGAGCATCAATTCAACACATGAGAATGTATTGAAGAATAAGAATGTAAAGAATTAGTGCTGAAAAGTTAGAATGATTGCTGCGAGCATAGAAGTTTATTTAGAGGGAGTCAGGCAGTAGTGCAATGGGTTAAAAGTTTATTTAGATTGTTTTATGGAATTACCTTCATTTAAAACACATTATTTCAAGTGTATATTATAGTTTTAACATCTAGACACTACATAATCAACAAAAATGTTGTTTTAGTACAATAGGATAATGTTGAATACATTTACTGATTTTACTGTGCTCACTTTTAATATTTTGAATTACCATTCTATACAAAACTTACAGGAAAATATCATTAAAACTTTGAATTATGAAAAGAAGGAGCAAGGACTGGTGTGCAATATACAGACACTGTTTTCCAGTAATCCCTTGGTGTCCTGACTTTGTTTACCAATTCCCAGTTTTACATTCCCTGCAGGTAGAGTGCTTGCTGTCAAGCCAAAAGAGTCCTGGCTTGTGGATTTAAATCACAGTCTGAAGATACTGCTGCTTTTAATTTTCTGGCCTGAGAAGAAATTGAGAGAAAGAGGGAGAAATGACACTTTCTCAGGTAAATGGCATATGCCAGATCTGATTTATTTCCTTGCTGAGTAAGTTGTATTTTAATTTACACATGCATTTTATGTTATGAATGTTCATTTCACTGCTTCTTATTTGCCTGAATATTTCTCTTAAAAAACATTTTGTCAGCAGACTTTGCTGCCATGAAAGATACAGATATTGGGTAGATATGACAAAAAAGGAGGAGGGAAGGAAAGTGAAGAAGAAAAAATGCAATACTCTACCTCCAATGAACCTTGGAGTTTCTTGCCCAGATACCACAGAGCTTAAACCTCACACACTACACAGAGATGGGAAGAGGGAAATTTCATTAGTGGTACTCTGGTTTCTTTCCCTTTTCTTTCCCTCGAACTCTGTAGGAAATAATAAAATTATTCCACTAAGAGAAATCATGTTCATCAGAATATACCTACTTATACCTGAAGCTTTTTCTTCCTTTCTACCCAAACACTCTATATGCTATGAAAATTCTTATCTTGATGGGAACACCCAGTTAGACATTTAAGTTACCATGGGAAATAACCCAGTTTTAAGTTCTGTTCTCCACCTGGATTGGGGGGGGGGTTGCTTAACAAGTAGCCAGGTAGGTCTTCAGGAGTCTGTCTTTTTAAAATTTTATTATTATTTTTATTTATTTATTCCTTTTGTTGCCCTTGTTGTTTTGTTGTTGTAGTTATTATTGATGTCATTGTTGTTAGATAGGACAGAGAGAAATGGAGAGGAGGGGAAGACAGAGAGGGGGAGAGAAAGATAGACACCTGCAGACCTGCTTCACCGCCTGTGAAGTGACATCCCTGTAGGTGGGGAGCCAGGGGCTTGAACCGGCATCCTTCCGCTGGTCCTTGTGCTTAGCACCACTTGCGCTTAAGCCGCTGCGCTACCGCTCGACTCCCCAGGAGTCTGTCTTTCTTTGCCCCTCTCTATCTGCCCCATTCCCTCTAAATTTATCTCAGTCCTATTCAATTACAGATAGTGAAATAGGACAAAAGAAAGAAAATCTCTGCTTAGAGCCATAGATTTCAAGTGCTGGCACCAATTCCCAGAAATAACCCTGATGGTAGGGGGAAAATTCTTATCTAATTGTGGAATTCAACAATGGAAAATGCTTTCTTTAAGAAACAGCTAGAATTAAAGCCATTATTCCAATATTTCTATTGAGAAAAGTGTCTGTTCTGCTATGTCAGATTGGTCACATAATTGACTACCCTGACCCAAGAAATTAATTCAGTGTGGTACCATTATTCATGGGTTTGAAAAATTGTAAGTGATATGCAAAACATGTTATGGAGACTTGTTCTATTCTATTTCTTCACTTTCTTTATCAACATTTTCCTTTTCCCAAGATACTTCTGGCACAAATCTAATTTCATCTTTCCTGGTCTACTTGTTTACTGAGAGATAGCACAGCTCCTGAGCACCCGCCTCTTGATATGGTGCTGCATGCTTCTAGGTCTGGAACCTGGGTCTTGTCCATGTCAGGGCACACTCTCAAACTGGTAAAATCTCTCTTTAGCCCTTTCCTTTTAATTAAGTTATTCTATTTTTATTAGTGATTTAATATTGTTATTAAAATTATAAAGTATCCAGGGCATAAAACTCCACAGTGGTCTCACCACCAGAGTTTTGTGTTCCCATTTCCTCCATTGGTAACTGCATTGATTCTACCAGATATGGGTTGAGTGTTATTTCCACAAATATATAATTTTTACTATGGCCCTTCTCTTCCTTTCTAAGTATCACCTATACCAATAACTACTTCTGAGTGTCTTTTTTTTTCCCCCTCTTTTCTCACATTGTCCTGATAGAATTGGGTTCCAAAGCCATCTAGTCATATTTCCCTAACACTTCTCCCCCTCTGAGTGTATGGACAAAAACTGTTTATGTGATACAGAAAGTGGGAGTTGTGGTTTTTGCAATTGCTTCTCTGCTGGACATGGACATTGGCACTTTTGATCTATACCCTTAGCCTATTTGTATCTTTCCCTACAAAGTTAGGACTCAGGAGAGTTGTTGATCTAGGGCACATTGATAAAGTCATCTGTCCAGAGTATTCAAGCTAGAATCATAGCACCTGCAGCCTGGTGACTGAAAGGCAGTAAGACATAAAGCAGAACAAAATGTTTAATAAGCAGGAACCAGAAAGTAAGATTAGAGCTGATTAGAATAGGAATTTTTTTTCTTAATATTTATTTTATTTATTTATTCCCTTTTGTTACCCTTGTTGTTTTATTGTTGTAGTTATTATTGTTGTTGTCGTTGTTGGATAGGACAGAGAGACATGGAGAGAGGAGGGGAAGACAGAGAGGAGGAGAGAAAGACAGACACCTACAGACCTGCTTCACCACCTGTGAAGTGACTCCCTTGCAGGTGGGGAGCTGGGGTTCGAACCGGGATCCTTATGCTGGTCCTTGTGCTTTGCGCCACCTGGGCTTAACCCGCTGCGCTACAGCCCGACTCTCTAGAATAGGAATTTTAAAGTATAATGAAGCTATGTAGTCTTCTTTAGGTATGTTTCTAGGGGCCCATGGTCTGAGTGATTTTTGCTTGAGCTTGATAGTAACATGAAGAGGGACTAAAAATATTGTTTGGGAAGATGGCATCGGAGTTGAGAATAGAACTAGAGAACTGGATTAAGGCAGAGGGTAGTTCTCAAACTTGATAATATTGACCAGCAATGGTGGAGAGATATTAGAGGTCTTGGCCCATCATATCTATGGGGAAATCCAAGAATTCCCATACAAATGGTGCTCTCATTTTATCTAATTTTACTTATTCAATTTTTTAAATATTTATTTTTTTATTTATTCATTTTTAAAAATATTTATATTATTTAAATAATTATTTATTCCCTTTTGTTGCCCTGGTTATTTATTTAATTTTAAGGAGGAAGTATGTTGTTTTCTCTCTTAGAAATAGATGCTGTTATTTCTCCCTGCCTCTCTATCCCTCAATTTGGAAAGAAGAATATGGTTTGTCAGCGCTCTCATGTATCATTATGCTTTAGCAGGTTTTCGTTATTCCTCACTCTCATCCAAGTAGGATGCAAATGGCTGCATTGAAGAAGAAAGTAGCTTTGGGAAGACAACAGAATTAATTGCTCGAAAGACTTTAATGCATGATGTTCTACTGCTCTAAATTCAGTCTCCATAAATAATATAAGCCAGAGCTTAGTAGTGTTCTGTCTCCATGACACCTCTTTTATTAATTTGTAAATATATAGTATTAAAATACTATGGTCCATGGTGAGCAGAATGGCTCACTCAAATTATTTGCTTCTTTGTCATGTGCACAGTCCTCAATTAAGGCATGCCTCTACCACATGGGAGCTTCATTGCCAGGGTATCTTTTTTTTCCCCCTAAAATCATAACATGGAGCTCTAAAGCCTCAGTTATGAAAACATAAAAAGGTAAAGAAATAAAGTTGTTCACTGACTGCTTTCCCAAACCTAACTCAGTTATGCTTGGATCTTTTTCTCCTCCCTTCCAAGTGCACTTCATAATAACATCACTGTCATATGAGATTCTAGGGACTGGGTTCAGGACCTGATGACAGCACAAAGCTGTACTCACTGTACCAATTAGTGTATCACATTCTAGGCCATGAGAGTGGGGTATTTGATATGTTTGGTGATGAGACAATCACTGACTTCATAAAGTAGATCATGGATGTCTAATCTGTTGCTAGTATGAAATGTTTTCTCATATAAATAAATACACTGTATATTTTAGTGTTCAGTGACCTTTGAAGATGTAACAGTGATATTCAGTCAAGAGGAGTGGGCATTATTAAATTCTTCAGAGAAGAAACTCTACAGAAATGTGATGTGGGAAAATATTAAAAACCTTCTGTCGATAGGTAATTATAATATTCATTCATTTCTCAATGAAAATACATACTTTTTCCACCATTGTTCACCAGTGTATGTGGAGACATTGTTAAGTGATAAAGGCATTATTGTGATTGCGACTCATGAGGGATCAAAAATTCAGTATATTTGTATCCTTTCTAATATCTTTTGTATTTTTAGGAAATTTACAAGGGGACCATTCCATCAAAGAGCAGTGTAACCACCAAGGAAGTAAAAGGTTAGAATCTCATTCATAATAAAATATACTGTCCTAGCCAGAAAGCTACTGTGAACTTCTCTGTGCTTTAGTACCTTGATGATTTCCCAAAATCAATGGACCCTTAAGGGTTCCTAAGTGTGTGTGTGCTCTCTAGTATTTGAGCTGATGCTTGGCTTCTGCTATAATACAATCTTTTTAAAGTAAAGAGAATTTATAATGGCTGATATAAATAGATCCTCTTAAACTATTTCATAAAAATGATGCCATGAATAGCTTATGGTATATTTGGCAAGTGACTCAAATAATGATGGATGTGTGATGTATAGGCTTGAGTTTCTCATTTAAATCACTGGCAGCACAAGTAAGAAAATGTTGTTCTGGATTACCCTTTCTTTCCACTTCATGAAAAAAACTCACAGAAAAGTAAGAAATGGATACTTACAGAAATAAGGCAGCGGGGAGTCAGGTGGTAGAGCAGTGGTTTAAGCTCGTGTGGCGCAAAGTGCAAGGACTGGCTTGAGTCTCCTGGTTTGAGCCCCCAGCTCCCCACCTGCATGGGAGTTGCTTCATAAGAGGTGAAGCAGGTTTGCAGGTGTCTATCTTTCTCTCCCTCTCTCTGACTTCCTTTCTCTGTCCATTTTGCTCCATTTTTCCTGTCTAACAAAGACAACATCAATAACAATGACAATAACTACAATAATAAAAACAACAAGGTCAACAAAAAGGAAAATAAATAAATGTAAAAAAGAAACAAAAAGTAGATAAGGCAGAGAAACTCAGTGTTTACATAGTAGTACACTTGGAAACATTAAGCATAGCTCCCTTGTATGAATATATCTTTTTTATAATGTTTAGACAGATTTATGAAAAATTAGTTATTTCAATAAAAAATTTCAACACAGTGATTCGGGTGGTAGCATAGCAGGTGAAGCTCACATAGGGATCCCAGTTTCAATTTCTGCTCCCCACCTTTGGGAGGTCGCTTCACAAGTGGTGAAGCATGTCTTTAGGTGTCTATCTTTTTCTCGCCTTCTCTGTCTTTCCCTCCTCTCCATTTCTCTCTGTCCTATCAAACAATGATGACATCAGTAACAACAACAATAATAATTACAACAATAAAAATAACAAGGACCAAAAAAGAGGAAGATAAATACCTATAAAAACAATAAATAAATAAGGTGGAGAAACTCAGTGTTTACAAAGTAGTACACTTGGAACTATTAGACATATCTGCATTGTATGACTATATTTTTATAATGTTTAGAGAGTTTTAATAGAAAAAATAGTGATTTCAATAAAAAAATTCAACTTGGGGAGTTGAGTGGTAGTTCAGCGGGTCAAGCTCACATGGCACAAAGCGCAAGGACCGGCATTAGGATACCAGTTCCAGTCCCCAGCTTCAAACCTGTGGGGAGTTGCTTCAGAAGTGGAGAAGTATGTCTGCAGGTGTCTGTCTTTCTCTCCCCTTTCTGTCTTTCCCTTCTCTCTCCATTTCTCTCTGTTCTATTCAACAAAGATGACATCAATAACAACAACAATAAAAAAATAAGGGCAACAAAAAGGAAATAAAAAATATTTAAAAACAAGAAAAAAAACACAAAGATAAAACTTGCCATTTACACATTGACAAAAAGTACTTCAATTAATAAATACAATATTGCTGTATGTAGTTTGTAGTTTAACTT
The DNA here is from genome assembly GCF_950295315.1 of Erinaceus europaeus. Classification (NCBI taxonomy): domain Eukaryota; kingdom Metazoa; phylum Chordata; class Mammalia; order Eulipotyphla; family Erinaceidae; genus Erinaceus; species Erinaceus europaeus. Next base: position 7,625,199 of record NC_080184.1, on the reverse strand, counting down.
GCTTGTGTATTATACTATTTAGTATTTAACAGCTTTTTCTTTGAGCTTTTTTCTTTTTAACTATAAGAGCCTTTATATAATATTAATTTTTATTATTGTTTTGTCAGTATAAGCATTTTTGTCCAATGTATTGATAATGTTTGTGAATATTGGTTGTTTATATATAATAATGACCTGTTTTTCTTAGTAAAGTTTTAGTTTCTTCATTAGAATATCATCAAGTAAATTCTCACTGTTTTCCAGTAAGAGAGTGAAAATCTCTGAGGCCAAAGAACAAAGACAAAATAGTGAGGAACCTCAAGAATGTGAAGTATACAACAAAGTACTCACTTATTCCAGTCAGCTTAAAAAACACAAAAGAACTCTCACTGGAAAGAAACCTTATGAATGTAAACTATGTAGTAAAAAATTCAGCACATCCAGTTATCTTCGTATACATGAAAGAACACACAGTGGAGAGAAACCCTATGAATGCAAACAATGTAGGAAAACATTCAATTTTTCCAGTCGTCTTCGGAAACATGAAATAACGCACAGTGGAAAGAAACCCTATGAATGTAAACAATGTAGAAAAACATTCAGTCAATCCAGTAATCTTCGGACACATGAAAGAATACACAGTGGAGTGAAACCCTATGAATGTAAACAATGTAGTAAAGCATTCAGTTGTTCCAGTACTCTTCGGAGCCATGAAAGAACACACAGTGGAGAGAAACCCTATGAATGTAAACAATGTAGTAAAGCATTCAGTTGTTCCAGTTATCTTCGGACACATGAAAGAACGCACAGTGGAGAGAAACCGTATGAATGTAAACAATGTAGTAAAGCATTCATTTGTTCCAGTTATCTTCGGACACATGAAAGAATGCATAGTGGAGAGAAACCGTATGAATGTAAACAATGTAGTAAAGCATTCAGTCAAAGAAGTTCTCTTCTGACACATGAAAGAACGCACAGTGGAGAGAAGCCCTATGAATGTAAACAGTGTAGTAAAACATTCAGTCAAAACTGTGCTCTTCGGAGCCATGAAAGACCTCACAGTGGAGAGAAACCCTATGAATGTAAACAATGTAGTAAAGCATTCATTTGTTCCAGTTCTCTTCAGAGACATGAAAGAACTCACAGTGGAGAGAAGTTCTAGGAATGGAAACTGTGTAGTAAAGCATTTGCTGATTCCTCTACTCATCAGGTACTTAAAAGAAGTCACAGTGGAGAGAAAGCCTATGAATATACATGATGCAGCGGAACATTCAGTCATTTCAGTCATCTTTAATCACAAGAAATAATGCACAGTGGAGAGAAACCCTAGTAATGTAGACAATATAGAAAACCTTTCAGTTACTCCACTACTCATAGAGCATATGGAAATAGGCACAGTGTTACTTAAACAGTGAGTTTGGTAATCTTCAGTCACATGAAAGTGCTCACAGTGTAGAGAAAATATTAAGTAAAATTTAAAAATAATAGAAATCATATTTTCTTAATAACTTAGTGAACCCATACCTATGTATGCTTGGAAGGAATATGAATAAGTATTTCAATTCTTCATCTTTAATTTTATTTTTAAAATCTTTCTTAATGGGAGTTGGGCGGTAGCACAGTGGGTTAAGCACGTGATGCAAAGGGCACGGACCGGCTTAAGGATCCCGGTTCAAGCCCTCAGCTCTCCACCCGCAGTGGAGTCACTTCATAAGTGGTCAAACAGATCTGCAGGTGTCTGTCTCTTCCCCTCCTCTCTGTCTTCCCCTCCTCTCTCCATTTATCTCTGTTCTATCCAACAACAGCATCAATAACAACAATGATAACTACAACAATAAAGCGGAACAAAAGGGAATAAATAAATATTAAAAAATTAAATCTTTCATAATATGTATTTATTCGTGTAGAATAATAGGGAGAGATAGAATCAGACTTCACTTGGGTACATGTCTTTGAGGCTGGGGATTGAACTTGGGACCTCCTGCTTCAGAGTCTAAAGCTATATTACTATGGAGTTGGGTGGTACTGCAGCGGGTTAAGCACATGTGGTACAAAGCACAAGGAACAGCTTAAGGATCCCAGTTGAAGCCCTTGGCTCCCCTTCTCTCCCACAGTGAAAACATCAATAACTACAACAATTAAAAAAGCAAGGGCAACAAAAGGAAATAAATAAATATTAAAGCTATAATACTGCACCACCTCCTGGAGTATCATAATCTTCAATTCTAATGTATAGAAAAGCCCACTTGGTACTGAAATTTTATTAATATGAAAATGATTAAATATTTAAATAGAGTGACTTTTTTCACATATATGAATGCACTAGCATTAGAAACAACTTGGGACTGTGAGGTGGTGCACCTGGTTGAGTACATATGTTACAGGGTGCAAGGATTCAGGTTCAAGCCCCTGATCCCCATCTGCTAGGGGAAAGTGTAATGAGTGGTGGAGTAGGGCTGTAGGTGTCTCTCTCCCTCTCTATGTCCCTCTTCCTCTCCATTTCTGGTTGTCTCTATCAAATAAAAATGAAGTTAATAAAAAGTCAACAAGGCTGTATCCCTGTAGATTTTGTGGAAATACTTAACCACTAAAGAACTTGTAAATAAGAGAAAACCATTGCAGGTAGATTAGACCCACCTTTTGTACCCCTTAATGACCCTGGGTCCATACTCCCATATCAATAAAGACAGGAAATCTATCAAGAGAGGGGACTGGATACAGTGGTCTGGGGGTGGGAATTCTGTGAAATTGTACCCCTGTAAACATCACGAATGGTTACTATAGGAGAAACAAATAGGGGGTTCATGCGAGTGTCTTTGAAGGGTGTATTTTTCTTGGGCTCTAGCTATTCCCTTGGTAGTTCCCTTGAAATAGCCAATTGCATTTTGATCATCCCCCTGCTCTGACCTTCTGTATGAATAAACATTTTCTCTTGGAGCTAAATCTAAATTGTACCCCTCTTATTCTTGGTCTGTCAATGTTTCCATTTTATAAATAGAAGTTAAACAAAGAAAAGCAGTAAAGGTCGATCAGTAGAACAATAATAGGTGCTACCATATGTTAAAAATACATGAACTTGATTTCTCATGTAAAAGTACATTTCTGTTCAATGTTAATTCTCAAGTGACAGCAGTAAATTGATGCAAGAATCTCTCTCCCTGTGTCCTCTTTTCCTCAAAACTTTTCTTTCTCCATCTAAATGAAGTTTCAAAAACTTAACTAGAATGAGAGAATTACCACATTAGAGACCATCAAATATTTAGAGAAAAATATGAAACATTTCTCCATATAAGTTTTTGCAACATATTCATTAATTGAGATTTAATTGCCAGAGAAACAATAACAAAAAATTAAGAAACATGAGTATATCTAACTTAAAAGTGTATACAGAGCAAAGGGAGTCAGCATCTTAACAGAGACCTTCACACACAGACTACAAGAAAATACTTGAAGGTTTCCTAGTCCCAGGTTCAATGACCTGCACCATTCTAAACCAGAGAGAAAGATTGCACTGCCTAAAAAAAAAAAATCTCAATATTTATACACCTTTTCCATATTTGGGAGCTACTCTCTTTTTTGATTCAGCTTTCTGCTCCTTCTTCCAGCCATGACATCACTTCCCCAGGCAATAATTAGGATCCACCTGCATATCAGATTTCAGGCTCGGGCATAAAGGAGAAAAACAAAACAAAACACTAGTATAGCCACAGGCCTTATGGAATATAACTAAAATATGCCTACTAGCTATCTACCATATGGAGACTCCCCCAGGCTTCATCTGCACTATTCCAGCCTTTAGGTCCATGATTGGTCAACAATTTGTTTGGCTTTGTATGTTTTTTTTTATTTCCCCTCCAGGGTTATTGTTGGGACTCAGTGCCTGCACCATGAATCCACTGGCTCCTGTAGGCCATCCCCCCTTTTTGTTGTACTTGTTGTAGCCTTGTTGTGGTAATCGTTGTTGTTTGTTGTTGGATAGGAGAGAGGAGGGGAAGACAGGGGGAGAGAAAGACACCCGCAGACCCGCTTCACTGCCTGTGAAGCGACTCCTCTGCAGGTGGGGAGCCTAAGCTCGAACCCGGGTCTTTGTGCCTTTACACCAACATGCACTTAACCCGCTGCACTACCGCCCGATCCCCTGGTTTTGTATGCTAACTCTCTTCAACCACAAGGTTTCATGATGCTGACCAGACTTCCCCACCAATGTGCTCTGGAGCTCTGCTTCCCCATACCCCTTCCCCACTAGGGAAAGAGAGAGACAGACTGGGAGTATGGATCAACCTGTCAATGCCCATGTTCAGCAGGGAAGCAAGTAAAGAAGCCAGACCTTCAGCCTTCTACAATGACTTGGGCCCATACTCCCAGAGGGTTAAAGAGTAGGTAAGCTATCAGGGGAGTGGATGGGATACAGAGTTCTGGTGGTGGAAATTGTGTGAAGTTGTACCCCTCTTATCCTATGGTTTAGTCAGTGTTTCCTTGTTAAAAATTTTTTTGAATTTTTTATTTTACTTATTTTTTAATCAGAGCACTGTTCAGATCTGGCTTATGGTGTTGCAGGGGATTGAACCTGGGACACATGAAAGTTCACCAACCCCCAGCCAATGAAAGTTCACTTACTCTTACCCACACAAGTTGACTTACTCTTATCCACACATCTCCACTTACTCTTACCCACACATCTTCACTTACTTTGACCCACACATCTTATTTACACTAAACCTCATTCATCAGAGCCTCTTCTTAATATTATGCCCAGATTCCAGGTCCCATTCCTGTAGAAAGGAAACCACACTCACATGCAAAGACAAGAGCCTTTATTGGAGAAAGCTTAAGCCTGGACTACAAGCATTTCCCTATAGTGACTTGTGAGCCCCAAGGAGATAAGCCGATCCTATTTATACACCAAAAAGAGAAATATTGGGTAAAGGTTAAGCAAAGTACAAACTTGTTTTGTGACATACTTATCTTAACCCCAGCTCAGCAGTTATCTTAACCCCATCTCAGCAGTTTAGACAGCTAAGCAATTTTTTGACATCAGGGCTTTCCTTCTACTCAGATTGGCTTGTTCTGGGGTGGTCATTTCTCTGAAACTGTGTGGTTTTTCCCGGAACCAGAGACAAAATGGCTGCTCAGTTGCTGAAAGCAAAAAATGGAGTTAAATTGGCCTTTACACTTACTTTTACTTGAGTTCTCCTTTCGACTTCCACGCCCTTTCTGCAACATTCTTTTAGTTTTATCTATACACTCCCAAGTATGATTATAACCTTTTAAAAACTTAGTACAAGGAGGAAAGGGAATAACAGAAAATTCACTCTAAGCATCATTAAATCTTTTAGATCTCAACATCATTAATTTTAAAATCCAAAAAGCTTTTTATTACTATTCAAATTAGAGGGAGTTGATGAAGTCTTTTGTTGGATCAGCTGTTCTATCTGTAAGGTGAGCTATTTTGTGGTAGGGGTGGAGTCTCCTCAGGTCCTTTGACTGCATTTGCAGGAATTCTAATTGGGAGAATTAGCTCCTATGGAAAGACAAGCATACCCTCGCCCCAATGTTAGTAGAGCACCTGGTTTTTTTCCATTTGTCTGTCTATAAACCTTTCTATTTAACCAGGGGTTTTTTGATGGTGCTTTTTTGGCCCCAGTGATGAGAAACTGAAGCAAAGGTGGAAAGGAGTTTGCTTTCCTCCATCCTCTTTTTGCCGCTTTTTTCAATTTCTCTCTCCCTCACTCAGGTGTGGTGGAGAGGGCAGTGGTGGTGGCCAAGGCTACGGAGAATGTGAGTTTGACTTTCTAAAAGAACTAATTAAAGTTTGACAAGTAGAATTGGTACTCTCAAGAGCCAATTATTTGATAATAATTTCTGTAGTCTTTCTAAATGGGGGAGTTATCTCAATAACAGCTATATCAGAAGTAGCAAGTTGCTGTGAAAGTGAAAGCAACTCATGAATAAGATCTAAAAAAATCTCTTAACAAGTTTCAAAGTGAAAATGTTTCAACCAGAACGTTTTTTGGTCCATTTTGAACATAAAACTTTTAATTTTTCTCCTAGTCTCCCCCATATTTCAATATCTAAAGTTCTTTCTTGGGGAAACCAGGGGCACACTTTTTGAGTAAAATGAAAAAAGATAACTAGTAAGGTAAAACATCTATACAGCTCTACATTAGACAGCCCCACATTTATCTGATAAGTTTTATCTGTAAATTTCTTCTCCTAATTGTAGTCAAGTTTTGTAACTAATAGTTTTCCCTTTCTGGAACCAAGGACTAACTTCCTTTACAAATTGTAAGAACTTAATAATTTGCGACTCTCCTATCTTTAAGCATGCTTTTTAAAACCTATGCAAAAAGTACTCTACTCTATTGCTGTCCCATAATTTATTACTCTTGACTATACCTTGACTCCCCGCACCTTTTTATTTTTCACCGGTGCACTCCCGTGGGGTCCTTCATGTTGTCCCTCTTGCCAGGTCCTGAACCTGAAGAAGGCATGAGGATGAGAAAAGAATCCCCTGAGACTTCACTTCCATGGTGTCCTTCCAGGTTCCTGTTCGGGCACCACTTTGTCGGTGCCAGCTGACTAGTCAAACTGAAGCCTGGAGAGGGTGTGAGGATGAAGAATAGACAGACATACAAAAGATGGGATCGGGAGGGCCAACAGTCCAATGGCTGAGAGCACCAGTTTATCTTCTCACAGTCCTTTTATAACACACACAGCAAGAAGCTTAATTATGCTGGCTCTGCATAAGATTTCTCAAAATATAACCCAGGTGCATAAGCAAAGTACAGTTTCTCAAAACATAAGAAAGATACTGTTGGGGCAAAAGTTCATGTAGTTAGACACTTATAATCTTAGGGAGTCAGCAAAATGTTTATCTTACTTTCAGTTCCCTTTGACCTATACCTTCAATTCTTTTTGATGCAATTAGGAGAAAATGTGAGGAGCTTTGCAGAAAGGCTGCTTTATAAGCCTTTTTCTCATGAGCCCAGGGGCCTTGTTTTACAAGGGACCTGCAGCTTCTAGCACCTGCCCATGTCAGTGTCTCTGTAATTTTCTCATGGGTCTCTAGCTCTCATTCCTAAAGATAACAGTAAAGTAAAATAGGATGAAATAGTAAATCAGAAAGAAGAGCTTGGGCAGAAGCAACTGCTTCTTAGTTATCATCCTTCTCTCTCTTTAAACCTATTTACTAAACTTACTAACGAAGTAAAGTAAAATAAACATATTTTTAAAAGAATTCCATGGGCTGGGAGACAGCTTACTAGCTAAAACATTCTCTATTTATCTATCAGCAGCTACGTTGAATACACTACAATACAATGCAAATATTTAAAATAAGAAGACCTGGGGGCTTAGGAGCTATGGGCGAAGTTCTTCTTATGACTTTCACGCTTCTGGTTTCAAGAACCCATTTTTTTTGTTTGTTTGATATATATACTTGTTTGATATTTTTACCAGAGCACTGTAAAGCTCTGTCTTATGATAGGGTGTAGAATTGAACCTGGGACTTAGGCATGAGCATCTGTTTTCATATGCTATGTGCTATCTACCCCTGCCAAAATCTCAGTCTCAATCTCTGGCACCATCCCTGCTTGAGCTGAGCTTTGTTGTGGTGTATTTCTGTGTGTTTTTCTCACTGGATATGTGTTGAAGAAGGGAAAATGAAGAATATTCAGGGAATGACTGAAACTCTTTGCTTGGCTCCTCTCCCTTCAGGTGCATTCTACTCCATGCCCACAAGGCGGTTCTTCTTCTTCTAGTGTTTGCCCTTCTTCCGTAGCCAGTCAACAGCGTCAGGTTGAGCCTGATGTAAAGTTTTGAGACCTCCTTTGAATCTGGAGAGGTGGCAGTCGTTGACTATGTGGGTCATAGTCTGTCTGGAGCCGCAGGGGCAGTTCGGGTCGTCTCTGGCTCCCCAGCGATGGAACATAGCGGCGCACCGGCCATGGCCTGTTCGATAGCGATGGAGGAGGGCCCGATCATAACGTGCTAGGTCAGAGCCGGGTTGACGCTCGCAGGGGTCTGTGATGAGGTGTTTGTTCTTGACCTCAGTTGACTGCCAACTCTGTTTCCAAGAGACTGGAACAGAGAAGATCAGTGTAGGCGTAGGGGACCAGATTGGGTGACGAGACGTCAAGCGTTGGACAGGGTGGGCGAAGATATCCGCGTATATTGGCAGGTCCGGTCGAGCGTAGACGTGGGAAATGAACTTAGATGATGCCGCATCCCGACGAATATCTGGCGGGGCGATGTTGCTGAGAACTGGCAGCCATGGAACCGGGGTGGAGCAGATGGTTCCAGAAATGATCCTCATGGAGGAATATAATTTGGAATCGACCAAGTGGATATGGGGGCTACGGCACCATCCTGGGGCACAGTATTCTGCAGTGGAATAGCATAATGCCAGAGAGGATGATCGTAGTGTGGAAGCGCTCACGGTGACATTTCACAGCACTGTCACTGATGGGCGCGCCTTGCTCCCCTTGATTGTTTATGTGGGGAGGGTGTTTGCAGTCTGTTCATAGGATCTGTTCTTGGCAGCTTCCTTGCCAGGAGCTAGAGAGAGGCAGGAGGCAGAGTTGACTGGTCAGAGCACCAGGCTTGCATGGCTGAGGCACCAGGTTGGATGTCACACAAACAAGAATCCTTCAAGGGGATTATCCCTTTATTGCTGTTGACCCAGGAAGGCTGTAAACTCATTGCTTCCAAGCTCTCTGGTGTCTATGGAGGTGGGTCAGTGCACAGGGCCTAGTTTGGTGATGTCTGAGTTCTTCTGTCCTTAGTATGAGAAAGAAATGCTCTAAGTCATTCTCTTTCTCTGTCTTTCAGTATCTCTCTCTCACTCACTCCCTCTCTCCTAGTTGGTGTGTGATAGGTAATACGTACTATCTTGAAAATGTTGCATTCTAAATTTATGTCATTTATTTTTGCCTCCAGGCTTGTTGCTTGGGCTCTGTGCCTGCACAGCATATCCACTGCTCCTGGAGGCCATTTTTTCCCACTGAGTTGCTCTTGTTTTTTATTGTTGTTGTTGTTGTCGTTACTGTTGTTATTGCTGTCATTCTTGTTGGATAGGACAGAGAGAAATCCAGAAAGGATGGGAACACAAAAAGGGGGAGAGAGAAAGATAGACACCTGCAGACCTGATTCAGGCCAGTAAAATGACCCCCCTGCAGGTGGGGAGATAGGGGCTCAAAATGGGATTCTTAGGCCAGTCCTTTTGCTTTGTGCCATCTGTGCTTAACCTGTTTCTCTACCGCCCGGCCCACAATGGGTGACATTTTTACAGAAAACGGGGGGTGGGGGGGGGGTGAGGATCGAATTCCAGTTGGTTTTGGGGATTGCTCAGTGTTAGGAAAATGGAAACTCCACCTAGCAGGAGCAGAGTTTTGCCCACTACAAGAGGGATGTGAGTCAAGGACTCCTTTTTGTCCAGGGATCTGGAGATTTTGCATTGTATGCTGCCCAGGAATTCACACTTTTCTCTGGGGGAAAACAGGTGTGTGTATTTAGCCAAGCCAGTAAAGAGGGGATCAGAACAGTTAGGCCTGGTAAGGGATAGGGAATCAAACTGAGCTCTGAGATGTGAGAATCTCTGTCCTTCATTAAACCCTCTGGCAGGCTGCTCCATTCTTGGCCTGAATCAACAATCTGTGGGCTCAAGTTCAAAGGCCATCTTAGGGGCTGTGGAGACAGCATAATGGTGATGTCAAAGGCTCTGTGTTTGATGTCCCAAGGCTCGAGGTTCAATTCCCAGTTCTCCAGTGTAAATGTGATACAAGCAGTGGTGTGAACTCAATCTGGAATGTTTCTTTCTTTTTCTTTTTTCACTTTTTTTTTTCCCAAATACCTAGATCCACCCCAACTCATGCAGCTGTGGGAACCTTAGAGCTTCAGCTATGAGAGTCTCTCTGTCACCATTATGATATCTGCCCCTGCCCATGTCAGTGTGTCTGTATCTTTCTCATGGGTCTCTAGCTCTCATTGCTAAAGATAACAGTAAAGTAAAATAGGATAAAATAGTAGATCAGAAATAAGAGCTTGGGCAGAAGCAACTGTCTCTTAGTTATCATCCTTCTCTCTTAAGCCTGTCTTTTGGGAGTTAGGCAGCAGCACAGTGGGTTAAGCACACTTGGAGCAAAGCATGAGAGCTGGTGTACAGATTGCCATTCGAGCTTTTGGCTCCCCACCTGCAGAGGAGTCGCTTCACAAGTGGTGAAGCAGGTCTGCAGGTGTCTGTCTTTCCCTCCCCCTCTCTGTATTCCCCTCCTCTCTCCATTTCTCTCTGTCTTATCCAACAACGGTGACATCAATAACAACAACAACTACAATGATAAAAAACAACAAATGCAACTGAAGGGAATAAATAAATAAATATAAGAAAAAATAATGAAAAAAACGGTCTATTATTACTCAAGTTCCTACCAAAGTAAAGTAAAATAAACATATTTGAAAAAGAATTCCATGGACTGGGAGTCAGCTTACTACCTAACAACATTCTCTATTTTTCTATCAGTAGCTACATTTAATACAATACAATTCAAATATTTAAAATAAGAAGACTTGAGGCTTAGGAGCTATGAATAGAGTTCTTCTAATATTTTCACACTTGTGGTTTAAAGAACCCAGTTTTTTGGAGGCGTTGGTGGTATAGTGGTGAGCATAGCTGCCTTCCAAAGAACCCAGTTTTGTTTGATTTTTTTTTTTTTTTACCAGAGCATTGTTCAGCTCTGTCTTATGATAGGGTGTAGGATTGAACCTGGAACTTTGACATGAGAGTCTGTTTCTGTCACTTGCGGTGGCGGCGGGACACAGAAAAAGGAGGTTTGGAGCAGAAAGGGAACGCAATCCTCTATTTGCGCTGGCACCTCAGAGTTGGGTGAGAGAGCAGCAGTTTGGGCCACGTGGAGGTAACAAAAATGTCCACCTCGCAGCAGCAACCTTCCCTGCGTCTAATCACCAAAGTGAAAGGTGGGCAAGAGGGCGAGGGGGCAGGAGAAGAAGGGCTTTGATGGGAACAGCTCTCGTGAGAATGGGAAGGGGGAGGAGTAACCAAAGCACTTCAACTATTGCCGGGAATTGACAATGCCCTGAGGGCACAACATGGTGGAACAGGCATGTCCCAACTCTCACAGGAACTAGCAATAGCCTGAGGGGACAATATGGCAGATGTGACTGCATCTGCACAATTTCCCAGCATGTTTCCATATGCTTTATGCTGTCTACCCCTGCCAAAATCTCAGTCTCAATACCAGCTTGAGCCGGGGTCCCACAAGGCTTGAACACGGGTTCTTGTGCACTGTAGTGTATGCATTTAGCCAGGCGTACTGCCCCCTGACCCCTCACAGTGTGTATCTTAAAGATTTTTTTAAACGAGGTCCCATGTAAACATATATATTATTATTTAAAGATAGAGTCTTTTTCTTAGTCAAATGCATTCTTCAGCGTGTCCACAAGGTGGCAGCAAAACACCACCATCTGGGTTTGTTTATGTATTTATGTATGTATGCATTTATTTATTTTGCCTCCTGGGCTAATGCTGGGGCTAGGTGCCTGCACTACGAGTTCACTGCTCCTGGAAGCTATTTTTTTCTCCTCTTGGTGCCCTTGTTGTTTATTATTGTCAATGTTTTTATTACTGTTGTATTTAGTATTTATTTATTTATGTATTCCCTTTAGTTGGCCTTGTTGATTTATTGTTGCAGTTATTATTGATGTCGTAGTTGTTGGGTAGGACAGAGAGAATTGCAGCAAGGAGGGAAAGCCAGAGGGGGAGAGAAAGACAGACACCTGCACACCTGCCTCACTGCCTGTGAAGCAGCTCCCCTGCAGGTGGGGAGCCGGGAGCTCAAACCGGGATCCTTCCGCTGGTCTTTGCGCTTTGTGCCACATGCACTTATCCCACTGAGCTACCACCCGACTCCCCTTATTGTTGTTCTTATTGCTCTTGTTGTTTTTGGCTAGGACAGAGAAATTGAGAGAGGAGGGGAAGACAGAGAGGGGGAGAGAAAGATAGACACCTGCAGACCTGCTTCACCACCTGTGATGTGACCCCCCCCCCCTGCAGGTGAGGAGCTGGGGGCTGGAACTGGGGTCCTTACGCCAGTCCTTGCACTTTGTACCACGTGTGCTACTTCCTGGCCCCTTATCTGTTTGTTTCTAAGCATTCTGTGTAATGTGGCTTTTGCACAGTGGATTTTAATAGGTGAATTGCACAAATTACTCTCAGACCATTGTTTTTGTTTTTTTTTTTCCCTATGGCATATTGAATATCTGGTGTTTAGAATATATTAATTTATATTCTATGAATATCTTTCTTTTGTTAGGCACCCGGTAGATTCCAGGAATCATGACTGCCTGCTGTTTTTGTTTCTTTAGAGGTGAAAGCCAGTGAGGGAGAAATGTGGGCAGGGAGATGCAAATACAGATTGGAGAGAGAGAGAGAGAGACCACAACATGCTCTGCCTCTTGTGAAGCTTCCCCTGTGCAGGTGTTCTCATGTGGTGGCTGGTGTTTAAAAGAACTTTTATAGTCTACCTGTCTCGCTGTCCTTTTTCTTACTTCCCATTTCCACCTGGGTTATCAGTTGGGCTTTGTACCTAGAGGATGAATCACTTGTCCTGGTGGACATATTGCCTCTCTTTCTTTCTTTTTGAAATTTGATAGAACTGAGAGAGAAGGGAGAGAACTGTATCCTGGTGTCAGCAGCTGTACTGTCAATCACAAACCTTCCCCAATGAAGTGGGCTTTTCAAAAGCATCGCCTGGAGATTACTTACCAAGTAGGTAAGTTTTCAGGTCAAATAACAGCATTATGGGGGAGTTGGGCTGTAGCACAGCGGGTTAAGCGCAGGTGGCGCAAAGCACAAGGACCGGCATAAGGATCCCGGTTCCAACCCCGGCTCCCCACCTGCAGGGGAGTCGCTTTACAGGCGGTGAAGCAGGTCTGCAGGTGTCTATCTTTCTCTCCTCCTCTCTGTCTTCCCCTCCTCTCTCCATTTCTCTCTGTCCTATCCAACAATGACAACAACAATAATAACTACAACAATAAAACAACAAGGGCAACAAAAGAGAATAAATAAAATTAATTAAAAAAAATTATTTAAGAAAAAACAGCATTGTGCTCTACTGTTTCTAGTCGTGTATAAAATACTTGCTAGTTTTTTTGTCTTTTAATTCTAGAGATGGAAGCATTAACTTTTTTTTAAAAATTAAAGAGTTTATTTATTTATGAGAAAAATATATTTGAATATATAAAGCTTACACTGGGAATTGATGAATTTGTCTATTCAGATGCATTCTATGCTATGTCCAAAAGGCAGGAGCAGGCACCACAGTCTTAAGTTTCTAAGTGTTTTGTGGAAAGGTGAGCTCAGGGTTTGTACACAGTGCATTTAATTTTGAAAAATATTTATTTACTGTGGGATAGAAACAGAGAAATTGAGTGGTGAGGGGAGATAGCGAGGGAGAGAGACAGAGAGACACCTGCAGCCCTGCTTCACTTGTGAGGCTTCCCCCCCTTCAGGTGGGGACCAGGGGCTTGAATCAGGATCCTTGTGCACTGTAGTGTGTGTATTTATCCAGGTGCCCTGCCCCCTCACAGTGAGTTTCTTAAAAAAATTTAGATAAGGTTCCTTGTAAATATATATATTATTATCTAAATATATGAAGAGTCGCTTTCTTAGATGCAATCTTCAGTGTGTCTACAGATGGCAGCAAGACACCACCATCTTGATTTGCCTTCAAGTTTATTGCTGGGGCTATGAAACCACTCCTCTGGAAAGCTTTTTTTTTTCCCTGTTGGTACCCTAGTTGTTTATTGTTGTCATTGTTTTTATTATTGCTGTCATTATTATTGGCTAGGACAGAGAGAAATTGAAAGAAGAGTGGAAGATAGAGAGGGGGAGGGAAAGATTGACCCCTGAAGACCTGTTTCACTGCCTGTGAAATGACCCACATATAGGTGGGAAGCCTGGGATCAAACCGGGATCCTTATGCCAGTTCTTGCTCTTTGCCACCTATGCTTAACTCACTGTTCTACTGCCCAGCCCCACATCTGGTTGTTTCTATGCATTCTTTGTAATGTGGCTTTTTGCACAGCGGATTTTTTTTCTTTGCACAGCGGATTTTTACACATGAATTGTACAAATTACTTTCAAACCATTGTTTTGCGTTTTTCCATATGTCTTATTGAGTATCTGTTATTTAGAATATATTATTTCTATTCTATGAACAGATTTCTTTAGTTAGGTACCTGATATATTCCATGGATTATGACTGACTGCTGTTTAGATTTTAATTTAGAGATGAAAGCCAGTAAGGAGAAATGTGGACAGGGAGAGATAAATTCAGATGGTGGGGAGGGAAAGAGAGAGAGAGAGAGACAGAGAGAAAGACACCACAGCATGGTTCTGCCTCTTGTGAAGCTTCTCCTGTATAGGTGTGCTCATATGCTGACTGGTGTTTAAAGAACTTCTGCAGTCTGTCTTTTTTTTTTCTTACTTCCCATTGCCACCTGGGTTATTTTTTATTTATTTATTATTATTATTATTATTTTTTATTTAAGAAAGGATTAATTAACAAAACCATAGGGTAGGAGGGGTACAACTCCACACAATTCCCACCACCCAATCTCCATATCCCACCCCCTCCCCTGATAGCTTTCCCATTCTCTAGCCCTCTGGGAGCATGGACACAGGGTCATTGTGGGTTGCAGAAGGTAGAAGGTCTGGCTTCTGTAATTGCTTCCTCGCTGAACATGGGCGTTGACTGGTCGGTCCATACTCCCAGTCTGCCTCTCTCTTTCCCTCGTAGGGTGGGTCTCTGGGGAAGCTGAGCTCCAGGACACATTGGTGGGGTCTTCAATCCAGGGAAGCCTGGCCGGCATCCTGATGGCACCTGGAACCTGCCACCTGGGTTATCTGTTGGGCTCTGTTCCTATAGGATGTATCACAAGTCCTGGTGGCCATATTTTCCCTCTTTCCTTCTTTTTCAAATTTGATAGGACTGAGAGCGAAGGAAGGAAACTGTGTCCCAGTGTCAGCAGCTCTGCTGTCAAGCAAGCCCAGTGAAGTGGGCTTTTTCCAGTGCGTCGCCTGGATGCACTCAAACTTGCTAAGTAGGTAAGTTTTCAGATCAGATATCAGCACTTTCCCTCTACTGTGTCTGGTTGTGTATAAATACACTTGCCAGGTTTGTTTGCCTTTTAATACTAGAGATGAAAGCATTGACTATTTTATTCATGGGCATGAAATTCCTGTTGTAAAGAGCTTAATACTACATGAGAGTGAGAGAGAACATCATTAGAGGGTAGGTTTGAGACACACTTCAGACTGGGGCCTCAGGTGAGGGAGGGTCAGTGTCAGAGCTGCTCAGAATCTACTCCTGTCATGCCAGGCTAGCCTGAGGGTGTTTCTTCCAGGGCACATGCTCTCTGGGTTGAAGAGAACTGAACCGGAGCCAGCCTAGGCTGCTGCTTACTCAGCGACTAGGGAGGGGAACCAGGTAGCATTGTGGGAGAGAGACTCTGGGACTTGCATAGCGGGAACACAATGCAATGTTTATTGATTAGAAAAAACTGCCTCTTATATCTTCTGAGACGAAAGTGTCAGGTCTGGGGGAAAAAGGAATGGCTAGGAAAGGGGGTGGAGCACCAAAGTTTCCATAGCAGCTGTTGTGAAAGTTCTAACCAGTGGGGATTAAACCAATATCCTGCAGGCAGGGTGGGTCTCAGGCAAAACAGTGATTATGTAAATAGACCACAGCAATGCAATGGATCTGGTGTAATGATCAACACTGTCAACCAGGGATGCTTTATGCACTTTCATCCAGACAGCTCTAGAAGCAGACTGCCCCGAAGCTGAGTAGAAGTTGAAGTCACCATTTTTGATAGCTGAGTAGTATTCCATTGTGTATATAGACCACAACTCGCTCAGCCACTCATTTGTTCTTAGACATCTGGGTTGCTTCTACATTTTGGCTATTACAAATTGTGCTTCTAAGAACATATGTGTACTCAGATCTTTTGGGATGGGTGTGGTGGGTTCCTTAGGATATATCCCCAGGAGAGGAATTGCAGGATCATAGGGAAGGTCCATTTACGAAGTAATATTTTTTAAAGATAAAGAGAGGCAGCCATGCAGAATGAGGCCAAGCCTGAGAGCTTCCTTCAATGTGGCAGGGGCCAGGCTGGATTCTGTGTGGCACACATGGAGATGCAGCACATCTCACAAGTGAACTATTTTATTTATTACCATTATTATTAATAGGGAGAGACAGAGAAATTGAGAGGAGAGGGGGAGGCAGAAAGACACCTTCAGTCCTTCTCCACCACTCGTGAAGCTTTCCCCCTGCAGGTGGGGAGTAGGGGCTTGAAACTGAGTCCTTGCACTCTGTAGTGTATGTGCTTCACCAGGTGCACCAGCACCAGGCCGCCCTCAAGTGAGCTACTTTGCTGACCCCTAGTAACTTTTTTTTTCTATGCAGTTCTTTTTGTCTTTAATATTACAAACTCAATTTTGAAAAATTACTGTACTCAGCAACTTTTAGTTACTCCCTTAGGTAATGACTGTGTCACATTAACATCATTTTGCCATATAGCTTACTTTCTGGTGTATTTTCAACCTTTCAAATAATTTTCTCAGTTGAATTTTATAGATTTACTTTTTGCTGTGACACTTTATGTTTTGACAAATGCAGAATTTTATGTAGTCATCATTCCAGTAGGAACTGAACAGTTTTGGCCCCCTCCAAATTCATCTCTGTACCTGATTCCTCTTTCTCTTTGCCCCACAAAGATATTGTTTATTATCTTTCTTGACCTATTTTCTACAGAATGCTACCTAATTTGAAGCATGTATATTCAGTCTTCTATCCTTGACTAGTGTACTTACAACCCATTAGTGCCTTTGCATGGCTTGATCCCTCTGCATTTCAAACTGTAGTCCCTTGTAAGGATGTAAAGCAAGTGTTTGTCCACTGACCTACTGAAGGACAACTTGTTGCTTCAAGTTATGGGTGATTATGACCATAGATACTATGAAAAATGTGTGTGGCTTTGTTTTTGTGTACAAGCATGTCTTAAAAACAATTTTGGCAAATATCTAGGAGCTTGATTACTGAATCACATATTGAAATCTTTATATTTGTATGAACCTACTAAACTCTCTTCTGGTAAGTATTTTTAACCACCCCTGGCTTGCTCTTATTTTAAAGGTAGAAGTCATTACAAAGTACATGAGGCTGGGACAAGGCATGGACTCTAGGCCACCCAGGCAGGTTTAAATAAACTGCCCAAAGCCGAGGTTTAGAACTAAATGGGTTAATTAACAGTTCTAAGATGCCCTTGAGTTTATTAAAAAAAAAATGCATACTTTGAAATTTTAAGGTTAAAAAAGTTGTTATGTGGAGAACTGAGAAATGTTATGCATGTACAAACTATTGTATTCACTGTCAAATGTAAAACATTAATCCTCCAATAAAGAAAAAAATGTTAAAAAAATAAGTTGGGGCTTGGGGAGACAGCATGATAGTTCGGCAAATGACTTTCCTGCCTGAAACTGTGGTCCCAGGTCTAATCCCCAGCACCAACATCAGCCAAAGCTGAGCAGTGCTCTGCCCTCTCTCTCTCTCTCTTTCTTTCTCTCTCTCTCTCAATCAGTATTTTTCTCTCTGTATTGCCTTCATATATATATATATATTTTTTTTCGCTTAAAGAGGGATTTATTTGAGTTCTAGGCCCATCAAGTCTGTTTGGGAAACTTAGGACTCCCTGATTAGGGCCCCAGCTGGTGGAATGGCCTGAAAGTGACTAAAGAGCCATTGTTAAAGTATGCCAGTCTCTTGCCCTTATTCAGCTTTTGCAGTCCTTGCTTTGACAAGGTTAGCTTTGGAGTGAGAGAACTGCAATAGGAGGTAAGTGAGGAGGGTATCTAAGTGGACGGTATTTCATTATGAACTTGATTCTGACTCATTACAAACAATTGTGTATTTTTGCTTCCAGGTATATATTTTGCCCTAATTTATGGATACATGTGAACTTATGCTCTATCTTATGGGACCTGGCCTCTATCTAGTTTTTGGGATTTTGCTAGGAAGTGAACCTCCTGGAATGGAATTAGAGAATAACATTAAAGGAAAGGTCTCCCCTGAGTGATGAGGGTGAAGGGTTCGCAATCCATGCCTGACGTCTCTGTACACAGTCTGAGGTGAAGCATGCTGAAACAGTACTCATTGCAATGATTAGGTTGGAATCGACAGGTGCAATATCATTTGGCCTGACTTGAGAGAAGCATGCAGGGAAGTGAGCCCTACCCCAGAGGTTCCAGGATTGGGAGAAACAAAGGCTCTATAGAGGAAGCTGGAGATTCCTGCTGCTGTCTTAGTGTTTAAGAAGACAATTTACATCAGGCTCAACCTGATGCTGTTGACTGGCTACGGAAGAAGGGCAAACGCTAGAAGAAGAAGACAATAGATAGTAATTGCAATAATCACATTGTTTGGCAATTGGGTTAACTTTGTCATAAAATATTTTGAGAGAAAACCACTCTTTAAAAATAAGTTGGTGATTGTGTTTTCTATGTTATAAATAACTCATGCTATTTAAATTGCAAAAATTGATTTTGTTTTTGTTACCTTTACCCTTGTGCTGCTTATGCTATCTTGAAACTTGTTTTCTTTCTTTCTTTCATTCATTCTTTCTTTCTTTTTCCTTTTTTTTTTTTTTTTTTTTGCCTCCAGGGTTGTCGCTGGGGCTCAGTGCCTGCACCATGAATCCACTGCTTCTGGAGGCCATTTTTCCCCTTTTGTTGTCCTTGTTGTTTTAGCCTTGTGGTTATTATTGTTATTGTTGATGTCATTGTTGGATAGGACAGAGAGAAATGGAGAGAGGATGGAAAGATAGAGGGGGGAGAGAAATACAGACACCTGCAGACCTGCTTCATCAGCTGTGATGCGACTCCCCTGTAGGTGGGGAGCTGGGGGCTTGAACTGGGATCCTTACACCAGTCCTTGCACTTTGCACCACATGCACTTAACCCGCTGTGGTACCATCCAGCCCCCTGTTTGCTTTATTTTTATCATTTTAAAAATATTTATTTATTGATGGAGGATGGAAGAGGAGGAAGATAGAACCAGAGCATCACTCTGGCACTTGCTATGCTGGGGATCTAAGTTAGTGTCTCATGCTTGGGATTCCAAAGCTTCACCCACTGTGCCATCTCCTCAGCCCCAACTTTATCCTTTTCATTTAAGATGAAGAGACAAACAGAGTTGACCCCTGAGACTCTGCACCACTTCACATGGGAAACTGACTTTCAACACACAGTTTTGTCGTCCCTTAATTTTAGCATATTAGAGTGACAAATAACATCGTCTCTGTCTCTTTTGGGACTATGTAAGCCTGATAGAGCTTAGGGAGAACCACCCCCATCTTTGGATGGAGGTCTGAGAAGATAACCTCTTGGTAAGTCTCTCTCAACCGAGGTGAGCATAACGGGGGAAACTCAGACTTGGTTCTTTCCTTCTTGACTCTCAGGCCCACAGAAACCCCAGTACTTCCCTCCATTAACTGCAGGCCACATGGCCACAGATTCACTTATTCAAAGTCACCTTCTGATCACAGAAGAACACGCCTTATCACACTTCATCACACACCTCAGACCCCAGACAAGAGAAATTTCAAACTATATGGCTTTTTGATATCCATCTTCTCTCTGTCTCACCCTACGGGTTTAACCCCTATGCATCTCTCAAATACCTTTGGATAATTAAGTTGCTTGTGTCATGGAGAATAAGTGTCTTGTATCTCGTCAATTCCTGTCATACCAGCCCCCTACCTTAGGGGCATGCCGACCGTTAAGAAACCTGTAATTTCTGACATATTTCAGTAATATTCCCTTCGTTTGTTTTTCTCTTTAACTCATGTCCACCTTGCTAATAAATGAGCTCTGAGTTCCGAGTTAACATGTGAAGAGCTCCCTGGTGTCTTTTATTTTGTGTCACCCCTGTGGTGAGCGAGAAAGCACCAGTCCGTTACCTTTCCCCTAGAGACCACCCCAAACCAGAGAGAGACCCCGAAATGTTTCTCTCAGAGTTCCTGCGACAAATCATCTCTCCCCTTTAACATTCAAGCTGGACTGTATAAACCCCCATCAAGGCAGCTGACATTGTAGTCTGCTGGCAGCAAAAGTTTAAGATGTCCTCACTCCTTGATTGTGTTTTCTCCTGAAACCTCCCAGGCAGGCTGCCCCACAGGTCACTTCAAAGTCATGGAGTGAAGTGTGAGGGATGGAGCTGGAGAATCACAGGGGCATGTGCATGACGGCCCTCTGCCTCCCCACCTGGCGCCTGGGTACAGCTCCGTGAGCACAACCCCACCAGGAAGGGAGCTGCTCCATCTGGGCTGCGTCACCTTTATTTCTATTTATTTATTTATGTATTTAAGCCACACAACAAGGCACCCCTCTGCATGGCCTCACTGTTGCCTCAGCTGAACTTGTGGCCACACCAATGCAGAAAATCTCTTAAATCACTTTCCTGGGGACAGATGTGCTGATTGGCAGGGCCATGGTCGCCTCAGGTGTGGTTAATCTAGGGGTGTCCACACCCTCCACCTGATGCAAATCATCTGGGAGCTTCCAGGATCAGCCCACTGGCCAGTCCCTGGTGGGCAGGGCCATACCTTGGTGGGTGGAGCCAGTATTGGGGGTGGGATCAGACCCTGGTGGGAGGAGCCTGATGTGATGGACTTGACTCCCCAGCATGTGTGGGCGTGGCCCACAAGTCCTCGACTTCAGAGATGCAGGACTCCAGCTTATATGGCTGAGTGGCAGTCTGGTCCCACTCCCAGGGCAGTACCTCAGTGTGGACACAGGACTGTGCCGTCTGTGCTAAGGGAACATATTTGACCAGTGTGGGGTCACTCTGGCCCCGTGGCAACCCCCACACCCAGAAGCATGGTGAGTCTTCGGGCTGGTGCTGGCTGTGACTTGGGGGCCTTGGCGTAGGTAGGAGGTCATTGCCCGAGTCAAAGGTCAGACATGGAGGGAGGGGTCACAAGGGCGGCGCTGCCTGGGGTCCTCTGTGTCCCCAAGTCAGAGAAGGACAGTGTCAGCCCACAGAGTTGGCGCGTGGTGGTGGTCTCCTGCCCAGCTTCTCCTCTGGCTCCTGCATCTGCTTTTCCGCGCTGAGCATGACAAGGTGACTCAAATCCCCTTCTAGCCCCACCCCAGTACATGGAGTCACAAGACTCCTTGATGTTCCTTTTTATATATATAATTTTTTTTATTTGCTGGAGAGAAATCAGGAGTGAGGGGGCTGGGCAGTAGCGCAGTGGGTTAAGTGCACATGGCGCAAAGTGCACTGACCAGGGTAAGGATCCCATCTGCGGGGGGTTGCTTCACAGGCAGTGAAGCAAGTGTTCAGTGTCTTATCTTTCTCTCCCCCTCTCCCCCTCTCTGTCTTCCCCTCCTCTCTCAATTTCTCTCTGTCCTATACAGCAACAATGACAGTGATAACAATAATAATGACCACAATGATAAATAATAAGTGAAATGAAAGGGGAAAAAATAGCCTCCAGGATTCGTAGTGCAGGTACCAAGCCCTAGCAATAACCCTGGAGGCAAAAAAAAAAAAAAAAGAGAGAAAAGAAAAAAGAAAAAAGAAATAAATCAGGAGGGAGGATAGGGGAAGAGACAGAGGCACCTGCAGCCCTGCTCCACCACTTGGAAGCTTCCTGAAGGTGGGGACTGGGGGGCTTGAACCTGGGTTGTCACACATCAGCACTTGCCCCCTTCATGCTGTCATGTTTCATAACTAAATGCCAGTGTGTGGAGTATTTCTTGGTCTTTGTCATATTTGTAGGTCCACATGCCCCCCCAGTCAGTGGGGCAGAGGAGGAGCCAGGACATGACAACTTCAGGGCACTGTGCACTCCTGTATTCCTTCTCTCACACCCGGGCTTCCTGTCTTTTCACGGTTTACTAGTTTCACAGGGGAGGGAAAGATTGAGAAGAGAAGCGGGAGCAGCACTCCAGCACATGCACTGGACACTGCGGGGCTGCTGCCCGCAGCGAGCCACTCCGTTTTCCACCCGTGTCCCTTCAGTGCTGGCCATGCCTGCACTTTGTGGGGGGTGGGGAGCCCCAACCCTGCTTACACAGGAGCTTGAGGCCCAGTTGGTTGGAGATTTGGGGCCACCAGGCTGCTTGCTCAAGCTAAAGACATTTTTTGGGCTTAGCAGAGTGACTAACACTGGGCTGAGGTCATGTCGGGTTGGACTAAAGTTTTGGGGGGCTCTGAACTTGCAGCAGATGTGGCAACCAAGCCAGCCTGAGGAGGACCAGAAGGACAGGATGCCCCTCAGTGTGTCCCCACACCCCCCCCACACACTCCAGAGGGGCTCTGTTGCTGTCCTCTATGGGGGGGGGGGAGGTTTAGCTGTGAATCTGGGCAAGAGGGGCTAGATGGTGGTGCAGCTGGTAGAGTGCACACATTGCCATGAGCAAGAACCCAGCTGCAAGTCCCCACTCGCCACCTGCAGGGGGGAAAGTTTTATAGGAGGTGGAGCAGGGCTGTGGGCACTGCCTTTTGATAGGACAGAAACTGGGTGGGGGTGGAGTGGGGAGAGGGGTCTGCAACAGTGCTCTGCCACTTGTAGAGCTTCTCCCTCTGCAGGTGGGGTCAGGGGTCTTGCACTTGGGTCTAGTCTCTGCTAGTCTCCACATCCTCCACGTCCTACGTCCTGAGAGGAGGAACTAGAGCTATAGGGTAGGGAGGGCATATTCCAAAGACACAGCAGAGCAGAGCATGGCATAGCAAACTTTATTTAGTACCGCAGGTGCTGCCATGCGAGCGGCTTGACATGGTAGCAGCTTCGCAGGAAGTTCAGCACAACTGGACTCTCCAGGCCAAACTGAAACCATCTTGCCTTTTGCCATGATTAAGCTCTGTGTGGTCTTAATAATATTTTCCTATGGCCAGGCTCAGAGCCTGACCAAATGATAAAAATAATGACAAAACCTGCACTGCACTCTGTAAGATTGAATATAATGGAACAAGCAATATCAGTAATGCAAAATGTTTCAGGAGGTCCAACTAGGAAGAAATGTTTTCCCCTTTATCTACACCACTTCCTTTAGTGTTCCCTCTAAAATATAGAGAAAGATTGGTGGTTCCCACAGGGGAGGGGCCACCTTACATAACACAGTTAATGGAAAGTTATGGTACCTGCCTAGATAAAATGGGCCTTTTAAATCTACCATCCACCACTATGCTCCCACCTCCTTATGCAGGAATAGTACACGAGAACCTAGGTCACACAGTGAGCATACACAGAAGATGGGTTCTAGCTAGAGAGTTTAACTTGGAACAAAATAAAACAAAACTCCTTGATCAAACAATGGAACAGATTTTGTGAAAAATGGGCTGCTCAATTTGTTTAAGGCCCCTAGAAACATAACAAGCTTGAACTTTCTATAAACCATTGTCTTCTGATGCATAGGGCCAAGAGAATGGCATAAAAGGTAGAATATCAATCTTAATCAATAGGACATTTGCTTAGCACACAGGTACAGGAAAAACAAAAGACACAAAAATGGTGATGTGATCTCTAGGGCAGAAAGTGCCCCTAGAATGTAAATGTTCCACAAAGCAGGAGGTGTTCCCTACCCGTGCTGTTCTTACTTGGTGATTTTTGTTTTAATAATCTACACCTTGGTGATTTTTGTTTGAATGATCTAACCCTTATGAGACTATAAAAATAAAGTTCTGCTTAAGTAAGACAGAGATGTCTGCTTGAGCTTGATTCAGCATCAACTCACTCATCTCTCATTCTTCATCCTTCGCTGATGCCCCTCCTCCTTCAGGCTAACCCTGAAGTAACCTGCTGGGGCTGGCCCTCTGCAATTTAGGATAACACATATATTTATACTTCACATCATCAGTTAAAGAATAAGCAAGCAGTTACAATAGTTCAGGCAGTTCTTGATATCAGCAAGCCTCCTCTATATGTTTTGGTCTATTCAGCAGCTAGCAAAAAGCTAAGGTTAAGTCTAGATACATTTGCTAGTGTTCGTGACGCAGATGGCCACAATCAGGGATGATATGGGAACAACAGAAGGCCATGGTATTCTTTTCCCATGTCACTGCTGGCATCCTTGGACAAGGGCCTAATGGAGTGTTGCCTTTTTACTGTCTCCCACACTCGGGTCCTTGTGCATGGTAGCACATGTTTAACTGGGTGCACCGCCATCTGGCCCCCCAGCCTGCCATGTCAGACAAGCCAGCACCTGAGGACCGCCCTCTCCCCCCCATTCTTGCATTCAAGGTGCACTTCCAGGTGGAGTTCACTAGCCCTAGGCAGAGTCAGCTCATTAGCATACAAAAGGCAGAGATATTTAATTTTTTTAATTTACTATTGTTATTTATTGGTGGATAGAGACAGAAGTTGAGAGGGGGAGGAGGTAGAGAGGTAAAGAGAGAGTGAGACGCCGGTAACCCTGCTTCATCACTCCTGAAGCTTTCCCACTCCAGGTGGGGACCAGAAGCTTGAACCTGTGTCCTTACACACTATGATGTATGTGCTTAACCAGCTGCACCACTGCTTAACCCCGTAAGAGCTCTTTTAATCATTAGTGATTCCATATTGATTTACAAGATTGTAAGGTAATAGGGATCTAAATCCACACCACTCCCACCCTCAGTGTTCTGTGTCCCATCTTCCCCACTGCAAACTGCATTGATTCTCCCAAAGTCACCAACATGGGCTGATTATTGTGGGGTTGGAGAGGGGCCCCGAATATTGAGAGCAGCTGTTGACCTGAAGTCAATTGTTCCTTGTTTTGTATGGATATTTCCACCTGTTCCCACCCTGTGAGAACTATAAGAAGGTGGGACTAGATGTGATCAGGGTTGCAGACTCCCCTGGCTTGGACCAGTGTCAGTGACGAAAGCTTAAGCTTCCAAATAAAGGCTCTTGTTATTGCATATGATTCTGGTCTTCTTTGCGTGAGATCAGGACACGAACTTCTAGGCATAACAATTATGTCTGTATATATATATTTCTCCAATCTTTCAGGAGCAATATATTCCTTTCTGAAATGGATCCAAACAGATACAGCTCACTTTAGCACACATCTTTTAAGAAAAAAAAAACACTTTTGGGGGGTGGGAGGGGGAATGATGTCTGAGCCAGTTGTTTTCACTGGCTTGTACTTCCTGACCTCTGTGCCAACCTATCTGGCAGCCCCCGTCCTGCAGCACAGCCAGGAGGTGGCAGCAGACACTTCAGTCTGGACTCTGGACTATCCAGAGCCCAGGCTTTCACCAGATCTTATTGTGTGAACTGTACAGATTATCTGTGAAATGCATCCTTCTCCTTTGATGGGAGTTGGTGTGGAGACAGGCTATTATGTGTTTATTTATTCAATTATTATTATTACTACTACTACTACTATTATTGCTAGCACTCTAATCAGCTCTGGCTTATGGTGCTGCGGGGTGGGGGTTGAACTTGAGCCCTTTGGAGCCTCAGGCATGACAGTCTGTTTGCACCAACATTATGCTATCTTGGAGTTGGTGTATTTATCTTGGAGTTTATTTATTTAGCATGTCTTCATTTATTTATTTAACTATGAGGGTATCTGTGTAAATAGGTGGTGTGCAGGGTTTCCTGGCCATGACAAACTCCTTACTTAATTCAGGGTCTGGGGGTTGTGATTTAGGGAGATACAAGTAGATGAGAAGAGAGAGAAAGAGAGAGAGATAAAGAAGAGTCATGATCTGGGACCACACAGTGAATAACACCTTGCACTCTGAAGCATTAGGTCCTGAGTTCAATCCCTGGCAGCACATGTACCAGAGTGATGTCTGGTTCTTTCTCTCTATCCTCCTTTCTCATGAATAAATAATTAAAATATTTTAAAAACAGATAGACAAAGAAGAGAAAGAGACACCACTGCATTTCTCCATCCCATGTGAAACTTCCCTAGTGATGTTTTTTTTTTTAATATTTATTTTATTTATTCCCTTTTGTTGCCCTTGTTGTTTTATTGTTGTAGTTAGTATTGTTGTTGTCGTTGTTGGATAGGACAGAGAGAAATGGAGAGAGGAGGGGAAGACAGAGAGGAGGAGAGAAAGATAGACACCTGCAGACCTGCTTCACCGCCTGTGAAGCGACTCCCCTGCAGGTGGGGAGCCGGGGTTCGAACCGGGATCCTTATGCCGGTCCTTGTGCTTTGCGCCACCTGCGCTTAACCCACTGCGCTACAACCCGACTCCCAGTGATGTTGTTTTGATGTAATTTTGATTTTAAAAAGGACAGATCATACATTCATGTAGAGACTGATACAGACATTGATCTAGAGAACTCTCAGTGCTAGAGTATCCAGATGTTCACCTCTGAGGCCCGGTGCCTCTGGCAAAGCCAGGTGCCAGAGCGGGCTTTGATCTTCACTGTCTCGACTATCCACTCAAAACTGAATAATCTAAGTAAGAGCTGTCACAGAGAACAATGTTGGGAGCCAGGTGGTAGCACCGTGGGTTAAGTGCACATGGTGCCAATCGCAAGGATTGGCATTAGGATCCCAGTTCAAGCCCCCAGCTCCCCACCTGCAGGGGAGTCGCTTCACAAGCGGTGAAGCAGGTCTGCAGGCATCTATCTTTCTCTCCCCCTCTCTGTCTTCCCCTCCTCTCTCCATTTATCTCTGTACTATCCAACAACTATGACATCAATAATAACTACAACAATAAAACAACAAGGGCAACGAAAGGGAATAAATAAATATTTAAAAAATCAATAACCAGGTCTTTTGAGATCTGTAAAAAGTATTTGAAAAAAGAAAACAGCTGTCACAGAAAAAGCTCAAAATAACCTCACTGTCCAAGCAGGATCCAGTTAATATCAAGTTTTTAAAAATAAAAGTGGTTTGGGGCTAGGTGGTGACACACCTGGTTGAGGACACATATTAAAATGCAGGAGGACTTGGGATTGAGTCCCAGGTCCCCACCTGCAAAAATTAAGCTTCAGTAGTGGTGAAGCTTATCTGCAGGTTTCTTTATCTCTCTCTCTCTCTCTCTTTCTCTCTCCCCACCTCAGTTTCTCTCTCTATCCTATTAAATAAAGAGAGAAAACACAGGATAAAAAATGAGAGGAGAAAGCTCCCTGACCCCATCTGGCTGGAGCCTGATGGAGTGGAGGCCACTTGATTGAGCCTTGGTTCTCCAGAGACATCACAACAGCTCCCTGCTGATTGAAGGCAGCCCTGGCTCTAGAGCACTGAGGTATAAATGATCATTCCACAGACACAGAAGGGAAGGCAGCAGGCCTTCTGAGATAATTGCGCTGAATGGTTTAACAACAGAATCAGAGCACTGCTAGCTCACCACAGGGTGTGGTTCAGATAAGGTCTTTGGAATTAAGTCCCCAAGGAGCAGGTGAGCTGCCCTTCTCCTGAGGCTACTTCTCTCTGGTGTGTTTGTCTACCTCTCTGTGGTTTCAGGATCTTTCCCCTCTTCTGAGAGGCCTGTATCTGATAGTTTCTGGTCTAACATCCAGGTCTTTGATCCACTTGGAAATATAGTGGTTCAGTTTCATGCTTCTGCATGTTTCAACCCATTTTTTCCAACACCATTTGTTGAAGAGACTCCCCTTGCCCCATTTAATAGTCTGGGCACTTTTGTCAAAGATTAGATGTCCATAAGTATGGGGGCTTACTTCTGGGCTCTTAATTCTATTCCACTGGTCAATGTGTCTATTCATATTCCAGTACCAAGCAGTTTTGATGAAAATGACCCTATAGGATTCGACTTCCTGAGGCGGAGCTACGAGCAGCAGATCGCTTTCTCTCCTCTCCTCTCCTCTTCTCTCCTGGATCAACTAGGAATACCAAACGAGACCACCCGGGACTGAAATAAGACAGGACTAGAATGACCACAGGAACCCAGTAAATCACCCGTGAGTACAAACACGTGTGGCTGGTGACAGAGAGGAGAGAGGAGCCTAAGGAGAGATTAAGTAACTGCTAACAGTTCAGCAGTTTATCAGTTGAGATACCACCTCCAGTCTGCTCCACCAACAAGGGGACAGCTTAAGGGAGGAGAGGACTCCCCAGAGACTCACCAAGTGCAACTCTGAGTCTCCATTACTACTACCCTCAGAATCTGGAGCAGCGACAGGAAGGGACACCAGGGGACAGAGATCTAACCAGGAAACTCAGGAGAAGACCTATACCTCGGTGGCATAGCTGAGGGGCTGTGAAAGTCTCTTTGCATAACCACTGGATTATCTCTGCCACACCCTGCTTTATCTCTTGGTCAGGAGTCAGTGATTAAGCTAAGAAGCCTATTGATAGTTTAAAAGCCCTCAGGCTCCCATTGCCTACAGGGAAGAAAAAAAAAAGAAGCTTTTAAACCACTGAGCTCCAACTCAGGGATTGAAACAACTGTTAATTTTACCACTGTAAACCCTTTAATTAACTTACTTAAACAGAAGTCAATCCAGGCAATAGTGATTAATAATTTGAAAAGTACTGATAAAGGGAACTCATAACATAATATATAAAATGGTTAAAACACCAAGAAAAAATATTGGAGAATCAAACCAGGACAAGAGTCCAGCTAAGAGTCCTCCAGAGGGTGAAGCACAAAATAATGAGTTCAACATCCAAACATTAGCTAAGGAAATAATAACAGGAGTGAGTAAAGAATTTGAAAAAATTGTAATCAGCAATGCAGGAACAACAAATGAGAATATGGAAGAAAATACTAATTATCTCATGGTCATTAGAGAGCTGAAAGCTGAAATCACTGAGCTAAGAATGCAACTAGCCGAACAAGCTAAAACAGTATCAGAACAGGGCAACAAAATAGATGAACTCCAGAAAACAGTAGAGGGCAGAGAGACTAGAATAAATGAGGCTGAAGACAGAATTGGCAAGATTGAGGATGAATTAGAGACAACTAAAAAAGAAGTAATAGATCTCAAAAAGAGATTAAGAGATGCTGAAAACAACAACGGAGTCCTATGGGATGACTTCAAAAGAAACAATATACGCATTATTGGCTTACCAGAGGAAGAAAGAGAAGGAGAGGAAGAAAGCATTCTCCAGGCCATAATAGCTGAAAACTTCCCTAGTCTAGACAACATCAAAGACATAAAGATTCAAGAAGCCCAGAGGGTCCCAAACAGAATTAACCAAGAGCTAAAGACATCAAGACATATCATACTTAGAATGGAAAGGAATAAGGATAAAGAAAGGATCCTCAAGGCTGCAAGAGAAAAACAAAGAGTCACCTACAAAGGAAAACCCGTAAGATTAGCAGCAGACTTCTCCATACAAACACTACAGGCCAGAAGAGAATGGCAAGATATCTGTCGAGTGCTCAATGAGAAAGGCTTTCAGCCAAGAATACTATATCCTGCTAGACTGTCATTCAGACTAGATGGAAGCATCAAAACCTTCTCAGACAAGCAACAGTTGTAGGAATCAACCATCACCAAGCCTGCCCTGAAAGAAGTTCTGAAAGGTCTCCTATAAACAATCAGACCACCACAAATAGGCCATATATCAAAACACTCTAAAACTCTACAAGAATGGCGTTAAAATATCTTCAATCTTTGATATCAATAAATGTCAATGATCTGAATTCACATATTAAAAGACACAGAGTAGGAAGATGGATCAGAAAACACAATCCAACAATATGCTGTCTACAGGAAACCCACCTAACTCAACAAGACAAACACAGACTTAAAGTGAAAGGATGGAAAACTATCATAAAAGCCAATGGCCCACAAAAAAGGGCAGGAACAGCTATTCTCATATCTAACATGATAGACTTGAAAATAGATAAGATTAAAAAAGATAGGAATGGACACAACTTAATGTTCAGAGGATCAGTCAATCAAGAGGATTTAACAATTATTAACATCTATGCACCCAATGAGAAGTCATCTAAATACATGAAACTTCTACTGAAAGAGCTACAGTAATATATTAACAGTAACACAATCATAGTAGGGGACTTCAACACCCCACTCTCTCAACTTGACAGATCATCCAGGAAGAAAATCAATAAAGACATAAGGGAGCTAAATGAAGAGATAGATAAACTAGAACTATTGGACATTTTCAGAGTCATTCATCCCAAGAACTGGAATACACATTTTACTCAAATCCACATGGGTCATTCTCAAGGATAGACCATATGTTAGACCACAAAGACAGCATCAGCTAATTCAAGAGAATTGAAATCATCCCAAGCATCTTCTCAGACCACAGTGGAATTAAACTAACACTTAACAATCAACAAAAGATTAGTAACAGTCCCAAACTGTGGAAGCTCAACAGTACACTTCTTAACAACTTCTGGGTCAAAGAGGAAATCAAGGAAGAAATCAAAATGTTTCGAGAGTTCAATGAAAATGAAGACACAAGCTATCAAAATATTTGGGACACAGCTAAAGCAGTCCTAAGAGGGAAGTTCATAGCTATACAAGCACACATTAGGAAACAAGAAAAAGCACAAATAAACAGCCTGATTGCACATCTTAAAGACCTAGAAGAACAACAACAAAGGAACCCGAAAGCAATGAGAAGGTCAGAAATCACTAAAGTAAGGGCAGAAATAAATAACATTGAGAATAGGAAAACCATACAAAAGATCAACGAAAGTAAATGTTTATTCTTCGAAAGAGTAAACAAAATCGACAAACATTTAGCCAGACTCACAAAACAAAAAAGGGAGAAGACCCAAATAAATCGCATAGTAAATGAAAGAGGAGATATCACAACAGACACCGCAGAAATTCAACATATCATGCGAGGCTTCTATGAACAACTATATGCCACCAAGCTAGAGAACCTGGAAGAAATGGACGATTTCCTAGATACCTACCAACTTCCAAAACTAAGTCAAGAGGAAGTGGATAACATGAACAGGCCCATCACAGCTAATGAAATTGAAACAGTTATCAAAAATCTCCCCAAAAATAAAAGTCCTGGGCCAGATGGTTTTACAAATGAATTCTACAAAACCTTCAAAGAAGAACTAATACCTCTACTTTCAAAAGTCTTCCAGAAGATTGAAGACACTGGAATACTCCCTGCCAGCTTCTATGAAGCCAACATCACCCTGATACCAAAAGCAGATAGGGACACAACCAAAAAAGAAAACTACAGACCAATATCTCTGATGAACATAGATGCAAAAATATTGAACAAAATTCTAGGCAACCGGATACAGCAGTATATCAAAAAGATTGTTCATCATGACCAAGTGGGGTTTATCCCAGGCATGCAAGGTTGGTTTAATATACACAAATCAATCAATGTGATCTACCACATCAACAAAAGCAAGACCAAAAACCACATGGTCATATCAATAGATGCAGAGAAAGCTTTTGACAAAATACAACAACCCTTTATGATCAAAACACTACAAAAAATGGGAATAGATGGAAAATTCCTGAAGATAGTGGAGTCTATATATAGCAAACCTATAGCCAACATCATACTCAATGGTGAAAAACTGGAAGCATTTCCACTCAGATCAGGTACTAGACAGGGCTGCCCACTATCACCATTACTATTCAACATAGTGTTGGAAGTTCTTGCCATAGCAATCAGGCAGGAGCAAGGAATTAAAGGGATACAAATTGGAAGAGAAGAAGTCAAACTCTCCTTATTTGCAGATGACATGATAGTATACATGGAAAAACCTAAGGAATCCAGCAAGAAGCTTTTGGAAATCATCAGGAAATACAGTAAGGTGTCAGGCTACAAAATTAACATTCAAAAGTCAGTGGCATTCCTCTATGCAAACACTAAGTTAGAAGAAATTGAAATCCAGAAATCAATTTCTTTTACTATAGCAACAAAAACAATAAAATATCTAGGAGTAAATCTAACCAAGGAAGTGAAAGACTTGTATACTGAAAATTATGAGTCACTACTCAAAGAAATTGAAAAAGACACAAAGAAGTGGAAAGATATTCCATGTTCTTGGGTTGGAAGAATTAACATCATCAAAATGAATATATTACCCAGAGCCATCTACAAATGTAATGCTATCCCCATCAAAATCCCAAGCACATTTTTTAGGAGAATAGAACAAATGCTACAAATGTTTATCTGGAACCAGAAAAGACCTAGAATTGCCAAAACAATCTTGAGAAAAAAGAACAGAACCGGAGGCATCACACTCCCAGATTTCAAACTGTATTATAGGGCCATTGTCATCAAAACTGCTTGGTACTGGAACATGAATAGACACACTGACCAGTGGAATAGAATTGAGAGCCCAGAAGTGAGGCCCCACACCTATGGACATCTAGTCTTTGACAAAAGGGCTCAGACTATTCAATGGGGAAAGCAGAGTCTCTTCAACAAATGGTGTTGGAAACAATGGGTTGAAACATGCAGAAGAATGAAACTGAATCACTGTATTTCACCAAATACAAAAGTCAATTCCAAGTGGATCAAGGACTTGGATGTTAGACCACAAACTATCAAATACTTAGAGGAAAATATTGGCAGAACTCTTCCGCATAAATTTTAAAGACATTCTCAATGAAACGAATCCAATAACAAAGAAGACTAAAGCAAGTATAAACCTATGGTACTACATCAAATTAAAAAGCTTCTTCACAGCAAAGAAACCACTACCCAAACCAAAAGACCCCTCACAGAATGGGAGAAGATCTTTACATGCCATACATCAGACAAGAGTTTAATAACCAACATATATAAAGAGCTTGCTAGACTCAACAACAAGACAACAAATAACCCCATCCAAAAATGGGGGGAGGACTTGGACAGAATATTCACCACAGAAGAGATCCAAAAGGCTGAGAAACACATGAAAAAATGCTCCAAGTCTCTGATTGTCAGAGAAATGCAAATCAAGACAACAATGAGATATCACTTCACTCCTGTGAGAATGTCATACATCAGAAAAGGTAACAGCAGCAAATGCTGGAGAGGGTGTGGGGTCAAAGGAACCCTCCTGCACTGCTGGTGGGAATGTCAATTGGTCCAACCTCTGTGGAGAACAGTCTGGAGAACTCTCAGAAGGCTAGAAATGGACCTACCCTATGATCCTACAATTCCTCTCCTGGGGATATCTCCTAAGGAACCCAACACATCCATCCAAAAAGATCTGTGTACACATATGTTCTTGGCAGCACAATTTGTAATAGCCAAAACCTGGAAGCAACCCAGGTGTCCAACAACAGATGAGTGGCTGAGCGAGTTGTGGTATATATACACAATGGAATACTACTCAGTTGTAAAAAATGGTGACTTCACCGTTTTCAGCCTATCTTGGATGGACCTTGAAAAAATCATGTTGAGTGAAATAAGTCAGAAACAGAAGGATGAATATGGGATGATCTCACTCTGAGGCAGAAGTTGAAAAACAAGATCAGAAAAGAAAACACAAGTAGAACCTGAAATGGAATTGGCGTATTGCACCAAATTAAAAGACTCTGGGGTGGGTGGGTGGGGAGAATACAGGTCCATGAAGGATGATAAATGACATAGTGGGGGTTGTATTGTTATATGGGAATCTGGGGAATGTTATGCATGTACAAACTATTGTATTTACTGTTGAATGTAAAACATTAATTCCCCAATAAAGAAATAAATTTTAAAAAGAAAGAAAGAAAATGACCCTATAATATAATTTGAGATCTGGGAGTGTGATGCCTCCAGTTCTGTTCTTTCTTCTCAAGATTGTTTTATCAATTCTAGGTCTTTTCTGGCTCCAGATAAACATTTGTAGCATTTGTTCTTTTCTCCTAGAAAATGTGGTTGGGATCTTGATGGGGATAGCGTTGAATTTGTATATGACTCTGGGGGGGCTAGATATATTTCTTTCTTTCTTTCTTTCTTTCTTTTAAATATTTAATTAATTAATTAATTTATTCCCTCTTGTTGCCCTTGTTTTTATTGTTGTAGTTATTATTGTTGTAGTTATTGATGTTGTCCTTGTTGGATAGGACAGAGAGAAATGGAGAGAGGAGGGGAAGACAGAGAGGAGGAGAGAAAGATAGACACCTGCAGACCTGCTTCACTGCCTGTGAAGCGACTCCCCTGCAGTTGGGGAGCCGGGGTTCAAACCAGGATCCTTATGCCAGTCCTTGTGCTTTGCGCCACCTGCTCTTAACCCGCTGCACTACAGCCCGACTCCCAGATATATTTCTTAAAGACTATAGCAGTCTCCAGAGAAATTTATAAGAAAACTTTTAATTTTATTGTTTTGCTAATTACCAACTGGCAAAAAAAAACTTTCCTGAGGTGACCTCAACTCCCCAGGACTTCACAGTCATTGCTATGACAGCTGAAATGACAATCATTGTCCTTAGGGTAGGTGAGGTCATATATCACAAACCATTTCTAAAGGTCTGTGTTTTTCTCTCAAGGATTTGCTGTCCTGACCCTCACACCAGCCCAGCGTCCTGGCAGTAGGGAATCCACTAAGCAAGGGTGTTTGAGTCTTTGAGGAAGAATCTTCAAGGAAAGCAAGTCTGTGTGAGTGTTCATGTACTTGGGAGAAACAGACAGTGCCAAAGTCAGGAGGGAGGTGGGTTAATTCCTTGGTGATAAATTAAGCTGCTAAAGAGATGAGAGGCCTCCATCCTCCACCAATCCCTGATGGCTACCATTGTGATTTAGTGTGATCCCAGCTGAGGGTGATGACTGCCAATCCCACCAGTGCTTTCACACTTATTAAAGGTTGTCATTACTAAATCAATCTACTGCTTACACTGCAGTGCAGGACCAGAGGTAAAATTTTCTGTTTTGTTTGTTTTTTCCTGTGTGTTGCTGGTGTTTCCCTTTGCCTCTCCTTCCTGCCTCCCCCTCCACTCTCAATTCCTCATTGTCCTATCAAATTTAAGAAAACCCACTAAAAAGCTGTATGTGATGAAGTGGTATTCTGGGTGATGTTTCTCATGAAATAAGTAACTTAATCTTTATTTTAAAATATATTAGGGTGGTCTTGAAGGTGGTACAGTGATAAAGCTTTGGACTCTCGAGCATGAGGCCCCATGTTCAGTCCCCCAGCAGCACATGGAACAGGATGATGCTTGGTTCTTTCTCTGCTTCCTCCTATCTTTCTCATAAGTAAATAAGTAAATAAATAAATAAAACATTTAAAAAAACTATTAAACTGGTGGTGAGAAACCCAGATGAGCATAAATCTATAGTTTATTTCATTGCAATGGAGGCTGTGATTAGACCTGGGTCCTAAAATTTGGGCAGCTTGGAATATTCCTACTCATGACCACAGAATGTGAGCTCAGACCTACAGGGATGAAGAGGTCACATAGGCTCCTAAGCTGAATATGGCCCTCAGATCACATCAAATCAATAGGGTTCACAGTCAACAATATTTATACACCTTTCCCGTATTGGGGAGCTACTCTCTTCCCTGATCCAGATTTCTAGCCCTTTCTCCAGCCATGACATCATCTCCCCAGACAATAACTTGGGTCCACCTGCATATTAGAGGTCAAGCTTAGGAAAAAAAACTAGTATAGTTGTGGGTTTTTATTTTTATTTATAAAAAGTAAACACTGGCAAAATCATAAGAAAAAGAGGGGTACAACTCCACACAATTCCCACAATAATTCTCAATGAAAAATAAACAAAAAAAATCCATAAGTACTATGAACAAAGACATGAAAATTGCTATAAAAGAGTCCTGAGTATCTGTCTACACTTATCTTCTGTACTTATCCAAATTGAACCTGTTAGAATTTGGAATAGCTTCAGCAGTAATATTTTAAGGAATAGTGCAATAGGATCTCTGTGTAGGTGTGTATGTGTGTGTTATCACATAGCACATTCTTGTCATCATTTGTAATTTTTTTATTATTCTTTTCAGAACAATAGTAAAGGATATATAGCAAATCCAACAATATTAAAGCATTTTAAACTGATTAAAGATTGTAGTTACCGAAACTTCTATTTACATTGCAGTGCAGAATCAGATTTTTTAAAAAAACCTTTTTATTGTTTAATTTTTTAAATATTTTTTTACTTCTTTTTTTTCCTCCAGGGTTATTGCTGGACTCGGTGCCTGCACCATGAATCCACCGCACCTGGAGGCCATTTTTTCCCCCTTTTTGTTGCCCTTGTTGTTGTGGCCTCGTTGTGGTTATTATTAGTGCCATTGTTGATGTTGTTCGTTTTTGGGTAGGACAGAGAGAAATGGAGAGAGGAGGGGAAGACAGAGAGGGGGAGAGAAAGACAGACACCTGCAGACCTGCTTCACCGCTTGTGAAGTGACTCCCCTGCAGGTGGGGAGCCTGGGCTCCAGCCGGGATACTTACGCAGGTCCTTGCGCTTTGCGCCACCTGCACTTAACCCACAGCGCCACTGTCCAGCCCCCCTAAATATATTTTTATTTATTTTCCCTTATGTCGCCCTTTTTAAAAAAAATTGTTGTTGTAGTTATTATTGTTGTTGCTATTGATGCCATTGTTAGATAGGACAGAGAGAAATGGAAAGAGGAGGCGAAGACAGAGAAGGGGAAAGAAAGATATACAGCTACACACCTGTTTCACCGCGCGTCAAGCAAGTCCCAGGCAGGTGGGAAGTGGGGGAGGGGGGGCTCGAACTGGGATCCTTACGCTGGCCCTTACACTTCACACCATGTGCGCTTAACCCGCTGAACTACTGCCCAACTCCCTAGACTTTTTTTCCTAAGATTTTTTGTTCTTTGTTTTTTTCATTTATTTATTCTATAGAAAAAAGAGATAAATGTAGAAGGAAAGAGGACAGAGGGAGACACTAACAGCAGCACTGTGTCATCACACATTAAGTTCCTCTTCTGTGGGTGGGGTCTGGGGGCTTGAACCCTGATTCTTGCCTATGGTAATGTATGTGCTCAACTGGGTGAACCACTGCCTAGCCCCCAGAAATGGAATGTTTTATACTGTTATAGCTGTGCCTTTAATAGCTTCATGATTCTAAGAAAAGTAAAATGATTGCAGTGTTTATCTTATGCACAAAGCCATACATATGAGTTTATTTCTGAAATAAAAAATGTCTTTATTGAACTAGGACTAACGCTTAACAATAGGCCACGTGTATTACAATTGTAGATAATAAGCTTGTACCACCAGCTCCACATGGGAGCAACTTGTCACCAATACCAGTGAGAACTCCTCGAAGTGGAACAGTGGCTTTTCTTCCCCTCTTTCTCTTTCTATCTCCATTTGAAAATATTTTCAACTTTGGGATCTGATGGAGGATGATTTAAAAAGCAAAGCACTTTCATGGTGTAGTTGAGAAATTGTACTCATGTGTCAACAACTGCACTAAGAACTATTAATCCTTCTAATAGAAAAAAATGGAAAAATAATTTACTGAATTCTGAGAATACAATGCTCTGAATGGAGAAATGTTGTCTGTGAAATCATTGGGGGGAGTCAGGAGGTAGCGCAGTGGGTTAAGTGCAGGTGGCGCAAAGCACAAGGAGGGCGCAATGATCCCGGTTTGAACCTCTGGCTGGAGCCCCCAAACTCTCCACTTGCAAAGAAGTCGCTTCACAAGCAGTGAAGCAGGTCTGCAGGTGTCTATCTTTCTTTCTCCCTCTCTGTCTTCCTCTGCTCTCTCCATCTCTCTGTCCTATCCAATGATGACAATATCAATAACAACAATTAACTACAACAATAAAAAAACAAGGGCAGCAAGAAAAAAAGGGAATAAATAAGAAAAAAGAAATCATTGGAGCTTAATGATCATGGAGGAGATTACTTTTCCCTTTAATTTGAAGAAACATTAGTGTTTCATGAAAATTTCTAAGGGATATGGAGATTGGGCGGTGGGAATTGTGTGGAGTTGTACCCCTCCTACCCTATGGTTTTGTTAATTAATCCTTTCTTAAATAAAAAAATTTAAAAAAAAAAAGAAGAAAATTTCTAAGGGTAGGTTTCAGACAGGAGGCATCAGGGCTATATATTTACTTTTTTTTTTTTTTCCCTCCAGGGTTATCACTGGGACTCAGTGCCTGCACTACAAATCTACTGCTCCTGGAAGCCATTTTCCCCCCTTTTGTTGCCCTTGTTGTTCATCATTACTATTTTTATTATTGTTATTGCTGTCATTGTTGTTGGATATGACAGCAATCAAGAGAGGAAGGGAAGACAGAGTGGGAGAGAAAGACACCTGCAGACCTGCTTCACTGATTGCGAAATGACCATCCCCACTGTGGGTGGGGAGATGGGGGCTTGAACCAGGATTAGTACTCAGGTCCTAGTGCTTTGTGCCATGTGTGTTTAAACCGCTGCACTACCGTCTGGCACCCATATATTTATTTATTTATTAAAGGATTTTAAATATTTTCAATGTTTATTATTCCTTTTTGTTGCCCTTGTTTTATTGTTGTAGTTATTATTGTTGTTGTTGTTGGATAAGACAGAGAGAAATGGAGAGAGGAGGGGAAGATAGAGAAGAGAAGAGAAGAGAAGAGAAGAGAAGAGAAGAGAAGAGAAGAGAAGAGAAGAGACACCTGCAAACCTGCTTCACTGCCTGTGAAGTGACTTCCCTGCAGGTGGGGAGTATCCTAACGCGGGTCCTTGCACTTTGCACCGCCTGCACTTAACCCACTGCGCTACCGCCTGACTCCCTATTTATTTTATTTTAAATTACACTACCAAGCTAGAATCACATCAGGTTCACCCTCCTAGCAAAGTGTTGTGGTGAATTGCTTTGGAGATTTCTCAGTGGTTAGAGTACCTTCCAAGTTCACTGAGACACAGGAGTGATGGAACTGCAGGAAACAATATTCTGGACTCTGATACCATGAAACAAATAAAGGATTCATTCTAGAATTATAGTTAATTAAAACATTTAATTTGAAACATTGTCTATGATTTTGAGGACCATTTTTCTGTCCACAGACACCTGCCAAACAGGTCTATTGGCTCCATGTTTCTTTGAACATCTCCACCATGCTATCAGCCTGGGGAGCTCCTGGTGACCTCAGCATCAAACAAGAGCTCCCAAGGACACTGGGGTTTCCATTATCTAATGCTGGGCCCTCTAAATCTGCATGTATCAGGAAAATTATATAAGTAGTCACACATCTTGGGTGTGTTCTGAAATTTCACGACAGACAGACATATGACTACATGCAGTGCTGTTCTTGGGCTCATGATCTGGAATGTGCCTCAGTCTCATGCTATCAGACACAGTCTTCAGGTCCTGTCCATGTACATAACTCACCTTTGACTCAGCCATTTCTAATTTCTGTGCTGATTTATTTTCAGTTAAAGACACACAGACCAAAAGTGTACAGCTAGTGTAATTTCACAACTTAAATACTCTGTACACCACTTTTAGGTCGATGAACAATATTGTTGATCTTGCTGAAACTCTCTTTAGCCTTTTCAAATCACTATTTCCAAGAGTGAACTTGTATTGCAAATATTTTTGAGTGGATTTCTGGAAGGAGTTTACTACTATTATACAATTAAAGAGATCGCATTACTTTTGTATATTTTCAATATACACAAATGATTCAAACAGTATAGACTCTTTCATTTTAGCCTTTTTTTCTACACTGTTATGTGAATTCCACTGTTATTCATTAGCACAGGTTTGGTAGATTCTCTGGTGTGACATCATCGTGGTTTTTAAAAAAGTTGTTTATATTTATTTATTTTTCCTTTTGTTGCTCTTTTTTATTGTTGTTGTAGTTATTATTGTTGTCATTATTGATGTTGTCTTGGTTGGATAGGACAGAGAGAAAAGGAGCAAGGAGAGGAAGACAGAGAGAGGGAGAGAAAGACACAAAATTCCACTAGTGTGTGGTCATGCGCTGAGTGCAAGGATCTGGGTTTGAGTCCCCAGTCTCTCCCTCTATATCTCCCCTTTCTTCTCAATTTTCCTGTCTTATCTAAAACAAAACAAAACAGAACAAAACAGAAGCAGTGGATCTGTAGTGCTGACGGTGAAGCCCTAGCAATAATCCTGGAGGGAAAAAAAAATTCTACTCGTGTTTCTCTTCGTTCGAATCCACTTCCCCATCACAATCCCTCTTGATATCTCGGTTTGTAGACTGAGAACAAAGACTTACTTTTTCTTATTCTTTTCTTGTTTTGTAGAGAAAATTCAGTTTTCCTCACTGTATAAATGTTAATTATTTTAGGTGTGACTGGTGTTGTGGTAGTGAATCTCTTTAACTACTACGTTGTTGGATAGGACAGAAAGAAATGCAGAGAGGAGGGAAAGACAGAGAGGAGAGAAAGACAGACACCTACAGACCTGCTTCACCACCTGTGAAGCGACTCCCCTGCAGGTGGGGACCCAGGGGCTCGAACCGGGATCCTTATGCCGGTCCTTGTGCTTTGCGCCACCTGCGCTTAACCCGCTGCACTACAGCCCGACTCCCTCTTTAATTTTTTTCATACCTTGCTGAACTTAGGTCTAGATTTCTTTTTCTTTTTCTTTCCCTGCAGGATACCACTGGACCTTTGTGCTGGCACTACACATCCACCTTTCCTGATTGTAATTTATTACGATTATTATTATTATTATTCAATAGGAGAGAGAGAAATCGAGAGAGGAGGGGAAGATAGAGAGGGGGAGGGAGAGAGAACTGCAGACCTGCTTCACCCTGCTGAAGGTGGGGAGCAGTGGCTCCAGCCAGTGTTCTTGTGCAGATCCTTGCAAATAGTATTTGGTGTGCTTAACTGGGTGTGCCAATGCCTGGCCACCTAGATTTGTTTTTCTTGAAACTCATATGAGCTTCTAGGATCTGAATGTCCTTCTATTCTGGAAAATTTCTAGTAAATATTGCCTCAAGTAAAAATTCTTTACATTTCATCTACTTCTGGTGTCCCTATCATGCAAATACTATTTCTCGTGATATTGTCCTGTGTCCTGTCACTCTTATATTTAGTTCTTTTTATAAATAAATATTTGAGCTGGGGTATCGAACCAGTCTTATGCTGGTCCTTGAGCTTTGCTCCACGTGTGGTTAACCTGCTGTGCTCTCGCCAGAGTCCCTTTTTTTTTTTAAAGGTCGGATTACTTCCTCTACCTGTCTTCCTACTCTCCACTTCAACTTTTGGCTTCTGTTTTTTCTGCAATTACTTTCTTCTGATGTTTTGGCAGCAATTACTATATTCTTTTTTTAAAAATTATATATATATTTTTTTTTTCTCTTTTGTTATCCTTGTTTTTATTGTTGTTCTAGTTATTATTGTTATTATTGATGTCGTTGTTGTTAGGACAAAGAGAAATGGAGAGAGGAGGGGAAAACAAGAGGGGGAGAGAAAGATAGACACCTGCAGACCTGCTTCACCGCTTGTAATGGACTCCCTGTAGGTGGGGAGTCAGGGACTCAAACCGGAATCCTTAAGCCGATCCTTGTGCTTCGGCCACCTGTGCTTAACCCGCTATGCTACCACCTGACTCCCAATTACTATATTCTTTATCTCTCTGATTCTGTTATTTTCTCTGGCTTTCTTGGAATTTTCATTCATGATTTTTAGCTTTTATGACCATGCTTAGGACCACAATACTAAAGTTTTCTTGAGGAAGTTTATATAGCACTCTTGAATTTTGGTTTTTCATCCAGCGTTGGTCTTAGTCCATCATTGTAAGCAATTCCCTCCATGGTCTCATTATAATTGTTCTTCATGAGGATATGGGCAGGTGTCTGTCATAGAACACCCAGGTTAGTGACCAGGGATCTGCAATGTCTGCTGCCCGACTGTGTCTGTTGCACTGCAACTCCACCAGAAAGGAGTTTGAGATTGCAGGCTTATAACAGACTGGTGGAACAGACTACAGCAAGTTGTGCACAGTAAATGAGTACTTTCCCCCTCCCCCAGATTCACACTTAACATCCATTGCTATGGAACTGAGTCCCAAAAAAATGGTTGCTTTCAAGCTACTGGTGGGCCTCTAAAAGGTTTCTTTTAAAAACGACTTTGCATGTGGCTCACAGCTTTCAGCCTGTTCTCTTGTCCTGTTTCATTTGCTTACTGTTCTGTGTCTTATGCACTTCTTCATTGTGGCTTATTGTCTCACAGAAGTGGGTGGTGGGGTACTGAGAGACTTGAGTGGGACTGGGTAATGTGAGATGCTCTGCATCCTTAGTGATTGAGTTTCTGTGTTCTTAACACTTCATTCTGAGATGTTCTTTTTGCTGCAGTGGCTTTTCTGGGATCCCGACCCATTTCTAAGCCAGATTTCCTGTGTTGGTTTGGTGGTTGGAGTCGCTGAGAAGGCCAAGGAAAACAAATCCTGCTTATCTACTATCCTGGTGCCCTTGTGACTATTTTTTAATTTTCTGAGTTGGGGGGAGCATGGCTGGGATAATTTTTTTCTCAATATTTTATTTTAAGTATGTACATAAAAATGACAGGGTTAGTTTAGCATATGATGTGGTAGCTCTGAATGTTACAGTTCTTCAACATAGTTTTCAAATGTCATTATATTCTCAAAATGATGAATTATGCTTATTTTTCCATCTATTCTTAGTTGTCATAAATTAGCCCAATGAAGGTCACATCCCAGCACTGACTTTGCCATGAAAATTATAAGAATATTTTTCTATCTTCTCATGCTACTGGATGTTTTCAGTGAACCCACAGGAGGATATAACTACAGTAATTCCTGTGTCAAAAAT
Organism: Erinaceus europaeus; assembly: GCF_950295315.1. NCBI lineage: Eukaryota > Metazoa > Chordata > Mammalia > Eulipotyphla > Erinaceidae > Erinaceus > Erinaceus europaeus. The sequence goes on along the minus strand of NC_080184.1, from coordinate 7,582,573 downwards.
ATATAACAGGTCTTTTTACCAATTATATGGTTTCTGTGATAATGGAAAGAAAAATGAACCCATCAGTGATTTGGCAGTGGGAACAATCATCTTATCACAGGGTCTGATAGGAATTCTGGGAAATGTGTTTCTTCTCTGCCATTACATCTTACTTTGTCACACAGGTTTCAGGCTGAGGACCACAGACTTGTTTCTCATACAGCTGATAGTATCCAATACCTTGGCCATCCTTTCTAAGTGTGTCATTCAAACAATGAAATATTTGAGGTTTAAGTACTTCTTTGGTGATTTAGAGTGCAAAATTGTATTGTATGTTCAGAGAATGGCCAGGGGTGCATCCATTAGCATCACCTGCCTCCTAAGTGTTTTTCAGATCATCATGGTCAGCCCCATGAACTCCTGCTGGAAGGATCTCACAGCCAAAGCTGCCAAGTATGTTGGCTTCTCCATTTCCCTGTGCTGGATTCTGTATATGCTGGTTAATTTGATTTTTCCTATGTACACACCCCATATGCCAGACAACTGCAGCAGCAAAGAACTTGTGAGGAAAAGAGACTTGCCAAACTGTCCTGTAGATCATGAGAAAATCATATCTTCAATATATACAATGTTAGTAATATTTCCTGAAGTTTTCTTTACTATACCCATAATCTGGACCAGTGCCTCCATAGTTACCATCCTGGTCAGACATAAACAACAAGTCTTGCACCCGCTGCACTACCACCCAACTCCCAAGAGTGGTCATTTTTTAAATCAATGTTTGATATGACCCACATTCCTAGGTCAGTGCAACCAATGACAGGAAACAAGTGGACCACACTTAGCATGTCCCACAAAAGCAGCACAATGTACAAAATGTGCACGTTTCAGTTGACATTATACAAAAAAACTTAAAACACATTCCAGGTAAACATGTGACATTAAGAAATAGGACTAGTGGGGGGGGCATGTGGTGGCACACCTGGTTGAACACACGTTACAGTGCGCAAGGACCCAGGTTCGAGCCACTGGCCCCAACCTGCAAGGGGAAAGCCTCACAAGTGGTGAAGCAGGGCTGCAGGTGTCTCTCTGTCTCTCTCCCTCTCTATCACCCTCTTCCCTCTCAATTTCTGACTATCGCTATCCAGCAAATAAATAAAGATAAAAAAATCTAAAAAAATAGGATAAGTAAGAAATTGGCATTCAAAGGAAAAATGCAAAAGTATTTTCAACATGAAAACACAAGACACCGGAATGGGAAACTTTGGGAGAAGACTTGACAGAATCCTTTCAGCTCTGTGGGGAGGGGAGGCCTCTGCAACCATCAGTTCTGCAGGTGATGACTTTGCTTTTCAGTAAATGTAAACTTCCCATGGTGCTGCACCGGTACTTGAAACTGTGAAACTAAAACAAGTGTTACTCTAGTGACTGCTTCTATTCAGAAACTGATGTGAATATAAGCTTTAAGAAATACTGTGTCATCCAGGAGGTGGCACAGTGGCTAAGGCACAAGACTCTCAAGTATGAGGCCCTGAGTTTGATCCCCAGTAGCACATGTACCAGAGTGATGGCTGATTCTTTCTCTCCTCCTATCTTTCTCATGAATAAATGAATTCTAAAAAAAGAAAGAAATGGGATTCAGGCGGTAGTGCAGTGGGTTAAGCGCAGGCGGCGCAAAGCGTAAGGACCGGCCTAAGAATCCGGTTCGAGCCCCGGCTCCCCAACTGTAGGGGAGTCACTTCACAAGCGGTGAAGCAGGTCTGCAGGTGTCTATATTTCTCTTCCCCTCTCTGTCTTCCCCTCCTCTCTCCATTTCTCTGTTCTATCCAACAACAACGACATCTATAACAACAACAATAACTACAGCAATAAAACAACAAGGGCAACAAAAGGGAATAAATAAAATAAATATTAAAAAAATCTGGTTCTAGAAAAAAAAGAAAGAAATAGCGTTTTATTTTCTGAAGAAATTTACAGTTGCCAGTTACATGTTCCATTTCTCAGTGCAGATTTGATGCTACCCAGTTATCAACTAGAAGCTGTGAAATAGACTCAGAAAGTGGTGGCTTCAAAAATATCAATATCTACAACAGCAACAATAACTACAACAATAAAAACTAACAAGGGAACAAAAGGGAAAATAAATAAATATAAAAAATTTAAATAATATCAATATCTGGGAGTTGGGTGGTAGCACATGGATTAAGCACACATGGCATAAAGCATAAGGACCAGCATAAGCGTCCTGACTCTAACTCAGGCTCCCCACCTGCAGGGGAGTTGCTTCACAGGTGGTGAAGCAGGTCTGTAGGTATCTATCTTTCTCTCCCCCTCGGTCTTCCCCTCCTCTCTCCATTTCTCTCTGTCCTAGCCAACAATGATGACATCAATAACTACAACAATAATAACTACAGCAATAAAACACGGGCAACAAAAGGGAATAAATAAATGTATATAAATATGTCAAAATCTAATCAGCAATATATTACAAGATTTGACCAATGGCACTTGTGGTCTTATTGCCTACAAAAAAATAAGTCTGTATACTCAGGAAACAATGGTTAGAAGGAAAAAAAAATCGTAGTACAAATGGGATGAACATGTGCAAGTGACAATTCAATGTGCCTCACAAAATGTGCAATGGTGGCCAAAGTGTTAGTGCCCTGGTGAGTCCTAAATTCCTATGCAGTGTGACTCACTTAAAAGAGCCTAGAATTCCTCACTGGAAATATCCCCTCCAATTAGACTACACACTTCTGCTACATTCTTCCACAAACATGTCAATGTTTTTTTAAAAAATATTTATTTTATTTATTCCCTTTTGTTGCCCTTGTTGTTTTATTGTTGTAGTTATTATTGTTGTCGTAGTTGTTGGATAGGATAGAGAGAAATGGAGAGAGGTGGGGAAGAAAGAGGGGGAGAGAAAGATAGACACCTGCAGACCTACTTCACCGCTTGTGAAGCGACTCCCCTGCAGGTGGGGAGTCAGGGGTCGAACTGAAACATGTCAATGTTTTAAGATTGTGCAATTTAAGGGGCCAGGTGGTAGCAAACAAAGCAGATTAAACACACATGGTGCAAAACACAAGGAGTGGGCGAGGATTCCTATTCAGCTCCTCCTCACCTGTAAGGGGGCTGCATCACAAGCAGGTCTGCAGGTGTCTTTCTCTCCCCCTGTCTGTCTTACCTTTCTCTGTTGATTTCTGTCTTATACAACAACGATGACAGGAATAACAACAATAACAATAACAACAATGAGGATAAGCAACAAAAAGGAAAAAAAATAGCCTCCAGGAGCAGTGTATTCGTGGTGCAGGCACTAAGCTCTGGTGATAACCCTGGAGGCAAAAAAAATGACTGCAGTTTAGTGATATTTGCTCACTTCAACAAGGATTAAGGCAGTTATAGATGTATATTTCTTTCTTTCTTTCTTTTTCAAGATTTTATTTATTTATTCATGAGAAGTGATAAGAGAGAGAGAGAACCAGACATCACTCTGGTACATGTGCTGACGGGGATTGAATTCAGGACCTCATGCTTGAAAGTCCAAAGCCTTATCCACTGCGCCACCTCCTGAACCACAGATGTATGTTTATTTCTAAAATCATCCCTCCCTTAAAAAAAAAAAAAACTCTACAAAAGTAAACCTCTTGTTAACCATTTAAAATTCACATTATACAGGATGATTACCACTGCCTTAAAAAAGAAAAATTAAAAAAAAAAAAGAAAAACCCTACTTGTGGTCCAGGAGGTAGTGCACTGGATAAAGCACTGGACTCTCAAGAATGAGGTCCTGAGTTTAATCCCTAGCAACACATGTACCAAAGTGGTGTCTGGTTCTTTCCTTCTTTCCTCCTATCCTTCTCATTAAAGTACACAAATTAAAAAAAAAAAAAAAGAAACCATCTTAGAAAATTAAAAAAAAAAAAAAACCACTGCCCAGCTAGATCAAAAATTAAAGAGTAGAAAAGTCCACCTCAGGTATGTACTTAAGCCCCTGCCATTTCCTTCTCTTGTGAAGAAACAGAGAGCCTATGTAAACCGTAACATTCTCTACCTTGATAATGTCCCACTAACCTGGAGTTTAGCGTTTCAGAATCCATACTGATTTGTATGTGCTGTGTCCTTTTCTGTGAGTTAGTTCAGGCGCCTGTGTAGTTGTACCCGGACAAATTTAACTTTCTTTCTTTCTTCATTAAAGATTTTATTTATTTATTAGTGAGGAAGATAGAGAGAAAGAGACAGACATCACTCTGGTACATGTGCTGCCAGGGATTGGCTTTGGGACCTCAAGCTTGAGAGTCCAACACTGTCCCCACTGCACCACCTCCTGGACCACTAATTTAACTATTTTTAGAATTCAAAAGTTAAATTTAAAAAGTCTATTTTCATGACTTAGACAAAAAGACCAGCTAGAATATTACACACACGGGAAATTTTATTATTGCCTCACATACAACTTAATGTGTACTATAACAATTGTCCCAATGGGATCATCCACATAGTTGTGCCATTAAAAAAAAATCAAGTTTATTCCTTTAAAACAATGACGTAATTTATATAAAGAAGCATGAGTAGGGGGCCGGGTGGTGGCAGACCTGGTTGAGCGCATATGTTACAGTGAAAAGGACCAGGGTTCAAGTCCCTGTCTTCACCTGCAGAGGGAAGGCAGTGTGGCAGGTCTCTCTCTCTCTTTTATTTTTATTTGTTTTTTAAGTATTTCATTTTTGAGAGAGATGCAGAGAGAGACAGACACAGAGAGAAACACCAGAGCACTGCAAAACTCTGGCTTATGGTGATGCAGGGGGATTGAACCTGGGACTCTGGAGCCTCAGTCATGAGAGTCTGTTTGCATAACCATTATGCTATCTACCCCTGCCCCCCTTTTTAACCCTTTCCTCTTAATTTCTGGCTGTCTCTCTCTATCCAATAAATAAATGTAAAGGTAATTTAAAAAAGAAGCTTGAGTAAACAGTTACATTGAAATCATAGCAAAAACAATTATCTGAGAACTGGAAGAATCCTGAAAGTTCATAATCTTTGGAAAACTGGAATGAGCAATGATGGTTTCTCTGGGCTTTGTGGCAACCTAAGACCCTGCTAAACTGCTATGGTTAGTTCCTCCAGCACTACTTAGGAGAGGGGTTAGGTTCCTTGCTTGGGGCCAGAGCTTAAGATCCCCATAGCAGGCGCCCAGCGGTAGTGCATCAGGTTAAGCACACATGGCACAAAGTTCAAGGACCAGCGCAATGATCTGGGTTTAACTACCCCCTTTCCACCTGTGTGTGTGTGGGGGGGAGGGGGTTGCTTCACAAGCTGTGAAGTAGGTCTGCAGGTGTCTATCTTTCTCTCTCCCTCTTTGTCTTTCCCTCTCTTGATTTCTCTCTGTCCTATCCAACAATAACAATGATAAACAACAGGGGCAAAAAAGGGGAAAAATCACCTCCAGGAGCAGTGGCTTTGTAGTGCAGGCACTGAGCCCCAGCAATAGCCCTGGAGGAAAAAATAGAAATTAAAAATTAAAAAAAATTCAAGAGCATTGTGTGGTGCTTAACAACTAGCAGGCACTTGAATCTTTGTTGAATAAATAGATTCTATCTAAAAGCCATTCACAATTTTGTGGTTTTGATTGGCTGTTGATTTGGAGGCATGTTTGTGTTTTGTGGATCTGAGTATTATCCAGTCAGGAAGGGAGGTTTGTGTAGGAAGCGCTTCATCCAATTATGTTTTTATTAAAAATATATTTTATTTATCTATTAATGAGAAAGATAGGAGGAAAGAGAAAGAACCAGACATCATTCCGGTACATATGCTGCTGGGGAATGAACTCAGGACCTCATGCTTGAGAGCCTAGTGCCTTAGCCACTGCGCCACCTCCCGCACCACTGTGTTTTGTTTTTTTATATAAAATTTTTAAAAATAATTTTTTAATAGTTATTTATTCCCTTTTGTTGTCCTTGTTTTTTTATTGTAGTTATTATTGTTGTTGTTATTGATGTTGTTGGATAGGACAGAGAGAAATGGACAGAGAAGGGGAAGACAGAAAGAGGGAGAAAAAGATAGACACTGCAGACCTGCTTCACCTCCTGTGAAGTGAATCCCCTGCAGTTGGGCATCCCCGGGCTCAATCCGGGATCCTTACTTTGGTCCTTGCACTTTGCACCACCTGTGCTTAACCCGCTGTGCTACCGCCGGACTCCCTAAATAAAATTTTAAAAATGTATTAATTTATTACCTTTTGTTGCCCTTATTGTTTTACTGTTGTAGTTATTGTTGTCGTCGTTGTTGGGTAGGACAGAGAGAAATGGAGAGAGGAGGGGAAGACAGACGCCTCTGACCTGCTTCACCACCTGTGAAGTGACTCCCCTGAAGGTGGGGTGCCCGCGGCTCAAACTGAGATCCTTATGCCCATCCTTGAGCTTTGCCGGAGCGCCTAAGCCGCTGCGCTACTGCCTGACCTTCCATCCAATTATGTTTTAAGACATTGAAGTGTTCAGCTCTCTGTCCAATCTGGGCTGCTGATGGTGGAAGGAGGAAGTCCCGCTAGTCTTTCTGCTCCTGACATCATCACTTTATTTCTTGGTGTAGCTCTCACGTTCCTGTGGTTTGGATTTAGAGAAAAATCTTCAGTGAGCCCAGAGTCTGGACAGCTCATGGTGAGTGTGGATTGTTTGGGGCCAGGATTGGGAGAGTTGTGCTTCAGACCTGCTAGAAGGCTGTGGGAAGCAGCCACGTGGCCAAGGGTTCCCCTCCCCTGTCGCCACCGTCTCCACATTGCACCTGGGCTGGACCCCTCTTGGCCAAGCGTAGGGGTGGGTGTCTTGAATTACCTGGCCTTCTAACCTTTGCAGTGGGTTCAGGGCATGGTGAAGTGGAATTCCAAAAGGGGATTAACTTCAGCCATTGTCTTCAGGTGTGGACATTCTTCTCCTCCTCCTCCTTCTCCTTCCCCTTCTCCTCCTGGGTTATTGCTGGGGCTCAGTTCCTGCTGTATAAATCCACTGTTCTTGGGGGCTTTTTCCCCATTTTGTTGCCCTTGTTGTCGTTACTGTTATGGTAGCCACTGTTGTTGTTAGATAGAACAGAGAGAAATGTAGAGAGGGGGAGAGAAAGACACCTGCAGACCTACTTCACCGCCGGTGAAGTGACCCCCCCACCCCTGTAGGTGGGGAGCCCCAACTGGGATCCTTACCCAGGATCTTATGCTTTGCTGTCATGTGCACTTAACTGGATCTGGTACCCCCCCCCCTTCATTTTTTTTTCCAGAGGAATTTGGGTCCTCAGGCATTAGAGTCTTTTTGCATGATAGCATAATGTATGATCTACCCTCCAACCTCAACTGCATTTTATAGTGTTATGTCCCTGCTGACCGAGCCCTATTACAGACTGAGACTGACAGATAGCTGGTGAAGATGTTTTATTCAGACTAACAAGACACACATACAGGGGAACACAGCGCTGTGTGTTCACGAGCTGGGACAGATCCCAAGCTAGGAACCTATGGCAACTCTGAAGCCCCCCCCCCCCCCCATTTATATTCTCCAGGAGTGGGGGTTATGCAAGCAGGATGGCTCAAGGGAAAACAGATGCGCATTACCTTCTTTTTAAAAAATATTTTAAAAATATTTTATTTATTTATTTATTTCCTTTTGTTGCCCTTGTTGTTTTATTGTTGTAGTTATTGTTATTGTTGTCGTCATTGTTGGATAGGACAGAGAGAAATGGAGAGAGGAGGGGAAGACAGAGCGAGGGAGAGAAAGACAGACACTTGCAGACCTGCTTCACCGCCTGTGAAGCGACTCCCCTGCAGGTGGGGAGCTGGGGGCTCGAACCAGGATCCTTACGCCGGCCCTTGGGCTTTGCGCTGTGTGCACTCAACCCGCTGCGCTATCGCCCAGCTCCGGCGCATTACATTCTAATCTTTGCCTTGAGCCAAGGGTACATCCTACCCTAACTTTTTTTTTTTAATATTTATGTATTTATTTTCCCTTTTGTTGCTCTAATTTTTATTGTTGTTGTAGTTATTGATGTCGTCATTGTTGGATAGGACTGAGAGAAATGGAGGAGGCAAAGACTGGAGGGGAGGGGAGATAGAAAGACACCTACTGACCTGCTTCGCCACCTGTGAAGCCACTCCCTGCAGGTGAGGACCCAGGGGCTCCAACCGAGATCCTTCCTCTGGTCCTTGAGCTTGCTCCATGTGTGCTTAACCAGCTGGCTGCCTACCACTGGACTCCCATTCCACCCTAATCTTTACCTAAACAGCACATTCCAGTCTGTCTATCTCAGTCTTTATCTCAGCAAAGCAGGTAAACAGAAGCAGAATGAATGGGAACATTCTAATCTAAACTGTCAGGTTAACATTAATTTGCATTATCATCACTCTTGCAGGCTAGGTATTTAAAAAGCCAGTTGCCTGCGGGTGTTCCTGGGAGAGAGGTTAGCTTCTTTCCTAACTTTTACTTTCTTTTACCTGAAAAGAAAGAAGTCCCTAAGATGGAGGAACTCTCAAAATGGGGAGCTCTTGCTCTCAGTAGCATTAGCATTCAGCTGAAAAGAGAAATGAATGCCAGGGCAGGATGCAGGCAGCTTTGTATAGCTGGCCTTTCTTGCAGGCTACCTACAGGGTGCAGGGGGAGTGGTTGATAATGACCTTCTTCCAGAGGAGTATTTCCCTAAGCGCCACCCTAATATGCTTCCATACTTGATCCAAACTCGTTCTTTTTTTAAAAAAAATAACTTATTTATTCCCTTTTGTTGCCATTGTTGTAGTTATTATTATTGTTGTCATTGTTGGATAGGACAGAGAGAAATGGAGAGAGGAGGGGAAGACAGAGAGGAGGAGAGAAAGATAGACACCTGCAGACCTGCTTCACCGCCTGGGAAGCGACTCCCCTGCAGGTAGGGAGCCGGGGTTCGAACTGGGATCCTTACACCAGTCCTTGTGCTTTGTGCCTCCTGCGCTTAACCCGCTGCGCTACAGCCCGACTTCCTAAACTCATGTTCTTAACCCAGGCTGATTGAGCAAGGAAGTACTTGCTGACCCCGGGGCAAGATAGTTAGGTGGAGAATTCAGCCATCCTGTGTGCATCCTGTAGCCTCCAGCCACGCCCAGTAGAGCACTAATTGCTCTCCTTTCTTTGGGGGCAAAGCTTTCAATAAATATGTAAAACTGGGAATTGCTCAACAAAGTCACAACACCTTGAGGTTACTGGAAAACAGAGTTTTTATTTCTGGCATGCCTTTTATACAAAAAGAAAAGTTGACCATAAAAAAAAAAATTCGCAATTATGCATAGAAGGACTGAGATGAGCAGAGGTTTCTGACTGTCAAGGCTTTTACACCCCCTAGATTTAAATCTGCCAGCGCTTTTACAAACACCAGGAGGAGAGGGGGGTTAGGGTTAGGATTTACAGGTGGCTTAAAGGAGACTGGTACAGGCAGTTGCCATTAATTTCTTTGTTTTTTTTTTATTTTTTTCTTTAAATTAATTTTATTTTTTGAGAGAGATGCAGAGAGAGACACACACACAGAGAGACACACAGAGAGAGAGAGAAACACCAGAGCACTGCTCAGCTCTGCCTTATGGTGGTACGGGGGATTGAACCTGGGATTTAGGAGCCTCAGGCATGAGAGTCTGTGTTTGCATAACCATTATGCTATCTCCCCCGCCCGCCATTAATTTCTATATATGCTACTTCAAATATATACCAATAAATTCTTTTTTTTCTTCACAAATGTTATCTGAATGTTTTAGTGGTTTACTGGCATTTTTTATTATTTATTTATTTATTATTGGATAGAGACAGAGAGAAATTAAGAGGGGCAGGGGGATGTAGAAAGATACCTGCAGCCCTGCTTCACCACTTGTGAAGCTTTTCCCCACCCTGCAGGTGGGGACCGGGGACTTGAACCTGGGTCTTTGTGCTTTGTAACGTGCGCTCAATCATGCACCACCACCCAGCCTCCCTTTTTTAATATTTATTTATTTATTCCCTTTTGTTGCCCTTGTTTTATTGTTGTAGTTATTCTTATCGTCATCATTGTTGGATAGGACAGAAAGAAATGGAGAAAGGAGGGGAAGACAGAGAGGGGGAGGAGAGAAAGACAGACACTTGCAGACCTGCTTCACTGCTTGTGAAGCGACTGCAGGTGGGGAGCCGGGGACTGAAACCAGGATCCTTATGCTGGTTTTTGCACTTTGTGCCACCTGCACTTAACCCGCTGCACTACCGCTGGACTCCCTCTTATGTTCTTCTTATTATTGTATTTATGAGAGAAGATAGAAGAGTGAATCACTGGCACAGGACCTCAGGCTTGAAAGACCAGTGCTATTTACACTGTGCCACCTTCTGGGTCACCAGCTCAAATTCCCAGTTGCAGAGGAATTTGAGGGTAGGAAGGGCCCCTGAAAATAGGAAGAAACTCATTATGTGGGCCCTTTTATGAGGACCTTTTATGAGTCAGAATGTCTTCCCTACAGGTGCAGTGTTATCAAGTGAAAAGGCTGTGCTGCCGGACGTAAAGCAGAGTCTCAAGCTACTGTTGTGTGGTATCTGTCCATCTTCCGGCCTGAAAGGGGAGTCAGAGAAAGAAGAAAAGATGGCAGTTTCTCGGGTAAGTGACCTGTTCCTGATCATATACTGTCCCGTTTCTTCTTGCGTGAATTGTATTTCAAATAGCAAATGTTTATTTCTCTACTTTTTTTTCTTTCTTTTTTGGATAGGACAGAGAGAAATGGAGAGAGTAGGGGAAGACAGAGAGGAGGATAGAAAGACAGATACCCGCAGACCTACTTCACCACCTGTGAAGTGACTCCCACAGTAATTTCTGTGTACAATTACTTTCTTTGTTCACTTCTCATTTTTTTAACTTTATTTATTTGTTATTGGATAGAGACAGAGAAATTGAGAGAGAAGGGGAAGATAGAGAGGAAGAGAGACACCTGCAGACCTGCTTCACCACCTGTGAAGGGATTTCCCTGCAGGGGGGCGCCTGGGGATAGAACCCGGTTCCTGATGGTCCTTGCGCTTTGCACCATGTGCACTTAACCCGCTGCACTACTATCCAACTCCCTCACTCTCATTTTTATGTCAGCAGTACTTAAAACAGGAGTTTAGGATCTGAAGGTTGAAAATTTTATCTGTGTGGCTAAATAACTTTTTTCCGGCTCATAATTTATTATGCAAAGTATCACATAATGGATTACTTATTGGCTTCTCTTTCCTTTTTCTATTTTATTTTTTTATTGTTATCTTTATTTATTTATTTATTGGATAGAACAAATTGAGAGTAAAGGGGGTGGTGGAGAGGATGTGAGACAGTGAGAAACCTACTTTACCACAGTGAGACACCTGCTTGACCGCTTTGAAGCTTTCCGCATGCAGGTGGGGACCAGGCATTTGAACCCAAGTCCTTGCACATTGTAATGTGTGCGCTCAGCCAGGTTTACCACCACCCAGCCCCTTTATCCATTTATTTTCCCTTTTGTTTCCCTTATTGTAGTTATGATGGTTGTTATCGATGTCATCATTGTTAGGGGAGAGGAGGGGAAGACAGAGAGGGAGAAAGATAGACACTTGCAGACCTGCTTCACTGCCTGTGAAGTGACTCCCCTGCAGGTGAGGAGCCAGGGGGCTTGAACCGAGATCCTTACAGTGGCCGTTGCGGTTTTGCCAAGTGCGCTTAACCCGCTGCACTACCACCTGACTCCCTAAATATTTTATATCTATGATGCCTCCTGTGCTTTCGATTAAATAATGGAAACGACAAATACAATGGATTGCCTAGTATTGATATTGTCATGCTTCTACCCCCGCTATCTCATAATTTTATGGTATATATGTATATATAATCACTAAAAGAAATAATTAAAGAAATAAATTAAAAAACTGCATCATATCATCCAATACTACTTTTGGGCATAGGGTGGGACCTGGGCTATCAGTGAGCTGGGTAATTTGCAAATTTATGTCTCATGGAGATACCCCATCAGTGCTATATGTAATGGGATAAAATTAGGAAGTCAAAAGTAGGGCTCTGAAACAGGATTACTCTAAATTCTGAAAAATTTATCCATCGATAATTTAGGAGATGTTGTCTGGAGGTTGACACAGTGGATAAAGCAGTGGACTCTTAGGCAGAAGGTCCTGAGTTTGATTCCCAGCAGCACATGTGCCAGAGTGATGTGTGGATATCTGGTTCTTATGTTTCTCCTATCGTCATTAATAAATAAAATATTTTTTAAAAAGTGCCCCGGCCTGCGGGGTTATCGACGGAAACCTAGGGTAGGGGGCGAGAGAATGGAGGGGACAAGAGACACAAAGAACGAGAGCAAGACAGGTTTCTGATCAAGCTCTGAAAATTTTATTTTACAGCCGCATTTTAAGCACACACCATGAGGAAGTTCTGCTAAGGTAGTGGGGGGAGGGAGGTGGGTGAGCAACTTTCCAAACAGTTAGATGGTAATCGCAGTTACAATGATCAGAATATCCGTTCACCGGTTATGTGAGAGACTTAGCTAAGGTTTTGGCTCCCGGCATGTCCTCCCTTTTTACAATTTAAGTGAGGCGGCAATTGAGGGTAAAAGCTAGGAATCTTATCAAGAGATAAGCAGGCATTAACCAGAGGGGAGAAGTATTGACCTGATTTCTCCCGCGGGGTAAATATAGAACTGATCTTCCTGCATCTTATACAGCTCTTGGTGTCTTTTTTGGGGAGGGGAGGAAGAGCCACTGTTTCTAAGGTGAGGAAAACTCACGGCGAAGAGTTCTAATGACTGACACCAACCTCCATGCAAATCAGGTTTGCTTCACGGGGGACTCAGAGGTGGACTATAGGGTCCTCCCCCTGCAGTGCTTAGCCCTGCACCCCTTACCGGTGCCCATGCCATGCCAAGGCTGGCGTGCATAAATCTGAGTTTTATGCAGCTCCTAGAAGAGGTCTGTCACCCTCAGGTTCAGCCAAGCCTCTGTCAGCCAAATCAAGTCTGTGGTAATATATTTGTAAGGGTTTCGATGCCAAGGAGTCAGTTTGTTGTTTTATAAAGCCAATTATCTTATTAAAAATAAAGGGTCCCAAGGTAATCATTAACAAGAGACGAATCAGGGGTCCCATAAGGGGCATCAAAGTGTCCTAGCGCGCCACCAGCAAGTCTAAGGGAAGCAGTCAGTGGATGTGATGTCCAGGGGAAGAAACAGCACGTCTGGTCCTCTGGTCGTCGTCAGCACCAACTGATGAAATTTTTCTTCTTCATAGAGGGTCAGCTGTGGAACAAGCAAAACTAGGAGGCAAGGACTAGGTAGAGAAGAATTGACATGAAAATATAGGGTGGTGTGTACCAAAACACAGAGGAGGTGCATACACATTAGAAGTCAAGGTGAGGTTTTCACAACAGATGAGTGGCTGAGCAAGTTGTGGTATATATACACAATGGAATACTACTCAGCTGTAAAAAATGGTGACTTCACCATTTTCAGCCGATCTTGGATGGACCTTGAAAAAATCATGTTGAATGAAATAAGTCAGAAACAGAAAGATGACTATGGGATGATCTTACTCTCAGGCCGAAGTTGAAAAACAAGATTAGAAAAGAAGACACAAGTCGAACCTGAAATGGAATTGGAGTATTACTCCAAAGTAAAAGACTCTGGGGTGGGTGGGTGGGTGGTTGGGGAGAAAAAAAAAAAAAAAAGTAAAGATCTGTCATTTATAAGCTAAAAAAAAAAAAAAAAAGAAGTCAAGGTGAGGTTCCTTGAACATGAGGAATATTGGGAGAAAAGTGAGCAGTCAATAAACATGTAAGGATGAAGTCAGCAGTGGTAGGTCAGCAGAAAGAGAAGACTTGGATAGGCTGGTGAGGTTAGGTGGAGTATATGCTGCCATGGCATCCTTAGTGGTAAGGACTTGCCAACAGGGACTGTGGATTTTGCAAGATCAATAATGTCATCCACCATAATAAAAGGAAAACAAACATGGACATCCAGTGTTGAAAAAAGAAAAAGAAGAAATATGTCTCTATGGCTGGGAGAGTGGGTGGCTTTGTCAATGAGATATAATAAATGGACAATTCAAATTTTTGTAAATATTAAAAAGGTTTAGTAAAGTTACTTCATTGACACTTTAGCCAACTGAATACTGGGGGGTGCATTCCCCTTCTTTTTTTTTTATTAATTGAGCTTAAGGGCTTAAGTTTTTCTTGTTTGAGCTGTAGCCCACATAAATTTGGAAAAGTATCAACTGAGAAAAAAAAAAGTTTTTGTTTACTAAACATGGGCAGGTGAATTACATCAATCTGCCAGAGAGCATTGGCTTTTATCAATGGGGATTAATCTTAAAAGCCTGAATAAAATAACAGGATCTTAATTAAACAATGAAGGAGCCAGTAAAGTGCCCTCACTGTGGCAGGTCAAGCATTAAAATTTTAAGAGGCTTGTAAAAAAATGAGAAAAAATTTTAGGATGTGAGTGACTTTAGGAGTCATCATACACCCATAAATAAAAAATGAAAAATGTTTAGCTTTTTTTTTTTAAGATACTTTTTTATTTATTTATTTATTCCCTTTTGTTGCCCTTGTTGTTTTATTGTTGTAGTTATTATTGATGTCGTTCTTGTTGGATAGGACAGAGAGAAATGGAGAGAGGAGGGGAAGACAGAGAGGGGGAGAGAAAGACAGACACCTGCAGACCTGCTTCACCGCCTGTGAAGGGACCTGCCTGCAGGTGGGGAGCCGGGGGCTCGAACCGGGATCCTGACACCGGTCCTTGAGCTTAGCGCCACTTGCGCTTAACCCGCTGTGCTACAGCCCGACTCCCAATGTTTAGCTTTAAATCTTACCATATGAGCAGTCAGTTCTTCATGTGCAGATGTACCTATAATTATTTACTTAGGGAGAGAACTTGTACCAAGTTAATTGATGATCTAATGGTTAGAATTGGCTTAAGTTCTTGTATATGATTTTAGAAGGCTCTTTATTAAAATATACCAGTATGTTATAGAAAGTCAATACCTAATGTGTTGACATGATAAAATGTTTACCATTTTTTAGCATTATTTTAAACTGATTAGACAGTTTAAGCACACTATTATAACTTAGTTTACTAAGATCTTTACTCATCACAAGGCTATCATGAGCAAGCATAGATATAAAACTCTTAATGTATTTTGCTCTTTAGAACTCTAATATGGCAACTTAAAAGGCTAAAATAAAACCTCATAGCTTAATTGTTCAAAGTACTAATTTTGTTAAATCAGGATTTGGCAAAACAAATCTATCAGACCAGAAGCACCATGTATTACCTTAATTTATCAAGAATAAACCTCTGACAGTGTCTTAAAACAAACCAGATAATTTTTTGCTCTCTAAAAGAACTGATTAAAGTTTGACATGTAGAATATGTACTCTCAAAAGCCAATTATTTGATAATTTTTGTAGTTTTTCTAAATAGGGGAGTTATCTCAGTAACAACTTTATTAGAAGGAGTAAGTCACTGTAAAAGCAAAAGTAACTTAACTCATGAGTAAGATTTAAAAATCTCTTAACAAGTTTTAAAATAAAAGTTTTAACCAGAACATTTTTGTCTATATCAGACATAAAAAACTCTCTTAACTTTTTACCTAGTCTCTCATGTTTTAATATCTAGAGTTCTTTTTTAGGGAAACCAGGGGCATACTTCTTGAATAAAATGTAAAATGGTTAGCTAAAACATCTATACAGCTCTACTTTAGGCCGCCCCATATTTATTTGATAAGTTTTATTTGGAAAAAAAATTTTTTCTTTTTACATACCTTATTTAAATTAAACCTCATTTATCAGAGCAAAAGCCTCTGGTGTTAGATAATTAACATAACCATTGTGTTATCTTTTACTAACCCAAGCCAGTTTTGCCGGTTTAGTTGAGAAAGTATTTTAAAAACTTTTTTTTTTTTAAATCACTTAAACAATTTTAAGTAAAATGTTAAACTTTGTTTGTTAGGATCTTTGCTTATCACAAAGCTATCACACCCTTTGGGCAGCTATGAACTAGGGTGGGTACACAACTTAATTGATCTTTCACTTTGATTTGGATAGGTAACTTAAAAAGCTAAGATAAACCTCATAGCTGAAATGTTCAAAATAAATTTTTACTGTTAACATTTCTTTTAGATGACCATTTTACACTAAATAATTTTGTTGAATCACATCTGCCAAATGAAAATTTTTTATCAGGCCAGGAATATCATGTTTAACCCGTTTTTCCTGGCAAGGCCACTGCTGTACAGTGACTGGGTTATTAGAAAGCCAGTTCAAACATGGAATTAACAAATTAACAAACAGTGGCAGTTGGTATTGGGGTGCTGTTAAGGTTTACAATTCTCACAAGAGGGAGAGGGACTGCAGGGGCATTTTACCATGCCTAGAGATCTCAGAAAATCTTTTAACTAATGAATTGATGCTGATATTAGCTATCAGAAGGACGAAACTGTCCTCTATTTTACTTTGGTAAAGGTGTGCCAACTTTATGAGTCGGGATCTTTAAAACCACATTTAACTTAACTAAATCTTATTTAAAACTTAAAGCAAACTATTATTTTGGAGGGTTAACACATATTAGTGAAAACAAGGTTAGCACAGACTTAAAACAGACATTCTTGGTGAAAAAAATTTTTTTCCTTAGCTCACAGCCACTCCCCCCCCACCCTGACTCCAGGAGGGGCAGGTGTGGCTAGAGGAATGATTGACTGCAGTCTTTGCCAATCTGTGGAGCAGGAGCTCTGTGATGTGATTGGCTGCACAGACGGAACAGGCGGGCTTAGTTTACTGCACGGAGAAAAATCTTTGAAATTCTTTTTCTGGGCTAAGGTACATTTTACAGTTTTAAAGAAACAATTCATTAAATTTCTATCAAAAGTGTGTACTGGTTCTCTGATTAATAGTTTTTAAGTTAAATAGAACGTCTTGTTTGATTGATTTTATTCTTTCTTTAGAGAATAGCTTGCTAGCCAGATAAGATCTCGCTCAGAATTGGTTTAACGCTTTCTGAGAGCTCTGGTGGTAGCCAGAGGGAAAAACCTGGATCTTTTTTTTTTTTTTTTTTTTGCTGGCTAGTTTTAAGATAATGCCAAATCAAGAGCCCACAGTTCTTTAACTAATTGTAAATGGTCTCGTTTTTCTTCTATTAATTTTCTAAGGGAAGCTGTTTTTTTGTGCTAGTTGAGTTTTAGCCTTGGTGGTGTCAGCCAAGTCGAGGACCGGAGCACAAAACGGAGGGGTGGTGGTATAGGGAGGCGGTCTGGACAAAGAAGAGCAAAGGGGTGGCCAGTCAGGACTATGATATTTGGCCATCTCTTCATCAAGGGATAAGGCCTCTTTAGGAGAAAGGCTATCATCAGGCCCATCTTTGGCGGGGGGTCTTAAGGTTGTCAAAGAGGGGTAAATCTTAACAGGAGGAGACTTAGCAGGAGCCTCAGGGATGGGGTCTCCTGAATCAGGCATGGGAATAGAGACAGACTCACAAACAGAAGGTTATCTCTTAAACAGTTTCCTATTCTGGCCCATCTTTTTTCATCAATAGTCCCTTCTAAGGGAAACTATGGACAAACATCATTCACAAAATTGAAAAACTTTTTGAGATCCTTTTTCTTAACCCTTGTTCCTCGTGTCTTGAGGGACTCTTTGAGGCCCCTAAGAAATAAATCATGCTTGCTCAATGCTTGTCCCATAATTGCGTCGCTCTTTCTTACCTTAAAACGGATCAATCTCACAGACGGGTAAATCTGCGGCGATCACCACTCGAATCTTCACTCACTCTGGGCTAAAGCGGCGATCCTATGCGAACCTTCACTCACTCCTTCTCTGAAGTGGTGGTCCTATGCTCCTTGGTCGACCATCGGGCAGCGACGTTCTCTCGGACCCCAGACCCAAAAAGGTCCCACATCAGGTGCCAGGTGCCCCGGCCTGCGGGGTTATCAACGGAAACCTAGGGTATGGGGCGAGAGAATGGAGGGGACAAGAGACACGAAGAACGAGAGCAAGACAGGTTTCTGATCAAGCTCTGAAAATTTTATTTTACAGCCGCATTTTAAGCACACACCATGAGGAAGTTCTGCTAAGGTAGTGGGGGGAGGGAGGTGGGTGAGCAACTTTCCAAACAGTTAGATGGTAATCGCAGTTACAATGATCAGAATGTCCGTTCACCGGTTATGTGAGAGACTTAGCTAAGGTTTTGGCTCCCGGCAAAAAAGAATTAAAATAGTAGTCTAGGAGGTGGCACAGTGATAAAACTTTGGACTCTCAAGCATGAGGTCCTGAGTTAGATCCCCAGCAGCACATGTGCCAGAGTGATGTCTGGTTCTATCTCTCTCCTGTCTTTCTCATAAATAAATAAAATCTTTTAAAAAAATTAAAGAAGAATTAAATTACACCACATATTTCAAGATGTGAGAAGTATATGTAGCTTAAAATTTTGGTAAGTTTTTTTTTTTTCAACTTCTCACTTTTGTGCACTGAAGGCATTGTTCTTTTCAAATTGAAGTTGAAATTAATGAGGCCTTAGTCTATTTTATTACAAAGTATCATCACTAGTTGCTCTTTTTCTTTCTGCCATCAGTGTTATTGCTGGCTCTATGATATGACTAATCTATGACTTGCAGTGGGCAATTTTTTTTCTTTTGTTTCCCCATTTTTTATTTGATAGAACAGAGAAAAATTGAGAGGAAGAGAGAAAGATACACACCTGCAGACATGCTTTACCACTTCCCTCCTACGGTGGGGAGCAGAGTCTTGAACCCAGGTCCTTGTGCTTGCTGATCTATGCACTTAATTGGGTGTACCACCACCTGGTCCCCACATCACTAGCTATTTATTATTTTTACATCAATATAATGTAGGGGAGAGGAAGTAAGACTGAAATAATTAGACTATGTTCAAGGGCCTTAAGCATCTGAACTGTAACTCACAAATGAGTGTAGCAGATATTTTCAATAAAATACAAGTTAGAAACAACAGCAACTTTATGTATAACATTTTGTTTTTTATCCCCATAGTTTGACTGAAAGCAAAATCATCATATCCACAAAAAGATTTATAAGTTTTGTTATTAGTGATTTAATAATGATCAACCCAATTGTGGGATTAGAGGAGTACAATTCCATACAGTTCCCACCGCCAGGGTTCCATATCTCATCTCCTTCATCGGAAGCTTCCGTATTCTTTTTTATTCTTTTTTATTTTTTAAAAAGGTTTTATTTATTTTATTAATGAGAAAGATAGGAGAAGCAGAGAAAGAGCCAGACATCACTCTGGTACATGTATTGCCAGGGATAGAACTCAGGACCTCATGCTTGAGAGTCTAGTTCCTTAACCACTGCGCCACTTCCCGGACTACTGTATTCTTTTTTATTTATTTATATTTAATTTTAATTGTTTTAGTCTTTATTAGATAGAGACACCCAGAAATTGAGAGGAAGGGGGGAGGATAAAGAGGAGACAGAGAGCCACCTGCACTACTGGTTCACCATTTGTGAAGCTTTTCCCTTGCAGGTGGTAACCGTTGGCTTGAATTCAGGTTTTTGCACACTGTAACGTGTGTGCTTAATTAGGTGTGCCACTACCCAGCCCCTATTTATTTATTTCTATATTTCAGAATTACATGTCGACAGGGATTTGAACTCACACCAATCCACACCAGACTTCTGAATCTTCACTCTCCCCACTGCAATCCACCACAGTTGCCCTAAGGTTATAGACATAGGCCAACCATCTTCTCTACAACTGTCTGTCCACATTTATACAGTTCCCCCCCCTTTTTTTTTCTGATTCAATCCTTTCTTCCCCCCCCAAGCCGTTCATAACAACATAACTACCTCCATGTGTCCCTCTCCTTTTCCTTTTCTGGTTACTGATAGAGCTGGTCTTCAGAGCCCTCTTATCTTCATCCTATCACTTCTCCTCTGCTGGGAGTATGCATCAAGGTTTATTTTAGTGGGAGCAGAAGATAGGAGCTCTGGCTTCTGTAATTGCTTCTCTGCTGAGCATGGGCATTGACAGGTCAATCTATGCTCCAGCCTGTTTCTATCTTTCCCTAGTAGGCCAGAGCTCTGGAGATGTGAGGGTCCAATACACATTGGTGAGGTCGTCTGCGCAGAGAAGTCAGGATGGAGTCATGGTAGCATCTGTAACTTGGTGTCTGGAAGGTGACATGACCTAAGCTGAGACAAAAAGGTTAATGAACAGGAACCACAAAGTAGGATTAGAGCAGATGAGATTAGGGATTTTAGGGTAGAATAAACCTAGGAAAACCATTTTAGGCATGTTCCTGGTGACACACAACTGTGGTAGGTTTGCTTGAGTTTGGTAGCTAGCCTGAAGTTGGATAAGAATATTGTCTGAGAATGGTGTCAGAGTAGGAAAAAAATAGGGCTAGAAAGTTGGAATAGGGGAGGGAGTAGCTCCTGTTCTTGGGAAAAAACAAAATTCTATGGCTAAAGTTAACTATTTACCTCCATCCATCTTCTCCAGGCCCATATATAAATGCATATTTATA
Organism: Erinaceus europaeus; assembly: GCF_950295315.1. Lineage (NCBI taxonomy): Eukaryota > Metazoa > Chordata > Mammalia > Eulipotyphla > Erinaceidae > Erinaceus > Erinaceus europaeus. Next base: position 7,562,072 of record NC_080184.1, on the reverse strand, counting down.
TTTAGTGCCAGAGCCTGTGTAACCTCTAAGTCCCCACTGGTCTGAGCTTATAGCTCATGGTCACATCTGAAGAATATTGCAGGCTGCACTCATTTCAAGACCAGTCTTTTTCAAGTGGCGGGGCAGGATACCCCCAGCCTCCCTTCAGCGACTTGGGCTATCCCTACCGTCATTGCTTTATGGTGAGGACAAGGTCCTGGTAGGGCCCACACGATGCCATACCTTATCAAAGTGACCAGTGGTGGTGGGGAGGGGGACCATTTTAGGTCTAGGCCCATTATATGTGTATGGCAATCCAAGGATTCCCTAACTAGGGCCCCAGAGGAGGAAGTGGTGTGATATTGACCAAACAGGCCATTATTACATGGGCCAGTCTCTTGCTCTTATCCAACTTTTTAAAGATTTTTAAAAATATTTATTTATTTCCTTTTGTTGCCTTTGTTGTTTTGTTGTTGTAGTTATTATTGTTGTTGTTATTGATGTCATCATTGTTGGATAGGACAGAGAGAAATGGAGAGAGGAGGGGAAAACAGGGAGGAGGAGAGAAAGATAGACACCTGCAGACCTGCCTCACTGCCTATGAAGCAACTCCCCTGCAGCTGGGGAGCCGGGGCCTCGAACCTGGACCTTTATGTTGGTCACTGAACTTTCCACCATGTGCTCCCAGCCTGATTCTGTCTTTCCTTAGTGGGGTTAGGCTCTGGGGAAGTGAGGTTCCAGGACACATTGGTGAGGTTGTAAGCCAAGAGATGTCAGGTTAGCATCATGATAGATCTGCAACTTGGTTGCTGAAAAGCATTAAGATAAAGGGAGAGCAAATTGTTTAATAAACAGGAACCTAAAGGTAAAAATAGAACAGATAAAGATTTGGGGGTTTCATGTTATAAGAGCCTAGGAAGTCTATTTTAGATAGGTCACATGGGACCCATGACTTTACTAATTTTTACCTGAGCCTAATAGCTAATATGTATGTATGCTGTAAGTATTGTCTGGGAAGATAGTGTCAGAGTTGAGAATAGGACTATAAAGCTGGATGAGTGCAGAGAGTAGCTCCCCAATATGAAACGCCATGAACAGTAAACCTCATCAATCTGACCTAAGGCCCATGTTTATTTATATTTAGCACAGGAGCCTGTGTAACCTCTGCATCCCTATCAGCCTGAGCACACATTCCATGGTCATAGCTAGCTAGGAACATTCTAGGTTGCACTCATTTCAGGACCCATCTTCCTCCGGTGACAGAGTATGTTAACCCAGCCTCCCTTCAGAGAGTGGCGCAGTTTCTATAGTTGTTCTACTTTGAAGGCAAGGTCTTGTAGAGACCCACAAGTAGGTTTATGACATTGTTCCTGATGGAGAAGACCTCTAATGATGTAGACAGGTATCTGTTAGAGGTCTAGGTCCATTATATCTATGTGGGAGTCCCAGGATTCCCTGACTAGGGCCCTGGATGATGGGTCGCCATCATTAAAGTATGGCTTTCTCTTGTCCTTATCCAGCTTTTGTAGTTCTTACTTGATCATACAGAGTTAAACTTAAGAGTGTCTGAAGGGGGAGTCCGGCAGCAGCGCAGCGGGTTAAGCGCACGTGGTACAAAGCGCAGGGACCAGCATAATGATCCTATATTGTTTTTTACCAGAGAAGTGCTCAGCTGTGGCTTATGGTAGTGTTAAAGATTGAACCTAGGTACTAATGTAAAACATTAAAGAAATTTTGCGTAACAAGTGTGTTGTCTCCCTAGTTCTACATTTTATTTAAAATATGTAGATTTCCTTAGTCTTAGGTACTACTGTAAGTTGAACCTGGATATGAAGATCAGATACTGATCAGAAACAACAAGGCATCTGCAACACTGTTTCACCGTTCTCAAAACTTTCCTTCTGCAGGTGGTTACCAGGGGCTTGAACTTGAGTCCTTATGCATTGTAACATATATGCTCATCCAGGTGTAGCCAACCCCTGATTTTTAAAAACAATATTTATGTATTTATTCCTTTTTGTTGTTCTTGCTGTAGTTATTATTGTTGTTGTTGAATAGGACAGAAAGAAATGGAGAGAGATGGGGAAGACAGAGTGGCAGAAGAAAAAGACACCTGCTGACCTGCTTCACTGCTTGTGAAGTGACTACCCTGCACATGGGGAGCCAGGGGCTCAAACCAGGATCCTCACGCTAGTCCTTTTGCTTTGCACCACCTGTGCTTAAGCGGCTGTGCCAAAGCCGGACTCCCAATTTTTTTTTTTTTTTAGTTGTGTTAACTGGAAGAAAATGCTGAGACAGAATGTTTTGTATCAAGACTAGGGGTGGCACATCTGGTTGAGTGCAGATGTGCAAGGAACCAGATTTGAGACCCTCATCTCGACCTACAAGGGGAAAACTTTTGTGAGTGGTGTAGCAGTATTGCAGGTGTGTCTCTGCCTCTCTTGCTCTCTATCAACCTCTTCCCTTTTGATTGAATAGCTCCTACCATACAACCAGACCATGCTTGTTTGGATATTGTTCTGACTCCGGTTCATATGTCCAGGACTGAGGCCCTAAAGCAGTTGTGCAGTCTGAACCCTTATGAGTGGAGGAATAGCTCCATCCGTTTGGAGTCTAGTGTTTGGCCAGTGCTCTGTCCGATCTGGGCTGCTTGTGGGCAGTGCTTGCAACTGAAGAAAGTCACTGTAGAAGGTAAATACTGGTGGTCCGGCAGGTGACGCAGTGGATAGGGCATTGTACTCTTGAGCCTGAGTTCCTGAGTTTGATTCCTGGCAGCACATGTACCAGAATGACGACTGGTTCTTTCTGTCTCTCCTCCTATCTTTCTAATTAATAAGTCAACACAATATTTTTTTAAAAAGAAAGAAAGTAAGTAAATACTGCTTCTCACATGCTAACAGAGTCCTGGCTTCCTCTTCTTGGTTGCTCATGTCTCCTGCTAATTCACCTCTTTGGGAGGACACTTCAATGACTCCAGAGTCTGAATGGAATCAGGAGGCTGGTGAGTGCCAGCCTCCAGAGCCTTGGTTGGAGAAGTTGCTTCAGACAGGCTCCAATGCTTTCTTGTTTCCAACCAAATGATGCAACCTGGACCTCTGTGTGGATCCCTGTGACTTGACTCCTTTTGAGGGGTCTCAATCCAGTGTGTCTCTGTTTTATGTTTGTTGTTTATTTATTTGTCTATTTATTGTATAGAGAAAGCCATAAATTGAGAGGTAAGGGGGTGATAGAGAGGTTTAAGAGAGACACTAGTGGGGGCTGGGCGGTGGTGCACCTGGTTGAGTGCACATGTCACAGTGCGCAAGGACCTGGGTTGGAGCACCTGTCCCCACCTGCAGAGGGAAAGCTTCACGAGTGGTGAAGCAGGGCTGCAGGTGTCTCTCTGTCTCTCCCTCTTTATCTCCTCCTTCTTTCTCAATTTCTGGCTGTCTATAACCAATAAAGAAGTAAATAAAGGTAATTTAAACATTTTTAAAGAGAGAGAGAGAGAGAGAGAGTTAGACACTAGCAACCACTCACAAAGCATTCCCCCTGCAAGTGTGCCCAGGGATTCAACCCAGGACCTTGTGCTTTTTGACATGTGCTCACTGGGTGTGCTAAACACCCAGTCCCTATTTTCCTTTATTTTATTTATTTAATTTAGTTTTATTTTATTTTATGTGACTGAGTTCAATTGAGAGGGAGAAAAAGGGAGAGACACTGTTTCACTCACAGAGGTACTGTTTCACTTCCCCCTCAGCAGATGGGGACAAGTGTTAAGGTAATGTGGCGTGAAAGGCCCAGAGGGAGAGGCTAGATCTATACCTCCTCTTAGGCTTTTTATTTTTATTTTTATTTATTTTTAATTTATTTCTTTATTGGGGAATTAATGTTTTACATTCAACAGTAGGCTTTTTATTTTTTAAAGGCTTTATTTATTTATTTATTTTAGTTATTATTGTTGTCGTCATTGTTGGATAGAACAGAGAGAAATGGAGAAGGGGAAGACAGAGAGAAGAGAAAGACAGACACCTGCAGACCTGCTTCACTGCTTGTAAAGCGACTCCTCTGCTGTTGGGAAGTTAGGGGATCCTAACGCTGGGCCTTGTGCATTTTGCCACCTGCGCTTAAGCACTGTTCTACCACCTGACTCCAAGGTTTTATTAATTAACGATTAAGATAGGAAAGAGAGAAATAATCAAACATCTCTCTGGTACATGTGCTGCTGGGGATTGAAGTCCTGGGACTCATGCTTGAGAGTCCAATGCTTTACCATGGCGCCACCTCCTGGACTATAGCTCCTCTCAGGTTTTAGCACCTAAATGTTAAAAGAATGAAACACCTGAAGTTAGGCAAGTAGAGTGTGAAATTCTGGCAAAGGGAAATTTTATTGTAGCCAAGGAAAAGGTGAGAAGCCCCGTTTGGGATCAAGAGCCCATCTAGCAGGGAGCTAAGAAACTTATCTGTCGGGACTCGGGCGGTAGAGCAGCTGGTTAAGTGTGTGTGGCACAAAGCACAAGGACCAGCGTAAGGATCCTGGTTTGGGAGTCGCTTCACAGGTGTGAAGAAGGTCTGCAGATTTCTTTCCCTCCCCCTCTCTTTCTTCCCCTCCTTACCAATGTGTCCAGCGACCCCCCACCCTCAGAGCTCTACCCCAACAGTGAAAGATAGAAACAGGTTGAGGGTATGGATCAACTTATCAATGCCCCTGTCTACTGGAGAAGCTATAAGTCAGACCTCTCACTTTCTGCACTCCATAGAGATATTTGGTCTATGCTCCCAGAGTGATAAAGAACAGGGAAATTTCCAGTGGAGGGGATGGGATCTGGCACTGTGGTGATGGGGATTCACCTAGTATGTGTCCTAACTGTTGGCCTGTCTTCCCACATAGTTATGGAGAAAATACTCGCTATCCTCTTCCTCTGATGGATAGGCATGAGAAAATGGATGAACGAGTTCATTCTGGGCTGGTGAAACAGCACAATGGCTGTTGTGCACATGACCTTTATGCCTGAGATGCTTAAGGCTCTGAGCTCCTTGGTTCAATTTATAAAACTACTTAAAGGCAGAGCTGAACTATAAGAAAAAGGAAAAAAGAAAAAGATAAAAACAGCTTGTTACGGGTGAGTAAGAAACATTTAAGGTCAGCTACGCGTTGACAATTATTAAAGCTAGGGAATAAGTGCAGACACATTCCTGTAGAGCTACCTTTACTTTGGAATATGCTTGAATTTATTCATTTGTTTACTTATTCCCTTTTGTTGCCCTTTTTATTGTTATAGTTATTATTGTTATCATCATTATTGGATAGGACAGAGAGAAAAGGAGAGAGGAGGGGAAGACAGAGAATGAAAGAAAGTATATAATGTCTGTATAAAGTTGGTAAGAAATATAGCATGATTCCTTTTGAAGCCTCCTCACCCAAGAAGAGCAGGTCCCATAGTTCTGTCACATCCTTAGTGTGTATAATCTTGCCTGGGCCAGATACTCTCACTCTTCCTGAGACTATTCTAAGGTCACACGCATGAGAGTCAGTGTTCCTTCCCTGTCTGTGAGTCCCTCTCTATAGTAGAAAAGCTGGTACTGTCAAAGCTGAGGACCTGGGTCATGTTCTGTGCTCACAGCTTGGGTTCCTGGTCTGCAGGACTGCCAGAGAGGCACTGTCTCTCCTTAGTTAGGAAGCATGGTTGTGCCAGAACATGGAGTGAAGGGGAGGGGCTGGGATCGAGATAAGGGACTGTTACCACTGATGTCCTTCTCAGGTATCTGTTTGAGGAGAATCAGAAAGCCCTTTTATTTCTATTTTTTGTTAGTGATTTAATATTGACTGTAGTATGCTTTACATTGGTTTGTTCTAGCCCTCCCCCGCCAAGAGAATTGGATCAGTCCAGTTAATTTCGCGGGCCGCTTGGCCCCGCCCCTAGGGACCCTGCCAGAGTTTCAGAGTTCGAGAGTAAAAGAGAGTTCCAGGGTTCCTGAGTTCCAGAGTAAGAGAGAGTGCTTGTGCCACCGCAAAGAGACAGCAGAGTTCTGTTTGGTGATTAGTTTGTCTTAGTTTATGAATCGTTGTTCCTAAATAAAGAAATACAGCTTCCCTGCCCAGCCGTATGTCTCTGGTCGTCTCTGTTACCCGCTAGCCCAGCTAGAGCCGCCGAATTTTAACAACAATTGACTTCACGTTTGTTTGTTTTTTCCCCACTAGTGTTATTGCTGGGGCTAGGTGCCTGCACTACCAATCCACTGCTCCTGGAGGCCATTTTTCTCATTTTTGTTCCTGTTGCGTTGCTGTTATTGTTGCCATTTCTGCTGTTGTTGTTGGATAGGACAGAGAGTAATGGAGAGAGGAGAGGAAGACAGAGAGGTGAGAGAAAGACACCTGCAGCTTGCTTCACTGCTTATAAAGCGACTCCTCTGCAGGTGGGGAGCCGGGGGTTCAAACGCTGGTCCTTGCAATTTGCACCACCTGTGTTTAAACTGTTGAACTACCATCTGACTCCTGACTTTTTAACCTAATAGCGGCATAATTCTACACTCTTCCCCTCACTGTTCTGCGGCCCTGTCCTCTTCTGAGGAAAGTACAGTAGTTCTTACTATGTCACAGATTAGGGTTGATTTTGTGTGTGTATGTATGTATGTATGTCCTTTTTTTCCAATGGACCTGCCTTCACTTCTTTCAGAAGTCACTGTGTTTACACCTATTACTACTTATGAATATTGTACTTTTTTGTGTTTGTTGTTGTTTTCCTCTCTCTCAGATTAGTAAAACAGTGCCTGACTTTCTCTGATGCTTTCCAGATCTGCTTCACTTTCAGTGACGGCACAGAAAACAGAAATTCTTGGTGACAGGCATTTTTTGTCCAGAGTGTCTAGAGCATCTTCCACTATCTTTTCCTTGTTCTGGGAGCATGAACCAAAGTTCTTTTCATGAGGGCAAGAGGAAGAATCCTTGGTTTCTGTAATTGCTTCTCTACATGTCATGGACATCAGCAGGTTGATCCATACCTCCAGTCTGTTTCTATCTTTTGTTAGCAGGGTAGGACTCTGGAGAGGTGAGTTTCTGGGTCATGTTGGTGAAGGCACCTGCACAGGGTGGTCAGAATGGAATCATCATAGTATTTCAAGGGAGGTCAGAATGGAATCCTAGAGTATTTCCAGCTTGGTAGCTGAAGCTATAATATTCTGTGAATATATCAGCTGTAGTTGGATGAATTTTGTTTAGTTAAATAGCTGTCAATCTTTGTTGTTTTCAGGGACAGTCTGTGTGTCTGTTACTTCAAGGCCACACCTCTCAGAAGTCCCAAGTCCACATTTCTTTTTTAAAAATATTTATTTACCTATTTATTCCCTTTTGTTACTCTTGTTGTTTTACTGTTGTGGTTACTATTGTTGTTCTTGATGTCCTAGTTGTTGGATAGGACAGAGAGAAATAGAGAGAGGAAGGGAAGACAGAGAGGGGGAAGAGAAAGATAGACACCTGCAGACCCTCTTCACCTCCTGTGAAGTGACTCCCATGCAGGTGGAGAGCCAGGGGCTCAAAGTGGGATATTTACAGGGTCCTTGAGCTTCTCGCCATGTGTGCTTAACCTGTTGCACTACTACCCGACTCCCTAAAGGGCCATCTTACAGCACATCAGGGCCCTGGAGCTTTTGGTATTTACTAATTCTGGAACTGGTGTGCCAGATATAAAAACTGTTTTCCAGTAATCCCTAGGTGTCCTGACTTTGTTTACCAATTCCCAGTTTTACATTTCCTGTAGGTGTAGTGCTTGCTGTCAAGCCAAGAGACCTGGCTTGTGGAGTTACATCACAGTCTGAAGATACTGCTTCTTTTAATTTTCTGGCCAGAAAAGAAATTGAGAGAAATAGGGAGAAATGACAGTTTCTCAGGTAAATGACATATGCCATATTTGATTCTTTTTTCCTCCTGAGAAAGCTGTATTTTAATTTACACATGCATTTTATGTTATGAGTGTTCATTTCACTGCTTCTGATTTGCCTGAATATTTATTTTGTCACCAGTCTTTGCTGCCATGATATATAGATACAGATATTTGGTAGATATGACAAAAAGAGAGGAGGGAGGGAAAGTGAAGAAGAAACACCGCAGTACTGTTCCTCCATTGAATCTGGAATGTATGCTTTCTACTTTGTGTGTCACCATGAAGATCCTATTAAAGATATTTTGAGTTTCATGCTCAGATAGTGAGTTTTAATCCCTCACACCACACAGAGACGTGAAGAGGGAAACTTCATTAGTGGTACTCTTGTTTCTTTCCCTAGGTGTACGGACATTGGCAATTTTGATCTATACCCCCAGCCTGTTTGTTTCTTTCCTTACAAAGGTAGGGTTCAGGAGAGGTGTTGTAGGGCACATTGATGAAGACATCCATCTAGAGTATTCAAGATGGAATCATAGCATCTGCAACCTAGTGACTGAAAGACAGACATAAAGTGAACCAAATGTTTAGTAAACAGGAACCAGAAAGTAAGATTAGGGCAGATTAGAATAGGAATTTTAACGTATAATGAAGCTGTGTAGTCTTCTTTAATTAGTATTTTCCTATGGGCCCATGAATTCAGTAATTTTTGCTTGAACTTGATAGTAACATGAAGATGGACTAAAAATATTATTTGGGAAGACGGCATCAGAGTTGAGAAAAGAACTAGGAAACTGGATTAAAGCAGAGAGTAGTTCCCAAACTTCACAGTAATGACCAGAAATGATGGAGAGATATTAGAGGTGTTGGCCCATCATGTCTATGGGGAAATCCAAGAATTCCCTGACTAATGGTGCTCTCCTTTATCTCCTTTTATTTATGCAATTTTAAGGAGCAAGTATGTTTCTCTCTCTCACAAATAGATGCTGTTATTTTTGGATCTAATTCTAGACAGTAAGTATGTGCACTTTCTTGGAAGTGTCCTGTAGTGTCAGTCATGTGTCTTCCTTTTTTGTTTGTTTTTCTGTTTTTAATTTTTCATAAAAATGGAAATATTGGCCAACCTATAGGATAAGAGGGGTACATTTCCACACAATTCCCACACCCACAACTCCATTTTTAGTCCCCTCCCTTGATAGTTTCCCTGTGTTTTATCGCTCTGGGTGGGTGGACCCAGAATCATTTTGGGGTGCAGAAGGTGGAAATTGTGGCTTCTGTAATTGCTTCCCCGCTGAACATGGGTGCCTTCCATTTCTTTTAAGCCACAAACTGACCTCCAATTTAAGTCATTTAAAAAAGTTTTTCCTTCTTTTTTTTTTTTAAGTTACATTTTCTTACTGCTTCTTTGCCATGTGCATGGTCCTCAGTTGAATCAGGCCTCTGCCACACTGGAGCTTCAGTGCTGTGCTGTCTCTCTCTCTTCTTTCTTTTTTTCTTCTTAACATTGTAACATGGAGCTCTAAAAGGCGCAGTGATGAAAACATAAAAAGGTAAAGAAATTAAGTTGTACACTGAATGCTCTCCCAAACCTGACTCAGTGATGCTTAGACCTGTTCCTCCACCCTTCCAAGTGCACTTCATAGTAACATCACTGTCATATAAGATTCCAGGGGCTGTGTTCAGGACCTGGTGACAGCACAAAGCTTTTATCACTGTACCAATTAGTGTGTCACATGCTAGATCTTGAGAGTGAGGTATTTGTTATGTTTGGTGATGAGACAATCACTGACTTCATAAAGTAGATCCTGGATGTCTAATCTGCTGTCAGTATGAGGTGTTTTCTCATATAAATAAATACACTGTATGTTTTAGTGCTCAGTGACCTATGAAGATGTAACAGTGATATTCACTCAAGAGGAGTGGGCACTACTAAATTCTTCAGAGAAGAAACTCTACAGAAATGTGATGTGGGAAAACTTTAGAAACTTTCTGTCAATAGGTAATTATGATATTCATTCATTTCTCAATAAAAAGACATTTTTTTCCATTGCTCAACAATGTATGCCGAGACATTGTAAAGTGAAAGGGGCCTGATTGTGATTGTGACTCATGAGGGATACAAAATTCAATATATTTGTATCCTCTCTAATATCTTTTGTATTTTTAGGACAGTTACAAGAGGATCATTCCATCAAAGAGCAGTACAACTACCAAGGAAGTAAAAGGTTTGTATCTCATTCATAATTATACTGTCCTACCCAGAAAGCTACTATGAACTTCTCCGTGATTTATTTATTTATTTATTTAAGAAAGGAAAAATTAACAAAACCATAGGGTAGGAGGGGTACAACTTCTCACAATTCCCACCACCCAATCTCCATATCCCACCCCCTCCCCTGATAGCTTTCCCATTCTCTATCTCTCTGGGAGCATGGACCCAGGGTCATTGTGGGTTGTAGAAGGTGGAAGGTCTGGCTTCTGTAATTGCTTCCCCACTGAACATGGGCGTTGACTGGTCAGTCCATACTCCCAGTCTGCCTCTCTCTTTCCTTAGTAGGGTGGGTCTCTGGGGAAGCGGAGCTCCAGGACACATTGGTGGGGTCTTCAGTCCAGGGAGCCTGGCCGGCATCCTGATGGCATCTGGAACTTGGTGGCTGAAAAGAAAGTTAACATACAAAGCCAAACAAATTGTTGAACAATCATGGACCCAAAGCTTGGAATAGTGGAGAGGAAGTGTTAGGGGATACTCACTGCAAACTCTAGTGTACTCTGCTTTCAGGTATATATTTTGCAGTAGTTTATGGATACGTGTGAACATATGCTCTCTCTCATAGAAACTGGTGTATATCTAGGTTTTGGGACTTTGTTAGAAAGTGAACCACCTGAGATGGAATTAGAGTATAGTATGAAAGGAAAGGTCTCACCCGAGTAATGAAGCTGAAGGGTTGTCATTCTACACGTGAAGTCTCTGGACATAGTCTGAAGTGAAGCATGTTGAGGTGGCAATCGTTGTGTTGATTAGGTTGTGATCGGCAGATGCGATATTATTTGATATGGATTGGGAGAGGCATACGGGAAAGTGGGCTCTATCCAAGGGTTCCAGGACTGGGGGAAGTAGAGGCTCTCTAGTGGAGATGTGAGGTTCCTGCTGTCTTAGGGTTCAATAAGACAATTGATAGTTAATGTTATCATCACATTATTTGGTAATTGGGTTAACTTTGAAAAGTCCTTTTGTTAGGGTTTGCTGTACAGTACCCAGTATCTTGTATATAGCTGTGCTATTGGTTGCTTCTGATTTACTTGGTCTAGGCTTTTGAGAGAATCTGCATATCAATTACACAGCCTATGTATTAAAAAGACTCAGTCTGTGTTTTAAAAAACTTTGAGACATACAATTAATTTTCCCCCCTCATATTAATTAACTAGTGATTTATATGACTACATTTTACTAGGAGTGTACATAAACACCATTCCCACCACCAAAATACTGTGACCCATCCTTCCCACCCACTCCCACCCCCCACTGGCCCAGGAAGCTGCATGTCTACCCCTCACTACAGGGTTTTTACTTTGGTGCACTACTTACAATTTGGTCAGGTCCTGGTTTTAGTTTCCCTTTCAGATCTTCTTACTCAACTTCTGTTGATGAGTGTGATCATCCCATACTCATCTTTATCTTTCTGACTTAGCTCACTTAACATAATTCCTTCTAGCTCTGTCCAAGATGGGTCAGAGGAGGTGGCTTCGTTGTTCTTGATAGCTGCATGGTACTCCATTGTGTATATATACCACAGCTTTCTCAGCCACTCATCTGTTGTTAGGCACCTGGGTTGCTTCCAGGTTTTAGCTATTATGAATTGTGCTGCTGGGAGTCGGGCGATGGCGCAGTGGGTTATGCACAGGTGGCGCAAAGCGCAAGGGCCGGCTTAAGGATCCCGGTTCGAGCCGCCGGCTCACCACCTGCAGGGGAGTCGCTTCGCAGGCAGTGAAGCAGGTCTGCTGGTGTCTTTCTCTCCCCCTCCATCTTCCCGACCTCTCTCCATTTCTCTCTGTCCTATCTAACAACAAGAACATCAATAACAACAACAATAACTACAACAATAATGAAAAACAACAAGGGCAACAAAAGGGAAAATTAAAAAAAATGAATTGTGCTGCTATGAACATAGGAGTACACACCTCTTTTTGGTTGGGTATTATGGAGTCCTTGGAGTCATGTGATTTTTTTTTTTAATCTTTGTGATTTCCCTAAATGCGTGGACCCTTATGTGTTCCTAAGTTTGTTCTCTTTAGTATTTGAGCTATTGCTTGGCTACTGCTATAATACAATCTTTTTTTTAATAACATTTTTATATTTATTTAATTATTCCCTTTTGTTGCCCTTGTTGTTGTTATTGATGTCTTTGTTGTTGCATAAGACAGAGATAAATGGAGAGAGATGGGGAAGACAGAGGGGGACAGAAAGATAGACACCTGCAGACCTGCTTCACCATCTGTGAAATGACTCCCCTGCAGGTGGGGAGCCAGGGGCTCAAACCCGGATCTTTACACTGGTCTTTGCACGTTGCACCATGTATGCTTAAACCATTGCACTACTGCCCAACTCCCTATAATACAATCTTTTTAAAAGAGAATTTATAATGACTGATATATAGATAATTTTTAAAGTATGTCATAAAAAATGATGACATGAATAGCTTCTGCAGTAGTTGGTAATTGACTCAAATAATGATGGATGTAATGTATAAGCCTGAGGTTCTCATTTCAATCACTGGCATACATGTAAGAAAATGGCGTTCTGGATTATCATTTCTTTCCACTGATGACAAATTCTCTGACACAGATAAGAAAGAAATGGAAGTTTTTAGAAATAAGGCAGGGGGAAGTCTTGTGGTAGTGCAACGGGTTGAGCTGACATGGCGCAAAGTGAAAGGATTGGTCTGAGTATCCTGGTTTGAGCCCCCGGCTCCCCACCTGTAGGGCGTCACTTCACAGGTGTTGAAGCAGGTCTGCAAGTGTCTGTCTTTCTCTCCCCCTCCTCTCTGTCTTCCCCTTCTCTCTCCATTTATCTCTGTCATATGCAACAACAACAACAACAAATATCTCCAACAATAAAACCAACAAGGAGAACAAAAGGGAATAAATAAATAAATACAATATTGCTATCAATATATTATTGGTTGTGGTTTAACTCACTTATGTATTATACTATTTAGTATTTAATAGCTTTTAATTGAGTTTTTCTTTTTAACTGAGAGCCTTTATATAATTTTAATTTATTATTATTATTTTGTCAGTACAAACATTTTTAGTCAAATGTATTGATAATGTCTATGATTTTTCATCATTTATGTATAATAATGTCCTGAATTTTCTTAATAAAGTTTCATTTTTTCATTACAATATCATTAAGTAAATTCTCACTGCTTTTCAGTAATATAGTGGAAATCTCTGAGGCCAAAGAACAAAGTCAAAATGGTGGGAAACCTCAAGAATGTGAAGTATACAACAAAGAATTGACTTATTCCAGTCAGCTTAAAAAACAGAAAAGAATTCCCATTGGAAAGAAACCATATCAACGTAAACATTGTAGGAAAACATTCAGTCAAACCGGTGATCTTCACAGACATGAATGTAAACAGTGTAGGAAAACATTCAGTTTTCGCAGTAAACTTCAGACACATGAAAGAACGCACAGTGGAGAGAAGCCCTATGAATGTAAACAGTGTAGTAAAACATTCAGTGAAATCGGTACTCTTCGGAAACATCAAAGAATGCACAGTGGAGAGAAACCCTATGAGTGTAAACAATGTTCTAAAACATTCAGTCGATGCAGTTATCTTCGGCTACATGAAAGAACTCACAGTGGAGAGAAACCCTATGAATGTAAACAATGTTGTAAAACATTCAGTCAATCCAGTAATCTTCGGACACATGAAAGAACTCACAGTGGAGAGAAACCCTATGAATGTAAATTCTGTAGGAAAACATTCAATCAATCCAATCATCTTCGGACACATGAAAGAATACACAGTGGAGAGAAACCCTATGAATGTAAACACTGTAGGAAAACATTTAGTGATAACAGTGCTCTTCGGAAACATGAAAGAATGCACACGGGAGAGAAGCCCTATGAATGTAAACAGTGTAGTAAAACATTCAGTCTATCCAGTCATCTACGGACACATGAAAGAAAACACAGTGGAGAGAAACCCTATGAATGTCAACAATGTAGGAAAACATTCAGTGTTTCCAGTTCTCTTCGGATACATGAAAGAACGCACAGTGGAGAGAAGCCCTATGAATGTAAAAGGATGTGGCCTTAGAATTGTCTCAGGAGGGAGTCAGGTGGTAGCATAGTGGGTTAAGTACACGTGGCACAAAGCACAAGGACCAGCTTAAGTATCCTGGTTCCAGACCTCAGCTCCCCACATGCAGAGGAGTCGCTTCACAAGCTGTGAAGCAGATCTACAGGTGTCTTATCTTTTTTTCCTTCTCTCAGTCTTCCCCTCCTCTCTCCATTTCTCTTTGTCCTATCCAACAATAATGACATCAACAACAACGATAATAACTACAATAATAAACTACAAGGGCAACAAAAGGGAAAATAAATAAATACGAAAAAAAAAGAATTGTCTCAGGAAGAGTGATAGTATCTGGACCAGGCAAGAAAGAGCTTACACCCATAGGATGTTACAAAACTATGGGGACCTGCTCTTCTTAGTTGAGGAGGTTTCATAAGGAATACTACTATACATTCAGCTTCATACAGATATTTGGAAACTTTTGCAAAAATTCATTCATATTCCAAAGTAAAGATAGTTTTTTTTAAATAAAAGTATTGTGTTGCCCTTGTTTTTTAATTGTTGTAGTTATTATTATTGTTATTGTTGGATAGGACAGAGGAAATGGACAGAGGAGGTGAATACTGAGGGGGGAGAGAAAGACACCTGCAGACCTGCTTCACCGCCTGTGAAGCAACTCCCCTGCATGTGGGGAGCTGGGGGTTCAAACCGGGATCCTTGAACCGGTCCTTATTTATTTTTATAAGTAGCAATGTTTGGGGGCTGAGCAGTTGCTGCACTCACTTAAGAGCACATGCTGTCATGTGAAAACACTTGAGTTTAAGCCCCAGCTGCCCACCTGCAGGAGAGAAGCTCTATGAGTGATGAAGTGGAGCTGCAGTCTCTTTCCTCCATGTCCCTCCCCTCTCAATTTTTTTCTGTTCCACCAAAAAAAAAAAAAAAAGTAGCATCACAGCAGACATAGGAACAGAGAGATATTCAGCAGACTCTGGGGTACAGTCATGAAGAGAGAGTGCCATTAGTACAGGACTTCTAGTTGGGAGATGACAAACTGCAGACAGTGATGGTCATCTATCATTGTGAATTCTGAAAGCTCATGGAGAGTACTATTTGAAGTTTAAAAATGCTACACTTATATATCTTCATTAAAGTTTAAAACATACGGCAACATATGTTTATAACACTGTGGTGGTTATCCGGGGGGAAAGCATGGATTTGGGGGTGGAGGAGGAACAGAACTGTGGCAGTGTGCCTCATGGGAAACTATATCGCTGCAATCTGATGATTATGTCAGTCATTATTGAAACACAAATGAGAAATAAATATAGACAACAAAGCCAATCATGATGCTCAGCATATTTCTTAAATGTTTTCTTCATTAAAAGAGGAGGACCATGGGTAGACAGCATAAGGGATATGTTAAGATAATCTCTACTGAGATTCCAATGTCCCAGATTCAATCCCCTACACCATCATAAATCAGAGCTGAGAACGTTGCACTGATTTGAGAGAAAAAAAAAAATCCTCTGTTCCATAGTATTGATAACCCAACCTAATATTTTTGGGGTAGCTAGATAAATACAAATAAGAAAATTAAACTGAATGTGTTAAAATTAAATAGGTGACTGATATATCTGTATTAAAAATACTAAATTAAATCCCATGGGACATTCTAGATGATGTTCTGTTCATTGGTCTCTCAAAATTCAACACAGATATGCAGTAAATTTTGGATGCTAAAATATATTAGGAATGAATTAGAAAAAATATGAAAGGAAATCTAAACATACATTTATAATAAAACTAGTAAAATATAAATTTATATCTATGTTTAATTAAAATTCAAAAAATAGTCATCAGGTATTACAGAATTTAGTACCTGTATGATAAAACCATTGCTATAGGAAATATTTTTTCTTTTTCCCATATTTTTCCTTTGTTTAATTTGATGAAAGAGAGATGGGAAAGGTGTATAAACATTGTTGACTGTAAACCCCATGGATTTGTTCTGATCTGGGGCCCCTGTTCAGCTTAGGAGCCTATGTGACCTCTGCATCCCAGTATATCTTGAGCTCACATTTTGAGGTCATGAGTAGGACTATTCCAAACTGCCCCAATTTCAGGACCCATCTTCCTCAGGTGTAACACAGAGTATGTTGTCCAGCCTCCCTTCCGACTATGGAACATTTTCTACCGTTGTTGATTCACATTGAGGGCAAGGTCCTATGGGGTCCCACAAAGGGGTCTATCATGTTGTTTCTGATGGAGATGACAGTAACAATGGAGAGAGGGATCTATTTGAGGTCTAGATCTGTCATGTCTGTTTGGGAATACTACATTATTTTCACATCTTTCTCACTGCAGGTTGGGATTGGGGGGCTTGAACCTAAGTCCATGCATGTTGTCACATGTATGTTCAGTGAGAAATTAATAGAGATAAAGAGGAGGCACAGATGGATATTTGAAGTAATCTACCAAAGTGATGCAACAATAGCAAGCCCTATAGACTCAGTAATTATGCTCAGAATAAATAAAGCAAAATCTGGAAGAACTAATTTGCAGACAGGTGCTAGGTAGTGGAGTAGCCGGTTGAGCATGCATGCTATGATGTGCAAAGACCCAGGTTTAAGCATCTAGTCCACAACTGCTGGATAAAAGCTTAAAAAGCAGTGATGTAGTGGGGCGGGTGGTAATGCAGCAGGTTAAGCGCACATGCCGCAAAGCACAAGGACCAGCTCAAGTATCTGGTTCAAGCCCCCAGCTACCCCACCTGCAGGGAAGTTGCTTCAGGGACAGTGAAGCAGGTCTTCAGGTGTCTATCTTTCTGTCCTCTCTGTCTTCCCTTCCTCATCTCCATTTCTCTCTGTCCTATCCAACGACAGTGACAACAATAAGAACAATAATAACTACAACAACAACGATAAACAGAAGGGAAACATAAGGGGGAAAATAGCTTCCAGAAGCAGTGGATTTGTAGTGCAGGCGCCAAGCCCAAGCAATAACCCCGGAGGCTAAATAAATAAATTTTCTTTAAGAAAGCAGTGATGTAGTCCTATGGGTCTCTATATTTATCTCCCCCTTCACTCTCAGTTTTTCTCTCTTTTTTTTCTTGGTGGTATGGTTGGATTTGACCTGAGACTTTGGAGCCTCAATCATGAGAGTCCCTTTGCATAACCATTATGCTATCTACCCCTGCCCCAATTTCTCTCTAGCACTATATCATAATAAACAAATAATTTTAAAAAGGGATAATCTACAGCCAGGCAGTGGCACATCTGGTTAATGACACACATTACAATATGCAAGGACTCATGTTTGAGCCCCTAGTACCCACCTGCAGGTGGAAAGCTTCAGAAGTAGTGAAGCGGCCCTGCAGGTCTCTGTCCCTTTCCCTATTTCCCCCTCCCCCCTCAATATCTCTCTGTCCTATGTAATAATAAATAAAAATATTGTAAAAAAGAAATAGTCCACAACATGAACAGGCTTTAATACTCTTCAGAAACAAACGAGGCAACAAATATATATATATATAATTTTTTTCCCAAAATAACAGGGTGGGAGAGCTAGTGTAAAGGTTCTGAAGGCAGATTCTCATGCCTAAGGTTTTCATATCTCAGGTTCAATCTCCTGCACTACCATAAACCAAATTCTTTAAACTGTGAGAAAACGTGTGTGTGTGTGTATGTGTGTCCATGTGTTTAAGACAAATAGTGGTGTTTTTTTTTTTTTTTTTTTTAGTGAAAAAGGGATACAGAGAAAAAGATACACAGAGAGAGCTACCAGAGCACTGCTCCGCTCTGGCTTATGGTGGTGCTGGGGACTGAACCTGGGACTTTGGAGGCTTGAAAGTCTTTTGCATAACCATTACGCTATCTCCCCAGCCCTGAACTAGTGTTATTTGTTATGGTGGCCCTATGAGACCAACATAGCACATAACTGCCAAGCATATGAGATTGTTTATACAAACTCACCTGTTTCCTGTGCCAGTCAGAGAAGCTCTGTGTTACTGTGCCTCTTTTTTTTTTTTTTTTTGCCTCTTTCTTTTTAACTCGGGTGGGGAAGCCTTTTTCTGCCAAAGACCATTCAGATGATTTATTTTGCTTTTTTTTGTGGTTTTATCAACTCAGGTTACAGGGTGCACATCAACAGCTACTCATTCTCTTAGTTGAGCAGCCTGGGGTCGGGGTAGGTGACTCTGTTGGCCAGTGGGGCTGTCTGCTTCACAATGGCTTTGCCGTTCTTGAGGAGACATTGGGAGTGACCTCAGTGCAGTAGGGCTTGTTGCACATGCACAGTAGGCGCTTAGTTTTTCTGCTGTTGCCACAGTCCATGTTGGGCATCAGGATCTGGCCCTTGGACCTGTGGTGCACCCTGGTGTTGATGCCCCTGGACTTCCTTCATTTCCTCTTGATCTTGACATTAACACCAATAGATTTGCTCCCACCCTACAGCCCTTGCAGGAAGGTTGAGCAGGCTCCACTTCCGCCAGGAAGGTGAAGCCTCCTGCAGCCAGGAATGCAGCTTGGCCCTGGGAGCTGGAAGGTGGCCCATTAATCAGCTGTGGTTGACTGAATAGTAAGAGGCAGGGGCCACTGTCCTTGGCCTGCTCCCTCTTAGCACCTCTGTGCTCTGAGCTCTGAGAGAGATAGCATAATGATTATGACAAAGATTTTCTCTTTCTTTCTTTCTTTCTTTCTTTCTTTCTTTCTTTCTTTCTTTCTTTCTTTCTTTCTTTCTTTCTTTCTTTCTTCTTTTTGCCTCTAGGGTGCCCGCACTACAAATCCACTGCTCCTAGAGGCCATCTTTTTTCCACTGTTATTGTTGCTGCTGTTGCTGTTGTTGGATAGGATGGAGACAAATTGAGAGAGGAGGGGAAGAGAAAGACAGACACCTGCAGACGTGCTTCACAGCTTGTGAGATGACTCCCTGCAGGTGGGGAGCCAGGGGCTTGAACCAGGATCCTTGAATCAGTCTCTGTGCTTTGAGCCATGTGCGCTTAACCCACTGCACTACCGCCCGGCCCGCAACAAAGATTATCATGACTGAGGTTCTGAGGTTCTGAGTTCGGTCCCACACATCCCCATAACATTGTGGTTAAAAATAAGTAAATAAGCCAGGTGGTGGCGCACCGGCTTAAGCTAAGCCCTCGTAGTGCAAGGACCCACGCAAGGATCTCGGTTCAACCTCCGGGCTCCTCACCTGCTGGTGGGTCGCTTCATAAAAATAAGTAAATACTATGAAAGGAAAGGTCTCACCGGAGTAATGAAGCTGAAGGGTTGTCATTCCACACGTGAAGTCTCCATGATTGCTCAACAATTTGTTTGGCTTTGTATGTTAACTCTCTTTTCAGCCACCAGGTTCCAGATGCCATCAGGATGCTGGCCAGGCTTCCCTGGACTGAAGACCCCACCAATGTGTCCTGGAGCTCTGCTTCCCCAGAGACCCACCCTACTAGGGAAAGAGAGAGGCAGACTGGGAGTATAGACCGACCAGTCAACGCCCATGTTCAGCAGGGAAGCAATTAGAGAAGCCAGACCTTCCACCCTCTGCAACCCACAACCACCCTGGGTCCATGCTCCCAGAGGGCTAGAGAATGGGAAAGCTATCAGGGGAGGGGGTGGGATATGGAGACTGGGTGATGGGAATTGTGTGGAGTTGTACCCCTCCTACTCTATGGTTTTGTTAATTTATCCTTTCTTAAATAAAAAATAAATTAAAAAAATAAAGCATAAGAATAGGCTCGGTGAACCAGTGAAATAGCTCAATTTGATAATGCTCTGCTCCCAAGTTCCAGTACAGCCCCCACCATTTGAAGGACGCTTCCATACTGAAGTCTCTTTCTTTCTGTGACTCAGTTTCTATATAAGGATAATAACAGTAAATTAACAGCCTTAGAGCTACTTCACTGTGCCCCAGCCTCACTGCTCCCAGCAGGTGTTCCTCCCAATTCTGTTCCCAGGAATATAATCATGCTTGGGGGCAGGGATCCCCAATTTTGGCCCCTGTGTTCTCTCTAAGGCTTAGAGAGTAAATGACCCAATGGTCACTTTGGTATGGGGGAAGGGGGTGAGGGCATCTATGCCCCCCCCATCTTAAGGGTCCATCATGAGTAATCTCTACAATGAATTGAGAAGAAAGCATGATTATTCAGGTAAGTTAAACTATTGAAAACAAAACATGTTTGGGCATGGGAGAGGGGGAAGAGAGAGAGAGAGAGAAAGTATGAGGTTGACTTAAATTTTGCTCTCATAGTAGTCCCAGAAAGAATGAGCCCCCCAAAGGTTAAGTCTTTAAAACCCCAAAGCCCCACCTGTAACCACTCCTTTTTATGGGTGGTGCGTTTTCTTCCTCAACAATTCTATGCAGCCAGACTCAGATGTGAGTGTTTTGAGTGCTAAGCACAGTTGCCTCTAGCAATGATTAAGTCCTTGGTATGTGGTGGGCACCATGCTAAGCTTTGTGCAAGTTTCACTGGTTCATTCATCACTTCAAAAACTGAAGCTCTTGTCTAGCCAGATGCTGGGGACTATATCTCTGGGAAGGTTCTTGGAACCCCAAGAGCTAAGATCTCTTATAAGGGGGAGTCAGGCAGTAGCACAGCGGGTTTAGCACAGGTGGCGCAAAGCAAGAACAGGCATAAGGATCCCGGTTTGAGCCCCCGGCTCCCCACCTGCAGGGGAGTCGCTTCACAAGCAGTGAAGCAGTTCTGCAGGTGTCTGTCTTTGTCTCCCGCCTCTGTCTTCCCTGCCTCTCTCCATTTCTCTTTGTCCTATCCAACAACAACAACATCAATAAAACTACAACCATAAAACAAGGGCAGCAAAAGGGAATAAATAAATATGTTTTTAAAAGACCTCATATAAGAAAAAAAAAACAGCAGACAAACCCATGAGAAGTTTAATGAACCCATGAGTCAACTAAGTGTAGCCTGGGTTAAAATTGCAGCAAGCTAGGTCAGGAGACCTCAGCACTCAATGGGCAAGGCAGAAGGTGGGTATGGTAGCTGCTTTGAACAGGGATGGTCAGAGTGGGTGTGAGGCATGACATTTTCAAACCCAAGCCTCTTCTTCTTCTAGTGTTTGCCCTTCTTCCGTAGCCAGTCAACAGCGTCAGGTGGAGCCTGATGTCAAGTTTCGAGACCTCCTTTGAATCTGGAGAGGTGGCAGTCGTTGACTATGTGGGTCATAGTCTGTCTGGAGCCGCAGGGGCAGTTCGGGTCGTCTCTGGCTCCCCAGCGATGGAACATAGCGGCGCACCGGCCATGGCCTGTTCGATAGCGATTGAGGAGGGCCCAGTCATAACGTGCCAGGTCAAAGCCGGGTTGACGCTTGCAGGGGTCTGTGATGAGGTGTTTGTTCTTGACCTCAGCTGACTGCCAGCTCTGTTTCCAAGAGTCTGGAACAGAGAAGTTCAGTGTATGCGTAGTAGACCAGATTGGGTGACGAGACCCAAGCCTCTCAGGTAAAGGAAGTCAGAGATGGTCCCCTCCTTACCCTGAGAGTAACAACAGTCTGTGAGAACTGCCGCAGTTTGGGTGGGACCTCACTATTGACCTCCTCCGTTTGCTTCTCTCTCTCGTTCTCTCACTCCCTCTGGCTTTCTCTAGAGCATCACTCAGCCCCAGCAATTGAACCTGGTTATTTTTTAAAGGAATTTATTTATTTGGGGCCAGGTGGTGGCGCACCTGGTTAGGCACACACATTACTGTGCAAGAGGACCCAGGTTCAAGCCCCTGGTCTCCACCTGTAGAGGGAAAGCTTCATAAGTGGTGAAGCACGGCTGCAAGTGTCTTACTGTCTTTTTCCTCTCTACTCCTCCCCTCACAATTTCACTATCTCTCTATCCAATAATAATTTTTTTAACAACTAATTTATTTATTTATTTGAAGGGTCGTGCGGTTGCGCATCGGATTAAGCACACATGGTGCAAAGCAGCAAGGATCCGTGTAAGGACCCAGATTCGTGTCCCGGGCTCCCCACCTGCAGGAGCGTTGCTTCACAAATGGTGAAGCAGGTCTGCAGGTGTCTGTCTTTCTCTCTCCCTCTCTGTCTTCCCCTCCTCTCTCCATTTCTCTCTGTCCTGTCCAACAGCAATAATAGCAATGACAACAATAATAATAACAATGATAAACAACAAGGGCCTGGAAAGCAATAAATAAATAAATTCATAAAGTGTTTATTTATGATAAAGATAGGAGAGAGAAAGAATTAGATATCACTATGGTACATGTGCTGCTGGGGATTGAACTCAGTACTTCATGGTTGAGAATTCAATACTTTATCCACTGTGCCACCTCCTGGACCATCCTGGTTCTTCTTGAATGAAACTCCTATGTGTTATTGTTGTACTCTCTCCGCAATCCCCAATTTTTTCTCTTTTATTTTCCACTTTTTTTTTAATATGCTGCTGTCCACCCTCCATGGAGCCCTCAGGGTACTGTCCATGGTGCTTCTATGCACTGCTTGGCTCAAACCCCAGAATCTTCACTAAGATGTGCTGTCTACTGAGGGAGCCATGTCCCAACCCCTGTTTCACCTAATTCAGAGACTAGTAAAACTGAGGCTCAGAAAAGAAATTTCTTGAACAAAGCATCCTCTGGAAAGTCCAGAGTTGTAAAGTGTTGGATCAGGAGGCCACAGTTCCCATTTCACCTCTGCTTTGCCAAGCAGGGTGGCTCACCTACCTTCTCTGGGCTTCAGTTTCCCCATCTGTGTGACAAGAATAAGAAAGAGATCCCTTTTTACAAAGTCGTCCAGTAGGGTCAAAGACTAAGTGTTTAGTGTGTGTGTGTGTGTGTGTGTGTGTGTGTGTGTGGCGTGCACCCAGTTCAGTAAGTGCACATGGTCCTGTATGCAAAGACTCCTGCAAGGATCCAAGTTCAAACGCCTCCTCCCCACCTACAGCAGGGCCATTTTATGAGCAGTGAAGCAGGTCTGTTGGTATCTCTCTTTCTCTCTGCCTCTCTGTTTTCCCCTCTCCTCTCAATTACTCTCTGTCCTATTGAATAAAAAAAAATGGGGGTAAAACGGAGAAAATGGCTACCAGGTGCAATGAATTGTGCCAGTGCCAAGCCACAGCAATAACCCTGGAATGGAAAAATGGTGTTTAGCAGGAAGCTATGCACTGCAAAAATGCAGAAGTGTGTGTGTGTGTGTGTGTGTGTGTGTTCATTATTATATTGTGGTGTTTTCAGACAAAGGACAGGACACCGAGACAATTAATCAGGAAGCAGAATCTGTCTATTTTATTTATTATTTTATTTTAGCAGAACTTGGCTCTGGTTTATGGTAGTGTAGGGCATTGAACCTGGGGCTTTGGAGCCTCAGGCATGAGAATCTCCATTTCTCTCCATTGCTCTCTGTCCTATCTAACAACAGTGACATCAGTAACAACAACAATAGTAACTACAACAACAATAAAGCAACAAGGGCAACAAAAGGGAAAATAAATAAATATGGGGAGGCGCCTCATAGGCGGTGAAGCAGGTCTGCAGGTGTCTTTCTCTCCCCCTCTGTCTTCCCCTCCTCTCATGATTTCCCTCTGTCCTATCCAACGACATCAGCAACAACATTAATAATAAGAACCACAACAATGATGGAACAGCAAGGGCAACAAAAGGGGGAAAAATGGTCTCCAAGAGCAGTGGATTCGTGGTGCAGGCACCGAGCCCTGGCAATAACCCTGGGGGACATAAATAAATAAATAAATAAATAGTCCCCTTTATGTGGAAGAGAGGAAGAGAAGATAGCTGGCCAGCTGCATAACTACTTGCTTCTTTTTCATCTTTTCTGCCTTAGTTGGGGCATGCGTGAGAGTGGCTTGCACCCTTCACTCAAGTGTTTGGGGATGCATTGCCTGATGCCATCACCTCCGTGGCCTCTCTGTCACCTGACATTTATGTACAGCACTTGTGAATGTTGACTGTGGGCAGGCCCATCATAGGCTAGGAGGCGAGTCTGCTCATTGCACCACCCTCAGCAAGAATGTGCTCAGCCGCCCCCCACCCCATGCTCTTGAGTGGGGCTTCAGGAGGGCTGAGGGGCACAGAATACTTGAGGACAAGGAATCAAAGAGCTGAGCTTGAGAGAAAGAGGAATCTCAGATTAAAAAAATTTTTTTTAATATTTATTTATCCATTATCCCTTTGGTTGCCTTTGTTTTTTTATAGTTGTAGTTATTGCTGTTGTCGTCATTGTCAGATAGGACAGAGAGAAATGGAGAGTGGAGGGGAAGACAGAGAGGGGGAGAGAAAGACACCTGCAGACCTGCTTCACCATTTTTAAAAATAATTTTTAATATTTATCTATTTATTTTCCCTTTTATTGTCCTTGATATTTTATTGTTGTAGTTATTATTGTTTTTGTTATTATTGATGTCATTGTTGGATAGGAGAGAGATGAAGAGGAGGAGGGGAAGACAGAGAGGGGCAGAGAAGGACAGACACCTGCAGACCTGCTTCACCGGCTGTTGTTAAAATTTCGGAAGGCTCTGGCCGGCCGGGCTGGCTTCACGGGCGGGTAACAGAGACACGGAGACAACGGCTGGGCAGGGAAGCTGTATTTCTTTATTCAGGAACAACGATTCATAAACTAAGACAAACTAATCACCAAACAGAACTCTGCTGTCTCTTTGCGGCGGCGCAAGCACTCTCTCTCTTACTCTCGAACTTAGGAACTCAGGAACCCTCCAACTCTGGCACTCTGGAACTCAGGAACCCTCTCTTACTCTGGAACTCTGGAACTCTCGTACTGGGGAACCCTCTGAAACTCTTCCACTGTGGAACTCTCTCTTACTCTGTAACTCTGAAACTCTTGAACTCAGGAACTCAGGAACTCTGTCACTCTCGAACTCAGGAACCCTCTCCCGGGGTTCCTTTGGGCGGGGCCAAGCAGGCCCGCGAAATTAACTGGCCTGATCCAATTCTCTTGGCGGGGGGGAGGGCTAGAACAAGCCAATGTAAAGCATACGACAGGCTGTGAAGCGACTCCCTTGCAGGTGAGGAACCAGGGGTTCGAACTGGGATCCTTACGATGGTCCTTGCGTTTTGCGCCACGTGCACTTAACCCGCTACGCTACCACCAGCCTCCCAGGAATGTCAGATCTCTTTTTTTAATGATTTGCTAGTGTTTCTTTTTTTTTAATTTTACATTTATTTATTTATTCCTTTTTTTGTTATCCTTGTTGTTTTATTGTTGTAGTTATTACTGTTGTCATTGTTGGATAGAACCGAGAGAAATGGAGAGAGAAGACAGAGAGGGGGAGAGAAAGACACCTGCAGACCAGCTTCACTGCCAGTGAAGTGACTCAACCGAGATCCTTACGGGATCCTTCTGCTTTGCGCCACCTGCACTTAACCCGCTGTGCTACCCCCCAACTCCCAGAATCTCAGATCTTGAAGTCAACCAGATCTTGGTTTTGTTATGTGAACACTCAACTCCAGTCTGTAGTCCAGAAGTGGCAATAGCAGTGTTTTATCTGTCATTCGTCATGTTGGACAGGCTTTAGCCAAAGAGGGTTCTGTGTTTTGGGTCAGCTCCTAGTCCAGTGATTTTTCTGCTCTGGAAGGATGGCAACTCA